>NC_134019.1:20776372-21445372 GCF_040712315.1 Castanea sativa | reverse complement strand
AATTGAAACCGTTCAAGTTCGAAAGGAACATGAGGGCTTTAAGGAGATCTCCAAGGGGAGTAAAAGAGGATGAAAGCTGATTCTGGTTTCCCGATGAAATCATGCTATTGCTCTGTTGAGTGGCTAACCACTTATAGCAATTTGGTCGAGTATGTCTAGCTACGCCATAATGATGACAGAGATGTTGCTTCTTCTCTTTAGATTTTTTAGCATTACTCTTCTTAGCCCTAGGATTTTTAGTTTCTTTCTTAGCAAGTTTAGGGGGTGCTCCTAAGATAGATTTATCCTTATCTATGTTCTCACTAGTTATCACATTTTTAACAACATTATTCTTATAATCAATATTGTTAGCAGGAGAAACAAAAACAGTAGTGCTAGAAGAAGCAATATTAGGAGAAGAAAAATCATACCCTAAACGGGAACGATCAGAGGCAGATATTTGCATGCTAAGCATCTCATCAAGCTTTGCACTTGAGGTCCTCTCCAACTGAGCTCTCACTTGGAACAGTTCTGCCTCAAGCTTCTTGGTTCTCTCAGCCAAGAAATTTTTTTCAAATCTCAGTACTTCAATAGTCTGATTTGCTTCATCAAACTTAGTGGAGAGTTGTTCTCGTTCAAGCTCCATATCACTAAGCTTCTTGGTGGCCAACCTATACAGCTTCCCATGTTTTTCAGAGACCTTGTATAGCTTTCCATAGGCTGTGTGAATGTCATCTTGCTCATCCATCTTCTCAAAATTTGATTCCACCAAGTTTTCTTCTTCATCCACATCTTCTATAATCCCTTCATTAGGATTGACAGTTGCAGTGAAGGCATTTAGGATTCCATCATCTTCATTATCAGAATCATCCTCAAGTTCAGTATCACTCAAGGTTGCAGCAAGTGCTTTACTTTTCCCAATATACTTGAGATAGGTAGGGCACTCTTGTTTCATGTGACCGAAACCTTGACACCCGAAACACTTGAGAACAGTGTACTAACCACCATCCCTAGCATCCTTCTTCCCTTTGTCTTGGCTCTTAAACTGAGAAGAGCTTGATTGCCTATGGTCCTTGTCGAAGCCCTTTGCATTGACATTTTTCATGAACTTCTTGAATTACCGGGTAATGTAGGACTTTATTTTAGAATCTTCATTGTCGGAAGACTCACTGCTTTTAGCCTTCAATGCCACACTCTTGCCCTTGCTTGACTTCTCGATCCTAGACAAACCCAACTCATAGGTCTGCAGATTTCCAACTAGCTCTGTTAATGGAATCTTGTCAATGGAATCGCAGTGATCTTAGCATGGAATTTATCGAGCAGAGATCTAAGCGCCTTTCTCACAATCTTAGGTTTGGGAATGGTTTCCCCAAGATTGAAAGCTGAGTTCACTACGTCCTTGAGCCTAGCATAGAACTCATCAAATGACTTATCCTCTTCCATCTTGATTTCTTCGAAGCTAGTAGTGAGCCTCTGAAGCTTCGAATCCTTGACAGCCTTGGTTCCTTTATAGGTTGTTTGAAGAATGGTCTACGCCTCCTTTGCAGTTTCAGTGGAGGAGATCTTCTTGAACTCCTCATTTGTGACCGCATTGAATAAAGCATGCAATGCCTTGCTGTAGAAGTTTGCCGCCTTGATCTTGGCATCATCCCAATTGGCTAGTGCTTCCTTCAGCTTGGTCTAGCCTATCTCCATAGCTTTCCACACTTTCTCATCTAAAGACTGCAAGAAAGCTCTCATGCATACTTTCCAGTATTCATAGTTAGTTCCATCAAATAAAGGAGGTACAATAAGTGACTGTCCTCTATCCATGACAAACAGGGATCAATGGATCTAACAGCAAAGATTTAACCTTAATCAGAGTGTACCTGCTCTAATACCACTTGATAGGCCAAAAATGTATTGACCTCTTATGATGAATTAACCAATTAATTAGCTAAGTGAATTAATTAGATTCAATTACATGCAATGAGCGTGGCAGCACAAAAAAAAATCACCAAATAACTAAATATGCAGTGAAAATTAAATGACACAATGATTTGTTTAAGAATGTAGAAAACCTACACGGCAAAAACCCCACTGGGTGATTTTAAAGTTACCACTCCCGAGAATCCACTATTATCAAAACAAGCAGTTACAAGTAAAGGAATCCCAGTACCTTATACCAACCTACAGTTGAACTCTTATCTCAATATCCAATTGGACTTGTTTTGTAGTGACAATCTCTCCTTGTATTGCACGGCTCCCAGTATGTGACTAACTAATAGATGCGTGGATCCTAATACGCAACTTGATCACCAACTTGAGAAGGATGTTCGCTGCAAAATTCTTCTATTAATCAACTGATGAAGATCACGAAGATGCTTGATCACAAAAACCTTACGGTGTATAAACACAGCAGCTTCTTCAAGAACTAGGGCAAATTAGGTTTTCTGGTCACACTTGAGGAATTATGCTCTTGTGCAATTGTGCTCTTAGTTGTGCAACCTAATAAGGCCCTTAAAATAATCCTTATATATGTTTAGGGTTGTGAAAGAAGAAAACTCAAACACATACTCACGGATTGAGTGAAAAACAGTTCTGAAAAACTGAATTTCATAAACTTTGATAGATAGCCATCTATCAAGCTAGCTGTCGAGCCACGAGCTTCAACAACTTTTAAACCTTGATAGATACTAGTTGTCAAGCTAGCTGTCGAGTTTTAAAATTCAGCACTTTCTTACTTGATTCTTGGACAAACTTGCATGACTTTAACACTTGAACTTGAAACATTGTTTCTTG
This sequence comes from Castanea sativa, assembly GCF_040712315.1. Lineage (NCBI taxonomy): Eukaryota > Viridiplantae > Streptophyta > Magnoliopsida > Fagales > Fagaceae > Castanea > Castanea sativa. Next base: position 21,442,612 of record NC_134019.1, on the reverse strand, counting down.
AAGTATTAAACACATCCTAAATCTATCCAAATACAAGTAAAGTGTGTTTTGTCAAAGGATTAGCCAATACATAAAATGTTGACATATGTTTATAACATCCAATCACATATGTCCTAACAACTTGCCAAGGAAAAGACTGAGCAAAAAGTTTTGATTTGAGTTGATGAGAAGTTGTTCTTCATAACAACATTAATGACAATGCAATGTTAAAACTTAATTACCTAGAGGTGTTTTAAACCCTCCCCCCTCCTCTCCCCTCCCACAAAAGCTCTTACTTGATAACAAATACAACTTCAATTGAATTGGATGTATGCGGACAGTGATGGAGATTAAAAACAATTTTCCAATGGGGGTTAAGCGAATATAAAAAAATTCTTAAGTAAAACCAAAAATCAAAAATTTTTAACTCAAAATGAATACTTTATTGACCAAACTACACTTTTGGCCTAAAAGTTCAGGCTTGTTTTTATTAGTCCTTCTACATTTCTTTTCATGTTTAAAATATTTGCATATTCCCTTTACATTTCAAATTTTCATTTTATCCCTTCATATTTGATTCAACTTTCTGGTTGGCTTTTTACATTTTAGGATCTTTTATTTTTCAAAATTTTTATTTTCAAAATGAAATTTTGAAATGTAAATGGCCAAATAAAATACTAAATAAAAAATAAAGGGTCAAAATGAAAATATAAAACGTAAATTTACCAATATGAAAATAATATGCGGAGGGTTCTAAGCAAAAGAACATAGCCTTTTCAAAGCACCTTATTTTGTTTGGGGAGCGATAAGCAATCAACATAGTATCTTCAGGTATGATAGAATTTCAATCTATAATATTTATTTCATGATAATTGTTATTTATCATCACGTCAAGATACAAATTATTTATCATCACGTTAAACCCCTGATCTCTTATTCTACAACAAGTGGTTTTACTAATTTAACTGGAACCTACAACAACCAACATAGTATTATTTCACTGATTCCCCTTGCCACGAATAAACGCAAAAGAAAAAAATCTTAATATTAGAATGGATTGGACCACTAATTTGAACTATATTTGCTCAAGAGTAATATATAAGGGGAAAAAAAGTTGCTAGGCCAATATTGAGAAGAAAAAAAATGTAGGTTGATTATATTCTTTGATATGGTATATTCGGTAATTTAGTTTCTTCCATTTTATGTGCTTTTATGTTCATTTCATACGTTGGACTAAGTTTATTTGTTTCCCTAAATCTCATTAATTATATTTTTTGTTTCGTTGGAAAGAAATTTGAGGATGACAATTGTGTCGGAAAAATGCTTGATAATCAATCTGTACAAATATAAGATAACTGGCTCCTCTTAATTCATGACAAGTTGATTGGTTCCAAGTTATATTTCCTTTTGTTATTAAACGAGAACAAGAAATAAGAGAGTGATCTCTGCGGAGTTCAGCACTAAAAAGTAGCTAACTTTTTCTTTCTTTTTCCCCTTTTTTTTAATAGGAAAAAGTAGCTTGCCCTTTTTTCTTCTTTTATATATATATATATATATGCTTCTTCTTTTTTCCCTAATTAATGGTTGGTAAGGCTCTCTTTTTGTGGAGACGGATTAATAATAAAAAGAAATCTACACAAACAGACATGCTATTGAAGCTGCAATATATTATTTGTTATACAATCTATGAACTAGATATTACTGACTATCTCCTTAAATATTCACCCAGAATTTTTATTTTTATATTTTTAAAGCAACTTGAAATTGAAATATTGAAAGCAAATAATCGTGCTAAACCCCGCGTAAATACTAATGGATGCTGTATTATATGATTGATTTGTACTTGGTAGTTAGCAGTTGGCACTAGGGTTTGAGTGCTTTTTGTAAATCCCGTATAAACTGTAATGGATGTCCTATCATATTATTGGTAGCATTAAAGTTTGTGAAACCCAAAAAGAATGGAGCTTTTATGATTCTGTGGTCCAGTCATGAGAGTGAAAGAGTTGCTGAGCTGACTTCAAAAATAAAAAAGCAATATTTGCTTTTGGAAATAGTGACCATGTCCCTGGTTTGTTCAAGAGCTTGCTGAACCTGAAATGCTATTGGTCAAGATTTCTGCTTCACAGTTCAAGATTTATTTTCTTTCCCGTTTTCGATGTTTTCATATGTTGTTTCAGACATTCTAGGTTCATTTGACTTGAGGTCAAAAGATTAACCTATTACATAAACCTAGGTCGAGGTCTCTTACATTTAGGCTCATTCTAGGCTAAATGTTTGTAATCTCTCCTACACAATTAGAAAACAATGTTATTAAACAACCAAAATAAAAGAAATTGTTTGTTTGTTTAGACCCCGTGAAGCAAAATGTTTAATCTAATATATTAGTGAACGTATTTAGACCCTTGTAAAACTAGATTGTTTAACCTAATTAATTAACCAAATGAATACTTAGGTTTATTATTCAGATCTAGATTAAAACAATATCAATCATATCATGTAAAGTAGCGGAAATATAAAGAACGCAATGATATGATAACCCAGGAAAACCAAACCGGTAAAAAACCTGTGGAGGATTTAACCTAACTATCCTCAAAGTAAAATGAATCAACTATGAAGAAATTGAAGTTTACACAATAACGACTTAGACCACTAACATCCTATTGCTACCTTGAGTAGGAAACTTACTACCACGACCACGTGACAGCTCCGAGTCCACGGACTACTTCCTTCTTGGATTCCCAGCAAGCACAAGCACTCCCGCTTGTATATCTTTAAGCTCTTAATGCAGCAACTGAATGATCATCAAGTTCTTGACATAATATTGATCCTTGATAACCATAAGTATGTGTGAAGGCAAACACCTCTAGATCTCACAGAAGATTCACACATACAGCATCAACAACTACTAAAAAACGTGGTTAGGATTTTCCCTTTTATACCTAGGGCAAAACATAACACCCTACATGTAAAATGGACTTGGGCTAAGTTGGAAAATTCTGCAGAAAAAAAAAAAAACAATCTACACGCCTTTCGATCGGTCAAGTCTAATTCTCGATCGATCGAGCCAGGCAGAATTGCACAGTAAATTCTGCAACAACTCGATTCCAACTTTACATAAAAGACACATACTTTGAGTAGTCTAAACAAGACTTTAAACGTTTTGATGATGGTTTGCCAACATTACAAATTAGTGTTCTAATACATTTAAACCTAAAAATCTTATAACCTAACAAACTCCCCTTTTGGCAATCCGTGACAAAACACAAACACAACAAAATGCTCAAAGTTTACATATAAACAGCCCATTACAAAAACAAAGCCCAATATAACAAATTCAACCTAACTACTATCCATCAGTTGCAAGCATAGAAAACAACACAATTGAATCAACCTGTATATTCCTGTAATACTTAACAAACACATAAATGCACGTGTGGAAAATACAAGTAAAACAACATAACTTCTTGATTTCACAAAAATCATAAACTACAAGACATATATCATGAATAACCTCATGTATAAATCAATAAACAATGTAGCACAATGTGAAACAAGAAATAGATAAGCAAAACAAAATATCTCCCCCTATCATGGATAACCTAACACAAACATCATGAGCCAAAAAGATACATACAGAGTAAAGCACCTAGATACAATCTAAAAACTCCACAACTCCAAACAACACAAAATCTCCCCCTAACAACAAAAACTCCTCTCTACAACCATATGCACTCCCCCTTTTTGTGACAAATTGCCAAAGGGCACTCACTCATCATCAAAAGGAGATGGCGGTTTAATACTCTCCAAATCTGCTCGCAAGGCACGAAGCTCATCAAACATGTCCACCAAAAGTTGACCATGAGCCGCCTGAATGGTCATGACAGTCTCTAACATACGTCGAATGTCTGAATCATCCGAAGTAGAAGGCGGGGAAACATCAGCAACAGCAGCAGCAAGAGGATCGTCAGATGCCTCAGCAGAAGTATCACCTGTAGAGGAGGGCGGAGAAGGAGGTACAACACCAGAAGACTCAACCCTAGGACGTTTAAAGCTTACTCTCAATTGAGCAGCCTTCTGCCTAAGAAAGGTGGCACATATAGGAGCTATAATATGAACAAGCTCAGACGAGGGAAACTCCTCTAAACCAAGATGAAGAATAATCCTATGAATAAAAACAGGGAAGAAAAGAGCATGAGCAGTAGAACTACTCAGATGAGCCTCGTTCAAAGAACGAATAAACAGATGAGGAAAACCTCATTCAAAAAGCAGCAGCCACTACCGAAGGGGCAATGGTGTACTCATCACCACGAATCCAACTCCTAAGTAAAGTGTTGGAATCATAGACATGAATAGAGAGGTTAGAATAGAACTCTCTAATCAAGGTAGCTGGAGGGGGTGAGAAATATCTAACAAAGGCAACCAACCCCGACGCTCAAAGTTCATCCTAATCTCGGGGTCTAACTCATCTAAAAGAACCTGTCTCTCAGCCCAAATGTTCCTCTTAAGATTAAGTGTCTCAAAGGTAGCTTGGTGTTTCTCACTCAAGAATCTCTTGCTCTCAAAGGATGGAGCAGAAGAAGAAGAGGATGTCCTATTGGCTCTAGTTTTCCTAGGCATGATGCTAAGGAAAGAACAGACAAACAGAAAAGAACCAAAAAGAAAACAAGAGAAAACCAAGGGCAGACTGCAAGTTAGCACAAAACAATACAGAAAATATCAAATCTATATGATGCATGAAAAAAAAAATAACACATGATGCATGATCTAATGCAGTGAGAATAAGTTCAAATTAACCTTAACATCACACAATTGGCTTAAGCATAGAGTTTAGAACAAAAACCCCCAAAATTTTGAAAAACCACTTATACAATTTTCAAGGAATTGACCAATAATTCATCACATAAGATAGAAAACACATTAAAATGATCCAATTAATCAATCTAACAAGCCAATTTCATTAAATTAAACTGAATTGAACAAAATCCCCAATTTTAGGTAATTTCAAAACCTAGATTTTTAAATTTTTCACAAAACTCCAAATTGATCAAATTAAATAATCAAAAACTGTTGTATGTCAACCCACAACAAAAACTCATTGATCAATTGTGAAAGAAATAGCCTAAAACAGCAAAAAACCCCCCAAAAAATCTTAGATGCAAAATACCCTTTAAATGCATGATTTAAATGCATGAAAACTGAAAATAAATGAAAAAGGAAGGGTAGAATGGTCTTACCAGCCTTAGAAGAAAAAAAGCTTGCAAAAGATTCGGAAGAAAACGACAAAAATAAGCTTTAACTCTTAGTCCAGTTGAAAAGAGAGAAAAAGTTTGAAAAGTTTTGAAAAGTGAAAAACACGTAAAACTCAAACCTTTTAAAAAAAAACGTCCTGTACGATTTTCGATTGGTCAAAAAATAGGTTCGATCGATCGAAAATGTCTTCAATTGATCCAACATCGATCGAGTACCGATCAAAACAGACAGAATTTGACGAAAAATTTAAGTGCAATTTCGATCGGTCGGGAAACAGTTTCGATCGATCGAAATTCTGGAAAAATCAGATTTTTGAAAAAAAAAGCATTTTTATGCAAAAACTCCTCAAAGCAAAGAATTGTATGAATAAAATGCATAAGTATGAGATGAAATACTTTTCAAAAACACAGAATTTAATCCCAGATTTCCCAAAAATTAAGATTTTCACTCAATTCACTTTAAATTCCCAAACTTCAAAACACATTTTGTAATTAAACTCAAGGAAGTTTCAATCTTGGATGGCCAACCAAAATCACACACAATAACATGTATAAAGTTTAGCAAAGAGTAACTTGTGTAGTGTGTACAACTAGCAAAAGCTTGAGAAACATGTGAGGTGATATGTGAATAGTAATTAAGCACACTTTCTACAAAATCCATCACATACGATTAAAAGAGACTATCACCTGAAGAGTTACATCATATAACTCTCACATCTCCTAAAATAAAAACTTGCAATCATGTAAATTTCTTGATTTGCCTCATAATGTACATACCAATTTTATTTGATCGGAAACTTATTAAGAATTAGCTGGGATAATGTACACACCAATTTTAATTGATAGAAATTATTATAGTCCGATAATGTACACACCAATTTTAGCATTTAAACCGAGGCTACACCTTATGATCTTTTTGTGCATGTGCTACACTTTCTCGAGTACAGAATCTTACGATATGCACTAAGGCGTTCATGATTGGCTAATAAACAGTGGTGAGATGATTATTTATGCCTTTCTCAATAAGTTCAAGTCCGACAATCAAAAGCATAGGATTTCAAAATCAAGATCATGTGATCAAAAACTATAAACATCTTCCCACACAGCATGCACTACAAAGCTCAAACTAGTAAGGTGCAATACAATAAGCTCATCCAAGCTAAACAAAGCACATAAACATGTTATGTAAAGATAATATGGTCATCCTTAATTTCAAATCCAAGAGAACAATGCGAAACACATTTTGTTTTCCTTCCTTTTTTTATTTTGTTTTTGATGAAACAAAAACAAAAACAGCCTAAAATGAAATGCATGAATGTTCTACAATGCAAATCCTAGAAAAACAAAGAAAACAAAACAATAAATGCCAAAAAAAAATGGTCACAAAGAGTAGAGCAAAGAAGCACACAGACCATGTTAGAAAGACTCACTTAGATTGAGCCTTTTGCATCCAAAGCTTTCTAGATGCACCTTGAGCATTGGAGTTCTTATTCATATTAGAATGATTTCCAACTCCAGAATTGGAATAAAGGTTTAAATCCCTTACCAACTCACCAATAAGTACCATAGGATTTTGTGCTTAAGGCACAGGTACATTTGGTTTATTTGCTCGCTTAGCAGCTTGCAGCTTGAAACAATTTGAACGAATGTGTCCAAACTTTCCACAAAAATGACAAACCCATGCAAGTCTATCATGCAATTTGCCCTTAGAAGGATTAGAAGTATTAGGTTTAGACTCTTGAAGATCAACCCTAATCTTTCTAGTAGGTATGACTTCTACAGGCTTAACCTCACACACAGGAGGCTCAGAAGAAGGAACAAAGTTTGTGGAGTGTGTTTCAAAAACAGAGATGTTTTGCACAAAACCTAACCCAGTTTTGTCTAAAGGAGACTTTTGAACACTCAGCATATGATCAAGTTTGGAACTAGCAGACCTATTAGTTTGTTCTCTAGCAACAGATAAATCATGTTTCAAATTCTTAATTTTATCAAGTAAAAGCATGTTCTTAGTCTTCACATTATTCAACAGTTCATTAGCATCAAACAATTTCACAAGCAAATTTTTCTTTTCAAGCTCAAGAGATACAATTTTCTTTAAGCCTAGATCAACATTCATAGCATCCTTTGCAGCAACTTTACAAAGTTTATTGTAGGCTTCTTGAAGATCTGCATCATCGGAGAGTTCCCCATCAGAAGGGTTCTCCTCAACAGCAACACTTTTTTCAACTACAGCAGTAGCAGTGAAAGCAATGAAGTTTCCATCCTCGTCACACCCAAACTCATCATCAAAAACTTCATCATCACTAAGGGTTACAGCCATAGCCTTACCCTTAGGCCTCAAGTATGTAGGACATTCAGATTTCATATGACCATATCCTTGACACCCAAAACATTGTTGTCCCATAGAATTAATAGAAGGTTGACCTACTTTTTCTTTAGGTTTTTCAGTGTTATTAACCTTAGTGGGATCATTCCTCCTAAAATTTCTAGGTTCAGCAGTGTTCTTACCTCTTACCCTTCTGTTGTTGTTCCTAAGAAAGTTTTTAAAGTTCTTGGCAAGATATGCAATCTCTGTAGCAAAGAGCTCATCATCAAATCCACTCACATCAACATCATCAACAAACTTAAGAGCAATTGATTTGGATTTGCTAGTCTTAGGTAGATCCAACTCATAGGACTGAAGAGATCCTACAAGTTCATCAACAGGGATGGAGTCCACATCCTTGCTTTTAGTGATGGCAGTCACTTTAGGTCTAAAGTCCTCAGTCAAGGATCTAAGAATCTTTCTAACAATTTTAGGTTGATCATAGATTTCACCCAAATAATATGCAAAATTAACAATATCATTAATTTTAGCATAGAATTCATCAAAAGATTCATCATCAAACATTCTAATGCTTTCAAATCTAGTAGTTAATTGCTGCAACTAATTAATTTTAACTGTCATTGTGCCTTCATGCACAGTCTGGAGGATATTCCAAGCAATATGAGCAACCTCAACATTAGAGATTCTCTTAAATTCCTCCATAGAAACAGCATTAAAGATAGCATTCATAGTTTTGCTATTAAAAGCGGCCTTTCTGAAAAGTTTGCCACTCATTCACAGGAGTAGTAGGCTTCTCCCATCCGTATTCAACGAAGTCCAGACTCTCTCATCAATATATTTCAGGAATGCTTTCATTTTGACTTTCCAGTAAGCATAATTATTCCCATCAAAGTGAGGAGGAATAACAAGAGAGTGTCCGTGTTCCATGACAACTGGGGTCAAGGATCAGCTCAAAGATCAAAAGATCTTCAACAAAAGAGCTACCCGCTCTGATACCGCTTGAACGTTTTTAGACCCCTGTAAAACTAGATTGTTTAACCTAATTGATTAAGCAAGTGAATACTTAGGCTTATTATTCAGATCTAGGTTAAAACAATAACAATCATATCATATAAAGCAGCGGAAATATAAAGAATACAACGATATGATAACCCAAGAAAACCAAACTGGTAAAAACCTGGGGAGGATTTGACCTAGCTATCCTCAAGGTAAACTTAATCCACTATGAAGAAATTGAAGTTTACACAATAGCGACACAGACCACTAACATCCTATTGCTACCTCGAGTAAGCAACTTACTACTACGACCACATGACAACTCCGAGTCCACAAACTACTTCCTTCTTGGATTCCCAGCAAGCACAAGCACAAGTACAAGCACTCCCGCTTGTATATCTTTAAGCTCTTAATGCAAAAACTGAATGATCATTAAGTTCTTGACATAATCTTGATCCTTGATAACCCTAAGTATGTGTGAAGGCAAACACCTCTAGATCTCACAAAAGATTCACACACACAACATCAACAACTACTAAAAACGTGGCTAGGGTTTTCCCTTTTATACCTAGGGCAAAACATAAAACCCTACACGTAAAACGGGCTTGGGTTGAGTTGGAAAATTCTACAGAAAAAAACAATCTACACGACTTTCGATCGATCGAGTCTGGCAGAATTGCACAGTAAATTTTGCAGCAACTCAATTCCAACTTTACATAAAAAACACATACTTTGAGCAGTCTAAACAAGACTTAAAACATTTTGATCATGGTTTGCCAACATTACAAATTAGTGTTCTAATACAATAAAACCTAAAGATCTTAGAACCTAACAATTAGTCAAGTGATTACTTAGGTTAATTATTCAGATTTAGGTTAAACAATAATAAATCATATCATGCAAAACAGCGGAAAGTAAATAACACCACGATATGATGACTCAAGAAAACTAATGAAACCAACAGTTTCAAGGTAAAAACCTGGGGAGGATTTGACCTAATAATCCTCAAAGTAAAGCAAATTCACTATAAAAGAATTGAAATTTTTACAATCAAATTTAACCCTAAATTTATTGCTACCTTCAGTAGTAAATTTCTGACACGACTACGTGCAAGCTCTGAATCCACAAACTTCTTCTCTTCTTGGACTTACTGCAACACAAGCACCCACGCTTGTGACTTTGAAATCCCACTCAAAAGTTTCAGATCACTTTCAGTTGTTGATCTTTGTAGTAGCAACTAGACTCTACCAATACTTGATTATAGATCTTGCTCCGGTAGACACTTGTGTAGTTAAAAGATACAACACCTCTTAGATCTCACAAGGAGTAACACACAAGTCTTACAAAGGTTTTCAAAAAGTAGCTAGGCTTTCCCTTCTATATGTGGACAAGTTGGATTGAAACCCTAAACATTTTCGGGGGCTTAGGCCTTGTTTTAAAATTCTGCAAAATCTTATTTCTGTGATTTTCGATTAGTCAAATCTAATTTTCGATCGATCAAGCTTGGCAGATTCTCAACTCTCTTTTCTACAGTTAGCTCGAACTTGAAACTTGAAAATCACATCTTTGAGCAATGCGTAACACATAGACTAGAGATGTTTGGTTCTCGGTTTGCCAACACATACAAAATAGAATTCTAAACATTTAATCCTAAATCTTTAGAACCTAACAATCTCTTCCTTTGGCAATCCGTGACAAAACATACATACAAAATGAATTGCTCAAATCAAACACCAGCCCATTTACAAAGTGTTGCCCTAATACAATTCTATCACAACTACTAACGATTAGTTGATAGTATAGACAACAGCTGTTGAAAGAATTAACTTGTAAATTTCTGAAACACTGAAACGAACCATAAATGCATGTGTGGAAAATACAGTGGAAATACAAAGTAAAAAATCCGATCTTTAATTCACAAGACATATAAAGAGAGACAATTATATCATAATGAATAAACTCATCATCAATAACTATCATAATCAAGAATCACATCAATTTTCATGAAACAAGAATAGTAGAAATAAATATATACAACCACATAAACAAAAAAGTATATCAAAACTATTAAAACTTAATTCCCCCTAAATACAAAATCTCTCTGCTCTCCCCCTAAATACAAAAGCCCTAACCTCTAACCTAACTTACTCCTCCTTTTTATTACGTATTGCCAAAGGCAACCATCAAGGATTAGACAGTGGAGGAATGTGGGAAAGCACTCCTATACTTGACAAAATCTACTCTCAGGGCAGCAACCTCTGTGAGTAGCTCATCAATAAGCTGTCCATGAGCCGCCTGAGTAGTCATAAAGGACTCCATCATGGCACAGAGTGAAAGAGGAGGAATAACTATAGGGCCAGCAGTAGCATCATTACCAGCAAGATCCACAGCTGCAGTAGGATCCACATGAACCTCTTCAATAGCAGGCTGATCACCAGAGGTAGGAGTTGCAGTAGAAGCATCACCTCTTGGTCTCTTTGAAGTCCCAGTGCTTGGTTCAGCATTCTTCATTTGAGCCTATCGCTGTCTGAGAAAAGTGGCTCTTATAGAGGCAATGATATGAACTAATTCTAGAGCAGGAAAGTCTTCTAACCCTAGAAAGTTCAACACCCAATATATAAACACATGAAAGAACAGCTTTTGTGCTTTAGACTTACTCCTATAAATTTCAACAATAGTCTGAATGAATAGGGAAGGAAAACACATGGATTCGTCTATGATAAAGGCATAAAGAAAAGGAAACCTGTCTAAATGAATGGTGTGAACATAAGAGATAGGGAATATATTATGACAGGCTATTCTTAAGTAAAGATAGTTAAGCTTAGTAAACTGACATGAGTTTATCCTTGGTTCAGATCCCCAAGTTACTGATCTTCCATAGAGTAAAGACATCACATCATCTATAAAAGGAGACTCAGTGCATGGATATGTGGGTTTACGAACCAAAGGTACACCTAGAGCTTCAGAATCTACACATTTAGATATCCTAAAATCTTTACCCCTAATCTAGGTAGTCAAATAATGACCACCTGTATCCTCAAATTTCCTCAGATTTGGTTATAGGAAACCTAACCCAATCAACTTGAGAAGGGGTAGAAGAGGATGCAGTGGTTCTATTGGCTTTGGTCTTATACTTTTTACCAACCTTAGGAGTCATGACTAAGGGTAAAGAAAAAGGAAAACCAAAATAAAACAAAAACTAAGAGTAGACTGCATCAGATAGAGTTAGAGCACAGGATAACATGAGATTCAAAAACTATACGATGCATGTGATGGAAATATGCATGTGCGCAGCGAAAAAATAACGGATTTACTTCATTTATAAAAGTTAACATGTACTATATAAGTTTCAAGATTTGAGAATAAGAGGATGTACCTTGGAGCGGTGAATTTCAAAATCGAAGATCAAAATCACTTGGGAACACTTTCAATCTTCACTCCAATTCCACTAACGCCCAAGATGTGCAGTCTCTCAATCAGTTCCAAAGGGAGAAAATGTCAAGGAGTGTCTAACACTTCTCGCACCACTTCACAATAGTGTTCTTACAATTCTCTATAGAAAATTCTATATGTTTCTCTCTTTGTGTCTAACTGATTATCTAATTGGACTGGCCTTTTGGGCCTTTCCAGTTGGGCTCAAGTATGTGGCTTGGAGTGGGACCAAAAGGGACCAATAAGACACTAGCTCCAATGGGCCTTGGGCTTTTCTGTCAACTCTTGACAAGTCCAAAGTTACCATTAACTATATTTAATACCACTATATAAATATAGTTGCACTCTAGGCCTTATCTATAAATTATATCCCAAGACTTTATTATACATGCAACCCATTCATAATATATTCGTAGTAATACAAAGTCATAAATGTAGACTGCCACTTTGTAAATTACTACATCTTATCATTGAGTACCCGGTTTAATCCTTTAAGTTATTCATCATATATTTATGAAATCCAATTTCATAAATATATACTCTAGTAACTATTTACTAAAGTAGTTAGGCCTAACATTCTGAATAACAAACCCATTAAACTTATCTCAAGGGAATATTTTGTATCTCCGTTAATAGACTATGAATTCCATCTTGAGAATATATGTTCCATCAATATTAAATGTGGTTGCCCAACATACTGAGGTTTTGACCGTAACTCTAGATCTCACTTCTGATATATCAAAACAACTTACACCTCATAATCAAGTCCATTATTCTCTTAGGATTAAGAGTTCATGCAAATATAACTCGTGAGTTTATTATTCATTTGACAGTCATTGGAAGAATAATAAATCTCACACGGTCCAGATCAATATGTTTTAACTCTTAAAACATATCAACATACCAACTAGAAATCTCCATTTCCATGATCAAGACAAATCATTTTAGTTGATATGTTATAGTCTTCACAGATGAAATGCCCAATTTTCATCACCGACTACGAACTACATTTTGAGTTTACAAGGAACTTGTGATTTACATCTTCTGTGGCTAAATCACATACAATGCATCTCATAGACTATATGATAATGTCTCAATATTCATGTTACCATTATTTTTAGATAATAATAAAACAACTTTATTAAACACAACATTAAGTCATACATAATAAAATACATAACATCATACAATAGGATTTAAGGGCACACATCCTAACAGCATGATGTATATCCACATATGATGCATGATCTAATGCTTTAAAATAGTTCAATTTTATCTCAATTTTGAAAATTGACCAAGAAAATTAGAAATTTAGCAAAAAACCCCCAATTTTGAAAACCCTAATTTTCAAAATTTCTTATATTGATTAATTGAAAAACACGACAAGTATAAAATATGTTATAATCACTCAATTAAACAATATCATAAGCCAATTTCAATCAATTTTGCCCAATCGAACAAAATCCCCAAATTCCTCAAGAACCCTAATTTTGAAAATTTTGAAGAAATCATGAAATTTTTGAAATTAAAGTATGTGATTCATGTTTATATGATGCATGAACAAAAACCCATCCAACAAATTGGTTCAAAAACATCAAAAACCCTAAAATCTCTTTGGTTCGAAATTTTTTAGAAATTGAAGAAAAATGCACGAATGCATGTAAAATAAGCAAAAAGGAGGGTTAAAAGAGTCTTACCAGATGTGTAGGAGAAAAACCTTTGAAGTTTTGACTCAGAAAAAGACAAAAAAAAAAAATTGACTAAAAGGAATCGAGAGAGGGATCGAAGAGGAAGATAAAAGAATGAATAACAAGGTTCAGATTCCTCTTATTTCATTTTAAAAATTGATTTTCGATCGGTCGATAGGAATAGAGCCAAGAACCGAAAAAATTTTAAAAACAATTTTGACTGATCGGAAGGAATCGAGGCAACCCGAGAGTTTTAGCCTTAAAAATTGGGTTTTTTTTTTTTTCGACCAATCGAAAAACAGATTCGATCAATCGAGTCCTGAAAAATCATAAAATTTTGAAAACTTGGGAATTCTCTGCAGAAACATTTTTAAAATAGTTTTTATGATATGAGATATGAGATGCATGTTGTAAAGTTGTAATTTATAACTATTTTGTGTTGGTTTTAATTCCGTGCCAAATTTGATTGTAATTTCTTCAATCATTTTTTCCCTGTATGTATGTGGGAATAATTGTAAGGGATGAGTGTGAGAGAATGTGAAGACTCAAGCTTAAAAGGATAAACAAGTGGATTTCGCGAGTGTCTCGCAAGAAGCCTACCTGCGAAAGAGCCACATGTAGAGTACATGAATGGAAGATGAAGAGTCATGCCAGCCTGGAGGTTTTTGCGAGTGTCTCACGGGAAAGGCCATCCCACAAAGTACTCGAGAAACGTTTTGTTTGGCAAAAAGTTATGTTTGCTTTATCAAGTCTTTACCCACACTATATATACCAACATTACCCACAATTGTAAGGAGTGCTTTTCAGAGAGAAAACCCTAGAAAATACACTTGAGAGTTAGAGATTGTTATACCCACAATCATCTAAACATTTTCTTGTGGTTTTCCTTAACTCCTACCCCTCCATCTTCATCTCCATATCCTTGAGAGGTTGAAAGCCCAAATACTTACCACACCCATCCTGAGTGTAAAGTGAGAATTTAATGTTGTTGGAATCATTGGAATGAGTCATTCATTAGCGGATACAATCAGGCTGAATTATGGGATCCTGAAATCTAGAGAAGACAAGGTTCTGAGAAGCCAGTTGGTAGCAGGAGAATCTTTATGGGGTAGACTAGGTTTGGAGAATCTTTTGTTATTCATGTACTCGAACTTTATTTTCTAGTGGATCAACTTTGACTTGGAGAATCGAGGAGAGATTTTTTGCCGAGTTCTTATGTTTTATCTTCGATAACACGTTTTAGTGTTATCTTGTATTTGCATCTCTCTTCCCTACTCTTAAACTTTCCTTTTATTGTTAATAATGGATGAATATGGCTTAGGGTAGTGTTATCGATTGTTTGTACTCATTTACTATTGTTCCACACTTAGTCTAAGTTAGAGTAAAAGCAATCTAGCCGTAATTTTTAATTAGGGGTCTGAACAAGCTCTTGTGTTTTTACATAAATCCGAGCTTTCACATGTTAATGATTCCAAATGTTTTCAAAAACTCTTTCCCTTCAAAAATAAAATTTGCCAAGCTTAAAAAAAAATCCCTCACACAAGTTTTTACCTCAAAACCCCAAAAAGTATTAAACATTTAAAGAAGCACATTTTGGATGGCCACAAAAATTAACACACAATCACATGTACAGAGTTTAACTAGGATTTGCTTGTGGTGTGAGCAACTAGTAAGTGCATGAGATACCTAAAAATGTGATATGTAGACGGAAAATAAACACAATTTCTACATTATCAATCATATAAGTTTGAAAGTGACTAAAAGTTACATCATATAACTCTCATATCTCCTAGAAAATACGCTTACAATCATGTAAAAACTTTTTTTTTTTTTGCCTTTTTTGTTTGCTTTTATTTTTCTTTTTCCATTTAATTTACTTTTGATTTTTCTTTTGATTTTCAACTACTTTTCACAATTAATACCTCGTTTAATCTTGCTGTGCAAGTGCTACACCTTACCGAGCATGGCTTTTATAATTTGCACACAAGTGTTCATGATTAGTGAGTAACAGTGGTGAGATGGTTATTTATGCCTTTCTCCTAAAATTTTTAGTCTTTAAATCAAAAGAACATGACTTCAAAATCAAGAGCATGTGTTTAAAGACCATAAACAACTCACACAATATAAGCACTACATAGCACAAACTAGCAAAGTGCAGAAAAACAGCTCATTAAGCTAAACAAAGTACACAGTCGTGAAATGAAAATTTCATATGCCAACCTCAATTACACACTTGAAGATGTGTAATACAAACACAATTTTTTTTATTTAAAAAAAAAAAACTTAAAAATATCATAAACAAACCTAGAATGAAATGCATGAATGTAATACAAATGCAAATCCTAATGAAAAACATTTTGGTCACAAGAGATTGAAAGAATTAACACAAGGACCATGTCAAACAGATTCACTAAGATTGAGTCTTTTTCATCCACACTTTCTTAGATGCAAACTTGGAATTGGAGTTTCTAGATGAATTATACCTAAATTCAGCTCCTGTATTGGCATAAAAGTTAAGAACCTTTACCAATTCATTAATAAGTGTCATAGGATCTTGTGCTTTTGGCACAAACACTTTTTTTTTGATTGCGTACTTTGAAGCTTGCAACTTAAAACAATTTGAGCGTGTATGCCCAGCTCCACCACAAAAATGACAAAACTATTGAGGTTTGTGTTGTTTCTTGCTTCCAAAATGATTGGGATTCTTGGATTTTGACTCAATTAAATCTACCCTAGTTCTTCTAGAAACTAGAACTTCTTCCTTAGGCACCTTAACTGCAGGTAAAGAATTAGATGTAGCAAGTACAAACTTAGGAGGATCAACAATAGAAATAGAAACACTCTCAGCAAACCTTAACCCTGTCTTATCAGAAAAAAGATTTTTGAACAGTTAGAATATCATCCAGTTTAGAAGTAGAAGTCATATCAAGTTGTTCTCTAGCAATAGATAATTCAAATTCTAAACTTTTAACTTTTTCAATCAAAGACATGTTCTCAATCTTAACAGAATTTAAGAGTTCATTAGCATCAAACAATTTCAATAACAAATTTTTCTTCTCTTGTTCAAGAGTGTTTATCTTTTTCAACCTTAGATTAACACTCATGGCATCATTTGCTGCAATCTTGCAAAAATTTTATAAGCCTCTTGCAAGTCAGCATTCTCATAGAGTTCCCAATCAGAAGAGTTTTCCTCAACAATCTCAGTTTCAGTTACAATAGCAGTAGCAGTGAAAACCATGAAGTTTCCTTCTTGTTCACTTTCAGACTCATGATTCGAAACTTCATTATCACACAGGGTAATAGCCATAGCTTTTCCTTTAGATCTCAAAAATGTGGGACATTTTGATTTTAGATAACCATACCCCTGACAACCAAAACACTGTTGGCCTAAAGAGTTGTTAGAAGATTAAATAAATTTATCTTTTGATTTTTCAAAATTGTTATTTTTAGTTGTATCATTCTTCTTCACGTTCTTAGGGTCAGCATTGTTTCTATTTCTTGCCCTTCTATTATTATTTCTTAGAAAGATTCTAAAGTTCTTGGCAAGATAATCAATCTCAGTAGATGAGATTTCATCACCAAATCCACAATCATCAACATCATCAACAGATTTTAAAGCCATTGATTTAGATTTGTTAGTTTTGGGTAAGTCAGACTCAAAGGATTGAAGAGATCATATCAGTTCATCTACAAGAATGAAGTCCACATCCTTACTTTCAGTTATGTCAGTCATTTTAGGTCTAAAGTCCTCAGTTAATGATCTAAGAATTTTTCTAACAATTTTAGATTGATCATAAACTTCACTCAAGTTAAAAGTAGAATCAACAATATCTTCATCTTAGCATAGAATTCATCAAAAGACTCATCATCAGACATTCTAATGCTTTCAAATCTAGAGGTCAACTGCTATAGTTTATTGATTTTTACTACCTTAGTGCCTTTATGCACCATTTGCAAGATGTTCCATGCAATGTGAGCAACCTCCACATTAAAGATCCTCTTGAATTCTTTCATAAACATAACATTGAATATTGCATTCATTGTCTTATTGTTAAAGCTTGTTGCTACTTTTTGGGCAGTTGTTCATTCACTAATGGTAGTAGTTGGTCTTTCCCAACCGTTTTCAACAGAGAGCCATAATCTCTCATCAAGAGATTTCAAGAAGGGTTTCATCCTAACCTTCCAATAAGCATAGTTATTCCCATCAAAGTGAAGAGGGATTACTAGAGAATGATCGTGTTCTATGATAGTAGGGGTCAAGGATCAACTCTAGGTATAAAAACCTAAAAACAATAGCTAACCTGCTCTAATACCACTTGTTTGTTTCTTTAAACCCCTTAAAGTAGATTGTTTAATCTAATATATTAGCCAAGTGATTACTTAGGTTAATTATTCAGATACAAGTTAAACAATAATAAATTATATCATGTAAAGAAGCGGAAAGTAAATAATACCACGATATGATGACCCAGAAAAATTAATGAAACCAACAGTTTCAAGGTAAAAACTTAGGACTGATTTGACCTAGCAATCCTCAAGGTAAAACAAATCCACTATAAGAGAATCGAAGTTTTTACAATCAAATTTTACTCTAAATTTATTGCTACCTCCAGTAGTAACTTACTGACACGACCACATGCAAACTCCGAATCCACGGACTCTTCCTCCTCTTGAACTTACTGCAACATAAGCACCCATGCTTGTGACTTTGAGATCCCACTTAAAGGTTTTAGATCACCTTTAGTTGTTGATTTTTGTAGTAGCAACTAGGTTCTACCAATGCTTGACTGTAGATCTTACTCTAGTAGACGCTTGTGTAGTTAGAAGGTACAACATCTCTCAGATCTCACAAGGAGTAACACACATATCTTCCAAAGGTCTTCAAAACGTAGATAGGGCTTCCCTTTTATATGTGAACAAGTTGGATTGAAACCATAAACATTTTTGTGGGCTTGGGCTTGGGCATTGTTTTAAAATTCTGCAGAATCTAATTTCTACGATTTTCGATCGTTCAAGCTTGGCAGATTCTCAACTCTCTTTTTTGTAGCTAGCTCAAACTTGAAGCTCGAAACACACATCTTTGAGCAAA
This sequence comes from Castanea sativa, assembly GCF_040712315.1. Taxonomy (NCBI): domain Eukaryota; kingdom Viridiplantae; phylum Streptophyta; class Magnoliopsida; order Fagales; family Fagaceae; genus Castanea; species Castanea sativa. Next base: position 21,423,853 of record NC_134019.1, on the reverse strand, counting down.
GCCTAACACATAGATTAGACATGTTTTGTTCTCGGTTTGACGACACATACAAAATAGAATTCTAAATATTTAATCTTAAATCTTTAGAACCTAACAGAAATAAAAGCGGTTTTAATCATCATGAAGGCATATGTTCTAACTCAATATGCTCTAGTGATATTTTTGTGTTTTGGACTTTGGAGAATGCTACAACTAGAGAAAGAAAAAAAAAATTTAAAATCTAGACAACGTTCTTATGTAAATTGAGGCAACCTTTCAGTGAGAATATTGATTTCTTATGGTCTCAGATCCAACATTTCATGATTGGAGTTCCATGGCCGAAATGGGAAGCAAATACATTTGGAAACAATTCCTACTAGAGTTTCAATTACCAATGATTTAAAACAGCATATTCGTGTTCTTATATGTCCATTTTAAATATGGTACTTAAGTTTTAAAACGGCATTTTCCCCCCTTTCATTGCCTCCTTATAATTTGATAGAACTTAAAGTATACATTAACCACATTTGCACTATATTTTAAAGGAATTAACTTAGTTAAAGTTCATCATAATTAAACTGGTTGAGTAAATACCTAATGTAAGTCTCAACATACATCAGCACAACACCAATACTCACTCGTACAATCCAATCTAAACAGTACAGAATATTATAGGAAATGATTGGAGGAAATCCTTCATGCAGTATATACTGGAATCAATTTGATGCTCATGCTTTACCATCTCAAAAATACTATATTTTCTAGAGAGAGTTGTATACACCAATAAAAGTTATAGAAAAATCATTTGAGATGGATGTTTAAAAAAAGAGAGATAAAATAATTAATAAAAACTTAAAATTAAAATATGGAACCATTTGGCAGTTTTGGGAGCCTACCTGTTCCAAGTATGTAGGAGTTATAACATTTTTTAGTAAGTCATTGTCAAATGCGTGTAGTCTTTGGAGTATACTTTTAAAATAAAGTCGATTTCTATAGATACAATTTTCCACTTGATCTCCAAATAATTTAACACCTAAGCATCCATCATCAAGATATATAAATTCAGAAATAGTTGATTAAATTTATTGGTATAAAAGATGGAAAGAAGGGAGGTGAAAGACAGAGAGGTCATTGAATTACATAGAGAGTAAAAAACGGTGTAAAATATTATACGACACCTAAATACTCAATTTGAGAAACCTTAGAACTCTTCATAATTTTCAAAAACCAGGTTTCTTGAGGAATAAGTACATTAAGATAGTGTTAGAATTTTTCAATTCTAAATTCAATGATAGCATGTGTATAAGCTTCCATTAAATCCACTTAAGTATTCCCAGTTCCTACTAAAACAAGGCTCAATTATTTTGAGCCTTGTGAGCCAAGATGCTTCTTTAGACAGATTTTTAGTCCAGAAGTACTTGATATATTCCAAGAGGGAAAAAAAATATAAAGAAATGTATGTAATAAACTAATAGGTAAATCTTTTTTTTTCTCAAACTCGTCCCAACCTTCAGGAGCTATGTCTTTTTGACGCGTACACTCTTTCTTGCAAATTATAAATAGGACCACTTCGATATATCACTATCAATAGCTTAAGAGTGAAGACTTTGCTATATATATACATATAGATATATATTAATGAAGAGGCAAATGTCATCATGTTTCAAAGCTTTTGTCAGCCAATCATTCGCCATATATGTAACCACCGGATCATTTCCGTCACCCTCAATTTGCTCTTAAATAAAGAAAATATAATACTCTTTTTTTTTTTTCTTTTGAATAATGAAGAAAATACAGTGACCTCATCTTTCAATGAAAAATATAATACTTTGTATGATCATGGGGAATAGTGAACTATACATATTAGCTAGGCCGTGCTGACTATGCATTTTTTATAATAACATTTAATTTTTTGAGAAGAAACTTAATAGATTTATTTAATTACATTTTGCAGGCTATAGCCTATAGCATGCTAACAGCTCTTACCATATCAAGCCAATTACTAGTATCCACATTCCATACCCTTTAAGCAGTTCCAAAGATTTTGCACTAATGCGTAAAGATTCAATATCTATTGATAGACCAAAAACGTATTGACCCTTTGTGATGGATTAATTAATTAATTAGCCAAGTTGAATTAATTAACTAATTTAACATGCAAAGCGTGGTAGCACAAACAAATCACAAATTAAACTAAGTATGCAGCAGAAAATAAATGACACGGTGATTTGTTTACGAATGGGGAAAACCTACACGACAAAAACCCCACAGGGTGATTTTAAGATCTTCACTCCCGAAATTCCACTATTATCACAACAAGTGGTTACAAGTAAAGGAATCCCAAGTACCTTACCAACCTACAGTTGAACCCTTATCCTAATACTCAATTGGACTTGTTCTGTAGTGACAATTTCTCCTTTCAATACATGGCTCCCAAGTACGTGACTAACCAATTGCACGGATCCCAGTACGCGACTTCAATCACCAACTAGAGAAGATTGTTGGCTGCAAAGTTCTTTAATTCATCCACACGATGAAGATCAAGAAGATGCTCAATTACAAAACCCTACGATGCATACTACACAACAACTTCTTCACAAGAGAGATGAACTAGGGCAAGAACTTTGTCTTTGATCACAACTTGCTTGAACAAGGATTTCTCAATGCCTGTGCAACTTGTGTACACTTTTACCGCCCTTAAAATAATCCTTTTATATGTCTAGGGTTAGGAGAAAAAAAGGCCCAAAGACACATCCACGAATTGGAATCAAAACAGAATTCAGAATCTATTTTTCTTAAACCTCGATAGATAGAGGTATCGAGATGCTGTCGAGCAGCTGTCGAGCCACGGGGCTGGAACAACTCTTTAAACCTCAACACATGCTAGCTGTCGAGATAGCTATCGAGCTTTAATGAACTTGCACTTTTCAGTATGTTTCTTTGACAGACTTGATGACTTCAACACTTGATCTTAAAACACAGTTTCTTAAAGTATAAAACTCATCCTAAATCTGCCCAATTACAAGTAAAGTGCATTTTGCCAAAGGATTAGCCAATTACATAAATGAATGACATATGTTCTTAACAAGTGAAACACATATGTCCTAACATCTATTGCTTTAATTTTATATATCTTCTAACATATTCCACACTTATTTTTCGGCCCTAAAAAAATCCACACTTATTTTTGCAAATACTTATATATATATATTATTGCTTCTAGCCCAAGTCCATCCAAAGATTACAGATGAGCAAGAGAGCTTTATCAAGCACGTCTTGGAGATTCCCTTTGAGTTAAGGAAGTGGAAAGATTTGGTTACTCTTGACACTATCCATGCCTTCTGTGGTGGTCCAGTGCCGATGCCAGTAGCCCGTCGGTTGCAAGCTTACACCCATCGTCGTAAGTCCTCTTTGCTTGTTTACCTGTCTAGCATATCTATTATTGTCTTAACTCCTTCCGTCGTCTCTCTTTGTTTTGTTTTTAGAAATTGACGGAGGAAGGCAAAGGGCACTAATAAGGAAAGCCACCGCTGCACAGAAGCAACAAAAGCAAGCGTCAGGGTCGACTCTTAATGTGGCCCTTAAAGCTACACCTAAAAGTAAAAATAATGCCAAGGATGACCGTCCACCGAAGAAGGCGACGGGTTCATTGATTGGGGAGTAATAGCAGAAGGCTCCATCGCCCCCTCGTCATGGAGTTGGGAAAGGTTTGATGACCGAGAAAGGACCCATCGCTCCCAGCCCCATCCAAAGGCTGGTCACTCACAAGGATTACGTTGTCGAGATGGTTACCTCAATCATTAAGGAGACAGACCTAGATCCATGTGGTGAACACTCTTCAAAGGACATGGGGGCTTCGACAACCTATCAAGGGTATGTCCCCGTCACTTAAGTTGTACTTCACCGTTTTTTTTTATTCTCGTTTTAACCGTCATGTTTTGTTCCAAGCATTGGTGGGTAAGAAGGCCATTTAGGATAGGTGCGTGGCCAATGAGGAGGTGATAGGACGGTTCCGTAAATGTTAGGAGATCGAGAACAACGACAGGGACCAATGTAAGGGGGCCATCTGTACTTTTAATAAGAAGCTAACGGCCAAGCTAACCAAGCTGAAGGAAGAGAGACCCAACTTCAGGAGGAGGCAGAGAAGGCGAAGACTAACCTGACGACGGAGTTGGCTGCTCTTCGTGAGTAGATGGACAAGGCCAAGGCAGATGCTGTGGTGGAGTTTAAGATCTCCTAGCCCTTTTTTGACACGTGCGGCGTCTACTATGGTGACCAGTTTAAAGATTGTTTAAAACAAGTTAGGGCCGTCTACCAAGACCTTGACTTGTCTTGGATCATCATAGACAACACCATCCCATCGACCCTCGAGGGAGACATCACCATCAATGACAAGATCGATGACTTTGTTCTCACCATCAACCAAGAGGCGAAGGATATTGATGCCGAGGCTTCTGTTCAGCCTGCTCCTAAAGGCGCGGAAGCTCATGTGGTCCCATCAGCTACGGATGGCCCATCTGCTGTAGACCCAACTACTGACGCTCCCCCATCTTGAACTTTCTTGTTTTTAAGCTGTATATTTAAATTGTTGTTTTCATTTTATTTTCTAGACAATGATGGATGCCCCTTTTCGTTTGGGCTTTTATGTAAAATATTTACCCTTTGGGTTTTATATTTACTACTTTTACTTCATCGCTTATACTTGTCTGTTGTTATTTTAATTATATGCCTCCTTCGTATTCATGCCATCAATATTCTACTTTATCTGTTTGTAGCAATTTTTTGTTGTATGTAGGACTTGACATATTTTGGTCATATCCTTATCTGTCGGCTTATTTCAGATACCTATTGATTATCCCCGACTGCTCGTCCCCTTGTAGGTCGGACTTAGCACAGTTTTTCAAGACTAGGTACCCATTAGTATCGTTGGTCGTCTGTCCACCTCGTAGGTGGGACTTGGTAAGAATTTTTAAGACTAGGTACCCGTCAGTACCCTTGGTCGTCCGTCCACCCCGTAGGTAGGAAATGACAAGAATTTTCAAGGCCAGGTACTCGTCGGTATACTTGGTCGTCCGTCCATCCCGTAGGTAGGACTTGGTAAAGAATTTTTAAGACCAGGTACCCGTTGGTATCCTTGGTCATCCGTCCGTACCATAGGTAGGACTTGGTAAAGAATTTTTAGGGCCAAGTACCTGTCAGTATCCTCGGTCGTTCGTCCATCCTATAGGTAAGACTTGGTAAGAATTTTTAAGACCAGGTACCCGTCGATATCCTTGGTTGTCCGTCCATCCCGTAGGTAGGACTTGGTATATTTTGATGGTCCACTAAGGGGTAGAGAGTAGAGCAAAGTTCCTAATAATGCATGCAAGTCTTATTAATAATAGAAAGAGTTCTTAAAGAAACTTAACATCTTTAGAGTCTTAACATCTCTTGACATTCAAAAAATAAAAACCAAAAGAAAGCAATAAAATAAGTTGCCCCTGACTACTACTGGTAGTACTTCCTAAAGTGCTCAGTGTTCCATGAGTGATGGAGCCTCTATCCATCGAGGGTTTCCAAATAGTAAGTCCCCTTTCTATGACAGTAGACGACCTTGTAGGGTCCTTCCCAATTAGGGCCCAACTTACCCTATGAAGGGTCTCTAGTGGCTGTGGTTACTTTCCTTAGGACCAGGTCCCCAACCTGAAAATGGCGAGGCCTAACCTTAGTGTTGTAGTGCTTTGCCATTAGATCTTGATAATGAGTTATCCTTTGCTCTGTCGTTGCTTTGACTTCATCAAGAAGATCTAATTGTAGGCACATTCCTTCTTCATTATGGTGGGTTACTCGATAGTTGGTCAGTCTTACTTCTGCTGGGATGATAGCTTTATGTCTGTATGTGAGTCAGAAAGGTGTTTCCCCCGTGGGTGTGCGAGTCATCATCCTATATGCCCACAGGATGCCAGGTAGCTCATCTAGCCATATACCCTTTGCCCCTTCAAGCTGAGTCTTGATCATCTTAAGCAGGGATCAATTTGTGACTTCAATTGTCTATTGGCCTAGGTGTGAATGGGAGAGGAGTAGTGGTTCTTGAATCCTAATTGTTGGCAGAAATTCCTAACAATGGGGATTCTAAAGTGGCAGATGATGCTTTTCCAAATGAAGATCTGGACATTTTTTTGTGATAGTGGCCAATGGTTCTGCCTCGACCCATTTAGTGAAGTAGTCGATCCTTACGACGAGGAACTTGAACTGCCATATGGCAATAGGGAAGGGCCCAACTATGTCCGATCCCCATTGGGCGAAAGGCCAGGGAGCGCTCATTGGAGTAAGTTCCTCAGTTGGTTGCCGCATAATGTTATTGAAGCGTTGGCACTTGTCACATGCCTTCAAGTAGGACTGGGCATCCTTCTACATAATGGGTCAGTAGTATCCAGCCCGTATCAGCTTGTGAACTAGTGAGCGTGCCCCCAAATGGTTCCAAAATATTCCTTCATGTACTTCTCTCGTGACATAGCTCACTTCGTCGAGGATCAGGCACCTCAGATACGGAGAGGAGAAACCCCTTTTGTAAAGGACATCCCCTATCATGACGAAACATGAAGATCGTACCTTCAGTCTACAGGAAGCGTTGCGATCTTCTGGCAATGTCCCATTCCTGAGGTTAGATACAATCAACGTCGTCCAATTGATTCCTAGGGGGATAACCTATACTTCTACTCTGTCAATGGCAGAGGAATATTTGACAAAGGATAATGCCTGACTAGTGACGCTCGTATACCCGGCAGATGCAACTTTGGCCAAACGGTCTACCTACTCGTTCTCTTCCTTTGGGATCTGTATGAACTTAGTCGAGAATCCCTCACTCATCTTGTCTTTGACCATGCTCAACTATTCTTTCATTCGTTCCCCTTTTGCCTCGTAGTCACCATTGATGTGCCCGACCACAACTTGTGAATCGCAGTGTATGACAGCTGACTCAGCCCCCGCTACTTTAGCCAAGTTGAGGCCTGAGAGGACTACTTCGTACTTTGCCTCATTATTGGTCATTGAGAACTAGAGGCGGACCACACATTCTACTATATCTCCTTCCGGCGACCTTAGTAGGACCCCAGCTCCTCCGGCCCATTAGTTAGACAAGTTGTCTGTCCATTTCATCCATGCCATCAGTTTCTCCTCGTCGTCCTTTCCTGTCGTGAATTTGGCAATGAAATCAACTAAAGCCTGCGCTTTGATCGCAGTCCTGGGTCGATATTGGACATCAAACTCACCGAGCTTAGTCGCCTATAAAACCAATTGTCTTACTGCCTCCAGGTTGTTCATCGTCTTTTGCAACGACTTATCTGTTTGGACCATTATGGTATGTGCTTAGAAGTACAGCCTGAGTTTTCGAACAGCTGTGATTAGTGTGAAGGCCAGCTTCTCCATTGGGGGATATCTTCCCTCAAATCCCTGGAGTGCCCAACTGGTGTATTACACGAGTCACTACACTCAGTCTTCCTCCTATATAATAGTGGAACTGACAGCCATTTGGGACATGGCTAAGTAGAGGGAGAGCTCTTCACCAAGTTTGAAGGGATTAAGCAGCAAAAGGGATGCAAGGTACGCCTTCAGTTCTTCGAAAGCTTTCTGGCACTCGTCAATCCATTTGAAAGCCTTCTGTAATATCTTAGAAAAGGGTAGACATTTATCCGTTGCCCTGGATACAAACCTGTTAAAGGCTGCAATTCTATCGTTCAGGCTTTGCACCACCTTGATGTTGTTTGGAGGAGCCATCTCCATTATTGCCCGAACTTTGTCGAGATTGGCTTCTACACTGTGCTGCAATACCATGAAGCCTAAGGATTTCCCTAACGCCACACCGAAGACATACTTACTGAGGTTGAGCTTTATATCATAGAGGTGAAGGGTATCGAATGTCTCCTAAAGGTCATCCAAGTGGCTAACTTCCCCCATGCTTTTCAAAAGCATGTTGTCTACATACAGCTCCATGTTTTGCCCAATCTACTAGGCAAACATCTTGTTTACAAGCCTCTAGTATGTTGCCCCTGCGTTCTTCAACCCAAATGGCATGACTTTGTAGCAGAAGAGTCCTTGGCTCGTGACAAATAAAGTCTTCTCTTGGTTTGCTTCATCTAACCTGATCTGATTATACCCCAAAAAGGCATCCACGAAACTTAACAGCTAATGGTCAGCCATGGAGTCATCAAGGAGGTCGATGTGCGGGAGTGGATAGCTGTCCTTTGGGCATGCCTTATTTAGGTCGGTGAAGTGTACGCAAATTCTCCACTTGTCATTTGCTTTTTTTACCATGGCCACATTGGCCAACCATGTGGGATAGTAGACTTCCCTAATGAAATTTGCCTCCAGCAGCTTGCGTACCTTTGGCTATGGCTTTGTCCCTTTTCTTAGGCAAAGACCCTCTTCTTCTGCCGAACCGAGGGGAAGGACGGGCATACGTTGTGCTTATGTCCCATGGTACTAGGACTAATCCCTGGCATATCCTTATGGCTCTAGGCGAAGACGTCTCGATTGTTCTTTAGGAAGAGGGCAAGCTCTTTATGAACCAAAAGGTCAACTTGTGTGCCAATACGAGTGATTTAGCAAGGGGTATCATCATCTAAGGAGATTTCTTTAAAATCCTATGTTGGTTCAATAGTGACCTTTCTTTCCTCGATGTTCAAGACTTGTAAATGATCGTTCATCTTAAGCATGGCTATATAGCACTCGCGGGCGGCCATCTGGTCTCTTCGTGCTTCTCCTATCCCGTACTCCATTGAAAACTTCACCAACAGATGGTATGTGGACGTGGCCGTCCACCATGTGTTAAGCGTGGGACAACCAATGATGGCATTATAGGTAGATGAGCAATCAACTACAAGGAAATTGACCTCCTTAGTGAGCTTCTGAAGGTACATCCCGATGGTTATTGGCAAAGTAATAATTCCAAAGAGAAAGACTTAGTTGCCACTGAATCCTACCAACATGTCTGAGGGTTGGAGACGTTCTCGATCGACCCTCATCTGCTGGAACGCAGGATAGTAGAGGATATCTGCTGAGCTCCCATTGTCCACTAGTACCCATCGGGTATTGAAGTCCGCAATGGACAAGCTAATGACCAGGGCGTCGTCATGAGGGTGGTGTAGTCGTCTAGCATCTTTCTCTGTGAAGCTAATGCCAAGGTTGTCGACTTTGGAGGTCGTCTGTGTTGGGGTTTATGCCCTAAAATTCAATTTATTGGCATGTTATATATAATTAAATTGTTTAATTATATAAGACAATCTATAAATGAACTAATAGGACATTATCTTAATCCATGAGATGCATTGTATGTGATTTATGTGATTTAGTCACAGAAGATGTAAATCACAAGTTCCTTATAAACTCAAAATGTAGTTCATAGTCGGCGATAAAATTGGGCGTTTCATCTACGAAGACTATAACATATCAACTAAGATGATTTGTCTTGATCATGGAAGTAGAGACTTCTAGTTGGTATGTTGATATGTTTTAAGAGTTAAGACATATTGAACTAGACCGCTGTGAGATTTGTTATTCTCCTAACGACTGTCAAATGAATAATTAATCTCACGACTTCTATTTACATCAACTCTAAATCCTGAGAGAATAATGGACTTGATCATGAGATGTAGGTTGCTTTGATATATCAGGAGTGAGATCTATTAGTCACGGTCAAAACCTCAGTATGTTGGGCAGCCGCATTTAGTGTTGATGGAACATATATTCTCAAGATGGAATTCATAATCTCTTAACGGAGATGTAAAATATTCCCTTGAGATAAGTTTAATGAGTTTGGTTATTCAGAGAGTTAGGCCCAACCACTTTAGTAAGGAGTTACTAAAGTATATATTTGTGAAATTGGATTTCATAAATATATGATGAATAACATAAAGGATTAAACCGGGTATTCAAGGATTAAGATATAGTAATCTTCAAAGTGGCAGTTTATATTCATGACTTTGTATTAGTACAAATATTTTAATGAAAATGTTGCATGTATAATAAAGTCTTGGGATATAATTTATTAATAAGGCCTAGAGTACAATTATATTCATATAATGGTATTGAATATAATTAATGATAACTTTGGACTTGTCAAGAGTTGACAGAAAAGCCCAAGGCCCATTGGAGCTAAAGTCTTATTTGTTCCCTTTTGGTCCCACTCCAAGCCACATACTAGAGCCCAATTGAAATAAGCCCAAAAGGTTAGCCCAATTAGATAATCAGTTATATATATAAGGAGAGAAACATACAGAATTTCATAAGAAACTTTTCATAAGGGTCTTTCATTAAGATCATACTAGGAATGAAATGGTTTGTATGTGAGTGTTGGACACTCTCTTATTCTCTCCTTGAAAACTAATTGAGAGACCACACTTCTTAGGCATTAAGTGAAATTGGAGTGAAGATTAAAAGTATTCCCAAGCACTTCTATTCAGATTGTTTTGAATTTCACCGCACCAAGGTACGCTTTCTTGTTCTTAAATTTTGAACTTACATAGCACATATTATTAATTGCGAATGAAGTAGATCCGTTAATTTTTCACTGCGTATGTTTAGTATGCGATACAAACATGTATTTATCCAACAGTCTGGAAATCTGGACGTTCTACACCATATGTAAATACGGCCTTCTTGGATGATCCCGCCATAGTGTTTCCTCCTACGATTACTCTTATTTTTCCGAGTGGGGCTCTAGGTCTTTCTTCAGCTCATCAGTTGGGCTCGGGGTCCCTTGGCGAGTTTTCACCACCCCTAACAAACCGTTGTAACTTTCCCTATTTGATGAGGGCTTCAATCTACTGCTTAAGGTTGTAGCACTCAGAGGTGCCATGCCCAAGGTTCTGATGGAAGCGACAATACTTATTCCGAGGTCTTTTGCTTAAATCACCTTTCAACTTGTCTGGCCATGTCAATGCCGCATTGTCCCTTATCTACATGAGAACTTGATCCAGCGGGGTATTCAAAGGATTGAAATTTGTTGTCCTCCCTAACAGGGGTTTTGATCTCCTGTCCACCCTTTGCTCATTTGTTCGAGCCAACTTTCTTCCTCTGTCTAAACGAGGATCGTCCTGCCTTTCCCTTTTTCTCAGTGCGTCCCCCCAAGCGATCATCATATCTTCAGCATTCATGTATTTTGTGGCTTTGTATAGCGTTTCAACCATCGTCTTTGGGTCGTTCTTGTAGATGGAAAAGAGAAACTCCCTTTGCTTCAATCCATTTGCTGAAGGCAGTGACAAGAAATTTGTCATCAACTTCGTCAATCAAGAGAGCCTTTTTGTTGAAACGGGTTACGTACAACCATAGGCTTTCGTCTTCCTGATGCTTAATGTTTAGTATGGTCGCGGAGGATCTCCTGTGTCTTTGTCCTCTAATGAAATGTGTGACAAAGTGTCCACTTAACTCCTTGAAGGTGGAAACCGTGTTTGGGGTAAGCAAGCTGAACCATACTCTTGCTAGCCCTTTCGAAGTGGTAGGGAAGGCCCTACACATAATTTCGTCTGGAACTCCTTGCAAGTGCATGAGGGTTTTGAATGACTCTAGATGGTTAAGTGGGTCCCTTGACCCATCATACGCTTCTACTTGTGGCATCCAAAACTTCGCTGGGCGGGAGAAGGAAGTCACCTATGCAGTGAACGAGGAGTCGGTCCAGTGGACTAATTCGTCCAAATTGGTAAATACTCGTCCCCTCAGGGCGTTCATCATCATGTCCATCTTCTCCTTCATCATCTGCATATCCTGGGCTATGCGCATCACATCGACTTCTATTTCGAAGGGGCAGCTGGTATCTTCGAAGCCATCCCTTCTGCTAAGGACATTGCTCTCCTCTTAGTCTTCCCTCCCCTATTTGTCCCCCGTCAGTATTTGACTACCATTTTGCCCGTCGACGTCCCGCCCATCACGTGGGCCTTCTTGGCGTTGTTTATTCCTTTGGTTTAGCTGTTGTTCCAACTCCTAGTTGCGCTGGGTTAGCCGCTCTACCATCGCAGCCAAGGTTTGTACCTATCTCTCCACGGCGTTGGAGGGGTTTCTTGTTTCCTGGTTAATGGTAGCCATCGAAAGCATTTGGACCATGCAACTTTTTCGTCTCAGAAGCGGTGATATGCTTAATCACAGTCATGTTCCCCACAAACAGCACCAACTGATGATGTGCTAAAATCGTCAGTGAGTTGTAGGCTCCAAGTCGCTCCAACGAGTACATGTGAATAAGAGCAAATAGACCAAACAGAAGGCACCAGTGCAGTACTGGCCAAAAACCATCTGATGGTCAAGTTAGTGAATGAGAAGTCTCTAAGAACTCTATAGTGAGAGAGCTAAAGAGTTTCTGCATACCTGAGAAAAAAGGAGGTCTGGTGCTTATATAGTAGTGAATGGTGAATCAAGATCCCTTCGAAGTAGGGATCTTTCCTTGCTGGGAAGGTTTAGCACTTTAGGGTTTCTGAGATTTTAGGGTGCCTTTCCATATGAGAGAGATATAGGTGAGTAATGGGCATTATCTTACGTGTCATTCAAGATGTTTCCATGTATAGGGATCCGCGGGGACCAAGTTAGGCCCTGCTGGACCTGTCGGTCTCTTCACCCCGTCGGCCCTTTGCTTTGTTCGAAGGTTTCCTTGTTGGCTTATAGAGGCGCCCATCGGGTATCATGGTGGGATCGTCGCTTGTTCTGTCATTGCTTTTGGTCCTTCATTTATGTCCATGGAGCTGACGGGTCCATAAACATCATTGGCTTCCTTGCGTGACACGTCCAGTGGTATTAAGTCTCTGTCAAAAATACCCTTATTAATCATGATATAATTATTTATTGGAACACCATTTTAAAGTAAATACTTTAAAGTTAATAAATAATTAGAACCAACAATACAATATTTATAGCTCGAGTTTTGTAATTCAACCTGCTATTAACTAATATCTCTTATATAGTTATTTCAATAGAGATATCTAAGATTCAAATCCCTCATCTCCAACTATCGATGTAAAAAAAAAAAACGTTACTTAATGTTTCCATCAAAGATATCACTATGAAAATATCCAATTTGAAATTTATCAACAATAACAACTTTAAAAAAATGATTTGAATCCCCCTCCGTCACTTACCATTTATCCACACCAAAAAATTAACAATCGCTTATGAGCCATCCCCCCCTTGACTTTCCTAAAATATCCCTTAACAACCTAGTAATGCATATTTGGATTAATACTTTTTTATGATTGATGATACATATTTGTAATCCTCGTGTTGTAAATATTGTAGTATCTTAGTATCATTCACTCAAAAACTACTCATTTATTATCTTCTTGAAATGCCACAAATTATATTCATTGCCACAATAATTTGTTATAGCTTTTTAGCATTTTCCTCAACAAAAAACATGACAAAGTTTCCCTACAAATTAACGGATTCAGATCCTCTAGAGTTCCTAGGAACTCTACCAAGTAGAGTTCATTAAATCATAACCACTCTTTAATGATTTAATGGTTTAGATTCTGCCATGTCAGCATTTCATTAATAATATTCTTAAAATAATAAAATAATGTTGTAAACAAAACAATTAAGATGATTGTTAATGAAATGCTGACATGGCAGAATCTAGACCATTAAATCATTAAAGAGTGGTTAGGATTTAATGAACTCTACTTTGTAAAGTACCCTAGGAACTCTAGAAGATCCCCACACTTGCAAAATTTCCAAAAAATCAAATATCGATAGCATAAAAAAATTATGCATAAAAAATAAGTTTATAAATTAAATAGTAAATAACATCCAATTTGTACAAAATTTGTTGTGTGTATTAAGAACATAAATATATATATATATATATATGCAATTTAACAGTTAGGTTTTCAAAATATGTAGTCATATTAATATTTTCAGTGGTAGTTGCAGTCTTAGACTACAACCAAGTTTGTAGTCAAAATTTGTACCCAAAAAATATAGTCATATTAAAAAGTAAAAATAATGGATTTTAAGTATATAAAGACATTATAATATAAATTACTAGTTAAATATTATTTGAGTGATAACAAAAATGCATATTTAAAGTTATCTCCTTAGGCCTATAAATGTGTTGAGTCAGCCCAGCTATAATAATTATGCTATTTATCATTAAGTCAAGATACTAATTAGTTTTTTTTTTTTGTTTGTTTTTTTTTTTTTTTTGAACATGTAGGAATCAAATTCAAATCCCATATTTAACAACGAAAAAATTTACAAGTTGAGTTAATTGAAACCCATACTTTCTTATAAGTGAATGATGACAATTTATATTATAGATATACTTAAGGTTATCGCAATTAATACTTTTAATTATTATTTTATGAACAACATGATTTTAAATAGCAAGCTTGGGTTTAAAATTCTTACACTTGGTCTTGTTTGGAGATGATTCAACTTAGTTAATTTTCATGCTTGATTGATTCCAAAAATTGCATATATGTTGTTGAGTTTTATAATTCAATCTCTCTCTCTCTCTCTCTCTCTCTCTCTCTCTCTCTCTCTCTCTCTCTCTCTCTCTCTCTCTCTCTCTCTATGGCATACAGGACCAACCTTAGCCCTAGGCCATAGCCACTAGGGTCCCCTGTTAGAGAAGGGCCCTCAAATGTGGGGGCCAAAGTGATTTTTTTTTAATTGAGATGTATAAAATAAAAAATAAAATAAAAAAGTTGTACTTTTTTTCCTCTGCTTTTAAGAAGACCCAAAAAATTGAGAAATGTTAGAGATGATATAAATTTAAATACATAGACTTTACAAATAAATGTGTCATCAATTAACAAGCACTAATTCAAATAGAATTATGCTAGAAATACTTTAAATTTTAGGGTAAATTGCAAATTACACCCCTGGAGTTTGGGGGTGTTTGGATTATACACCCTAAAGTTTTAGAATTTGGATTTTACTCTCTGAAGTTTGAAATGTTTGGATTTTACACCTTAACATTTCAGAATTTGGATTTTACCCCCTAAAGTTTGAGAGTATTTGGATTTAACACCCCCAAATTCTGAAACTTCAAGGTGTAAATTTCAAACACCCTCAAACTTTGGGAGGTAAAATCCAAACACCCCTAAAATTTAGAAGGTAAATTCCAAATTCTGAAACGTTAGGATGTAAAATCCAAATACTCTCAAACTTCAAGGGGTAAAATCTAAATTCTAAAACTTCAGGGTATAAAATCCAAACACCACCAAACTTTATGGATGTAATTTGTAATTTACCCTAAATTTTACTAT
Source organism: Castanea sativa (assembly GCF_040712315.1). NCBI lineage: Eukaryota > Viridiplantae > Streptophyta > Magnoliopsida > Fagales > Fagaceae > Castanea > Castanea sativa. The sequence continues at coordinate 21,408,647 of NC_134019.1, read as the reverse complement.
ATAACCTTTACAAATTGACGTGGCAATGAATACGATTGATGGTCTTCAACAACCTAATATATATATAAATTACCTTTTGTGATTGGTGATACATCCTTGTAAGCCTAATATAGTAATATTGTAAAATTTGTAGTATCCTTAGCATCATCCATTCAAATATTCATTTACTATCTTTTGAAGTGCCATAGATCACATTCATTGCCATGTTAGTTTGTAATATTTTTGTAATAAATTTTTTTATAGCTTTAGCATTTTCCTCAAAAAAAATAGTCATATTAAAAATTAAGAGTAATGGATTTCAAATAAATAAAATTATAATATAAATTTTTAGTTAAATATTATTTAAGTGATAACAAAAAGACCTATTTAAAGTTATTACCTTAGACCTCTAAATGCATATGTGTTGAGCTAGTCTAACAATAATAATTGCTATTTATCATTAAGTTATGATACTAATTTTTTTGTAAATGTAAGAATCAAATCTAAGTCCCTTATTTAAAAACAAAGAAATTTGCAAGTTGAGTTAATTGAAACTCATCTCCTTTCTTAAAAATGTATGTTGACAATTTGTATTATAGATATATTTATAGATGTGTACCAAATTGTTTAGAGCTACAGCAAGTCATACATTTAATTTTATGAATATCATGATTTAAATAGCATGCTTGGGTTTGAATTGAAATTCTTACAATTGGTTATGTTTGGAGATGATTCAACTTAGTTCATTTTCAAGCTTGATTGATTCCAAAAATTGCATCTTCAACTTCAAGTATCTAATAAGATTTGCTGTTGAGTTTTATAAGGCCATTGTAGGTGGACATTCATGAGTCTCCATTGTGTTAAAAAATTGAATTGATGCAGGAAGCTTGAAAGTCAGAACCTAAGAAGGAAATCTCCAAATGTTTACATATTCATAATAATTGTACTTTTGGGTGGAGTAGTGGACTATGTGGTGACTCCAAGGTAGTCGATACCGTACTGATACCGACTGGTATGTCCTGTACTGGTACGTATACCAGTATCGAAACGCCAACGTTTCGTACCGGTTTAAATACCGATCATACCGGCCGGTATCGGTCAGTACGAAGAAAAAAAAAACTTTTTTTTTTTAGTTTTGTAATTTTTGAATTTTTGTAATGGCGGAATGGTAACTTATTTGCATTAACTTATTAGTATTATTTGTTTTCTTAGTGTGTAATGAACAATTATGCTTTCTATTTTTTATATTGTGTTTTTTTCTTTTAATTGATGCTAAAGTCTAAAATTATGAATAATTTGTTCTGAATTGAGGTAATATTTTATAGTAAATTTTTATATTTATTATTATAATATATTATATATACACACACATACATATATATATATATATATATATATATATATATATATATATATATATATTTCTAAATATAAAAAATAACGGTAAACCCAAAACGGTATACCGATATTAACCAGTACTGAAATATATCGTTCTACTCGTCAAACCGATACAGCCTCCGATACGAGATAGACTCCCTTTGATAACTCTCATGAGTTGAGCAGGTCTTATTTGGTGCTCCTCGTTGCATTATAGCAGTTTAATGTATGAATTTTGCAGAGAGCAAGGATCCAAAGCCTCTAATTAAAGCTTTTAGGTTAAACAAAGGATGAAATCTTCATATTTTTTAGTTTCAGGGATCACTTTTGACTCTAGTCTAATCAAGTTTCATTGATATTCTAGGGTCACTTTAGTTGGGTTGATTGCTGAACTACTTTTGGGTGCGAGCTGGTTCCTCCTTGGAAACAGAAAATTATTGATTAAAAGATTGGTAACGTCACGGATATTAGAGTAGTGCCTAGAAAAAAGAATTTAATATGGATGAAACCTTGAGCGCCAAATCAAGTAATCTTTTAAGGTTTGTGTGACTATTCTAAAATTGTAGTTTGCTTAGAATAATTTGAGAGTGTAGGAGTTTCCAATTATAATATATATATATATATGATTGTCGGTGATACGTAATATTGTTTCTTATAATAGAGAAATGAAAATTGAAATGAAGTGGGGCACTAAAAAAAAAAAAAGAGGGGTGAAGATTCATGTCAACTAAAATGTTATAAAGAGATGACACCTTTAGCTTGATAGGAAATATACTATTTGAAAGTCCCCTTGAGCCCTAAATCAAAAAGCCTTTCTTTGAAATATACTAGTTTCTTAATGAGTAATGACATCTGATTTTGTTAGACTTTCACAATATTGTTTGTTTCATGCTTGTTAATTATGTGCCATTTGTAGATGAAAAACAAAAAGAACACAAAAGGGTACGTGTAGAATGAAAAATGAAGATGGTCGAATATGGACATTTATAAATTAAGAAATGGCCCACTTGTTTCTTTAGAAGGGATAGGAAGCATGACCAATATCATTTGATTGAATAATTGACCCAAAACTATGGAACATTAGATGATACTTCTAGTTTGTAGGGATATATATATATATATATATATATATATATATATATATATATATATATATATATATATATAATGAGGAACTTTAATACTTTTGCTTAGTAAATAAAAAAAAATGACGATAATATGAACATGTTGAGGTTCCAAATTGTTTGTTAATTATATGAGAGAGAGAGAGAGAGAGAGAGAGAGAGAGAGAGAGAGAGAGAGAGAGAGAGAGAGAGAGAGAGAGAGAGAGAGAGAACCAAAAAAAAAAAAAAAACCAAAACTAAAAAGAGAGGTAATTGAATTATGTAAAGATGCATGTTAGCTTACAAATTTTTCCTTAACTTGTTGAATCCTATAAATTAAATCTAATTATGTTAGAATAAATAATAATTTTTTTTATTAAATAGTAATACTTATTAGAACACACACGAAAATAGTAATAATAATGTTTTAAACTGAGTTTATAATACATTATATAATCAGAGTACAACTACATAAGGGCATAACCTTTGTAATTGTAGACTAGAATTATAAACAGCAAACACTAGACACAAGCACTTATACTTGTAGAACGACTATCGCACCAAAGATGTGCGGTGGTTAGATGGCATCTTTAATATTAGATAAGATCTTTGATATAAAATTATAAAACTGATAGTATGGACCACATAAGAGAGGTGATAGGTTCGTTTCGAGATGAATACTTATAAAATGAGATATTTAATTATAAAATAAATCCTCTTATATATTTAACCTAATTTATTTAGGGTGTTTTTGTGTTATAGTTTCAAATAGTTTTGTTCATGATAAAGAATTGTTGGCAATCTTTTTATTATTTATCTTCAAGCCAACACTCTTTTTGTTTTTTTTTTTTAAACACTTAATTGAATTCCAAAAGCGTTCCCAGATTTTCGTGGGGGAAATTGAAATTGCCCCTAATTTCACATTGGTTATCTCCTTTTTTTTTTTTTAATTATGATTGAATAGTCTATATATTTTCGTTAAAAAAATTATTTTATTTCTTACTATATTTCTTCAGTATTAAATTTGTTTGGTAAGCAACAAATATTATTAAGAACTAAGAACCAATAACATCAGGGGAAGCAGTACAAAGTCTAAGCTAATACATTCCCATTGAATCAGCTAGCAAAAGGGGGACAACACAGGGGGGAACAAAATAGGAATTAAAATCTGAAACAGCAGATCCCATATGCACAAGAGCATTAGCGCAGAAATTAGCTTCTCTAAACACATAAGACAGCTTCGCTTGAGGTAGCTATAGCAACAATCCCCTACAATCATCAATAAGACCAGAGAGGTCCCCATTAGTACTGATATTGCTAGCAAGTAAGGAAATTGCTACGGATGAATCAAGTTCAATTTCTACAACATGGATATGTGCATTAACACAAAGGACGAGGCCTTCTCTTAAAGCCCAAAGTTCAACCGCAATACTTAAGGTAGTGTTGATCGACATTGCAAAGCCCTCAATCCAACAGCCATTACTATCTCTAATTACTCCACCACAACCAGCAAGGTCGTTAGCTCCCACCAATGAACCATCAGTGTTCAATTTGTGCCATCCCATTGGTGGTTTACTCCAACAGACCTCCTTCTCAAAAGTACCCCTCTCATTGCCTAGATCAACTACACAATACAAAAATCCTCAAACTTGCATCTCAACAAATTTAAGAAGATTTGAATTTGCAACTTGCTGTTTGAAAGCTTTGTTATTTCGTTGAAGCCACAAGAGCCAAATTCCAAATAGGAAGAAAGAGCTCGAAGGGTAATTTTTACCTACTGTCATGAGGTTCGTTTTGGCGTTCAAACGTAGCCAAGTGTCCAAGTCCTCACTGAACGAAAGTTTTAGTGGGAGAGGACACCTGGATATCCTCCAAAACCTTGTAGCAATCAAGCAGTCCCTTAGGACAAGAATTATAGTCTCCTTAGCAACAAGGCAGAAAGCACACCCACCCAGACCCTCAATATCTCTCTGGGTGAGGATACTCTTCATGGTCAAGTTGTGGTGGAGGCACTTCCAAAAGAAAATATGGATTTTTGGGAGGGTTTTGAGCTTCCAAAGCCATTTTCCATTGAAATCAGGCACCAATAGATCTTCTCCAACCGCAATCAGATGAGCATTTTTAGGATCAAATCCTCCACTTGGGCTAGAAATCCAACTTCTCTGATCCTCCCTCGCTGCAAATCTACGTTAGGGAGTAGATAAAATGTGCCTTAGTAAGGAGGTGGGGAAGTTAAAAGAAAGGGTGCCCAAATTCCAACTCCCATCCATAGTCATATCCGTGATGGTTAAAAACTCTTCCCCTCGGTTCAAAGGACCTTCCACAAGCTCTCTCACCGTTCCAGCACCCATCCACTTGTCAAACCAAAAGCTTAAGGAGCTATTACTACCAATATTCCACTTGGAACCTTTGTTACATACTTCTTTGCCCTTTAACAAGGCTGTCCACACTCTAGAATGTGCCTTGCTCTTCCAAGTAGGTCTAACTTGGTATTTTTTCGCAATACTTCTGCCCACTTTTCATTGGTGGATTGATCCATCCTCTAGTAGAGCTTGGCAGCTAGGGACACATTCCTTCCTTTAGCATCATGGACTCCAAGGCCACCCCTTGCTTTTGGTTTTGTGATTTTTTTCCAACTCACCATATGCATCTTCTTAACCTCATCAGTAGACCCCCACACAAAGTTCTGATTAATTTTATCAATGTTGTTAAGAACTCTTTGAGGAAGAATGCATCCTTGCATAACATAGACTGGGGTGGCAGAAATGACTGCTTGAGATAAAACAACCCGCCTGACCATAGATAGAAGCTTAGATTTCCAACCTTGGAGTTTGTTTTGAACCCGTTCAATGACATAGTTGAAATCTTGCAAGGTTGCACCCGAGTGTTTTGGGGGGGGGGGGGGGGGGGGAAACCCCAAATATTTCACACAGTTCAATTGATGAATTTGTTTCAGGTGATAAATGTTGCTAGTATTATAGTATAGATTCAAATTATATGAGAACAAAAAAAAAAATATATATATATATATATATATATATATGAGAGAGGTAACTAAAGATGTATATTAACTCCTTTCAAAAAAAAAAAAAAGATGTATATTAACTTAATTATAAATTTTTCTTCAACTTGTTGAATCCTATAAATTAAATCTAATCATGTTGAATAAATAATTATTAAAATATACTAGATAAGATCTTTTGATATAAAATTATAAAATTGATAGTATAGAGCGCACATAAGAGAGGTAATAGAATCATTTCGAGATGAATACTTATAAAACAAGATATATAATTTATTGAATAACGACACCTCTTATATTGTTGAACGACAAATTTGGGTTTCTTCAATCATAAGTTTTTCAGGGTGTTTATTTTTTGTTTGTATTATAGTTTTCAAATTGTTTCAGGTGGGGGGGGGGGGGGGGGGGGGGAGAGAGAGAGAGAGAGAGAGAGAGAGACTTTATCCTCAACTTGTTGAATCCAGATTAACCCTATCATGTAAATGACTAATTATTAAAATATATTAGATGCCATCTTTTAGCTTTGATGAGATTCTTGATATAAAATAACAAAACTGATAGCATGGACCACATAAGAGAGGTGATAGATCATTTCGAGATGATTACTTATAAAATGAGATATTTAATTAATTAAATAACACATCTTATATTGTTGAAACTTCAAGGCAATTATATGTTTCTTAAAACCTAATTTCTTTAGGGTGGTGTTGTGTTATAATTTCAAATTGTTTTGTTCATGACGAAGAATTGTTAGCAATGCAATTATGTGTTTCTTAAAACCTAATTTCTTTAGGGTGTTGTGTTATAATTTCAAATTGTTTTGTTCATGATGAAGAATTGTTAGCAATCTTTTGCAATTATGTGTTTCTTAAAACCTAATTTCTTTAGGATGTTGTGTTATAACTTCAAATTGTTTAGTTCATGATGAAGAATTGCTAGCAATCTTTTTATTATTCATCTTCAAGCCAACGCTTTAATTTATTTCCAAAAGAAGAAAGGTAATGAGTACGGCTACACGTAATCCATATTTTCGGGGAAAACCGCCCCTACTTTTTGACATTGGGTATCTCTTTTTTACTTTATTTTATTTCTTATACGTTTTCAATAAGAAATTACTATATCTTAATGATTTTGACGTTAATGATTTTGTCATTACATTTTTTATTGAATAGTATACATTTATTTTTTTTTTTTTATTGAATAGTAAGTATACATTGAATTCTCTAGACAAAAAAAGAAAAAAGCATACATTCGGTCTAGTTGACGAACTTCTTTCTAGGTAATAAATGTTTTTTCTTTTTTTTTTTTGTAGAATCAAGTAATAAATATTGCTAGTATAGAATAGATTCTAGGAAAAGAAAAATGCTAGAGTTATAAACTTGTTTATATATTTTTTATAGAGTACGGTTAAGAGGTGCCCTTAAAACATTTGTTAATTTATCATTTTATGAAAATTTTAATACTACTTTTATGAGAAATATAAAAACTTGTCCAAAAAATTAGCTTCTTTTTTTCTTTTCTCATAAAAGGTATCTAAAAATATTTCATAAACTGGTGCCTTTATGGATCCGTTAATTTTTCTTTTTTTATAAAGTGCTACTTTGGTGAGTAATTATTAGTAAAGTGAAAAAATGATATTAGTGATAAATTAATGGTTCCAGATTCTATCCTTTTTGGAAGTCTACATGTGAATAAAAAAAAAAAATGAATAGGGGAAAATATGTAGTAAAAGCGTATTAGTTTTATCCTTGTGCATTTCATATGTGATAGTGGGTTTTGTTTGAGGTTTTTTAAGTAAATATATGAAAGTTTGAGTTTTAAAATGTCTCATTTAAAAGTAGGGGGTGTAATATGTTCCAATAATAAAACTATTGGATTATTTTTCCCAAACAAAAAAGAAAGAAAAATGTTGAATCTGTCTAGCATATAAGTCAAATTAATGTTTTTCTCAACAAAAAAAAAAAAAAAAAAAAAGACAAATTAATGTGTTCAAAATTTTGTGTCCTTGATAGGAAAACATATGGAATCTACTAACGTAGCCCGTATATTGTTTGCTTTAATCAAAATTCATTTTCTGTATCTTCTTGTTCCCTCTGTAGTCTGTAATGTGAGTTGAATGGATGAAATTTAAATTTAATAAGGTATTCGAGAGAATCTATATTACAATCGCATTACAATGTTGTTGATGGACGGCCCAATTGTCTGCCAAGTAAATGGAAGAAAAACATGTCTGCTAACACCTAAACCTAACTGAATGAACCTGTAGGCTGACTATTACTTCACTGATCTCGAAGATATGGTACTCTCTTGACTGTTGCTCACAGTTTGCAATTGGGTTTTCAATTTTATAATGTGAAACATGAAAGAATTACTATTGGTTTTCCTGTTAATTTGAACTATATAAATCAGTGGCTCAATGTTTGTGCTCGATCCTCAGAATTCATTTGTTTAATGAATATCTTCAGAATTCATTTGTTTAATGAATAATGATGTGTGTAAGTCGTAAAGGCTAATAGTTGCTTCAAATTTGGAATCCTATATATGGTGCAGCTTTTTAGTAATATTAAGCCAAACTAATCTCCACGCCCCAGATGCTATGGACCTTCTGAATTGCACAGGTCAGTTCGAGCTTCCTTATTTCGTTTAATCAGGAATATATATATATATTAGAGCAAAGAAATCTGAATCTACAGTGACTCTCAAAAAGAAAAAAAAAATCTGAATCCTACAAACAATCCCACTATACCCTAATTAATCTATTTTTAGTACACCATAGATTATTTAATAATTATATAATTACTTATTTGTCTTGTTCTCATAATTTGAAACTTCTGTATTTAAAAATTGAAGTTATAACTAAAAAGTTTGGCTTACCTCTAATACTTTTTTTAACTAAATATCTTATTTTGTTTTAAATAACATTGGCAAGTGGTAGTGAGTTTTAATCTCCATCTTTTATTTAGTTAGTGAGTGATGTGGCAGTTTCTCATTAAAAAAAAGGAGATTCCAGTTTAAAAAGTACTAGAGGTAAGCCAAACTCATAATTAAATGTTGACTGAAATATTTGATTAGTAAATATGGCATGGATGTGGCCAGAAATTCACAACTTATGAATGGAATCTGGAAATTTAATGTGTGGAATTATTTCGATTGGGATTTTGAAGCAATGTTGGTCGCATTATTATAAAGATTATATATTTAGTTGAAAATGGAGAATTTATATTTTAAATACTTTTGTTAAAAACACTAATTAAAAGATGTCAGTCAATTAAACTATAAAGCCCTTGAGCTCATTGCATTATCGATTTTAATTTAAAGAATTTTGGAGGGAGCAGTGAGATTTTAAGTTGATGAAAGGATATAATGCTCAATTTTATATTCACTAAAAAAAAAAAGAAAAAAAAAAAAAAAGCTCAAGTTTATATATTTATAGTTTCCAGGACCACTTTAAAGCCTGGTACAGGATCTAGCTTTCTTGATTTGCTGTAGTCACTTTGGTAGGGTTAATTTTCTGAACCACTTTTAGGTTGTTCCTCAATGTTATGAAAAAAATATTGATTAAAGGAGTCGGTACACCACGCATATATATAGAGTAATACTTCCGAAAAAAGCATTTAATATGAATGACACCTTGAGCCCCCAAATTTAAGAATATTTTAAAACTTGTGTGATCATACTCTTATTCTAGTTTTTTCGGGGAACTACTTGAGCGTGTTTGAGTGTTTAAATTATATAAAATATATGATGATTAATTGTATGTCATCTATTTTAAGAGAGAGAGAGAGAGAGAGAGAGAGAGAGTGGAGTGAAAATGAAATGGACAGCAAAAGAGAGAGGTGACAGAGAATCATATTAAGATGAATCTTTATAAAATGATGGATAAGACATTAGATCATGTTAAGATGAATGTTTATATTCACTCAAAAGAAAGAGCGTTGAATGATTATAAAAATGAGAGATAATACAGTAGATAACACCTTTAACATGGAAGATTACATAACATATGAAAGATTAACTTGAAACCCCGAGTAATGAAATTTCAATTTTATTTCTCTTAATTCTTGAAGTTAAATGGAATTTGTTAAATGACTTGATTCATTATTTGTTACATGGTCAGTTATATTTTATTTTCAAAATAAAGAATGAGATTGGAAAATAGATGTTACAATGTTGTCAAAAGCAATACATAAGATGGCACCTCCAACCTAGAAGAAGATATACTATGTGGATGTTACCTTGAGTCCCAATTAGGAACCTTTAAAGCATATACCTAATAATTCTCAACACCTAGCTACTTTGTTGAGGACAATTTGATCATGTTAAAGTTTTATATTGTTTGTCAGATGATGGTCAGTTATTTACTATCTTTTCTATAAAATAATGAATAAATCACAAAAAGTAGAGAATTATTTGAATCAAATAGATTGGTGCTTATAAAATAATGTATTAGATGATATTTTTAGTATCAACTTATGGAATCTTAAAACATAATCTATTTCAAATGAATATTTAAAAAGATATATAAAAGATGATACATGTAATAGCATATAATAGAATCGATAGAATGGACCACATAAAAGAAGTGATAGAATCATGTCAAGATGAATGCTTATAGGATTTAGATATATTATATTAGATAATAATACCTTAAAAGGCCAAATCATTTTTGTTGAAACCCAAATTTCTTCAAGGTGGTTTTCATGTTAGAGTTTCAAATTGTCTTTTTCTTTATGACCACTTGTTTTCCATTTTTTAATATGGATCTTCAAAGCCAAAAGTTAGTCGATTTCCAAAAAGAAAAATGATTTTGAAGATGGGGGGTCATGTCTGATTTACATTATTCAATTTCCAAACAGCTCTAGGTTTCAAAATAATTTTGGATTTGGTACCTTTGAAAGATACAACATATCTTCATGGTAAAACCGACCCCAATATATATTCATAACATTGGGTATTTCTCGTTGATTTGATTGAATAAGTTAATCCTTTTTTTTTCTTTTTTTTTTTGTTAAAGTCACGTTATGTTTCTTGAATTTATTGAAACTTGCTGCTGCAACGCAATGTTTTACACTTAATCTCAGCCTAATTGGTGAATTTGTTTGAGGTAGTATATGTTATTCAGTTACTACTATTATTATATATTCCAACTTATTGGGTATATATGTGCCCAAAAACAAAAGAAAACGATTTGAATATGGCAGGCTAGTATATAAGTTAATCAAACTGCAACTGAAAATAGATTGAATTAACCGTATTACACCAACCATTGTACACTCTTTCAATGCTTTTGGCTCCTTCTTTCTTGGTGAAATTTTCAGCTTTCTTCTCCAAAAAAAAAAAAAAGTTTTGAAAGAAATTGTGAGCCTCTTTGGTTGAAGCCGAACCATGAGTTGGGTTTGGTCCAAGTGAGAAAAAGTGGGCTCTTTCGTTCTAATTAAACTGGGCTGGATTCCTAAGCTAGCCATGTTTTGGTTCTAAACATAAATCTTAAAAATGGGCTCTCAAAAGTTTAAGGAGAATGGAAGGCCAACATATTGTCGAATTAAAACAATAGAGCCCACAGAAATTGAAATTAGCACTTTTAGATGTGAAGAACAAGACCCACACAGCAAAGAGTCCAGGTAAATGTTGATGTTCACTGAGTGAACCTAGCCCAGTTGACAGGCCCATTGATGGAGCTCAAAGTTCCCCCATTTTCAGCAATAATAATTACCAGCCCAATCCCAAAACATTTGAGGCCATTAAACAGTACAAGTAATGAATTCATGCTAATTTTCTAATTTGTAGGTATTTCAGACTTTTGGACTTGATCATTTTTTTTTTATGAGATTTGAGATTAGACTTGATCAATTTCAATAGCCGAATAGCTTGACTCCTTTTTCTTTTTCTTTTTTTGAGATTAGACTTGATCAAGTTTTCTTTTGCTCTTGTTTAGTAGGCATTTCAGCTTGTGTTTCCTCTGACAAGGTGAGAGTCGTTGAAGTTTTCACTTAACAAAAATTACTTTTTAAGTTACATAACGAAAGCATATCTTGTAAGTCCAAGTTCATATTAGAAACCAAATATTATAATTTAAGTTATTGAAAATAAATAATTAAACTCTTTTTAAAAAACTTTAAACCTTTGATAGTTGAGTTGTCAACTGGGGAAGAATTTTAACTTTTTTAAATCTCTAAGGATAAAGTTATATTTAAAATAAAGTGTGTTAATAAATTTAATGTATTGTTGAAAAAATGGGGCTCAAAGGGACACCCTATTTTTGTGGAAGGAAGAGGATCTACCCAATAAGCCTTCTACCACACAAATGCATTCCATGAGCTACTCACAATCATTGTATCATGAGAGGTAGACCTCTCAGAGACTCAAAGTCATATTTTATTATTTTATTTTGTTCATCCGGTCTATAAGTTATTGGTTTTAATTTATTTATTCACACATATAAACTTATTGTTCTTATTTTAAAAAAAATCATAAAAGTAAATTAATTTATGCATTATATCCTACACTTATAATGAGTCACATTGCAAGATTATGTCATACAATTTCTAACATTTACATTGAGCCATATAGTGATATTACAAAGTGTACAACCCAACTTTTATTATTAAAACAAAATCTCTTGGTGGATTATAACATTCTATAAAATAAATATTTAAAAGACAAATGTACACCCTATTTAGTATTTAGTTCATCAAAAAAAAATGTACACCCAACTTTTGTGGAAGAGGGAGAACCTACCCAATGGGCCTCTACAACACATGCAGTTCATGCACTAAACATGATCGTTGTATCATTTATAGGAAGTAGACCTCCAAGAGACTCAAAAGTCTTTAACTACATAGTGTCGAATACTAGTCTTTGTCAAAATTTATTACTTCATTTTATTCATTCGGTCTATAAGTTTATTTGTTTTGATTTATTTATTCACACATATAAGGTTTTTTTTTTTTTTTTTGGGAGAGTATTCATACATATAAGTTTATTGTTCTTGTTTACAAAATCATGAAAGCTAATTAATTTATGCAGTACACTCAACACTTGTAATAAGTCACATTCCAAAATTATGGCATACAACTTATAATATTTATATCAAGTCATATAGTACAATTACGATGCGTACAATCCAACTTTCTATTATTAAAATAGAAAATCACGGTGAAATATTAACACAATCAAAAATAAATAAGTAAACTACTTTTAACTTTTTAACTTTCTAGAAACTCTTAGTAGTAAAAATTTAATTTGAGTAACATTTTTTTTTTAACTTTTTGAAATCTTGCAGTAGAGTTTTACCTGGAGCAACTATGTTAATTATTTAGTTAACTTATAGTACCTCAGATGACATAAGGAGGGGGACAAAACACTGATATAAAAAAGGTGTCCACCATATAAAACCATAATATGTTTGCAGCAGGTCAAAATTTGATAAACTAAATTCTGACCTCATGCAATTACCTTATAAAGATGGGGTGCCAATCAACCTTGGTTACCCTTGCTATAGCGAGTTAACCTTGTGATGAGAGAATAAGCACTTGGAATGTATGCAAGACAAGGAAATTGAAAAATATTAGTCTTGAATTGATTAAGTTTTGTTCCTTGGGAATGGTCCGAGGTATAGATTTACACTCGTTCTTAGATTACAATGATATTGCTTTCTAATCTTTTCACTTCATATATTTCATCCCCCTCTTCACAGAGGCCTCTCTGCCTTATATAGTCACCTAGGTAGTATTTTTGGAGGGCTAGGGTTTATTTTCCTTGATACTTATCCAATCAGGGTCTTACTAGAAAGTTTCTATACCAGGTTATGAGTTGTGATGTTTAGGGGTCATTTCTTTATTAATGCAGCCAACTAAGTGGATTTAGAGCATTGAATGCGGAGGTGATGAGTATCTTATCTGTATTCTTCCCTTTCTTGCTTAATGACCAACTTTCCTTCTCTTCCTCGGTTCATGCCCAATGGTTGTCAGCATTGGACTTCGGCCCTTCCAAGGACATGTCAATATCCTCGGGGTCCTCAGGTATTTTAGTCTCCTTGGGCTTGTGGTTGAGTTGCCATATTTGCCCCAAGGTTTGTTGAAAGCACTTTCCAAGGTGTGTTCTTCTGGCATTGATCTTTTCTCATTCATTCCTATCCTCAGCTTCTCATCCTCTTATAATAGCCCTCCAAAACCTCACTTCCAGTTCTTTCTAGGGAAGGGTGGTTTTGGTAGTCGTGGGGAGTCACTTGGCACGTTCCTAGTGTGTTCCCATGTAAAGACATCTTTTCAACTAACTGGGACACGCTCCTGACGCTTCGGAATCCATGACGCAGTAGTAAATGTTGCGGATGACTCCCTATCTCCCACGTTCTTCGGTAAGATCATGATCCTACAGTCCCTATGCTTCAAATTAAAGGAGCGGGAAAATTGTCGCTCCTTTCTTTACCCCTATAAAAAGAGGAGATTGAGTGACTTTTCTTCATTTTTACTCTGATTAAAAATCGGTCTTACTCCAGATAATTTGTCCGAGGAGCCCTTTTTCTTCTGGTTTCCTTGTAAGTGTCTCGAGTTTCTTCTTTTTATTAGGATCAAGACATCTCTTCTTTCTTTCATTCCTTAGAATGGGTAGGTTCTTTAGCTTAGTTGATACCCCCGAGTATAGAGAATAATTTAAAAAACAATATAGGATCCCTAATGATGTCACCATAGAACATTACCACTTAGGAGAACGGCATGAGAAAAGACCTTCCAAGGTTGTAGTAATCCCTATGATTGCATTTATAGAAGGGGAATGAGGATTCCTATGGATAAAGTAACTAGGGATTTTTTATACCTTTTCAGGCTCTATCCTACTCAATGTGCCCCTGATATGTTTAGAATACTAGGTAGTGTAGACGCAATAAATGACAAAATGGGCGTAAACCTAACTCACCATAATGTCAATTGGGTATATAGTTGCCAGAACAATAAGGAGGTAAGATATTACCTTAAGACTAGGGTTCTTACAGTTAGGCTAATTTCTTGCCTCCCCGAGACCAATAAAGGCATGGACAAGGACTTCCTCATCATTTCAAGGGAGTAGCATGATGAGCTGCACTGTCCGACCTAGAATGGTACACCAGGTAGTGTACCTTTAAAATTAAGCTTCAGTTACTACGAAAGAATCCCCCTTTTTTGAATGTTTTTTTTATTCTGTCTTACTCTTTTTTTTTAATCTTCTTCAGATAAGAAGGCCACTGCAAAGAGACGAATCTTGGTGAACTTCACTGACCTCAACCGAATCTTGAGATACAAGATCTTCCTCCACAACGGTAGCCAACTTCAAGCTGCACACATCATCCTTGGATTCAAGCCCATCTCCACCCATTTTCGAATCTTGAAGCACGTAATCAAGGCCAAGAACACTCGTCTTGCAAGGGTTGACGTGGTTGTCAAAGGATTCATCCAAAAAACCCCACTTGTTGAAGCTCATTACATGGAGCTCCTGCACACCAAGTGGCCCAACTTATTGCAAAGGGTGAAGAAACTATTGTTGGGGTTTATGCCCTAAAATCTAATTTATTGGCATGTCATAAATAATTAAATTGTTTAATTATATGAGACTATTTATAAATGAACTAATGGGACATTATCATAGTCCTTGAGATGCATTGTATATGATTTATGTGATTTAGTCACAAAAGATATAAATCATAAGTTCTTTATAAACTCTGAATTTTAGATCGTAATTAGTGATGAAATTGGGCATTTCAACTGCGAAGACTATAACATATCAATTAACATGATTTGTCTTGATCATGGAAGTGGAAACTTCTAGTTGATATATTGATATATTTTGAGAGTTAAGACATATTAAACTGGACCGCTGTGAGATTTATTATTCTTCTAACGACTGTCAAGTGAATAATAAATCTCACGACTTCTATTTACATGAACTCTTAATCCTGAGAGAATAATGAACTTGATCATGAAGTGTAGGTTGTTTTGATATATCAGGAGTGAGATCTAAAGTCACAATCAAAACCTCAGTATATTAGGCAGCCTCATTTAATGTTGATGGAACATATATTCTCAAGATGAAATTCATAATTTTTTAACGGAGATATAAAATATTCCCTTGAGATAAGTTTGATGGGTTTGATTATTCAGAGTGTTAGGCCCAACCACTTTAGTAAGGAGTTATTAAAGTATATATTTATGAAATTGGATTTCATAAATATATGATGAATAACTTAAAAGATTAAATCGGGTACTAAAAGATTAAGATGTAGTAATTTTCAAAGTGACAGTCAACATTCATTACTTTGTATTATTACGAATATTTTAATGAAGGGGTTGCATGTATAATAAAGTCTTGGAATATAATTTATTAATAAGGCCTAGAGTGCAATTATATTTATATAGTGGTATTAAATATAATTAATGGTAACTTTGGACTTGTCAAGAATTGACAGATAAGCCCAAGGCCCATTAGAGTTAGAGTCTTATTTGTTCCATTTTGGTCCTACTCCAAGCCACATACTAAAGTCCAATTGGAATGACCCAAAAGACTAGCCCAATTAAATAATTAATTATATATAAAGAGAGAAACATACAGAATTTCATAAAGTTTTATGAGGAATGAAATTGTGTGTATATGAGTGTAAGTCACTCTCTTATTCTCCTTTGAACACATACATGTAAACTGATTCAGAGACCACACTTCTTGGGTGAAAGTGGAATTGAAGTGAAGATTAAAAGTGTTCTCAAGTACTTCTAATCTTTGGTTTTGAATTTCACCGCATCAAGGTACACTTTCTTGTTCTTAAATTCTAAAACTTACATAGTACATGTTATCAATTATGAATGAAGTAGATCCGTTAATCTTCCGTTGCGTATGTTATCAATTATGAATGAAGTAAATTAGTTTCATGACTTTCGATCGATCGAGAATCACTTTCGATTGATCGAATGTTCTTTTCGATCAATCGAGTAGCGATCGAGAATCGATTGAGTCAACCCAAGACTTTGTGATGAATTTTTCAATTTTTCGATCGATCGAACAGGAATCAGGAACCAATCGAGTCATTTAGAAACTTTGAAATGGATTTGATGAAAATTTCAATCGATCGAGTAATAGCTTTAACCAATCGAAATGACCTATTTTTGAAATTTCACTAAGTTTTAAAACATAGATGAAGTGCAAGGCTATGTGTGATGAGATTACACATGGTTCTATATAAAGTGATTAATTTTTATGATTCTTAAAAGCTAAGGACATTTATTAATCATTATCTAACTAAAAGACCTAATGAGATCAAAGATATTAGTTAAATAGAACTCTTAGTTCTAAATAGTTTGGGACTTGTCGTTTAAGAAACATTCTAATGAGATTAAAATTTTTGTAGGATTAAAAGTCCTTAATCTATTTTAATTAGAAGTTTTAATGAGATTAAAGATTTAATTAAAAGGTATATAGCTTCTAATTAGATTAGAATCTTTTATTTAGTAAATTAAGGACAGAGTTCTTTATAATTAATTTTTGATCTATTAGAGTTTAAGGAATCTTAAATAGTTTAGGACTTCCATTTTAGTCAGTGATTCTAATGAGATTAGAGTTTTCAACAAGTGCAAGGTTATTAGTTGTGATGAGATTACAATTATTTAAAGAAAAACTCAAATAACGAGTGGGAGTGCTAAAATAACCCTTTTGTTAAGTTTATTGTAATGTAAATATGTACCTTGTCTTGGTCTTGAGCCTTGCATTCCATGCAAAGGGTATTTACTTCACGAATCACAAGGTTAAACTTGTTTGTGCTTATGCGAATGTTCGTTACGCTATTGTGACATGACTTAGTCTGATCACATTGAATTTAAACAATTAAACACATTTAATGTGTAGGGTAAAAATTGGGATGAGATCACAATGATTTCAAGACAATCCACTTGTTTTAAAATTTCTAGTGGGAGAGAGATTCAAGGGTTGGATCTCACGGCCTCCATTGTTGGTTCATAGTAATGTGGGGTAAACATCTTGTCTTGTCCTCGAGCCTTGAATTTCATGTGGAAGGTGTTTATTTCATGGTACTACAAGATTGAACTTCCTGATTTATAGTGGTGTGGGCAAGCACCTCATCTTGGCCTCGAGCTTTGCATTCCATGTGGAGAGTGTTTTGCATCATGGTACTACAAAATTAAACCTTACAAGAGAGATGAAATGTGGCTACACATGATTCTAGATAATAGTGTACACTAGACTAAGTACAATGTTAACCTCCCAAAGGAGCTACATCATTATTACTTAGAGGCTAAAGGAAGAGAGGAAAAAAAATTTTGTTTAGTAAGAGTTACCATGATAGCATTAATAATGAGAATAGTTCTCGCCTGATCATAGTAGTTGGTATTCACTATATGCTGAAGAATATTAATAGCAGGATTAGGCTATCGTTACACCTAGTATAGTATGGTTTTCGAGTTCCATATTATATGATTATGGATGCAAAATATAATGTCCTTGTAATTATTTTCATAGTCACAAAATAAAGTTGTCATAAATTTTTGTTCTCTAACTACTATTCTAATTAAATCACATTAACTAAGAAATAATTTTGGACATGGTGCTTAAAGGAGCTGAAGTACATAAATATGTTTCAATTCAGCATTATCATAATTTCCTATACATGATGCATTTATGGAAGATAGCTTATGATGCGATCATAGTCTCCATCAAAATGCTAAAATGTTTCAATGGCTTCTATCTCAATTGTATTACAACATGAGATGCAAAAGTTAAACTAGACTTAGACTTTATATTAAGTCTAAATGAGATGTTTGGTATGAATCAAATTGAGTGCTAAGAAAGGATTAAGGAATTCCAATTCTATATCATTTTATGAAAATATTTTATTTTTAAATGAATTGGAATTCTTGGATGTAAAGATTAAATATTAATCTGATATGGATATGATTCACAAGTCCTTGTTAGAATCATTTGATTAATTTAGATTATTTTGAAAATAAGTAAATTCTTTTTATATTATCTAAATTGATGAGTGAGTTCTACGCAATGGAAGACATCCTAAAAGCTAAGGCTAAGATCAAGATGATTTAATTCAAATTCTTAGCCTAAACCGAAAGGTAAGGGTGGTAAGAAAATGAACTATAATACCAAACAGTTGAACAAGCTAGTTGCCCTAGTAGTTGCCAAAAGGAAATTAGACTCAAAAGTATGACCAAAAAGAAAGTGTTTCCATTTTGGTAAAGCTAAGCATTCCATGATTGTTTTCTAGATGGAAATTTACATGTTTTACTTTTTAAAGAAAAAGTTTTCATCCTTTGGTATTGTATGTTTTGGCACTTATGTCTAGATCTTATTAATCTAAATGATATTCAAGATTGGTGAAAGATAGGCTTTTAGAACCATTATTTTGTTATATTCTCAATTTATTAATTCTATTTAGAAGATAATATGATCTAGGGCTCCTTTTTTGTAAAGAAATATAATTTCAATGACTTCTTTAAGTAAGTGCATACTTGGAGGAAGAATAAGACTCTTTTAGAAATAATAAAGTACATGATTAGTATTTCCATTTGCTTATTTCTTTTGGAGATATACTCTAATTATTATTATACATTTTCTAAATTGATTTCAAAAGTTTGGTCCTAGGACATATGTCAAATTGTGGATTGGGTGAAAACCTAGTATATGATACTTCCACTTTTTGAGATGTTCAACACTTGTGCTAGAAAGGAAGTCTAACAAATTGGAATCAAAAGGTAGAAAAATGTGTGTTTATGTTGGGTATCCAAAAGAAATTGCGGAAGATTATTTTAGTAGTCATAAAGATGACAAGGTGTTTGTAAAGTATAAATACAAAGTTTCTAGATTATGACTATGTGAATAATCTTAAAGCAAAGCATAGAATTGTTCAAGAAGAAAAATGTCAGAATTGTTGTAAGACAACTATAAAATACATTTAGAAATGAGATAGTTGTATTAGATATACCACAAGACATTATTCTATATATATAGCTAGACCACTGGTACAATATCTTAGTGGGAGGATTATCAATTACGAAATAAATTCATACCTTTAGGATAAGCTTTTGAAGTCATTCTACAAGTATATGATTTTGACCATTGGCCCTACGTAAAGGCAATAGATGATATAAATATGGATTACTGGATCAAGATTATGTGAATAAAATTAGATTTTATTTAAATTCTAGAACTTGTAGAGGCACCTAGTAATATTAAGCCTATTGTTCTCAAATAGATCTATAAGAAAATGAGATTGATAGATTTGAAGGTATAAACCTTCAAAGTCAAGATTAGTGGCGAAAAGATTTATTCAAAAAGAAATGGTTCGACTATGAAAAGATTTTTTCACCAATAGTTAAGTTTGACTCTATCTAGATTCTCTTATCCATTATATTTCACTTAGATAAAATATGACAATGGATATCAAGAAAGCTTCTTTTAGTAACAATCTTGAGGAAGACATCTATATGATGTAACTAGACTTATTTATAGCAAAGAACCAGTAATGTTTAGTATGCAAATTGCTTAAATTCCATTTATGGACTAAAGCAAGCACCTAAGTCATAAAATATCATCTTTGATCAAGTAATCAAATTGTTGGGCATTTTATCTGCGAAGACTATAACATATCAACTAAGATGATTTGTCTTGATCATGGAAGTGGAGACTTCTAGTTGATATATTGATAAGTTTTAAGAGTTAAGACATATTGAACTAGACTGCTGTGAGATTTATTATTATTTAAACGACTGTCAAATGAATAATAAATCTCACGATTTCTATTTACATGAACTCTTAATCCTTAGAGAATAATGAACCTGATCATGACATGTAGGTTACTTTGATATATTAGGAGTGAGATCTAAAGTCACGATCAAAACCTCAGTATATTAGGCAGCCACATTTAATGTTGATGGAACATATATTCTCAAGATAAAATTCATAATCTCTTAACGGAGATATAAAACATTCCCTTGAGATAAGTTTAATGGGTTTGGTTATTCAAAGTGTTAGGCCTAACCACTTTAGTAAGGAGTTACTAATGCATATATTTATGAAATTAGATTTCATAAATATATGATGAATAACTTAAATGATTGAACTGGGTACACAAGGATTAAGATGTAGTAATCTTCAAAGTAGCTGTCAATATTCATGATTTTGTATTACTACGAATATTTTAATGAAGGTATTGCATGTATAATAAAGTCTTGGGATATAATTTATTAATAAGGCTTAGAGTGCAATTATATTTATATAGTGATATTAAATATAATTAATGGTAATTTTGGACTTGTCAAGAGTTGACAAATAAGCCTAAGGCCCATTGGAGCTAGAGTCTTATTTGTTCCCTTTTGGTCTCACTCCAAGCCATATACTAAAGTCCAATTGGAATGACCCAAAAGGCTAGACCAATTAGATAATCAGTTATATATAAGGAGAGAAACATACATAATTTCATAAGGTTTTATGAGGAATGAAATGGTGTGTATGTGAGTGTAAGCCACTCTCTTATTCTCCCTTGAACCATACGTGTAAATTGATTGAGAGACCACACTTCTTGAGCGGAAGTAGACTTAGAGTGAAAATTAAAAGTGTTCCCAAGTACTTCTAATCTTTGGTTTTGAATTTCACCGCATCAAGGTATGCTTTCTTGTTCTTAAATTTTGAAACTTACATAATACATGTTATTAATTGTGAATGAAGTAGATTTGTTAATTTTTCGCTGCATTTGTTTTATATGCGATACAAACTGGATCTGGATCCTCTCCATTTCTCTTTGAAATGGAGAGTGTCCATTTCATGGACAGGATGCATCTAAAATAAACAAGGGTGTAAAAAGTGCCACGTCAATTAAAATATAAAGCACTTGACTATGGGAAAACTCAACTGTTGTTAAACATTGAGTTAACTAAGCAACCCTATCTTATCTGAATATTTCAAAATCTCAATCTTTCTCCTCCATTGCCATGCTTTGCTCTGTCTCAATCTTGCCGTCGCCGCTGCCGCTATCACCAACGTGCCAAGCCACAGTTGTTTCGTTAGCCACGTCTCACACTAACCCCAAATCGCCGAACCCACTGCCCAGTAAGTTTTCTCTCTCTAATTTCTTATTTTTAAGCTCTGTTTGGCTGCTTGGAAAACAAAGGAAAATAAATTAGTGTACTGCTATCTTTTTGTTATTGATTTTGTCATGCTGAATTTGGTTTCTATTCTGTGTGGGTTGAGCTTTGGGATAAAAAAAAACAACTGGTGTCAGCTTTATGGGGTTTATGGGTTGTTTTGATCTGAATTTGTTCCAAAATGTATGAAATTTTTGGGTTGTTTTGATACCACACCCAAGTTTCTTGAGACTAAGATGAAAAATCTAAAAAAGGAAAACAATAAGCAAAGCTAATACTGGAAGGGCGTGAGAAGAAATAGAATTAATCATTGGGAAATGGAAAAATCTTTATAATTTGCAAAAGTTGAAGAAAAAAACATGTAAATGATAACATATAAGAAAAGCATGAGTTATTTTTTGTAAGCTAGGGTAAACTCTCTTCCCTTTGTTGTGCCTCATCTTCTAATTTATTAAATTATCTTAAATTTTTGGTTAGTTGTTTGCAAACTTTCAATCTGATCTTTTTAATATTCTTTTGGGGAGGACTTAGGGGAAATTTTTTAACAATTTTTATTTGGTAAGCATGCATTAGTGCACTAATTCACCTTATAAAAAGCTTACAACCTTGTCTGTTAATGTAAAAGTGCATCAGCACTGTTATACACAAGTAAGTACTGCTAAAAATATGTACATATGAAAACCAACATATTTGAGTATCTTCAAAAGCCAACTACAAAAACTATCCAAAAACTTGATACAAAATGTGCAAATAACAGTCCAAGACTCCAAGTTGTCCTAAGAGCTAGAATCTATCAAATGTGAATCTTTACTAAAATTGAATTTTAAAGTTGCTCAGTTCAAGATACATTGTCTTCAACGAGGCATGGAATACTTCAAAACCTTTCAAAAGCTTTTCTTGATAAGGAGTAAAATTTGGTACATGAAACTTTGCATAACAAAGCTTGCACTTGACTTCATGAATAACACTTATACCCTTCTCTTCAAACCTTTTTACAGTTGGGCTGCTAGGCTGCTTCAAGTCTTCAACTCATTTTCTATAAAAATAAAAATCATATGCATTATGTACATCAGAAAAAAAAAATAAAATAAAATAAAATTTCTTAATAATCCATACCATCAAATTAAAAGTTCTACACATATTGCAAATACACCATGAGAAACATACTCAGCCATGAAAATGGTCCAAAATAAGAACAAAAGTGCAATCTCCTTTTAAATATACCTTCTAGTGGAAAGGAAACTAGGTAAGAAGTGAAACAAAATTCCAAACACTTATGTTTCAAAAGAACATGAATTCAAAGAGAGAATAGAATAATGTTCATCCACTCATTAGACTCCAAAGCAAGACAAGAAACTGCATTCAAAAGCCATTTAATAATAGATATTTTGATGATAAATATTTATGCTTTTAAATGCCGTAAGCCAAATGTTCAATGCTTTAAACACCTTCACACAAGCATTTTGACATATCAACCCAGAGGCCATTTAAAATTCAAGCACTAGTTAGCTAGGGGATATGATACAATGTAAATGTATGATTCAAGCACGCCAAGATGCAAAACCAACAAATACAAAAACAACATATATTATGGAGATTTATAGGCCTGTTGTCCACTTCAATAGATTCTTTAAAAATCATATCCTTTAGTTAAATTAGTTTTCCTGATAAAGAATAAAAAATGGTTTAAAATGTATTTTACTATGTTCCGAATTAACTCGCAAATACAGCTTCTCACCAAGATTCAATCAGCCACTTTCTTTTCATTTGTACGCCACTTTATTTCTCCTAGCTCTTCCCTTTCAATTAGAAAATTTCTTACAAATTTCAATCAATCCCCAAGCTCAAAAAAAAAAAAAAAAACACAGAAAAGAGATCAAAATCAGCATGAAGAAATCAATAAAAAAATAGCTGTATAATAACTTATTTTCCTTCTTTTTCCAAGCAACCAAACAGAGCTTATCAATAAGAAATAAGAGACAGAGAGAGAAAACTAACTGGGCAATGGGTTCGGCAATGTTGGGCTGGTGTGAGAAGAGAGGGAAATAATGGTGGCTTGGCACGTTGGTTATTGTGGCAGCGGCAACGGCAAAGGCAAAAAGTTGAGAGAGAGAGAGAGAGAGAGAGAGAGAGGTAATGGAGAAGAGAGAGAAATTGAGATTTTGAAATATTCAGATCAGATGGGTTTTGAGGGTTAATTGAACAATTAACCATAGTTAAGTTTTTCAGAGTCAGGTGTTTTAGATTTTAATTGATGTGGCACATCCTACACCATTGATTTATTTCAAATACATCCTGTCCATGAAATGGATACTCTCCATTTCAAAGAGAAATGGAGAGGATCCAAATCTATACAAATTATGTTTTTCCAACAACTATACCCTCAGAGGACAAAGCCGAGGTCCGATCCAAAGTGGTCGGGGAAGAAGGTTTCCAAAGTGTTGTCCATGAGGAGGACTTTGAGGTTTTCTATCATCCCAATATGACCGAGGACGTGGCAACCACCTCTACTTCAGCTGTTGTTGCAGTTGGTGCCAACTAGAAGACCGCTGAAATTCCTGAAAGGATGGTAATCGAAAAAAGGGTACCCAACTTGTTATCCCTACTGGAATCCCACGCTAATGATGCTACCCCAGAGATTCCGGTGGTACCGAGGCCTCCTACTTCTCCTCCTTCTCCTCCTCCTCCTCCTCCTTCCAAAACTAACCTTGTTAACAAAAAGAGGAAAAGGGACAAGAAAGCTAGAAAAGGAGTCACCAAAGAGGGTGAAATTTAGGAAGAGACTCCCCTAGAGCAAACTAGGGGTTCCAAGGCCACTCCGGCACAATAGAGGAGGGGTGGGGAGGTTACCGAGGCTGCCCTTGAACGTCAGCCTCGGGTTCCTAACTGGAACCCCCCTTTGGTTTTAAATTGAGGTCCTCTTCCCTTGAACTCCTCCATCCGAGATTTTGACAATAGGAGGACAGACTACGTAGCCAATTTTGTGGAACATGCGTTTTTTCTACCTCGAGATATGACCGTGCTTTGTAATCTAAAGAAGCATGAGATGTTTTTGTCCCTAAAGAGGGACTTAGCCTTGGTATGCTGATATCCTTCCTTTCTTACACAAATATACGTATGTATACTTATTTGCTTTTTACTTACAAGCTCTATTGCTAACTCTCTCTTCTTTTTTTCCTTTTTTTTAAAGGCAACACAAACGGCCTACGTTTCCAAGGATTGGGTGGACCAAATCCTATTCAAGAAGAAAGAAGAGGAGTCTAAACGCTATACTGCTCAAAAGGCCCAGGCCCAGTCTGACAAGAAGCTAAAGGAGACTCTCCTCAAATTAACCGAGTATGATAAAGCTCTGAAAAGTATTGAAGCATCAATAGAGAGCTCTGATAGGCGCGCCCAAGAGCAACTTCGTCATCTAAAGGAAGCTGAGAATCAACTCACCCTCATCGGAGAAAAAAAATTAGGGAACTGACCAAGGAGATGAAGTAGAAGGACGAGGCAATTGCTAAGGTCGAGCAAGCAGCCTATAACCTAGAGCAGAAAGAGACCAAGGCTCACCTCAAGTCCCAACTTGCTGTTGTGGGCTGAGGTTTATGCCTTAAGACTTAGATCGAGGCTCTGAATGTCGTTGGGGTAGACGAATCCTCAAGGTTAAGGAACCTAGAGAACATGTTATATCCCCTTTCTATTAGAGTTAGAGTCACTACCTCTGCCTAGAGTAGCATCACTCCTTCAGCCCCATAAGCTTCAACCGAGACACCCGATCCAACCAAAGGCAACAAAGCTCTTGTAGCCGCACTGGCCTCTATTGAGAAGGAGGGCCCAGCTCAAGGCAACACTGCTCCCTCAGCTTCACACCCCTTTACTGAAGAACAAAGCTCCTAAGAGGCCGAGAAAAATGAAGGGTCGAAGGAATAAGAGAAATAGCTGTCGAAATAAGGCCTCTTTAAAATTCTTGTAATAGGGAACACATTGTACTTTCTTTTTGTAAAAACTAGCCCATGTAGGGCCTTTTTGCCATTATCCCTGTTTGTTTTCAATTCTTTTTATTATTATTTATATTTTACTAACTAATGAAGATCTTTATTCTATTGCCAGTTTTTTTTTTTTTTTTTTAATTTCTGCCTTAACATATACTATTCTTGGAGAGAGATCATATGAGTGATTCTCATTACCTGAATTGAGTAACAAAGTGGTGTAGGAAGATAAAAGCTTCCAGCCTGGCTAAATCAAGCCCAGGACATAGCCTTTGCCCACCTCCAAAAGGAGTGAAGTTACTACTGCTCATGTCTTTGTCCTGTGAGGGACCCCAAAGGCACAAACCACTATTTGTTACTAAAACAGTAATTGAAAATGTTAGATTATTTGGTAGTATATTTCGTTGTTGTTGAGTTGACAAGTTATGACCTGTTTGAATTGAGAGGAGAAGAGGGAGGAATGGAAGGAAGTAGAGTAGAGTTAGTAAAAAATAGGCTAATTTCTTGTCAACTCTACTCTACTTTCCTTTACTCCTCTTACCTCCTCCTCAATCCAAACAGACCATTAATGATTTTTGTAAGTGCACAATTGCACCTGGACCCAAAGACAATTACGGGCTCAGGTCCAATGAACCTTAAACAATAAAATTTGTAGAGTGTGGGCTTGAAATCTAGGTTAGAGGTACTGAGAACTTGATAACAGGCTAAGAGTTACAAACACTTGTAAATAACAAATGGTAATTGCAAATAGACCTCCTCGGAAGTAAGCCGAGGACTACTTTTGTATTATTTCTCTCTCTCTTAAAAGTTACAATTCTTAATTTCTTTCTTAGTTACCGACCGACCCCCTTTCTCTGGCGTTCATCCCCCTTAAATACTTCTTTTCCTGATACTTTATCCACGTGTTGCTCCAACCCTCTCCCCCCTAGATATTTCTTTTCTTCGTGCCTTTGAATAGTGACCAGAAGTTTCAGTTCTACTGTTCAGGGGTCACTTCCCCATTAATGCGGCCAGAAAGGTAGGTGCAAAGTCTTTAATGTGGAGGTGGCAACCTTTTCTTTTGGTATTTTTCTAACACCGGTGTACCTCGAAGGTTCAGGGTTTCCCCCTTTAACCATTAGTCTTTCCAGGGTTGTGCCTTGACCTTCATAATGAAGTTCTGAGTTCTCTTGGATCTGTCTGAGGAGAAGCTCGCCCTTGGTTGTATCCTCGGACCCTCGGCGTATGGGCCAATTTGCAGAGCTAACAAATTCTTAACTCAGGAGTAGGTCGGCCCTCCATGCTACAGTCCAAAGGCCCATATGCCCACTTAGGTCTTTTTACTCCCCACAATTTTCATATTGATTCACTACTGACAATACTTTATTGTCTTCTATTAGCAATTTGTCACCTCAACCGTCATAGAAAAAAAAAATTGTGAGAGAAGTTGTATCTATGGACTTATTGTTTACTAAGATAAAGAGAATTACAAATGACATGGGAAGCTAAAAGTTACACCAAAAAGATGGGTTCTACTTACTTGCCACCTCCATGGATTGAACTTGTAGGGCTAGTCATAGTGATTCGCACCAAGATGAACCGATCTAAAATATGCAAAAACACACCATCCCTTTGGTATCAAATACCCTTTTATCTCTATGTCTCTCATGGCTTTACGCATCACTCCAATTATAATGTTTCCCATCCTTAGAGTTTCTGTAATTACCTTTAGGTAAAAAGAAACACACATTATTTATTTCATAATTAATGGGTTGTGTTAGTTTTTCTTGAGTCTTTATCCAGTTTAATATAACTTACACTTTGTGTAAATGACAATGATAAGTAATCACTCCAAGACAAAGGTTGTCCAAGCTGAGCTTTGAGTTCTTTCAGCTTCAAGTTTTCCTCCTGAGTTTTATCAAGATTTTGATTACAAAAATAAATTATATATAAAACAATGGTACTTTTTTGATGAATAGTATAAAACAATGGTACTAATAAGTAATGACTCCTACAATTACATGATGTCTGTGGTATTCCACCACACGTACAATATGTCATCTAATAACCCTATCATAATTTTCCCAACCAAATTAAATGGTCTGAATAAAATCTCTATACGTCCCCTCAAAAAAATGAGAAACTATTTTCCAATTGGTGATTGGAGACTATTTTTTTTTTTTGTGTGGAAATTAACATTACAACTAATAAAGTGTGGACAAACCCTAGTAGCTACAAATTCTCTGAGTATCAATTCGATCTACTAGTAGATCTTTGACAAAATTAGTGGGAAAGGAAACACTCCTAGACATGACTAAAAGTGGTCAAAAAATTGGAAATGCATGTCACAAACTTACAAAAAAGTTAGTCTAAGAAAATTGGACCTGC
Source organism: Castanea sativa (assembly GCF_040712315.1). Classification (NCBI taxonomy): domain Eukaryota; kingdom Viridiplantae; phylum Streptophyta; class Magnoliopsida; order Fagales; family Fagaceae; genus Castanea; species Castanea sativa. The sequence continues at coordinate 21,380,701 of NC_134019.1, read as the reverse complement.
TAGCCAAATAGGATGCATGTACATGCAACTGAGGTGACACCGGCCAATTATACGAGTAGGACTAGGTTGAGATCAAGCTAAGATGATAATGACCTTGACACTATATGTAAGCCATGATTGTAACATGTATAAGATGATAATGGTCTTGATAGTATACCATGATTAATTGTAACATGTATGGCTTTGGTTACAACTCCATTAAAAACACAAAATCTTCATACCGTTAATTGTTGTAGAGCGGTGGGGCAATCTGAGAGGTATTTTATTGCAAGAGTCATGAGAACTGGCACTGAATCCTCTCCGGGTATCATCATGTCAATCATATTATCTGCTATTAAATCCTCTGTTAATTGTTCACTTGAATCATTGAGTAAGACATCTACCACATCTTTTGGAACATTAGAGAAGCCACTATGTTTTCTGGCTAGGATTACATTTTGTACTAACTTAACCATTTTCTTCTTTGCCTGAAATTGAAATCCAAGTAATCACTAGTATTAGGAGGAAAAAAAAATTATATATATACACACACAATAGGTCTATACACAACTTTTTTTTTTCACTGTTGTTGTATTATTATTTTTTATGTTTAATAAAAGTGATGTCAGTAGTAGATTTAAATAGAAATAGTATTTTTCTAATTAATCATAACAGGTTATGTTAACAATTGTAAAAAAATTATGAAAAATGTTGCATCTCTATCATTACTTTATAAATAAATTAATGACTTGCCTGTAGTGATCTGTAGAGTCTGGTCCCGGGTATGTTTACGGGCAAAGACATGAGGCCAGAGATAAATTCTTGGAACTGTTTCTTAAGAAACTCCATTTCTTCACCGGGATCCAAACTAATCAATGCCTTAACTAGCACTTGAAAGGCAATCTGGAGACAAAAAGGGGTAGATCTTAGTTACTTTTATAAAGTACTAGATAACATAATAATTATGAATCTAATTTTCCAGACAATATGATTCATGCAAAATTATTACGAACCCCATAGACAACTGGGTTCTACTTTATAGCCAAATCATCTTCAAACTTAAGTAGAAGCCAGAGAGATTACTTAAAAATGAATGATTCCTTTCACAAGAGAGAGAGAGAGAGAGTGTAAGTCAATCATGTGCCTATTGGGGCTCTTACTTTCTCATAAAACATCTTAAACACAGTAAAAGAAGCCACATATAGATTTAAGAGCAAGAAATGGCATAATTTGTTGTATCTATAGTATTTACTAGAACTCTTTTCAAGGAGATACCTTAACCTTAGAGGAAGCAGAAGATAGATTCAAACTTAAAAGATAAGAACTTAGCTCCTAGACCTCATAAATATGAGAGAGAGAGAGAGAGAGAGAGAGAGCTAACATTTTTAGTTTCATCTTGCATATATATGGGATGGTCATCTTTCCAATTTGCCATTGATTCTTGAACATACTTCTGCATGTCCCTAGTGATTTGAGCCTTGAGATGTGGGGACTTGAAGAAGGCTCCTATGAGTCCATGGATTCTCTTTTGTAAACTCCCATTGATGACCAAAATAGAAGACTTCCCCATCAACTCTGTGAGAGATTTGGGGTAAGATGGCACAAAAGCCTTTGCATCACTTTGAAGAATAAATTTACTCACTTCAGCATCAGTTGAAACAATTGTGGGGCTTCCAAATATGTGTGACTTGAACACCTTGCCATACCTACAAAACCACAAAAATATTTGTTATACACGTCTTCATATCTTCACCATTTAATTTTCAAGCCAAAGCAAAACATATCAGTAAAAGGAGAAGAGTAACAAAGTATATATAACAAAACATACATATGGTAATTATACTAAAGCATATATATAGATTAGCTGAATGTTAATAAGAATATATACACAGCGCGATAGAAAAATATGATCTGGGTATTTCTTATTAGTACTAATAATCATATATATACTTACATGCTGCGACGTTTGTCCATGAAGCTCTCAGAACGGTCAGAGTAAGCACAAGATACAAACTCAATGGTTTCCCCAATAAAAGGCAATCCAAGAGTGCCTAAAGGAAGCTCTTCTAGCAATGTTTCAACTGCCTCTAGATGGACACATAGAAGATATGGTCCTAAATATGAGCGTTCATATAACTTTTGTTCTTCTAAAAGCCAATACCTTGGTGCATTTCTACGAGCCTTCTCTGCTTTGGTTTTATCATTGGGCAAAGTCCCTCCTTGAGAAACGAGACTATTGGGTCCATCTAAATAGGGTCCATTTGTATGATATTCACCCCTACTGGGGTCTGTTTGTCATAAGCAAGGATCACAGGGTTTTCCACTAGTATAATTCTCGGAAGGCTTCCTCCAGCCAATGTAACTAAAGTTGCCAATTAATCAACGTGTGAGTTTCTACTTCAAGGTACTTGCTTTAAAGTGAAAGACTCAAAGTCGGACTACAAACGCTTAACTTGGTTTAAGTACCACTCCATCCTTAGGTCCTCTGCCTCAAATTCCCCCTGAACTTGCCCAGCTACAAGCCTTAAATCGCAATGAACTTTCATAGATTTTCCTCCAAGCTTCTTGACAACATTTAGTCCTGCTTGAAGGGCCTCATACTCGGCCTCATTGTTTATGGCTAAGAAATCTAGTCTCAAAGACTTTTCTAGAGTAATTTGTTCTAGGGAGATTATCATGATTCTAATTCCTGAGCCCTTCTTGTTGGCTACCCTGTCAACAAATAACTCCCAAGTTTGCTGAGATGAAATTGTGTTTATCATAATTCCTTTCTCAAATATCTCTACCTCTTCGGAATCAGGTTGTTCTAATTCCTTAGTAAACTCTACTACCAGGTTAGTAAGGACTTGCCCTTTCATCACTGTCCAAGGTAAGTATCGGAAGTTGAACACTCCCAATATTGTTCCCCACTTTGCCACTCTTTTGATGTAGTCTGATCACCAAAGCAACGCCTATAAAGGCAAATGGGTGAGGATGACGACTGTATGAGCTTGGAAGTAGTGGGGAAGCTTTTTCGTAGAATGGATGATGGCCAGGATGACTTTTTCTAAGGGGAGGTATTGGATTTCAGCTTCTTGGAGGGATTTTCTGCCGTAATAAACCAGCTTTTAGGCTCCTTCTTCAACTTATACCAAGACCAAACTTACTACATGTGACATAACAGCTATATTAGCATATAAGACCTCTTCTTTTTCTGGCTTGAATAAGATTGAAGGATGAGTTAGATATTTCTTTAGCTCCTCAAAGGCCTTGTCACATTCCTTGGACCAGAAAAAATCCTTCCATTTATGCAACAGTTGGAAGAATGGTCTACATCGGTCGGCCGACCAAGATATGAATTTGTTTAGGACCACCGTCATCCTAGTCAAATGCTAGACTTCTTTAGGGTTCCAAGGCGAGTATAAATTGTGGATAGCCTTAATCTGGTCAGGGCTGACTTCGATTCCTTGGTAAGTGATCATGTAACCCAAAAATTTTCTTGATCCAACACTGAAAGAACACTTTGATGCGTTCAAGTGAAGCCTATGCTTCCTCAATATTGAAAAAACTTTATCTAGGTCCCCCAAGGAAATTGAATATACTAGTCTTGAATTCATTAAGTTCTGTTCCTTGGGAATGGTCCAAGGTATAAGTTTACACTTGTTCTTAGATTACAATGATATTACTTTCTTATCTTTTCACTTCAGATGTTTTATCCCCCTCTTCACAAAGGTCTCTTTGCCTTATATAGTCACCTAGGTTGTATCTTGGCCTTCCACTTGAAGGGTTAGGGTTTATTTCTCTTGATACTTGTCCCATCAGGGTCTTATTAGAAGGTTTCTATACTAGGCTGTGAGCTGTGATGACACTGTTCACATTTTTATTGAATTGTGATAGATCACATATGTCCTAACTCTTTCTTTTCATTACTTTTTCTTTTTTGTCTTTCTTTTTGTTAGGACATATGTGATTTATGTTAGGAACATATGTCATCATGTATTGGCTAATCCTTTGACAAAACACACTTTACTTGTAATTGGATAGATTTATGATGTGTTTAATACTTCAAGGAACAAAGTTTCAAGTTCAAGTGTTAAAGTCATGCAAGTCTGTCCAAGAATCAAGTGATGAATTGCTAGATTTTAAAACTCAACATCTAGCTCGACAGCTGGTAGCTATCGAGGTTTAATAAGCTATTTAAGCCCGAAACTCGACAGCTATTCAATAGATAGGATATCTATTGAGATTTAAGAAAGTCAATTTTCTAGTTCTAATTTTTATCCAATCCATGAATAGATATTTGGGCTTTCTTTTCTCATAACCCTAAACATATATAAGGATTGTTTTAAGGGTCGTCACAGATGATGCACATGAATGCAAAAGTTTTTCACAAGCACATTGTGAACCAGAGACATATGCCCTAGTTCATCTTTCTCTTGAAGAAGCTGCTGTGTTTGTACAGTAGGGTTTTGTGATCAAGGAGTTTCGTGATCTTTATCATGTGATGAACTGAAGAACTTTGCAGCCAACATCCTTCTTAAGTTGGTGATTAAGTCGTGTACTAGGATCCACGTATTTATTGGTTAGTCACGTACTGAGAGTCGTGCATTAAAAGGAGAGATTGTCACTACAGAACAAGTCCAATTAGGTATTAGGGTAAGGGTTTAACTGTAGGTTGGTATAAGATACTGATATTCCTTTACTTGTAACCACTTGTTGTGATAATAGTGAATTATCAAGAGTGGTGACCTTAAAATCACCTAGTGAGGTTTTTGCCTTGGAGGTTTTCCCCATTTGTAAACAAATCACCGTGTTAACTTTAATTTCTGCTGCATTTTATTTTAGTTGGTGATTTGCTTGTGCTACTACGTTTATTGCATGTTAATTTGATTAATTAATAAACTTGGCTAATTAATCAATTAATTCATCACAATAGGTCAATATTCTCTTGGCCTATCACTTTTCAGTTTTAATCTTGTTTTTTTGCTTTATTTATGCTTTTTTTTTTTCTATATTTCTTTTCAATTTTAATCTTGTTTGTTTGCTTTATTTATGCTTATATATGTTTGTTTAGGTTAGTTTTATAGTTTTCATTATATCTTGAGCATGTTTGGTTGTTAAAATTAGGGTTTTCATTTGTGCTTTGTTTGCTTTGCTGTTTTTGGGTTATGGTTTCAAGCAAAGTTGTGCACGCATGCCTTATGCCTGCGTAAGTGGGTCTCCTCCTGCGTATGCAGCCTTTGGTATGCGTATACAGACCACTGCCTAGAAACCTTAGTTTAGTCTCCTACTTCTGTCTCATTTTATTTTCTTTTCTCACGTATTCTTGTTTAAGTTTCTTTTTATGTATATGTGTATCTGATGCCTCTATTTCACATGTTTAATTGTTATTTACCTTTAATATGCTAGATTAGGGTTTCGACTCTTGTTTCTTAGTTTGATACTATGAACATGCATTCACATGCCCATGCATGATGCTATAGGTGTTGAGTTGCTGCAAGATAAGTAAAGTTAAGTCATACATTCACATTCACATGCATATCTGTTGTTATGTTTTGTCTGATGAACATGTACATGTGTTGTTGTGTTGCGTTTGTGTTTAATTGATAAATGATGTACTTGCTGCCATGATTAAGTTGCTACCTTATATATGACATGATAGAGTTTTCACATGTTAGATGAATGCTAGGGTTGTATATGTATGGTTTGATTTCTTATGCTTTATGGATGGATATGTATGTGTTTTGGGATGATGATGTTATGTTATATGCTCAGATATATGCTAGTGTGTGTGTGAGTTTAGGGCATAAGTGTTGAACATGATTTTATCGAATTTAAGACGTAAGACACAACTATGGAAAGTTAACCTTAGAGTTGGGCGGTCTTGGATGCCTAACACCTTCCCAATAATGTATCTAAACTCCGAACCCATGTCTCTGGAAGTAAGATCAATGGTCATTTCTCAAAAGAATGCTATATTCATGGTGTCTAGGCTATTGCAAAACTAGGTGGCAAAATCTCCGTTGTGTCCACTAGGGTCCTCGGGTATTCTAGTCTCCTTGAGCTTGTGGTTGAGTTGCCATATTTGTCCCAAGGATTCATTGATAGTACTTTTCGAGGTGTGTTCTTCCAGCATTGATCTCTTCTCACCCAATGAACTTTTTACACACACATCCATCCTATGAACTAAGCTTAGTATGAAACATTCACCTTATAAGTGGACCTAGAGAAAAACTCCATTTTTGTGATTTTATTATTTCATTTTATTGATTCAATTTGTAATTTTATTTGTTTTGATTAATTCATTCACATATATAAGTTTGTTGTTCTTATTTACAAAATCATAAAAGTAAATTAATTTATGCATCATACACATCACCTATAAAGGGTTACATTGAAAAATAATGTCATACAACTTATATAATTTTTGAATCACAGAGTACAATTACAACATGTAGAACAAACTTTTATTATCAAAATAAAAGATCTTTGTACTAACATAATATAAAATAAAATTTTAAAAGTGGACCTAGAGAAGACTTATTCGATGGGTCTTCTACCTTACACATGCATTACATGTACTAAATATGATCACTGTATCATGGGAGGCAGACCTTCAAGAGATCCAAAGTCTTATAGACAGTGTCAAAACATCAGTTTTCTTCATAAATTTTTTATTTCATTTTGTTAATTCAATTGTAAGTTTATTTGTTTTAATTTATTTATTAGCAGATATAAGTTTCTCATACTTGCAAAATTCAATCTATATGTTTATTTTTTTTGAATTATTTATTTGTACATGTAAGTTTCTTTTTTTTTTTTTTTTTGTTGGAAAATCATAAAAGTAGACACCATTTGTAGTGGGACTTGATTGATTGTTTCTTCTTATTGTTTGTAAATATATAGGACATGAAAAGTTCATAGGAATTCCTTTTATATCTAAGTTCACCATTGTTGGAAGAAGACAATTTTTTGTTTTAGATAAAACAATTTGATCTATGGGAAACCCATATACGCCAAAATGAATTCCACACACGTTGTTGCTATGATGCATGGATGATTTTCCCAATCATTCATTAGATTTACAAGATAAGATATATAGTAGTTTGCGCTTCATACAGTGAAGTCTTACATTTTGAAATTAAGTTATATCATTTAATTCATTGTAGCAAGATTGGATAAAGGAATAAGTTCAGTCATATTTACATCTTTTAAAATAAAGATTCTTTAAAGCAAGGGTAGGTTCTACCACTACATATTTTGATCAATCAATCTTGTGCAAACTACCTATGTAAAGTTTTGAGATTTTAGTAATAGGGAGAAGACTTTGAATAGCTTATGATTATAAATTGGACTTTATGTCTTATATGTTAAATCATTTAGTAACTTTAGATGTGGGATACATTACTTGTGAGGTTGAAATATTTAGGGTTGCTTAATTAATTGCTTATTTATAAATTCTTATTTTGTAGCTAGATGCAATTTCAAACTTTATGTTTTTCGTTATAGGTTTGATTGGTATTATTTAGATTCTAACTAACCTCCTTTGGAGCTTGCAAAACTAAGTTTTTGTAGATCACAAAGTAAGTAGCTTCTTAATGGGACTTTTTAAAACAATCATATTGCACAAACCATTTTTTTGGAGTCAACACATTTTGGAAAAATGTTTATGGAAATTATAGTTTCCTAAAAAGTGTCGTGTTGTAATATTAATGTCTATGATTATTTATGGAAAGTGCATCATGCTTTATATTGCATATAGGGCAAATGCATGAAGTGTTGGTATGGAAAATATAAGCATTGTTGATCTTATCCTTTGATGGTGGATTTCATGAAATTATTGCATTGTTTGCAATTTTTAAAAATGTTTTATCTTGACCTATGTTATTTGGAAAATTGATACAAAATCTTTTTGACAATTAATTGTTTTGAAGGCTTTGATAACCTTGTGAATATCTTGGGTGTTCAAAGATTTTATGAAACTACTTGAAAATGAATTATGTATTTAAATGTAATCTGTGAGCTTTCTATGTTTTGCCCTTATGGGGTGACGTGTGATTTCCTAGTAATTACCTAGCTAGATACTCTAACCTGTGTGACATTGGCATCGTAGCACTCGTCTTTGTGAAGGTATTGAGTTTCGTCTTTGTGTCGGTGATGAGTTTATTCTTTGTGATGGCATATTAGTTCCGACTATGTGTCAGTGATGAGTTCTGTTTTTGTAACAACATTGTCATGTGGCTTTGGGTTAGATTTTTAGCTTTGGAATTGTATTTTTATTGCTCACAAAATATAATATGTAGTTTTATGTGATCATTTTAAGAAGTTTTGTGTTATATCATTTTAATTATTCTTGCCATATTATTATTGGAAATGATTTCATAGAATTTATTTGGAAATTCCCAAATTATAACATATTTTGCAATATTCATCTTCGTGAAATTTACATTTTTCCACTCCCATTTATTATGCATCTTATTGGGCTCTGTCTTATCATATTCTTTTACCAAACTTTTCCTGGGTAGGTAATGATCCTTTTGAGACAAGTTTTTGTGGCTAGCAGTAGTTAGACAACTACTGATGGAAATTGGAATTTTGAGGTGGTGGTCCTTAGGTGTTGTATATCCTAAAGGAGACTTGACTCATTATTTTGTATTTAATAGTGGTGATGACTTTTATCCCCGTTGGGACAAGTTATTGATACGTAATTAGTATTTAGACATCCATTGTTTGTTTGTTTGTTTGTTTTTTTTTTTTTTGTGGTTAATGGTCCTTATAATTATTTATAGAGCTCTAACTTATTTTAGGAGCATTTTTAATTATATTGTTATAAAAATTATTGATGTTGGTTGGAATTCTTTGGATTGAATTGTTATAAAAATTTGCAGGTGCATTTGGGTTATAGTTTACTCATGCTACTTATGTTGTTGATGTGCTTGGAAAAACTGCAAAGAAAATACTAAGGTATTTGTAGGGCACTAAAGATTTTGTGCTAATATAGTGGCAATTCAACATTCTTGACATTGTTGGATCAATATTTTGATCCTGATAATGCAGGCTATCCAGATGATAGGATCATAGGAAACCCACTTCTAGTTACATATTTATGATGGCCGAAGTTGTAACATGGAAAAAAAAAGTCAAATAGACACTTACAATTTCTTCGACTATGAAGGCAAAGTATGTAGCTTGTTACGAGACTACGTATCAAGCTATTTAGTTATAAAATTTTATCTCTGGGCTAGGTATTTTAGATACCATTGCGGGGCCGCTACAGATATTTTGTGACTATTTTGTAGCAGTTTCTTTCTTTCGAAACACTAGGATCTCTTTCTATTTTAAGCATATTAAGATAAATATTTGGTTGTTAGAGAGAAAGTAGTTGAGTCTCGTATTTATGTTGAGTACATTTCCACATAACATATGTTTTAGCTCCAAAAGTGTTTTGGGAGCACGTGACTCATATGAATTTATTGCAGTCTTCTGTTGTATTGACTTAGTGGGAGTTTTGTGTGTATGTGTAGTGAACACTATTTATATTGTCATGTATATCATTATATCATTATGCACACATTTTGTTGAATATGACATGATAAATGTTTTGATCAGAGACGTTCAAAATAAGTCTCAATGGGCTTCATGTTGAATTGAGTGTGTTAATGACATCTTTATATTATTTTAGTGTCACACTTGCATTCTTATACCTTTGTCGTGTGTTTGTAAGTACTAAATTATGTTTCATGCATCTTGGATGTATTGTGAATGTTCAATTAGTGTGTAAAAATCTAATGAATGTTTAGACCCCCAATTTTAACAATACCAACGCAAGCTTATACATAAACAATATATGTGCGGAATGATGAATATAAGCTATAACCAAATTGGTAAAACACTCTAAATCATAATTAATCACAAACACAACAGTATTGAAAAGGTAAAGAGTAAGAGAAGAGAGATGTAAATACAAGGATAACACAATGATGTGTTATCGAAGAGGAAACCGAAGAACTCGGCGAAAAACCTCTTCACCGCCCTCCAAACGGTGAAATGATCCACTAGAGAATAAAGTTGGAGTACACGAATAACAAAAAACCCTCCAAGCCTAGTCGACCCAATGTACTTGAGCCCTCTAAGTTTATACTACCAACGGGTCAAGCCTAAGCATGTCTTCTTTAGCTTTTCGGATCCTGCAATAAGCCTATTACATCCGCCATCCATGGCATCTTCCAATACTTCCCAAGCTCCAAAAACACTCTCAACACTTTAAATGGGTGTAGGTAGTGTTTGGGTACAAATCTTCTCTCAATGGGTATAACAATGAGAGAGGGAAAGAGAAGAGTCTACAAAAATTTCTCTCTAAGAATGGGTAGCTCTCTCTCTATTAGGGTGAATGTGTTGTAGAAACTTCTCTTAGGGTTTTTGTCTCAATAGGCTCTCTTTTCAGCGCATTACATTTCGTGGGTATAAGGGTATTTATAGTAGGGTATGTGAGGAATATGGAAAGTCAGTTTTCATCCAAACAGGGCATTCTGGCGACTTGGCCTCATGACTGGAACGAGTCGCTAGTTTGAGTCGCGAGATAACTTCCAAGTCAAATTATACTTTTTGTCTTATAGTGCTCTAGCTGTCGTGACCCTTCAGCTCCCTGCATGCTTCACATGCGTGCCACTTTGGCGACTTGCCAGTCGCGAAATCTAGTCACGAAATTCCTCTTGAATGCACACAACTTGAGTTTCTTCACATTCTCTCACATACAGCTCTTACATTATTCCTACCTAAATAAAGGGTTTCTACATGCTGAATTACAAGCAAATTTGACACGGAATAAAACCAACACATGGTTGATTAAATTCAACCTTACATATTGCTTATATAACTAGGTTTTTGTAGACATTTTGTGGTCTAAGTTGTTATTGAGATATTTGCTCACATTTAATATTATTTGTTTGAATGACTTATATTGTCCAAGTGGGTGAATGTTGTATATATTCTTAATTATTGTATAGATTGGCAAATTCATTTTAAATATTTGAATTTGATATCTTTATTTTGTATCTTTTATTTGTGAGCCTGTAATGGGATGAGATAATATTTTGGACACATGGAGAAGCCACTGCCCTCTCCCTTAAAAAAACATAATGGCTTCTTCATGTGTCCAAAATATTATCTCATCCCATTACAGGCTCACAAATAAAAGATACAAAATATAGATCTCAAATTCACATATTTAAAATGACTATGCCAATCTATACAATAATTAAGAATAAATACAACATTCACCCACTTGGACAATATAAGTCATTCAACCAAATAATATTAAATGTGAGCAAATCTCTCTCTCTCTCTCTCTCTCTCTCTCTCTATTGTGTCGTCTTAAGGAAACAATGTAGTTCTTTTCTCTTCACACACATACATACTTGTTTCGTTGTTTTGTAGCCGTTATCATCTACTAAATCAAGAACTTTTCTTAAGTACTTCAATGTAAGGAAATATGAGTTTTTTTGTTTAACTGATCTTATATGCTATATTTTCATGAAGCATATTAGATTTAATCTAACACGTGCCACTAGAACATTCCTCCATTGTATACCTCCAAGAAAACAATGGGTAGTTGCCCAATTTTTGTTGTTAAGAAAGATTTACGGTAAAAATACTTAGTTTACCAAACCTTATATATTAACGAGTCTATTTGATAAAGTAGACGACACCTTACTTGGCTGGTGATCCCATATTAAATGTGAGTTTGATTACACACTAGTCCATTTGCCTTTAGTTTTTTTGTTTAGTTTTTAACTTTTATGTATAATTTTTTAAAACCTCATATTTTTTATGTTTTCTTAAATTTTTTTTCATGTTTTCTTAATTTTTTTTTCTTCAAAATATGAGTATATTTTAACACACTTTTAGCAAAAAAAACTAAATTAGTTGATGTCAAATACACGAATAAGCTAAATAAGATACTAGAAATAAGTTATTTCTAAACAAACATCTTTTGAGTGACAAAATTTGTCTCAACAGTCCTATATCTCTAAATCCTAGTTCTCTCTTATCCTTTTAAGTGACACAATTTGCCCCAACCAAGCCAATATTTATCCAAATTACATTCTGTCCCTATCAATATGAGCTCATCACCCCTACATTGCTTGACACAATCTTTTTAGTAAATGAAAGCAACTCATGACATAAGTAGGAGGAATTGCTTGAATCACATACTTGGGAGTTTCTTCCCCAACCATTAGTCGATTGATACATATATGAATCATCGACCAACCACAAATACCAAGCCATTTTTCCTGTGCTCCTAGTGCAGGTGGTATCGAATCATGTACCCATGTCCTTGTATTCTTAACCAAACAAGACATTCCTCTTGTAGCCATTTTACTAATAATCTCTGTGTCATATGGTATTTATTAAAGCATGAATGTATAAAGTGGAGAAATTTTTAGTGTTTACCCTTCAAGAAAAAAACCCAACTATAGCGTCAGGACAAATTTTATTGAAAACCTCTAATACACAACAGATACTACTATTTAACACAAATTTTAATAAACTTTTTCATAATCCATATAATGAATCAGTACAACTAGTACCATTATTACAGTTCCAATATTTTTTTAATAATAAAATTTTACTAATCTGTTCTTTCATAAAGTGGACCGATTACTATTATTGTAATATTTAATTCACGGTTGAGAGTTGACATCATTCATGACATCAGCGAATCAAAACATTTAACATTCTCAGAATAAACAAACCCCCACATGTAGAACCTGCACATCCAAATCACCATCCACCACGTGGCATAGTTTTTATCAAAATGACCAAAAAACCTTCAAACAGTCCTAGATTGTTGACACCTGTAACGTTCACAAAATACTATAAAGTTTTCATAGTAGGTGATAACTGTAAGCTTTGCAAAGTACCAAGATATTTTCTTCTCTCTCCTGTCTCTACAACACAACGCCACAGTTTTATTAAAAAAACAATTTTCTCTTCTCTTCTCTTCTCATACAACGGATCCTTCCTAGAACTTTCATACTCTCTCTTTCTCTCTCTCTCTGTGTGTTTCATATTTTTCTGCTAAGCCTTCAATATCATTGCATTTTTTTTCCTCTCGTATACATGAACTCGATCATGTACTTTTTGACGAAGAACCCGCGTCGATTACTTCTCTTTGATCTTCTTTCTCTTCTCAGGTAAATAGAATCGTTTTTCTTTTTCTTTTTCTTTCTGTGTTTTTTTATTTTTATTTTTATTTTTATTTCTTTCTCTCGCTCTATGTATAAAATTGTGTTTTTTTTTTTTTTTAATGTAAAAAAGTTTGTGGTTTTTCGTTTTTGGGTTTCGTTTTATGAATAGTTATAGCTAGGTTTCATGGAAAATTGAGAACTACTGTTTCTAGATAGAATCAGATTACGTTTTTTTTAAAAGATGTTGCATGCAAATGTTTGGTCTGCTTTGTACTGATTTTTTATTTTATGGGAAGCTGCATTACTTATTTGTCTGTTTAACTATTGCTTTTTATGTTTCAAATATTATGTTTTTCCAGAAAGTTCTGCATTCAACACTGAATAGTTTTATATTTTAATATTGGGTTAATGAATCACTTAAATTATTTTGAAATAAAACCGTAAAATAAATATTGGGTTCCAAGAAAGATAGTAATTTTTTGGGTTTAACTATAGTTATATGTTACAGTTTTCTTATGAAGCCTCACTTTTTCTGTTGGATATAATCATGAAATGTTGAGGGCTTCACTGTAATGCAACTTTTCTGTGAAGTTGATATGACTAATTAGTTAAATTTTAATGATTTGTATCCCATTTTGAGACCCGATTTCTTCTTATGTTGTTATAATTCTTTTATGTTATTGGGACATTAAAAATTAAATAAAAAATCTTGTGTCATTAGGGATATTTTTAAACAGGAACTTTGGTTGAATTGCAATAGTATTAATACGTGTGTATATTATGGCCCAGAATAAGTTAAAAAAAGGAATTTCACTAAATTTTTTTCATGGTAATGAGTATTTCTGAAATGCACCCCAATTTTTAAACTTTGTTTTTGTTTTTTTTTTTCAAATTTCTGAAACCCTAGGTTCAAAATTGAAACGAATATTTGGTTTTCTTGATGCTTAAAAATAAATTTGAATCCATATTTATTTGACCACTTTATTAGTTGTTTCCTTCCATTACTTTAGAGGGTTGAACATAGTTTTGTCTCTAAACCCTCCTTGTGAATGCTTCTAATTCATTTTTATAAGTGACCACTCATAGTTTTGTCTTTAAACCCTCTTTGTGAATGCTTCTAATTCATTTTTATAAGAGACTGCTTGAGTGATAGTTTCTCAAATGCATGAGTAAAAGATTTGAAATTGGAGAGATGGGGATTTGAAAGTAATGGCATGTGTAGGTGCTTGAATAGTTGACTGGGATTGGAGGGTCAAGCATAATTGGTAAGGACATAGAGATTAGAGAAAGCATATGATTATGTTAGTTGGGAGACTTAGGTTGATAAGTTTGACCCTAGGGTTTTAGAGTGAATCTCTAATATCAGATTTCCATATCAACTGGCCCAATTGGATTTTTCTGCAACTTCAGACGACTACAATATCAATCCTTTCTATTGTCTTCTTTTTATGTATTGGTGCTCAAGTTGTGTAGTGTGCTAATTATGAAAGCACTGAATGGAGATATGTTGATATGACTGTTGGGTCTAAACTATAGGTGTAACTGTCTAAGGGTTATGGTATTTCGTATTATATATTTGCAAATTACACTGTAATGTTTAATGGGATAGATACTGATGGTCTTAAATATTGTGATGCATGTTGCTCTTTTTCAGGTGACTCCAGCTTGAAGGAAAATTTGATAAAAATTAGTTGTTTTCTGTAGGGCGTTCAAGATGTTGAAGAGTTTGCAAGATAGGTTTGTGTGATAAGTTCTTTCATTTCTCCATGTCTTATTTAGTCTTGGAATTTGACAGATTGGACATTGGGATATTTCTTTTGATTTTATTGCTTTTTAAGTTAGGCAAGGGAATTTGTTTTCTTGGGAGCCTTTTGCATTCTGAGTTAGGCATGAGAATTTTCAAGTTTAAGATATTCAAATAAACTAATTAGGATATCAGTGGATGAGTTAAAGAGGAGAGCAATGTGAAATCCATATCTACTCTAGGAAAAAGAGGTGCATTCATACACCTTGATATTATATATATTTTGAAAAAAATCCTGTGTCAAAAGTGGATGACACAGGCTGGATTGTCCTCCATTTTTCCACTTGTCTTATATGTGATAAGCCTGCAATGATGTCTTTATAAGCGGTACTGAGGAAAGAGGTTAGAGTGATTACAATGTATCTATGGAAATGCTTGTGGATATTAAGTTTGTATGGAAGGAACCAAGTTAAAGAAAACATTTTTTTTCCCTAGGGAGTTTCCCTATACAATCCGAGAAGGAATCAACACCTTTGAACTAGTTTTTTTTAGAATCATGTTGGTGATGTCATTGAGCTGGCTTTTGATAATTTCTCAACTCATTCTAACGACTCTATACTGTTGCAATCAATGATTAACCTTGTGAAAATTCTGATTTGGTTTGAGGCGATTGGATCTTGTTTGTCATGCTTATTTAATTTGGAAATTGAATAATGTTGACTACATAATGCTTACATGCCAAATAAGTAATTTGCTAAAAAATTTCGTCAAATATTTATTGGATTGGTTGTCAATAGTAGGCAGTCATTCAATTGTTTTGGTTCATTCTTTGATAGATGCTTGTAATTTGTGTGTTTGATTGCTCGTCCCTAGTGTATACTTACTGTATACTTGGGTGACTTTTTCTTGATAGTTTAATAATATTTTCATTACTTATTAAAATTAAAATAAAATGAAGGAGCATCAAACATGGAGATTTCTTACCAATTATGACCTCTTGGGCTCAAAAGAACATTTTGCTTGAGTTTGGATTGGAGTGTAGAAAAGTGAATTTCCCTGAAACAAAATAAAGGAAGTAGTAGTTGTTGAACGAGCATGATGGATAAATCTTGACACAACACTATTTAAAAAACTATAACCTAGATATATGTCAACCAATTAATTTTTGTACCTTCTATTTTCCAATGAAATTCTGTTGATTTGTGGTAGTTAGAAAATCTTTTTTAGATATAATGATTTGGTATTGTATTTTGTTACTGCAGTGTAGAATTCAGTTTTAGAAAGGATGGAGAAGAGGTTGGGTGAATGGAAGCAATTTTATTTATCTATAGGTGGAAGGCTCACACTACCTAAAGAGTACTTTATCTATCCTTTTCACCTGTTTTCTGTCTCTTTTAACCATTCCTACTGATGGCGGAATCATAACATGGTTAAAGAAAGATATTCTCTTTGGAAGCCTAAGGCTAAGGCAAAGCCATAGAATAAGTGTCCATGGTAGCTAATTAAGTTTTTATATTTTATTTGGTTATTCTTGAGTCAAGGATATTTTAGTAATTTTACAATTGTTGGGTATGGGCCATAGTTATAGGCCATAGGTTTTATTAATGAGTCTTATTTAATTATGGCTCTTTATGTATGGGCTTTGGTTTAATTTATTAGGGTTAAATAGTAGTTCTTGTACTATTAGGAATCCTAATACTACTAGTACAAGTAAGAGTCATAAACAGACCTTATGTATGGTCTTTACGGTTCACGTTACTGTTTATGGGTACTGTTCAAACAGCCCCTAAACAGCTCTAACTTCTCTCTAATTCTTCTTTCCTACCCTAATCCCACCACAACTAAACGTAGAAAAATCCCTAATTTGTCCTACATCACCTACTCATGTGGTTAATAGGTTTTGGAGAAGCTCTAGTGGGATTGTTGTGCAAGGCGGGATGAATGAAGAACTATCTCCCTTCTTTTAGCCAGTAAGTCTTGGTCAAGTTATACTTTTCCCTATAAATTGTACAGCCATTTGATCTTTATTTTTTATTTTTTATTTATGTGCGTACATCATTACCACTCATATGGCTAATAGGTTGGAGAAACTCTAACAGGATCTTTTATGAGGTGGGATGAGTGGATAACTATCTTACTTCTTTTTAGCTGCTAGGTCTTGGTCAAGTGATATTTTACTATTAAATCTATAATAATATTTCAAAATTACAAAGCAGAAGAGGCTATCTACCATCTGCTAGAGACATGTTTTCCCATTCTGCCATTCTTACCTCTTTAACAAAATTTAAAACTTACAATCCAAGGAGCTCTTGCTCAAATGGCATCTCCTCCGCTTGTAAGAATAAGGTGGAAGGTGAAGTTGTGGGTTCAAGATTTATCGAGTGCACTTGTAACTTACCAATTAAAATAGAAAAGAATATTAGATGTACAAGAGATGCAACTGATGCAAGGATGAATTTTGGAAAAGAATTGAAGCATAAAGAGTGCTCAAATTTCTGTCTTATTTTGGGTTTTACAATGAATTATAAAATTGGGTAAATTACAAAAATCTCCCTTGAGGTTTGTCGGAGTGGTACTCTGACCTAAACTCAAGGGAAATGACCCTCATCTCCATTGTGGTTTGAAGGAAATTAACATATTAGCCTTCTGTTAATAATTGCAACATAATATTTTAAATTTTGAAAAGATTCCATTGACTAAGCCTTGACTATGATTAGTGAAAGTTTTTTGGGCTAAATATTATAATTCCTTGCCACCAAACTTCCAAAAAACACTTCCAACTTGGTTAGAAAATTTGCTGCTGAAAGTGTTTTTTTAGAAACTTGGTGACAATGAATGACAATATTTAACTCAAAAAACTTTCATTTAGTCAAAAGAATCTTTTCAAAATTAGGAATATTCTGTTACTGATATTACTAATGGAAGGACTAATGCTTTGATTTTCTTCGAACCTCAAGTGAGGGGAGTGTCATTTCTCTTAAATTTTGGGCAGAGTGTCATTCCCTCAAATATCAAAGGAGGTTTTTGTAATTTTCCCTATAAAATTTTAACAAAAAAGATTATTATAACCCAAGTGTTTATACTAATGCATTTTTCCATTGTATTTTGTTTTAATATTTTTTTAAGGTTAAATTACGCATTAAACTTTCTAACTTTGGCATGTTTTCAATTGGGTCACTAAAGTTTACTTTTTGCTCCCTCAACTTTCATTTATTTTTAATATAATCCTTTCGTCTAGCTTATCATCAGGTTTAATTTATTTTTTTCACTTTTAAAATATTAAAAGAAAGCCAAAATTCTACTTTCAACTAATATAGTATTAGAAGAAATTGATCAAAAAACACATTTCTCTTTTTTTTTTTTTTTTGATAGGTAATCAGAAAACTATTATTAATGAGAAAATAAGGAAAAGTACAAGTTGTTCATGATGATGAATAACAAGAAAAAAAAGAACAAACAGCACAACAAAAAGAGAAATCAGGAAACTAAGCTAAGGGACAACATAAACTCAGAGAGAGAAGAACAATCAGTAAAGCCCCAATAACGAGACCATTTTCCAAAAGACTACGTTGGCATAAAACCTTTAACTCATCCAACGTCTTCTCATTATCCTCAAAGGAATGAAAATTTTGTTCCAACCGCACAATCCACATTAAGCACCCTGGAACAAAATTCCAAATGTCTGAATTATGTTTCCCAAGCCATTGATGCCAACAAGATAACAAACCCGCCATTGAACCTGGCATAACTCAATGAATACCAAAAGCCTGAAGCATAAAAGTCCATAGGGAATGAGTAACAGGACAATGAAGAAGAAGGTGGTCTACCGACTCCCCATCACAACGACACATACAACACCAAGTAGCCAACGGGTGACCCCTAAGCATTAGATTATCCAAAGTGAGGATCCGACCATGTGCAGCTGTCCACAAAAAGAACGCCAGTCACCTAGGAATCTTTGGTTTCCAAACACCTTTCCAAAGAAACAAAGAATTCGAAGCACCCCGAATCACATGGTAATAAGACCGGATGTCAAATTTACCATCCCCTTTTAGCCGCCAGCCAAGAGTATCACTCCTATCACCCCGAGGAATACGAGTTTGGATAAGCCGGAGTAGAGAATAAGATGTAGCTAGCTCCTAATCTTCAAAAGTTCTAAAAAATCTTAAATCCCATTATCTAACAGTACCCCCTTTTGCAATCCACAAAACCCCAGAGATACAAGCATCCTTGACCGTTGAACACACATAGAGCTCATGATAGAGTTCTTTGGAGTATTATCACCAATCCACCTATCATGCCAAAAGTGGATATGAGTGCCTTCACCCACTACAAAAGACAGATGCTTAGAGAAGCTCTCCCACCCTCTATTAATGCTTCTCCATGGTCCACACCCATGAGTCCCCCTGCACACTTTAGTACACCACTCCCCTTGACCCTCACCGTATTTTATGGAGATAACTCGCTGCCAAAGATGGGAAATTTCATGACCATATTTCCATAACCATTTCCCTAACAAAGCTTGGTTAAGAGACATCACACTTCTTATCCCCAAACCACCTATCTCGACGGGTAAACACACCTTTTCCCAAGCTACCAAAGGATATGCGAAACAATTCTCAGAAGACCCCCAAAGAAAGTTCCTCTGAATACTTTCCAATCTAGCACCCATAGATTTAGGAATAGTAAAAAGAGATAAAAAGTATGTTGGGAGGCTTGAGAGAGTACTATTTAGTAACATGAGCCTACCACCCTTAGATAAATAAAGACGCTTCCAACCAGATAGCTTCTTCTCCATCTTCTCCAAAATAGGATTCCAAATCGAAGTTGTCTTAAAAGAAGTTCCCAACGGCATCCCCAAATATTTCATAGGCAAACTGCCCACTCTACATTGAAGAATATTAGCCAATGCATTTAGATTATTCGCCTCCCCAACAGGGACAATCTCACTTTGCCAATATTGACCTTCAAACTCGTAAAGGCCTAAAAACAAGACAACACCAACCTTATGGATAGTAGCTGTTCCCTAGAGGCATCACAAAATAAGATAGTGTCATCAGCAAATAACAGATGGGAGATATGCACACCAACAGAGTTCACAGAGCCCACATGAAAACCCCAAATAAGATTACACTCCTCTGTCTTCTTCAATAGTATACTTAAAACCTTCATTATCAGAAGAAACAAAAGCGGGGATAATGGATCCCCTTGTCTCAGTCCACGAGAATTACCAAAAAAACCTTCAGGGGAACCATTTACCAGGACTGAAAAACAGACAGAAGTAACACAAGCCTTAATCCACCCCCTCTATTTCAACCCAAAACCCAAAACCCAAAACCCATCCGGCCCAACAAATAAAACAAGGCCTCCTAGTTCACATGGTCATATTCTTTTTCAATATCAAGCTTGCACACCACACTCAGTAATCTGCTCTTCAACCTGCTATCCAAACATTCATTTGCAATAAGCACTGAATCCAGAATTTGCCTACCCCCAACAAACGAATTTTGAGACTCAAAGATAAGATTATCCAAAACCGCCCTCAACCTATTAGCCAACACCTTGGATAGTAGCTTTTAAACACTACCCTTTGGAGCGAAAGTCCTTAATGTTAACAGCATTACACTTCTTGGGAATTAAAGTGAGAAACGAAGCATTCATAGACCGTTCAAACATAGAGTGCCGATGAAAGTAATCAAAGAAATCCATGACATCTTTTTCCACAACACTCCAACATTTGTGGAAAAAAGCCATGGTGAAACCATCACAACCAGGGGCTTTATCACCCTCCATCTCCCTTAAAACCTGGATGACTTCCTCCTTCGAGAACTCCTTTTCTAAGGACAACCTCTCTTCCTCTTCATGGAAGCAAAATCTAACCCATCCATAGTAGGACGCCTCACCTCATTTTCCTCATACAACCCCTGGTAGAAGAGAACTAATTGAGGGCGCACATTAGCCTCATCCTCATAAAGAACACCCTCCACCTCTTTTTTCTTAATTAGATTAGCATTTCTATGGGAATTTGCTAATCTATGAGAGAAACGAGTATTATTACCTCCCTCCTTCACAAACAAAGCACGAGACTTTTATTTCCAGGAAATTTCCTCAAGAGAAGCCAAATGCTCTATGTCCCCTTTGAGCTGAATGCGACGAATCTAATCCTAATCCGATGGACCCACCACCTCCTTTCTAGCATCTAAACCCATAAGTTCAGTCAGCAAAAGCTTCTTTCTAAAAGCCAAATCACCAAACACCTCCTTGTTCCACTTTCTTAAATCTGCTTTCAAAGCCTTCAACTTTTGTGCCAAAATAAAACTTGGAGAGCTTGTAAAACTGTAACCAATCCACCATTGCTGAACTCTATCAACAAAACCCTCAGCTTGCAGCCACATGTTCTCAAATTTAAAGGCACTTCGGCCTCGTCGAACAACACCAGCTTCCAACAAAAGCGGACAGTGATCTGAAATAACACGAGGAAGCACCCATTGGGATATATTCCCAAAATGTTCCTCCCAATCTAGAGAAACTAAAGCCCTGCCAATTCTTGACATAGAGGGGATACTAGAATCTCTAAACCATGTAAAGGAAGCCCCTTTTAACGGTAGATCAACTAAAGAATTACTCTCTATAAAGTCCGAGAAGGCAAACATAGTAGGGCTGAATGACTCACAGCCAAGTCTTTCACTTGGGTACCTGATAATATTAAAATTCCCTACTAAACACCATGCCATGGGCCACCTGGCTCGCACCCGTAATAACTCCTCCCACAAAAAAGACCGTTGTCCGTCATCATTAGGGCCAAATACACCTGTACAGGCCCAAACAAAGTCATCCACCATCCCTCTCAATAAGACACTAACAGAAAACTGTCCAACAATAATATCCATCTTTTCAAAAACCCTCTTGTCCCAAACTAGTAAGACCCCTCCCGAAGTCTGGACAGCATCCAAAGCATCCCAATCAATGAAAGGGCTTCCCCATAAACTTCAAACAAAAGTAGTGTTGATAGAAGCTACTTTCGTTTCTTGAAAACAAACAATATCACATTTCCCCCCATTCACTCTCGTTCCTGACTTGATATGGGAAATCTGGGTGTGAGTGATTTGGGCATGGTGTGTAACAGCTACCGATGGTGTGGAATGGGGCCTGGCAACATGGAATGACTTGATCTTCATCTCCTCTCTCGGGCTATTGGGCCTAGGGGTGTGCATGGGTTAGAGGGTTTTTTTCAACCTAACTTGATCTTGTTGGGTTAGAAATTCCCACCCAAACATTTGTAGAAACCTACCTGACTCGACCCATTATTGTATTGGGTTAAATTGGATCGGTGGGTTGTGCTTACATGTTTTATACTTTGTAAAAATTTGGACTTTCATAAACTTTTTAAGCACGTTTTCCGATAGATTTTCACATAGAATGCCTAAATTATGTTCCAAAATCTAAAATTTTATTAAGACTAATTCTCAAAAGACCAAAAGAAATCAAACTAAATTTTAAAATGAGTAATAAAATAATATTATATATATGGTGGTCAGGTTAGATTAGATGGGTTGGAAAACTATCAACCCGAACTCAACCCAGCCCGAGAATTAAAAGAAAATTTCAACCCAATCCGCCAACTAACGGAGACACCTTTGGTTGGGTTGGGTTAGATTTTTTGGGTTGATAGGTTGAATGAATAGCCTTTGTTGGGCCTGCCAATGTAGGTTGGCACTTTTGGTTGGTGATGGGACTCAATGGCCGACTGGGCTTGGGCGATGGATGGTTGTGGTGTTAGTGGTTTTTTTTTTTTTCATTTCTATTTGTGGTGTTGCCGTGGTGCACTTGGCTTGAGCATTTCTTTAGGGTTATCAATAGTGGCTAAATAGTGGTAGTTGATTGGATGGTGGCGATTTGGTTGTAAGTGATTTCTTGTTCAATGACAATTTATTATTTGGCCTTTTAATCTGTACCCATTGGGTTTAAATTTACTTTGAAATGAGTTTTACTATGGTTGTTGGCACTTGTGATGTTTAATTGTAGGGTGATTTGGTGTTTGATTTAGAAAGTTTTGTTTAAGTGATTGACGAAAGCAAATATTTGGAAGTTTCTTAAAAAAAAAAAAAAACTCAAATGTTTGGTTGAATGAAAAAAGGGTAAATTACACTAATCTCCCTCAAGATTTCAAGGAATGATGCTCCCTTCCCCCAATTTAACTCAAAGTGGCACTCCCCTCCTTGAGATTTGTGAGAAAGAAATACAGTCTTGTCACAACCTCAACAAATTATTCTTTTTACTTTTTTTATGAAGATTCCCTTTGATGTAACCATGGTCAATCAAGCAACGTTTTGGGTTAATTTGAAACGTTCAAGCTCCTTTTCTCATATTTATGAGCTCTTGTATTACCCTTCATCTCACTTTTTCACAATTTACAACACTTTTGAACAAAATAATCTTTGCCCGATCTGAGAGCAACCTAAAACACCTTACAACATTTGAAATTCTAATCAACACCTCCATCCATAATTGAGTGTGGGAACCTAGATCTAAATTTAGCAATGGAACAAAAAAGAGGAAGAAAAACAAGGAGATAGATGCAGGTTGATTTTGAGAAATGTGGTCTAGATGGATGTGGGTTTTTGTTCTCAATATCTGGTATCTATGGAGAAGTTTTGTAGGACTTTTGGATTCTCTGTTGAGAAATAGAATGTGATGGAATTGGTTTAATCCAAATCTTCCTTTCTCTTTATTTGAGTTTTTTGTCTCCGGATTACAAAAGCAACAATGTAGGGCCATTATTTGATGCATTTTAGATGAATATATATTTTTCCCTTTTGGTTGGTTCCATAAATTTTGTAGCTTTATCTAATGGTGAAGTGGATTTGTGGTGCATGTTGCTGCTGGTGATTAATATTTTTCTCCCTAATGTGGGTTTCTAGAGCTCTTTAAGAGCCTGGCTATTCTCTTAGGTGTGTAGTCCCATTGTCCTATACCACCAGGTAACTACAGGAAGGAATCACTTAAGGGTGGTACCAAGATGTTGGTTTGGAGTTTTGAACCCAAGACCTCATGGATCTCAAGAGATCTTGAGAGCCACAAGAATCTTGTGGGGTTGTTGATAATTTATTGAAATGTGTTCTCTGCTTTTTTGCCAGGGAGGGTGTGGTTTGAATTTTCTTTGTGATGAACTTTTTTTACTGAAAATTTTTGGTGAAGTAGCAAAGCCTCGGTTTTAATGGAATTGAAACTTCCTTGAAATTGGAAGAAAAAGAAGATTTGGTTTAGTAGTCCTTCAACACAACCTTTGACATTTGTTTAATTGAGTGGCAAGAGACAAAAGAGGAATATGAGAACCTAGAAATCTATATGAGAACTGATATGTGTTGTGCAGAAATAGCAAATTGCACTCAACATTGGGAGAGAGAGAGAGAGAGAGAGAGAGAGAGAGTTTTTTACCCTTTCTCTGAAAAATGTGGAAGACTGGGAGAGAAAGTGAGAGAAATATCTAAACCAAGGGAAAAAAAATGCTAATTTCATCAATAAATCATGTATAATATAGGAATGTTGTGTTTAAACAAGGGGCAGGTTCATCCATAGAATTTTTTTTTTGAGAAACCATCCATAGAAAAATTTAAACAGCTGTTAACGTTGTTAGTTCGAATTATATGTTTTGGGATTGACTGTCATCTCTTCAGTATTTTTTTAGGAAGGGGGGACAATGTCATTCCCTAAAATCTCGAGGGAGGTTGTTGTAATTTACCAAAAAAAAAAAAAATCTGGTCCTCTTTTTCAGCCTCAAACTTTCTCAGTCCTCTCTCTCACTCGAGGTGCACTCTGGCCACTCAGATTGATTGTCACCCAGTTAGATTGATGCCACTTGAAATTTATTGGTGTTGCTCTCAAAGCTCATCAATTCTCGTCCCTGTTCTTTGGTGATCCCTACTTCTCAACTATCACTTCCTCTCCCATTTTCTTTCTTGTTCGTTATGTTTGATTCTCCTCTTTGTTTAATTTTCTCTCACTTGTGTTTAATTTTCAATTTGTTTTGTTGAATTGTCAATTCATGGATCTCTTTTCTCAACTCCAATCTTGAATCATCATGTCCCCACTGTATCATGTCATAATTTTTTAGGAATTGCTACGTTGTCATATCTAGCGGTGTTCATGGACTTGGAAAGCCTAATCCACTCGGTTGACTTGGTGGCTTGTGGATGGCTTCAGTGGCAAAGGCGGTTGAATGGAAGTTCATGGGTCTTGAAAAACCATGAAGTTTCAGCCTTCAATTCAGCGGCCATTTAGGTCTTGCTACTTGGTTGGTTCAGATTTGTCAAACCCTTTCAAACTCTTCGCACTTCATTTAAGATCTACCGTTGCAGGGTCGTCGTCTCGCCTCTTTCGCAAGTTGATCTATCTCTCTGAAGTTTGATTTTCGGTCTCTCTTCTTTCTTTCTGTCCTCTTCGTTTTTGTTTCATAGATCTTTGGGTTTGTGGTCTTTGTGCAATTTGATTTCACTTCTGTCGTTTCAATCTCATGGGTCTTTGGATTGTTGTTGTGTGTCATTTCATTTCGCACTTTGTCTCTGTGTTCTTCACTTCTTTGAGTTTGTGTGTTGCGTTCTTTGATTTTTTTGTGTTGTGCTTCAAACCAGAAGTCACTTACGGTTTCAACTTGCTTGATCAATTATCCAAACCACCGGCTCTAACCTGAGCATTTGGTCAACAATGGGTCTATTGTCCATTCACCTGATCCAGTTGGGTAAGGTGATGGGTCCACTCCAAGCCCAACCCGATCCATTGACACCCCTAGTTGTATCCGTATTGTGCCTTGTCCTTGGTTCGTGTTTGTGCTTCCTAGCCTCATGAACACCTCAAACCTTTGCTAAATGCCAATGACTCTCCATCACTCCAAACTTTCCCCAAAAAGCATCCCTTTTTGTAGCATAATGCCAAAGACTTTTCCTTAAGAGAGTTTGATTGAAAATATGAAGCTTTAGAATGCTTAAGTGGCCAGTTAAATATGGGAACAAACTAAATCCTACTCACAAGATAAAATTTCTTGCTTCCCATCTTCTACCCATAAGAAAAATTAAATTTCTCTGAAACTTCTCTAACCTTTTTACAATGCCAGCTAGTATATGAAAGTGCTACATATAATAGGTTGGCAAACTAGAAAGAGAACATTTAATCAAAGTGACTCTTCCACCTTCTTTCCATCTATTCCTCGATAACATCCCAAGTAGCTAGCCCTAGCCTTGTGCAGGCACCCTAATGGTAAACTAAAGTCATTGGAAGAGCTCCTACCTTACTACCCAACCAAATTATCCACACTTTCAATAGCTCTGGACAATATCACTCTTCAGTGGTCACCCCACAAAAAATAAGCTGATCATCCACAAACAAGATATAAGAGATAAACAACTCATCAATGTTTCTCCATACATGAGATCTACACAGTTTCTCCCCCAAAAATTCTGTTAATCACATGATCCTACTTAAAACAATAGTAAAATGCATGGTGTATCATTAGAAAATAGGTACGTACATTTTAGTTTTTATATTTATTTTTACCAGTTAAATATTATTCATAAAAGATTATTTTGCAGGAATAAGAATATAAAGTACTTATTAAAAAAGAATAATAATATAAATCAATATACCATATGTTTTAAATGGAATATTATTTTGACAACAATAATCTTGTAGTTTTGTGATAATTATTCTTTTAAATGGAGAATAATTATATTCAATTCATGCGTCATAGCAGATACTTATGGGGGAAAACACCACCATTGGTTTGTAAAGTTTGCCTCATTTTCCAATTTGGTCCTTTGAGTTTCAAAAGTTTGTAAAATGATTGCCTTCCCCCCACTTTTTCACGTCCTTGTATTTTCCCAACATTTTATCCTCAACCAACACATGGAATAGAGAATTATTCAGCAAATTCAAATATAGAAAATAGAAAATCTTAACCTTTTTAATTTTTTTAATTTTTTTATTCTACCTTAATATACATGACAATAGTAAGTCATCATTGTGGCCATAATGCCATATGGTACTTTCATTCCACCTGAACACTTGTATATAATTTTTAAACCATATAGACCTTACATTACATCCCATTATTATGGAAATATTAATTGCCATTTGAGCTAGAGCTCACTACCTTCTTTTTTCGTTTTTCTATTTTAAATTTATTTTATTGTGGATCAAAATTATCATCATATATCTACAACTGGATTTTTGTTAGTTTCTTTTCTTTTTTTTTTTTTTTTTTTTTGGGGGGGGGGGGGGGTTTAGTTGATAGTTTTGTGTCACTTATTTTTCTGAGGGTGAAAAAATAGTGGGAATTTCCAGACTTTATTTTATTATTATGCAATTTGCTTATTATTTGTATGGGTCCTCATAACAAATTTCTTTTTTCTTTTCAGACTGTACCTAAAACTGCCCAGGTAGAGTGGCTTTGTCGATGGAGAGCTTCTAATCTGGCTGTGACCTATTTATTTCTCAATGAGGCCTTTTCACCATTGTCAGGTAAGCAACATATATATATATATATATAAAATTGCACGTGTCTACACATAGATGAGTAGTGACTTTTCACGTTGAAGAGTTGTTTCTTTGACAAATGCTCTTAGACAAACTGGGTCAATTTGTCATTTTTGAGTATTTATTGTTGATTGGACCGCCTAAATTTTGCTATTGATTATCTGATGGGACGCTAAATGTTGTTGAGTTGTTGGCTGCTGCTTTACATGTTTGGTCTTTGTTGCTGGAAGTTCCATGTGCTCTTTTGCTTTTTCATTTGTTTTTGAAGATGCATATATTCCAATTTTAAGCTTTACTTTTAGAATGCAAATTTTGACAACTGTCTTCTTGCAAATATAGATGGTGATGTGCGCTGCCTGCTAGTGGCAATCTTATTGAACTAGTTGAGATTGGTTGAATGATAGGATTAATATCAGTTTGTCATGTGCGCTTTATATGCATTGTTGAACCACTTCATGACAGAATATGCTTTTGTGATTGATGGTTCTCCAAATATGTATATATTGAGGCAAAGAACAAGCATATTTTTGGTGCCAAAATGGTGCCCTGCCTCCCAAACAATAGTGTGATTCACCTTTAATTTTTCATTGTTGAGTAAAAATACATTTACTATAGCCAAAGGAAACAAGTACACAACTGTTCAAACCCACGGCCCACCCATGAAGGACTCCAGGAAAATCCAGCTAGACAACTGAGAAAACAGAAAAGAACCAAACTACTTAGCAAACAAAAATTGAAGGAAAGAAAAAAAAAAAGGTTCCAAACAGGAATGCTTCACTGAACTACCATTCCCCAGTGACACCAGACTTCATCCACTCCAACAGCTCCTTGGTTAGAGTCACATTCAAAATATCTATCTGATCTATTATCACCTTGACCAGAAGAAATGGTAGAAAAAGTTACGTATCTTGACTCTTGGAAAACCATGGCCACAAACACTACCTTACATTTTTAGCCAGTGTGGAGTTTTATTATAAGTAGGAAGAAGTGCAAGCAATTGCATTATTGCTTAGGAGCTACTGTGTTGGGGATCCCATAAGGACTTGTAGCCCATTCACATTCCATTTTTGTTAAGAGGAAAACCAAGCAACTGGATTCATGCCAAAAGGCTTCATATTAGGAGATCCTGCACTTTAGAAGTGATCCATATTTTTAGGGACTGTTTGGGATCCGCTTAATTTGCTGAAATTAAAAACTTTTTGTTGAAAGTATTGTAAATAAAGGTAAAAGCTAGCTAAAATAGTACAGTGAGACCCATGAATAGTACCAAAAACTGCAGTGAGACCTATGAATAGTAGCAAAAATAAGTTGAATAGTAAAATGAGTTGACAAAAATAATCTTTGCCAAACGGACACGTAGTATGCAGTTTATGCAAAACACAGAATCTACTACTGGTTTAAGCATTAAAGAATAAGTTTTGCAGTTAGTATGCCTTTCTTTTTTTTGATAAGTAATGAGAAAGCTTTTATAAAAGAAAGAAAGTAAGTCATACAAGAAGTTCATGATGATGAACAACAAGAGAAAAGCTACTAGAGACATAAGCTAAGAGAGGACAAAAACAGAGAGAGAGAGAAGAACAATTAGTAAACCTCCAACAACGAGACCACTCTAAGAGACTACGCTGGCATAAAAGATTTAGCTCAATCAAGGTCTTCTCTTTGTCCTCAAAGGAACGACGATTCCGCTCCAACCACACAATCCACATTAAGCACCCTGGAACCAAGTTCCCAAAGGCCTGAAGCATACAAGACCATAGGGCGTATGTAACAGGACAATGCAGGAGAAGGTGGTTAACCGACTCCCCATCCTTGCAACACAAACAACACCTATTAACCAAAGTCCGACCCTTAAGCATGAGGTTATCCAAGGTGAGAATCCGGCCATGAGCAGCAGACCACAGAAAGAACGCCACCCGCTTAGGGATCTTAGGTTTCCAAACCCCCTTCCAAGGACCAAGAATTCGAAATACCCCGGATCGCGAGGTAATAAGACCGAGCATCAAACATACCATCCCCTTTAAGCCTCCAGTAAAGGGTATTTTCCTACTACCCTGAGGAATACGAGCTTGGATAAGCCGAAGAAGAGAATACGAAGCCGCTAACTCCCAATCCTCAAAAGCTCTATAAAACGTTAAATTCCACACTCTAACAGTACCCCCTTCTGGAATCCACAAAACCTCTGAGATACAGGCATCCTTGACCGTTGAACACTCATAAAGCTCAGGATAGAGAACTTTTAGAGTAGCGTCTCCAATCCACCTGTCATACCAAAATCGGATACGAGTACCTTCCCCCACTACAAATGAAAGATGCTTAGAAAAGTTCTCCCAACCTTCGTTAATGCTTCTCCAAAGGCCGCACCCATGTGACCTCCTGCAAGCCCTAGACCTCCACCCCCCTTGACCCTCGCCATATTTTGAAGAAATAACACAACGCCACAGGTGGGTATCTTCGAGGCCATATCTCCACAACCACTTCCCTAATAAAGCTTGATTAAACGACACCACCTTTCTTAACCCCAATCCACCCATCTCGACGGAAAGAGACACCTTATCCAATGCCACCAAAGGATATTTGAAACCCCCCTCCGAAGACCCCCAAAGGAACTTCCTCTGAATATTTTCCAATCTAGCCGCCACTGCTTTAGGAATAGTAAAGAGAGATAGAAAGTAAGTCGGGAGACATGAGAGAGTACTCTTAATTAACATGAGCCTCCCACCCTTAGATAAATAGAGACGCTTCCACCCAAAGAGCCTCTTCTCCATCTTTTCCAAAATAGGATTCCAGATCAAGGGGGACTTAAAAGAAGAACCCAACGGCATCCCCAAATACTTCATAGGCAATTTTCCTACTCTACATTGAAGCACATTAGCCAAAGCATTAATATTATTCACCTCCCCCATGGGGGCAATCTCGCTTTTCCTCACATTGACCTTCAAACCCGTAAACGCCTGAAAACAAGACAATCCCATGCCTTTCTTAATAGCTACCCAGCATATGAATGCAAGTTTTTGAGAATGTCTAGAGCACTAAGTGAAATTACACCACCTTTGTCTTGTTAGAATATCCCCAGTAGATTCCCAAACTATTTAACATTGAAATCCTAGGTGTTAGGATGCCATATTACTTTATCCCTAGCAGTGGTAGGGATATCACCTCTCAAATCCTGAGAATCTTTGTATCTGTACTTGAGCAACTTCTATTACCGATTCTGCTATCCTGACACAAAATAATTTCCCAGAATATCCTTCCTCTAAAGTTATAGCAGAAGGCACACAGGATGCAAGTTGTCATATTCAGTATTACCGATATAAATTTTTTCCCTGTCAATTCATTTTAATAAATTAAATAAGCAGGTGATGCAAGACGTACTCCAGATGGTCATTGCAGCAAGCATTTCTTAGTTTCCAAGATTCTGGAAGACAATTTCAATTGGCTAAGCTGTTAGCCTTCCTAAATCCACTTTAGTAACACACTTTGAAAACCTATCAACTTTGTGGGTGCATTGAATAATGGCATAAAGGGCAATATTTGATCTTTTGGCTATGATTTTTAGATGACAAACTGATATGACTGGTTGCAACAGTAGATTGCTCTGCAATTTGTTATTGTGCTGGGCACATTACTTTAGATATAAAGTAACTTTTTTTATAGTTTACTTCATTTAAGAGCTTCACTTCCTCAACCTATCCCTTAAAAGCTTATACCAGATTTCTTTAAAGAGCATATTGTAAAATCATCAGCCATCGGCACTTCAGATGTCCTTTGAGACCACAACAAAACAAGCAGTTTGTTTCGATGAGTGCCAAATGCATCATAAACGAAAAAATTCCAACTGATTTGTTTTCAGGTTTCTTACCCTTTTTAACTTTGGTATATTGACACCTCTGTGCTTGCATACTCATAAACAGTTGAAAGTGTAATTTTTTCCTTGTCATCTGATTTTTGTTGGCAGACAAAGTTTAACCGGTGACTTTTTCGATGAACCTTGACAGTGAAAGAGGAATTTAAACGAATCTGAAAAAGATGCCAAAGACATGAACCTTGGCCTTTGTTCAACACACACGCCAAGGGATCTCCTGACCAGCTGGTAACAAATATAAACAGTGTGGATACTGTAAAGAATCTTTTCAGAGTCCCAAGGCTAGAAATGCTGGCCTTCATCCATTTCATGTGCAAAAGGACTTCCTAAGCTGCTTTGCACAAAGCACTAAAATGCTGTGGTCTTTGATGGACAAGGCCATGGGCAGTAAGGTATGACAGTCATGGGGAATCTTGCACTTCTTGGGTATTTTATTTCATTAATATTTTATAATATTGGGACACTAATAGTAATAAGAAAGTGTACAGTTAAATTGCTGAGAATGCAGTGGCATGAGATTACTTGGATGGTTCTCAATGCTATAAAATTAGGTGCAATGCACCTGATAGTGTTTTTTCCAGCCATAAAGGTTGGTTTTTCTCTTCTAAGCTTTTCCTCCTCCCCACCCTCTTCCCCTTTGAAAAAAATAATCCAGTAGTGTTATTCTTGACACAGTGTTAGCACAAGTTATGATGACTACATGCTATTGTCTTATCCATCGTTCATGTTTCCACAAGTTATGATGAATAAATGCTGTTGTCTAATCCATTTTGACTATGGCTGATGTTTCATGTCAATATAATGCTTTGAGAGGGCACACTTTAATGTGAAATTTATGAATAAAGGAAATTTGGTTGAAGTTCAATTTTTGTCCCCCCCCCCCCCCCAAGCTTTAAAAAGTTATAATTTCTTTCCTAAAAAGTTCAAAAGGTTATCAATTTCATTATTTTTTCTATCTGTCATGAAATTTATTCAAGTTCACGTCAGCTTTTAATGTGTCATGTTAACACTTCGTTTGTGGTGTATGCATTTCCTTTAATGACAAATGGTCAAAATGATGAAGCTGATACCTTTCTCAAAATTTTGAAGGATGAAATTTTAACTTTTAAATTTGGGGGGATGAAAATCTATCTTGGACCATATTTCAGGGACAAAAAGCTTGTTTCAGCCAAGAATTCTTACGACTAATGGTTGAATGCACACAGTTTCCTGCTTTTTTGGTATACCTGCAATAATTTATATGCTTATAATTTTCCTTCTGCGTTAGGCATATGCCTGTGTCTCAAGGGCTGCCTATCCCTGCATGCTTCTGTATGCTTGGACATCCTTTTAACTGTATTGATTCTGTTACAGCTTTATAAATGAAGCTTGACAAATTCAGAAAGCACGACCTTTCTGACATTTTTCAGTTACTTGTTATTAGTTAAAGAGTGCTCCATAAATTTAAATCATGTGCTTGCTTTAATTTTTCCTTTTTACTTTATTTTTTCCCAAAATTTTCAATTAAGGGTTAAAAACTAATGCTACTAGAAATGTCATGGCCAATATGAGTTTCTAGTTTGAGATGTGGAATAATCTCGACCAAATAGATACAGGTACCACAATTATCAACAATCATCTAGTTGAAGATAACACAAACTTTTAGACTTAGAATGAAACATGCCATTTGTAATGCTTTCCCCTTGTTGTGTAAATTTACATATATAGCTGGTTTGGATTATAAGTTATGGCAAATTCCAAGGAAGTTTCTATTCCAAGTTTTCATTACAAGTCGTGTCTAAAATTGCTGAATAATAAAATCCCACAGTTTTGAAGATTTTAGTCACCTTGTTGATGGGATTCAGATGGAACCACCCACAGCTGTCATACGGATTTACTAATGCAATTGTAATCTGTTGCAGTTTTGAGAAGACAGTCACACGGTAGAATTTATATAAGAAATAATTTCTTTAAAACTCTTAAATTGTATATAGCATGTCAATAAATTGAGGAGATACCCGAGTTCCATTGCTTTTTCCGGTGCTTCATCATTTTGAGGTTGAGGCTGGCTTAGCTGGAGACGGATGTTTGCATGCAGATTGTATTCATTGCTGATAGTGTATGGAGCACTAGAACAGCTTGTTTCATTCACATTCCTTGCTCGATAAACCTAAGATGCAAAACTTCTTTTAAACTGGGCTAGAACAATAATCTTCACGTTCACTAGTTTCAAGATGACTGCCATGTGCCTTATGGCTAGCTTAATGGTATTCAATTTGGTTTGTTCTTTCCTCCACCGAAACCATGTCTCAAATATCGGAAAAAAAAGAGTTGGAAAATGTATATTTACGGTTATCTAGATCAATACCTTCTTTTTCAATTCTGCATTTTCTTTACGAAAATGTTCTATCTTTGTGTAGAGTTCTGTATTTTCTTGATGAATCAGATGTCCCTTCAATGAAATGAAAGAAGGTTAGCTGTTTAAAGTGGAATTAGCCCCTAAAAATAAATTAGAAGAAATTGAGCCATTTTATTGCTTGAAAACCTTCTGGTTTAGTTCCTTAATTTCATCAGTTAATAGCTGTTCCTGCAAAAAAAGAATAGCTGTGTAAAAATTCATGGATGCAATATTTATTTGGGAATATAGGATTTCTGGATAAAATTTAGGTAAAGCTAAGTTTCTTATACCTTCTTCACTCGGACACCCTTCAAACTCATTTCCAGTTGGTTTTCCAGATTTTGTAGATCCTTGACGCTCAAACCAGTAAGTTCTTCACCCATCAATTGCCTGCATGTATCGTAGATTAAGTGCAGGTACCATGAAGCTCATTGTATGTTTTCTTAAATTAGATATATCATACAATATTGTGCTGGAGAGACCATATTTTAGTTTTGTCATTGCATCATCTTGTTCTGTCATAGGCATTGTTAGACGTGTTTTAGAAGCCATGGACTTCAACATATAGCTAATGTCTGTAAAATATAGTTTAAGTGGTTTATTTATGAATGTATGAGAACTTTATATTCTTTGTCAGTCAGATTTTATGCTTTTTCTGACACAGGGATGAAAATCTTGTTGGTTTCTGCTCAATTAAATGTGCCTTTCAGGTGCTATAATAAAAAGTATTTTGGCAGTAATGTTATGGGCGGCAAGGTGTTGTGAGGAGCACAAAATGACATTGAGGTATATACGTTTGTATGAGCTGAACAAGATACAGCAGCCTGTTCCATAACTCATTCCTAGTCTTGCTAGCCACAGAAGTCATTCTTTAGGTCTTGGTTTATTTGGGTGGTGGTTCTAGCATGTGTTGTGTTTTGTTATGATTCCTCAACCTGACACCAATGCATTACACCAATGCATGTTTATGGCAATTCATTCATTCCAGTTAAAAATATGTTCAATGAAATGTAGAAACAATCTTGTAGTTTGAACTATGAGTGCCTTTGAAGAGTATTCTAGTCATCCTTGCAACACCTGTGTTAACATTTTGGAATATAAATGTGTTGGCTAACTCAGCCCAACTTGAGCCAAACCCATGGTTTCTGGCCCAACTCCAGTCAACCCCTTCAGTGACTTGTCCTAGAAGATTTCCTTTTAAGAAATATCTAAGCCTAAAAGATTTGACTTGCACAGGATGCCAAGCATTCTGAGTCGCTAGGAGAAGCAAATGAAGGGAGGAATTACTGGTTGACTACAAAAAGCAAAGCTAGTTTAAGCGTGAGCTGAGTTTGGATGAATTGTTGAGGTTAGGCTAGGATTGAGAATGTAATTCCTTGGTTAGAGCATGATTTTACGTCTGCTTGCCCAACTCAATCCTTCATAATCTGGTATAGCAGTAGCAGTAGTGCCATTATTATTTCATTTTTTGCCTTTGGTTTATCTTTTTTTTTTTTTTGGTTAACTTATAAACACTCTTTTAATCAAATTTAATTTAAACCTTAATCCTGTGCATTCCATGTTCCAAATGCTAGTTGCAATGTATGGTTTAATATAAGCATTGAGTGATTGTACCTGTGGCATTCTTGCAAGTACTTCAGTTGTTGACTCAAGTTTGCTGCCTCCCTTTGCCAAAACTAGCAAGTAGAAAACCAATATTAGTCTATGGAATATAATCCAACTTATGTGGGACTGCATGATTAAAAAAACTTAGAATACTGTATAAATATATTACTGTAATATACAGTCTAATAATCTAAATTCCAAAAGTATATTGATTATGTATATGCTGATCTGTTACTTGTAATTTAGTAGTGATAATGGCTGGAAATAGGGTTAAGAGCATATTACAGGGTAAGAACCTGCACTGGTGCCGTATTGCAAATGAATTAGTCTGCCCTTTTAGGCCCACACTTTTGCATTATTTTATAACTCTTAGCCTTTCTATAATGGTGAAATGATCCTCATTATGGAGAAATTCTAGACATGATTTTTGAGAAAGAAATGCTGTTGACGCTGACAGAATAATATAGGATTTCGAATTAATAACTAATGAAGAGGGACTAGGTTATCATGCTTTTAGGGTTACATTGAAAATTATACTAGGAAAGAGAAATTGTCTATAAAATTGATATATCCTGGTAAACTATAAACAGTTATTATTTTTTTCACTAAAATGTGGATATAAACAAAGTAACAGTAAATAAACTAATATGTTGTACTTTTCGTTGTAAAACATCATTGATCCTGAGAACATAATGATTTTTGGAGATTCTCAAGCAGAATAATGAATGTACATTTAATACTTATGATAGAAACAAAAAGAATGCTGTCCTTCTAGAAATATACGATTAGTGAGATGTCTCTATTCATGATTCTTCTAGAATATACCATTGTGAGGTGTTCTATTAACTGTCACTATCAGATTATTTTGATATTTTTTGTGAGTGCTTCTCCAATATATATATGAAAGATTAGGAGCAGATTCTACATGTTTGGATGCTTCTTCTTTGTTTTCAGGCAATGACAAGTTTAAAGGTTAATACGCTAAAGAGTGAGATGGTCCCCATTGTGGAGGTTCCTAATGTCCATGTTTTAGTAGAGATTTTTGGGTTGCCGGATTTGGGTCTCTGCCTATGACCTATCTTGGTATGCTATTGGGGGGCGTCCCACAAGTCTCCTGCTGTTTGGAATCCTATCTTGGAGAAAATTGAGCGTAAGTTGGTCAGATGGAAGAAGATGTATTTGTCAAAAGGTGGAAGACTAACGTTGATTGAAAGCACATTATCTAATCTTCCTACATATTACTCTTTTTACCATCCCTAGGCATGTGGCCAATAAAATTGAGAGAGGTTGCAAAGGGACTTCTTGTGAGGGGATTCCAAGACACATTTGGTAGGATGGGACAAGGTGTGTGCACCCTTGGAAAATGGTGGGTTAGGAGTAAGGAAATTAACTACTTTTAATAAAGCCTTACTAGGAAAGTGGTTATGGTGGTTTGGGATTGAGGAGACAAGGCTTTGGAGAAGGGTTGTAGCTCTAAAGTTTGGAGAAGAATGGGGGGATGGACATCCAAGCTAGGTAGAGGGGTACATGGGTGTGGCTTGTGGGGAAGTATCCGAATGGGTTGGGAGGAATTTAGCAAAAATATTCGGTTTGAGGTAGGAGTGGGAGACAGAGTTAAGCTTTGGACAGATGAATGATGTGGGGATTCTCCACTTCAATCGACTTTTCCGAGTGTGTATGGGATTGCTTCCAATAAAGAGGCATCGGTGGTCTCTTCTCTAGAATAGTTGGGGATAGAGGAACGGAGAAGCTGGGATGTTCATTTTATTTGAAGACCAAATGATTGGGAAATGGGTGGTGTGGATGATTTTCTCCGCACTTTGGGTTCAAATTTACCTCCCACTGAGAATGGAGATCGTATGCGATGGAAGTTGACAAAGAATGGGGATTTTGATATCCGATCGTTTTATAAGAAGTTAAGAAGACCATTGCCCATTATTTTTCCTTGGAAAGGTGTGTGGAAGGTTAAGGCTCCTCGATGTGTCTCATTCTTTGTGTGGTTTGCTGTATGAGATAACATCCTTACAGGTGATAATTTGAGGGGTAGAGGGATGAATTTTGTTGACTGGTGCATTATGTGCCGTTGTAATAGGGAGACGGTGGATCGTCTGTTACTTCATTCTGGTAAGACTTATAGGTTGTGGAGTTTGGTGTTTAGATCTTTTGGGATTTCTTGGGTCTTGCCAAGATTGGTTACGGATACTCTCTTAGGTTGGTGGAATTGGCTTGGAAAGCATTCGTCTAGCATTTGGAATTTAGTTTCTTTGTGCTTAATGTGGTGTTTTTGGAGGGAGCGAAATTGGAGTACGTTTGAGGACATGGAAAGCTTGGATGACCAGCTATTGGCCTCTTTCAGTGGCTTTCTGTTTGACTGGTCTAAGGTTTGGGGACTCACCTCTAGTGACTCTCTCCCTATGTTCCTTAGCTCTCTCATTTGTAATTAGTATCTTTTCCTTTCCTTTTTCTTTCTTCTTTATCTTTTCTTTCTGTAATTTTCTCTCTGCCTTATGTTTTTTTGCATAAGGTAGTGTTCTTGAATATATATCCTTATTACTTAAAATATATATATGAAATGGATTGGGTGAGGGCTAAATATATATGAAACAGCTCCTCCCTTTCTTATCTTCTTATTATTTGTGTCACCTTAGTTTCATTAACTTAGTATCATAGCAGGGGAGTTGAATTGGTCACTTAAATCTGATTTTTTCATTTCATACTTCTGTATTCTTCTTTTCAATTTTATAATTGCCTATATTTTTGGATTGCTTTGTCTAGTTAATTTTTGGATGAACACTTGTTTTGAATGACGTTGATAGCGAATGAAGACATCGGAATGCATTGTTGTCTTCATCACCGTTATTATCATTGCCTTTGAGATTTGGTAGTGAACCAGCAAAACCACGTCCTTGATTGCCGTGTTTGATGTTTCCTGATGTTTAGGATGGCGATCATAGTTGATCGGCATTGTTTGTGTGGATTGCTAGTAAATTTGTGGAGGTTTATGGTGGTTTTTGGCACTGTTCTGGTAATTTTCTATAAGACTGGGTGCACGTCTCTGTGTTTTGGTCGTAAATGACCCATTTCTATGTCGGCACGGTGGTTGTCAGAAGTTTTTGAGTCACTGGTGTCAGTGGAGTCGTTGCTTGCTAGAGTTAGCATGAATGACCCTTGTTTGGTTTTTGGTATTGGTTTTTCCCTATCAAAAATAAGGATAGCACAACCTTTTGTTTGGGTGTCTAGAGTGTTTTGCAGTTGTTTGGGCTTGAGCTAAACTATTTGGGCTTGGGCTCAAAGTAATATCTTTTTGGGTTTTGGGCTCAGCATTTCAAGAACCAAAACCCCACTTCCAACCCAACACTAGGACTCGTTCCAACTTTAGACACCGTAGGTCCATGCCCCAAAACCTAATTTTGACGTTCGGTTCAACCTAGGTCCAGGTTAACCCAACGCCAAACCTAGTTCCCTTTCAGGTTGACCTGATTTGATTGGTTTTCAACCAATACAAACCAAAGGGGATAAAATTTAGGTACCATTTTTGAGATATTTTACTTTAGGGTTCATTTGGTTGGGAAAAGGGAAAAGTGGGAGGATAAAAAATGGAGAAGATGGAAAAGTAGGACATAAAAGATTTTAGTTTCCCTCATTTATGTTTAGTTGGGAGGGTGGAAAAGTTGAGGGATGAATTTTTTTTTTTTGTTTAGTTGAAAATAAAGTTTGTATAAATTTACCATAATGTTCTTATTAAATAACACATTATTTATATATATATATATATATATATATATTTTTTTTTTAAAAAAAATTGTGTATAGATTGACACTTTATTAAAGTAAAAAAAAAAAAATAGCATAAGAAATTAACCCAAAACGGTTTTCTTAAAAAAAAAAAGAACAAAAATAAAAACTAACCAAAATTAATGAGAAAATAAATGAGCACCAAAAAAAAAAAAAAAATGAAGAAAGCTACGCGTCTAGAAAAAATCAAAGAAAAAAAAAAGAAAAGAAGCCAACACGTTAATAAGAGAGAAAGAAAAAGTCAAAAGGAAAAAAAAAAAAAAGAAAAGAAAAGAAAAGAAAAAAGTAAAGGAAGCCAACACATTAGTAACATTAGTAACAGAGAAAGAAAAAATCAAAAGAAAAGAAAAGAAAAAAAAAAAAAGGAAGCCAGCACGTTAGTAATAGGGAAAGAAAAAATCAGAGGCAAAAAAAAAAAAAGGCTAACATGGAGACTTGGAAGGTGAATTTGAACGTGAGGGTTAATTTTGGAAGCTCATGAAATGAGCTTCCTCTCCCCAGTTTTCTTCCCATTTTGGGGAGGAATTTTTTTGGTGGGCCTGAAGAAATAACACCTGAGCCCCATTATTTATTTTTCTTCCTCTCCACCCAACCAAATACACTCTAAAAATGTTTTCTTTCTTATTTTCTTTTTAAAGTTTTTCATCCGCCTTATTTCACATCTAAACAAACAAACCCTTAAAATACTCGGTTACATTACGCATGAATTGACTAATGCAGTACAAATATTGATGGCCTGTTATCTCATCCATAGGATGTTTTGTACCATTCTTGACGTAGTGTCTCCTCACTCCATTTTATATCCTTTCTTCTATAGTCTTCCATGTTTTCCTAAAGTTTTTGAACATGTTTGTTATGTTTTTCCACGGTCGTATTTCTCTAGAGCTAGTTTAAACATCAGTTTGAGTCTCCTTCACCTTCTATCCCTTTTAGGACTCCAGAGCTAGTTTAAACATCAATTTGAGTCTCCTTCACCTTCTATCCCTTTTATGACTCCGAGTTCCTTATCATCAGCATCTATTCATGTGCCTTTCCCTAAGTTGTTGCATCAGATGGCCCCAACTCAATTACAAGTATATAAATGTCCATGGGCGACCGCTCCAGTATCCCTCCATCAAGCAATCACCAAGAGCAAGTTTCATGAAGTTATCATGGATTTTGGTCTCCACCATTGTTATTAGGATCATTTAGTTTTCCATTTACACACTGATGTTGACTATATACCACTTATTTATGTGGATCACAAGGTAATTACTACGAATGATTTGAAGGCATCACTAGATTGAAACAATTCTTACAACAATACATTCACACAAAAGATCTTGACAAACACTGGGATGTAGTCCTGGATTTGGTGAAGAAGCCAGTATTGACAATGTACTAATGTGATTAAATTTGTAACTCAGGTAGATTAGATGATGGTTGCAATAACATAGTGTTTGTGATGTACTGAAAATTTTAAATTTCATTTTGAATCAATAATTCTCATAAATGTGACGCAGAGGAAATTTCATCCCATTGGGATTAGGAAATAAGTAGCACATTTGTTAACACATCTCACAACATATCCTTCTCCTTTTGTTCCTCCCATTTTCCATACATTCTTGGCCAGATAAGATAGTGTGAGCCTAGGTGGAAAGTAACCTTCCCCTCCCTCCTCCCTTCCCATCTTCTCTTGTACCAAATAGTGGAATACTTTGATTAACTTTTCCTAGTCTCTCCAAATCTTTCCTACTAAATGGACAATAACAAAAGGAACAGTCATTAAACATAATGTTTCACAACCTCTTGATATGGTGATTAAATATTTTCATTGTCATAAATGAATTCAGAAGATTAGATTGGCTAGTATCTCCTTAGCTAGGGTCAAGTGATGGTTCAGTGGGAATGGTAGCCTTTGTGGTATTCTGTCTATGGTTTGAACCCACCTCCTCTTCCCCTGCTTACCTATTAAAAAATATGAAGTCTCCCTAGCTTCTTCATATTTTTAAAACTGGCTTTATTCTACTGGAAATGGATCGCCAGATTGAGCTTAATTGGCAGTTGCATGGTGAAGCAATATTTGCTTTACCTTTGAAACAAATTATTATCATCAACACTTATTTCTAAACACTAGGTTGACATTAACCACCATATATGTTAGGTGCCACTCCATCGAACCCAAGGTAGTGATCTTTTCCATTTGAAGTGGTGGGATGACTGACCTACACTCTAGAAATTCAAATGATGCCAATAACATCTCAATTCTCATCTCAAGTTGAACTCAAAGTGGTAAGACTGGAGAGTTTATCCAAGTTGAATTACGTGCATGCCTAAGCAAAATTTTTTTTGAGAAGGAAAGATACTACTTGTGTGCACAATGTTTATATTCAACAATATCAACATGAAAAAGCCCTGCAAACAAGTGAAGGCTATGACACAAATTGGTCATAGCTCATAAGCTATGTTGAAGACAAGCTAGAGCCCATGGAATATGTTCTTGAGAGTGGCTGTTCTTGCCCATGTTGAAAAATGTTTGTATTGGTCTAGGGGATTTGTATTTTAATCTGAATGTTTCACATGTTTGCCAACATAACGAGGAATGTTATCGACTGTTTAATCTGCATCTACTGTATTAAATTTAATTGTTTTGTTTGCTTCTGTTTATGAATTCCTATTTATCCTTGATTCTTCACATATCAACAAATTTTATATTATCCCTTGGATGTTTGAAACCAACAGAATACATGCCATATTGTGGATGTAGAAGAGACATATTGTGGTACATGTATTTAAACACATGTTTTCAGTTTTTAAACAACATTACATGTATTTTTATAAATTTTTTTTTACTCACATGTATTTTCAAAAAATACAAACAATGTTACTAGAACAACATTATTAAACGGTCTAGTTTTCTTATTTTTGGTTTTGTTGCTCTTTGTGAACTGACGTTACCAAACAGCCTAGTTTTCTTATTGTTGGTTTTGTTGCTCCTTGTGAACTCACGGAACAGACCGTGAAAAAAAATCCAGCATATATAATATATGTTGCCTCTATTAATGCAGGAAAACTTGTGGAGGAAAAGAGTGGTTCATAGACAATTACCTTGACGTCCGAAGCAGGATTGGATGGCTGGTGTTGATCCTCTTTTGCTTTGCTGTAACGC
Organism: Castanea sativa; assembly: GCF_040712315.1. NCBI lineage: Eukaryota > Viridiplantae > Streptophyta > Magnoliopsida > Fagales > Fagaceae > Castanea > Castanea sativa. The sequence continues at coordinate 21,338,495 of NC_134019.1, read as the reverse complement.
CCAATAACAGATTTCAAGCTGACAAAAATAGGCATCATCACTATGTTATATATATTTAATAAAAAAATCATTAATATTTTACGCATATAGCTCTTAAGGGAAATTATTGTGTACTCTTGGAGTACCATAAATGTGTATTCTCTTCTCTTACATGAATGGTAGGTCCTAATTAAATTCATGGTAGGACTTACCATTTATGTGAGAGGGGGGACTACGCATTTGTAGTACTCTGAGAGTATTTAATATTTTTCCAACTCTCAATTCTCTCAATGCTTATTGTTATTGGTTTACTAACATTTATTTTTTGGTGAGATACATAAAACATGGGTAATGTTTTTATTTTATTTTATTTTTGATAATACAGTATTGGTAATGTTAAATGGAGAGAGAGGGTCAATATTGTACTGGTATTGACAGTGTATTTTATACCAGCTACTAAATTGGTATTCGTAATCCTCAAAAATGTACTAGATAAAATATTAGTGGTATAGGCATGCACTCTTCATTATCATTAGTAATGAAAAAAAAAAAGACTTGTATGGTATATATTGTATTGGTACTGGCGGTTTATACCATACCAATCATTAAATAGTTATCATAAACCAACCATTAAATAGGTATGGACACTTTATTTAAAATGTGCACCGAGTTGTATAAGCCTGTACTCATCGTCATTCTTAATGAAAAAAAAAAAAAAGAGGGGGAGGGGGAGGGAACGGTTTAACACTACATAATTAATGCAAACTTGTTTAGTAAGTATTGTTATTAACATTAATTTAGGTACTTTAAGTTTCTCAACTATTGTGAACTGAAAAAGGGAAAATAACATTAAAACCCAAAAAAAGTAAATGAGAACAAAGAAGATTGTAGGTATAAATGTATTTTGATTTAGCCACAAGAGTTTGGGTTAAATGTTAACCTATTTCTACACCCTACAAACAATGAGTGATTATCATAGGTGTAGATAGAGTTGATAATATTGAATGTTTGATTATTATGTTTCTTATTGATAAATTACACATGCATCTTTCAGGTTTTGATCTTACAAAGTAAGGAGTTGTCATTTTAGCTAGAGTTTATTTTCTCATTTCAATTTTGAAAGCAATATTTTTCTTTTTGGGTACAAGCAAGATGTATATTACAAAATAATGAAAAGTAAGCTTGGTAAGTGCATGATGATAAAATCATTCTTTATAATAGATTAGGAGGACTCTAAATATCAGAATTGATAAGATCAAACGGAATAGATGAAAAAGATTCATTATTATTATAAGTAAAGAAAATTGGTTTCCAAGTTGATATTTAATACAATGAAAAGATTTGAAGTTGACTGACTCTAAACGACCATGAGAAATTGAAGGCTAAAGACAAAATAAAGGTGTGACCTAATCTAGAGTTTCATAGATATAGGGACTCAAAGAACAATAGGTGTAGTATTAGAAGCAAAGAGTAGATGAGAAGAAAAAGTTCAAACAAACATTCTGCGTTAAGGCTTACCCCAACGGTTTTCCTTGTGTGAGAATCCTACAACTATATTGATAAAAGAAGAGATTAAGTCAAAGTCCACATAATTTACCTACATATAATAAGTTATGAATAAGATTAAGAACAAGCAAGAGTGTCAGGAAGTGGCATTTGAGGCATAGTGATAGATTTAGAATGAGTGATAGACATAGTAATTGTTGGTAGCGTGATTTTAATGAATATGAGAGGCAACATATTTATGTGAGAAAAAGAAAAAAGATTTCAAGTCATATGGTTACAACACGGAAAATTAATGAGCTAAAGGGAATTATCTATTCTGGTTGAAAGAATGGAAAAATAATGAATATTATGGAAAAATACAACTTGGAGGAGTGCCTCTAGATCAGTAGTAATGAATGTAACAAATGTCTCTGTAAGGCCTAAGGGGACAATAGCCAGAGGATGTAGTAGGAGAAGGTGTAGTAGTGGCTTTAGAGCATCAGGAATTAACATAGGTCTGCTTCCAACAATTTTGAATAAGATGGCCCTTCTTTTATAGTAATGATGGTAGATAGCAGAATTGCTAAGATCAAAGGATCTGTCACAGGTAGGAATTCGATCAGCTAAGAAGGTGCCAAAAGAAACCTTTGCTGTAGAAAACAATGAGGATGGAACAATTAAAACAAAGTCATAGTGATGTGTATTGATTATTATTATTATTATTTGCTTGTTTCTTCGAATACAACTTCTTAATTGCACTATCAAGTGTGGAAAGTGTATCACCATGTTAGACAGTAAGCATCATGATATTGGAGGAATCTCTTGCTAGCCTTGAAACTATCCCATTCTAGCTCAGATAAGTGAATTCATTCCAAACAAATGTTTTTTTTGGATAATTTTATAGTTGGGGGTGGGGGATTTGAACCCTAGACGTTGCTATTGGAAACATCGAGATGTGCTAGTTTAAATACAAGACTCTTGGCAGTAAAATGGTCCCAAACATCAGACATTTGTGAATGTAAACAATAAATTAATCCTTTTGTTTTCACAGATAATGAGTGTTCGTGTATTGATGTTGATGAGCAAGACAAGTTGTCTGATAGTGTTGTACCAAGAAGTTCCATGTTTCATGTGTAGTCTTGAATTATTTAAGCGACCCTTTAATTGATCGAGTGCATGTGTTAAGAAATCAGGTGATAATCTTATGAGTGTCACTATGCCAATAATCACTAGAGTTGTTTAACCCAATTTGAGTTTTAACATCTAATTTGACTGTTTTAGTAACTTTCACAGTGACATATATCCATACAGGATACCTTTAGATGAAACTTCTCGTAGCATAGATTCATCAACTATAATGGTATATGTCGTGAATCGATGAAATTGGATGTCTTACGTTGTTTTGATGCATGCTTAGTTTTTTGATGTAACGGACCGCAAATTCAGATTCAACTTGAAAAATCGAGTGGGAATGAATTTGATTTGATGAGAAATGGGCACCAGAAAAAGGGGGTCAACACTCTAGAGATTGAGGATTTGTTGTCTGGTTGATTCTGTTGAAAAATGGTTGGAGAAGATATATGATGGCAGCGGTTGATTAAGTTTTGTAGTGGTTTAGTGACACTGATGCCAAGGGATTTTGTATGTGGAAGTAGCAGGGTCAACATTATTGATAAGAGAGACAAAGCTAGTGAAGTGAATCTTAAAAACACAAGATGCTGTCAATGACATAATCTTATAGAGACACTATCATGGTTGTCAAAATTCCGATTTGGATTCTACGATCTTACGATTTTACGATCTTACCTGCCCAAAACAATCTAAATCTTTTAAGGATCTTTGCGATTGTTTAGAATTGGTAGGATCGTACGATTTTGATGATTCTAAACAACTTTGATTTCTTGTAATCTTTTTTAACTTGACAGAAGACTTAGTTGGACCTAAATAAAAAATAAAATCTCAATAGGCTAAGTTTTTCTACTTTAATGTAAAGAGAGTGTCAGTTGGACCCAAATAAAAAATATTTCAATAGTGTCACATTTTGAGGTTTTTGGCTTATTTAAATGATATTTACAAATGGATGTAGTAATGTATGGTAATTATATTAATGAATATATAAATTATGTGATTATTTAACATGCCAATGTGTATTTTTTGTTTTTTTCTCAAATAATGTAGGATCTTACGATTCACGATCCGATCCTGCGATCTATGATCTCACCTATCTCCCATGATCCTATGTAGGATCCCGATTCTGACAACCTTAGACACTATCAATAGTGAGGAAAGTGCTTGGAGAGGTGGCTCTCGTACCATGTAAGAATATAGAAAAACTTAATTGGATTCTATTTGTAATAATGGACAACATAAGGTATTTATAGAAAAACAACCCTACACTAACTCTATTCTAAGTGTAGTAGGATTCGGTTACTTGTCTTGCAAGTAAATTCAGACTACATATCCACAAGTTTAGTCTTATAATAGGTTTTGACCTTAGTATGTCTATATAAGCAATAAAAGTTGATTTATTAACTTCCTAATTGCTATATAGACTTTTACACTTTCTTTGTGTCATTGTAAAATGTTTTCTAGAAAATATTTTCAGCATTTTCAAGTATTTTTTTCATTGTAAAATCTTGGGCAAACCTAGAAATGATTTCTGTTAATAGGAAGACTCTTTGCAAAAACTAGTAAAATGTTTTACTAATTTTTTTTTTAGTAAAACATTTTAAAATGGACAAAATTTATGTACAGTATTTTAGGTGCTATTTTTTAAATTCCTTTCTTAAGATTTTACTATGTGACTACTTAATTTAAAAAATATACTTCCATTCATGAGAAAAAAGCTACATGACAAAATTTTAAGAGAAAAACTTAAGAAACAACACTTAAATACTGTACTTAAGTTTTGCTCTTTTACAAAAATAGAAAAGCAACCTTATGTTTCTCCTACACCAGTTCTCTCTTTCTTCACACACCTTAGAAACCATGGCTGAAATCAGGGGCGGAGCCAGAAATTTTTGTTTGGGGGGGCCAAGTTGCGACGCTAATATATTTATTAAGACAACTTTCACACACACATACACACACATATATACACACGTGCGTTTTTTTATTACACACACACACACATACACACACACACACACATATATATATATAAACACAATTTTTTATTTAATAAGTTATATATATACACACCCAAAAAAAAAAAAAAAGGCTTAGTATTTTCAATCAAAATTATTTTTGACGGTGATTTTTCATAAAATAAAATTTATTTTTTCCATTTTCATAGTCAAATTCTTAAAAAGTTTCATTTTAAATACAAATTATCAAATTTTATGTTAAAGTAAGTAAAAAAATATTTCAATTGAACTAATGAAATTTTCAAAAATATGAATGATCCAAAACTTGAAGGAATAAGTTAGGCTCTTAACATATTTAAAGTTACCTTACTTTAACCCATTATATCGTAACTAAAGACATATTTCATGTGTAGTTTTAGTGACAAAATTTTTTTAATGAGTCAATGACTTGTTAATTGTCACATAATGGGTTGAAAAAGATAGATTTAAACATGTTTGATACCAAATTTTATCAAATATTTAATAGATATAAGAACATATTTTACAATAAAAAATAGAATTGCGAAAAATAAAGTTATATCTCAGTAACTATTAGACCAATTATTTTTTAAGAACATTATTGGACTAATTCAAATATTTGGGAGGGCCAACTCTTATTTTTGTAGACTAAATTTTAAAAATGTTTAAATAATTGTATATATATTTCAAAAAATTTCAAAATTTTGGAGGGGACATGGCCCCCTACCCTTATACATACCTCTGCCCCTGGCTGAAATGCTCAAGTGCCCCCATTGCCACTCGCCACCACTAGTGGCTCCTCATCGGCAACACCAACTTCTTCTTAGACCAATTCACATAAGCCCTCTCTCTCTCTCTCCTATTGAGTCAAAACCATCCATGGTTGATTTAGCCTAGGCTCCACCTTGAACCACCATTCATAGCTCATGCCACCTCCTATCTCTACTCGATTTGATTCAGTTTCTATCTCTCTCTCTCTCTCTCTCTCTCTCTCTCTCCAAAATAAAGGAAAAAGCATCGCAAAGTATAAATTAATTCTCATTATCTTTTGTTTTTTCTCTTTTAACTTAAATTGTCAAATACACTAAGTAAAAGAACACTTTAGGGCATGTTTATTTTAGTTTAAAATGTTAATTAGTTTCTTTCACCCTTGGCTTATCTACATTTTCTTAAACTCTCTTTTTAAAAAGTACAATTATATTTTAACATAAATTATATTTCATATCAAGCGACTATTGATTTAAAGCATTCGCAGATTTCCCTCTCACGAATCTCCTGTAACAATAAAATGAATTGAGATCCATCTCCAAGGTATATATGAAGTAATTAACTCAAGGTCTAATACCAAATTGATGCAGCCGTAGAAATGGCACTAATCAAATTAAGCAATGGAATAGAAAGTTAGAAAAAAGTTATTTCGTTAAAAGTCAAATTTGATCACTATGTGGTTTACTTACAATGGAGGGGAGGACAAGAAAGAAGAATATGAAAATAGTTAAGGAGTGCAAAAGTACTGTTATGGGAAAATTCGATATAATAATAATTGTATCCTATATATATATATATAAATTACACCCTTTGTAGAGAAGATATTCCATAGAAAAAGATTAATGTCAAAAATCCAAATTATTCCCTTTAATTGTTAAAGGGTGTGTTCATGCCTCGTTTTTTTTTTTTTTTTTTTTTTTTTTTTTTTAAATTTGAATTTTAAATTTATTTTTTATGAGTTTCAAGACCCACACCATAAAAGACCTTAAAGGATCCAAGGGAAGCCGATTGCATTTGACTAAATGATGGCAACAAATGGCCTAGAGCATAAAACTTACCTCTCCAAGGACTAATTGAGAGCCTACTATCCCAAGCAAGTAAAATCAAATCTAGGCAAGTGTATACCATGACAATGAATGAGCACCTACAACTGCTATAAAAATAAAAGGCACAACTCAATCGGAAGGACAACCCCTAAAAGCTTCAAGCTCCAATCTAAGATCATCAAAAATGACCCATAGTAATCAACATCTCATCCTCCATCAAAGCTCAAAACCACTTTGACTAAGCACCCATCAAGCTTATAAAACCATCTGAGTTTGGTAGTCAAATGGCATGCATAATTCAAACTAGGCTTGTCCACCACCCGCCTGAACTCGAAGCTCTTTGACTCGATAACTGCACGATCCAAGTGGTGGTTTGGTCAATCGTGGGTCGCTAGTGCCAAGACCTAATACTATCGGTTTGAGTTGCGGTTTGACTGTTTGAGAAACTGATGAACTCGACCCGACCGATGACTTGTTCTCTCCCTTCACAAATTGCGAGTTTCAGCCAAAAATTTGGTAAGCCAAAACTCAAACTCCATCGATGCTAGGAGATCTCAACCAGATCTCTGCAGATCCAGCAAGATCTTTAGCTAGATTGGAGGAATATAGGCTAGATCTTGATAGATTTGGCCAAATCTGGTGAGATCCAGCAAGATTTCGACTAACTCGACAAGATTTCGATCCCTGTAACAAACCTAACATCGACTGATACTCACCCGAAACCGATAATGCCCAATCTAGCTTATTCAAAACTCCATTCGGGTTGGTTATGGGTCATGATTTTCCTCACCTGAAGTGGTCGGGTTGAGTCCAGGTTAGACACAAACTCAACCTGTGGATAGCTCTAATTCAAACCCAGTCTCTACCATAAAACCCACTCACCTATGAGATTTCTTTCAAGTTTGAGAAGAGCCTTACTCACTATTGAGTTTTGTCTAATGGCTATCTTTTGTTCAATTTCAGGCCTCGCAAACTTTGATTTCTTTTGATAAACCTTTAGTCTTGGGGGTTGGAGCCAAGTTCTTAGTATCCATAATTGTGAAACTATCTCTCTTCTCTCACTAAACTCTTAGTTTGTGCTTTTTCTTTATGTATAAGTAGGTTTTTATGGACTTTGAATTGCCATTTTTTGTGTATGTGTGTGTCTATATGTATATATTAAATGGCAATAGGGTATCCATTGTCATCTATAAAACTATCACCCTTCACATATGTGATGCGACATTGTTTTATTGTACTTAATAGCAGTTTTTTTATATATGAATTAAAATTAATGCAAAGATTAAATAGACATAATTGTCAAAATTAAGGACTATAATACAACAACTACAAAAAAAATTAGAGAAGAAAATGGTAATTTTCTCAAGCTTAAAGAGTATAATTTAAATTTTGGCCAGAAATTAACTATCAACCATGCATACGGAATTTTCATGATTATGCATTCTTTTAAAACATAACACTATTTTTGAACAAATGCAACTAAATTATTTTAGCAACTCCGAGGAGATCTTTACATTTTAGGAATAATGGCTTCATATAGAAAGAATTTGGGATCATTGCATTTCTCGCATCCGATATGTATGTGTGGTGTATTACTTCAAATCTTTTACATTCTGTTATTTTTAACCACAAAAATTACATGCCATTTTTTCCATTTTCCACCCCCATTTTTGCGAAAGTAATAACTTTTCTCTTTAAAAGCTTATGTAGCCATATTACAGAAAGGCTAATAGCATATGAGGGCACCACCTAATTCATATACTTTTATATCTAAATGTTAGATAAATAAATAATGAAATAAAAACAAACGAAAATTTCTTTTTCTAATGTATTAATTATAGATTTTGATTTATGTCAATTGATATGACACACGTATGGTATAATCTATCATTTCATTAACAAGATATAAACAAAAATTTTCAGTCTAAAACCGTACCATATTGTGTGACTACATAAAACCTTTCTTAACCAAACACAGTTTACATATGCATTAATGAAAGATGTAAAATCTTCTTAAGCTACCTAAAAAATTCAAAAGAATAGGTATTAAACAAAAGGAATGACTATATCCCATTGTTTTGGAAAATTATTGTTTAATGATTCATTCATTCATCATCATCGATTCCAATTGAACTAGAGTACCATGGAGCTCCATGTGGTGAATTGCAACAGCTAACAGCGGCGAGGATGATATAGATATATAATTGTATTTCAGAGATTGGAATGAGATGATGGATTGATATGGGAAGTTATGAAAAAAATGGTTGGACAATTGTGGTAGGTGTAGTGACAACAACTATGCGTTAGAGCAAGATTTTAAAGCAGCTCAAGCTATTTCTTTATAAAATAAGATAAAAAGTAATATGTGGAGCTTTTCTAATATCCAAAAACTATTGTGGATGTCCATTGATTTAACTCATTATGATTTTTTGGAACAAGAAAGAAGAAACCTAAGATTAAATCCTGTTTATACTAGGATAACGAAGATTAAGAGAAGTTTGATAATAGTGAGATGATGATTCAGAGGTGGAAGTAGTGATGATGATATTGATGACAAGCTTTGGTAGGCATATGTTGGCAAAGACAATTGATCATCAGATGATAGAGTAGATGAGAGCTGGTACTGAAGGAGGGAAGTGTGTCGGCAATTCTTATTGTGTTGGTGCTTTAAAATTAATAGTGATGGTGATCGTTTTGGACAAATGGCAACAATTGTGAGCTAAAATACCAATATAAATTGATGTGATATTGATGGCAATGAGTAATGGTGTGACCAAAACTTTCATTGAGATGGTAATGGAAAGGATTCAAAGAGAAATTGTAGCATGTAAGTCCTCTTCTATCACTTGGCCAACAATGTAGAAAAGCTAATTATTATGTACATATATATGGATATAGAACAAATTTGTTAGTTCTATGATAATTGCTTGAACCCTTGATGTTCAAACATACTACTTGGAGCCTTCTAGACAAGAGGAATCTCTATTTTCTCTTTGTAAATTGCATATGGATTCTCTTCCATGCACGTTGTGGAAAGATAATCCTTAATTTAAACTGTTTCCCAGTCTTTTTGTTGAAGAATTCTATGGTGAGCACTGAAAATTCTTCCTTTACCAGTTTAATAGCAATGTGTTAATTAATACGATAGAGAGAGAACACTGCATGGAATTAATTGTTATTTGCATTTGAATCAATAAGACACTTCACTATATTGAAAGAAAATTTTCTTCTTTTCGCAAATTTTCTTTTAAGTCTTGTTAGAAAATTAAAACTTCACAGAACCAAATACGTCCACCATCTTCACCACAATCTGCTTTTAGTTCTTCATATTTAACATTTTGTGACTTTAAATCAATGAGTAATCAAGCATAATGTAACACCAAAGCCTAAAGGGTGGACACTCTAAATTAATTAACTCCTTAGAAAAGTTAAGGCTCAACCAGCTAAACTTAGTTGAACATTTACTTTCTAATTAAATTCCAATTTACACTAAGTTACAGTACATCTTAAGTCTAACTCTAAGACGACTCATCAATTAACTTGAACAAATTAAGTATCATAAAAATTCCAGCATTTTCTTTCTTTTTTGAAACAAGACCAAAGATTTTATGGAATAACTAGCACAGAACAAATGCATGATCAATATTCAAGGACCTTCAAGAGGCAAAGTATAATTTTATGTTAGCGTAATCATTTGTCATTATCCTATATATGGTCATCAACTGTAAATAGATGTATTCCAATGTAAATATCTACATGAAAACTATTTTGATTAGAAACATTATTATTTGCTTAAAAGCAAAGAAAAAAAGAAAAGAAAGAGATGGAATACAAGAAACATATACATAATTAAACTTCAATCACATGCAAACTCCACATGAACCATTCATAAAGACAAGTGGAATTTTATTTATTTAGAGCAAGTGAGAAAGAAAAGGGATTCTCAGCCAAAAAAGAAATAGAAATAAAAGGGAAAGAAAGGGATTCCAACCTTGTATTGGCATATTCGTAGAGCTTGCTGGTGCTGGAGAAAATAATGACTCCAACTTCTGCATCACAAAGGATCGAGAGCTCCCTGGCCTTCTTAAGCAACCCATTTCTTCGTTTCGAAAAAGTCACTTGCCTGCTGGTGGAATTGTCAATTCTGCGGATCACTATTTTTCCTCTCCCCATATTCTCAATCAAAGCGTTTCTCACTCACCTAGATCGCTGGATATCTGTATAGGGTTTACAAATAGGTCAAATATGATCAAAATGATACCCCAATCGGCTAGAAATTATGAAACCACCCAACAAAAATCAAGGTCAAACCCAAAATTTCCATAAAAGAAAGGAATAGCAACAACAAAACACAGCGACAAGAATATGAAAGATCAAACCCAAAAAAGAAACTAGAACTAGAAGTAAAAAATAAAGCTTACTTAATTTGATCTTAAATGGAGGAAAGAGAGAGAGAGGGAGAGAGAGAGAGAGATTGAGAAAGAAGCTCAAATTCGCCTGAGATGTGCAATCGATGTGATTTGTGATGCAAATATCATTCTTTATATGGAAAGCTGAAAGTGGTAACTTTAAGCAATCAGAAGTAAAACTTTTTATTTAAGGAAACAATTACTCCTTGTCTTGCAAGTGGTTTCACTGTTCAACCCAATACCGTTAAGGTTTTTTTTTTTTCCTGTTCAGATCGGACACTAATTGTTACACACACCAATGCGAGTACCTTAAACAACAGTACTCGCCATTTATTGGGATTGGAGAGACAGAGACAGATTGCAGTGGACAAATGTTAAGCTAGGAGAGCGAGTGTTAAACTTATTACATTCGAGATATTTTTGGGTGTAGTGGGATTCCTCGTACTTTTAAGGACCCTGGATTCTTGGGCGTATGTAATAACAAATAAAGCATAGTGTGAACGCGCCTCTTATCCTATGAATCAGTAACACGTGTTTACGTAAACCGAGGGCGCTTTTCTTCCATTTTGGGGTGGCATTTGCCATTGGCGTTTAGCTTTATTTTATTTTATTTTTGCTCCAACGTTTAGCTTTATTATTGGATAGAGAAACTTAGAAAGCAATATTTGCCCATATCTTTCTATATTTAACACACACATATACTCTCTAAGGAAGGTTGCATTCGAGGTATTCTCTTTCCCACAGCTTTATTTATTAATTAAGGAAGGTTACAGCTTACATTTGAGCCACTTTTGTTCCTCTCTACAATTAAACAAAAAAAAGAATTCCCAAAAAAGGAAAACAGTAATGACAACTTGCTCTATTAAAAAAAACAAGTCAAAAACAGTTTATGCATTTCTAAGTTTAACCGAATTGAAAAATGATCATGATTAATTTTGGCTTAACTGCAAATTCATGAAAATATTAAAATTTGACTTAGTTTGGCTCGACTTGACTTACTTTTAAGAGAGAAGTTTGAACTCATATTTCAAACTCAAAGGTTGAGTAAAGCTTGAATCAGCTTACTTAGATGGTTATTATAAATACATATTAAATAAGCAATGATGAATTAAGTTTAGAGATATGTTGTTTTAGCACCTGACGTAATGATCCTTGATGCAATTACAAGAACCATTATAATATTTTTTTGGGGGGGGGGGGGGGTGGGGGGTATTGATTTAGTGGCAGTGGGCGAAAAAGTTGCTTTGTTATCTGGGTTATGTGACTTGTTTTGATAATATACATAAATATTTTTATAAATTACTATGTAATTATGAGTTGGACAAAGTAGATTCAAATTGATTTGGAGCTAAATTTTATCCTAAATTTTGACCTGATTAATAACCCTTGCCAAGATAGTTGTTTATAAGTTATCCATTGTAATCTTGTGATGAGACTCATGTAGATGCACCTCAACTATAAAGATCAAAGCATTAACTTATTATGGTTTGAAATTTTGTGACCACACTTAAGTTAAGGCTCCCCTTTCTCCAAAGTAGGTGCATGTCTAGTGTTTTTTTTTTTTTAAAGTGAAAATGTGCTAGAGGGATGGGTGGCAACCCCTATGCACCCAGGGGACATTCCTAGTGTATGGTGTCAAAAAAAGGACCATGTCATCTAAGGCTTGTATTTATGATTTATAGGAAATTAAATTTAGAACTTCATTAGGGGTCTCAAATATGGTTAAAAGGATACAAGCTTTTGAGACTACAAAATATAATTTTGGGGTAATGTTGATAAAAAATAATAATTTTGGGATGTTTTGCCCATGTAATTGGAATTATGACTTTATTGATGTGTTCGTACATGAATATATATATATATATATATACATATATATATATATTTGTATTTTTTTAGGAAACCAAACAAAATAATAACTGGTTTTGTTATAGTTGTGTATTTAAAATTCATACAAGCTTCTTTTCCCAAAAAAAAAAAAAAAAAATCATATAACCTTTTGTGGTTACTAAGATACCATATTTTGCATAGTAATCACTTTAGCTAATTGTTGCTTTTTATCCATATGGAACGAGAAGAAAAGAAAAGTAGGCTAGCAAAATGCGTTTCCAATTTGCATAGAAGAGTCTCAACCATGTTGCCGCAATCAATAAAATAATAATAATAATAATAATAATAATAATAGAGCCATGTTATGGGAAAACAATAAATAAATAAAAATAGAGCCCAAAAGAAAAATGAAACAAAAACGTAAAAAACAACTTTCTGCCATATCTGCTTGCACCACAATTGTCCAAGTATAATTTGGATAGTTGGATACCTTAAGTTGGCAATGATATTGAGTCCTAATAGGATTTGGTCGACATTATGACCAAATTAATAACCACACAATAACAGTAGAAATAAGCCTTTTTTTTATAAAAGAGAAAAGAAATAATAAATATTGGTGATGTGGAAATTTGTGAGACCTTCACTACAAAAAACGGGGTCTATAGCCGCGTTTCAAAAACGCGGCTATAAACCCTGAAAACGCGGCTATAACCTATGGCCGCGTTTACAACCCACGCCTAAGCGGCCCAGCAACAGACCCTGCGGGTCTGTAGCCGCGTTTTTATAACCGCGGCTAAAGCCCAAGCCTGAAGCCGCATTTTTGAACCACGGCTATAGGCTTCGGGTCTATAGCCGTGTTTCAGAAAAACGCGGCTATAGACCAGCTTGAGCCGCGCTTATTAATGCGATTATAGGCTGCAAAAACGCGGCTATATCCCTCTGTCAGCTGAGAAGCTAGGAACTATAGCCACGTTTATAAAAAACGCGGCTATAGCTTCTCTTTTTTTTCCCTCTTCCCTGTTTTTTTTTTTTTTTTCTTTTCCCTGTTATCACAACTTCATTGATTTATCCCTGCTATCACAAGTTTCCAACACAACTTGAAATTCTTTCCAAATCATTGTCATGACACAACTTATCAAAATAAACAAATTCCCTACTATCACAAGTTTCCAACTCAACTTATCAAAATAAACAAGTTCCTCGCTGTATATCACAACACAACACAAGTTTCCTGCTATCACAAGTTTCAAACAAAACTTATCACAAGTTTCCAACACAACTTATCACAAGTTTCCAAATCATGGACACAACTTATCAAAATAAACAAGTTCCCTCCGTACACAAGTTTCCAACACAACCTATCATAAGTTTCCAACACAACACAAGTTCCCTGCTGTATATCACAACACAACACAAGTTTCTTGCTATCACAAGTTTCCAACACAATACAACTTATGAAAAGAAACAAGTTCCCTGCTATCACAATACAACACAAGTTCCCTGCTATCACAACTTCCCAACACAAGTTCCATAAACAAGTGGACAACACAAAAATTACCAAAATAAACCAGTTCCCAACATCACAAAAAGCCACAGTCACAGCCAACAACATCACAAATAGCCAAACCGGCTATTAACAAAAATATATATAGAAATGTTTGTAGCTGTGTCTATTCACAAAAAAGTTTACAACATGCTTAGAATGACAACATGTTGTGAGGCCTCAAGAGTATCCTCAGTGGCATCTGGCTCCATTTTGACATACGCTTTCTTATTCACTTCATGGCAAAACTGCACAAATTATTCTTTGTCAAGTTAAACTTGCCAAATTTTTGCTTGCAATACTTAATACCCTAAACATTAGTTCAAATTCATACATTTGTATCAAAAGGCATGATCACTCAGCAATTTGGCAGAACAATGTTATGACGGAGAGAGACATAATTTGACATTATTGAGTTAAAGTAAAGTGATTTCGCTTTTGAAATGGCAAAATGGAAGGGAAAACAATTATTTAGAAATAGAGAGAACTCATTTCGATTAAAAATACAATACAACGAAAATATAGTACTACGAATCAATCTTTGCCCCATATCAGTTATATTGTCCTCATCAACTTAGTAACATGAGAGGAAGGCTAGCTGTAGTTCAACTATTTGTTAACAAGAGTAGTGTAGTAAGTTGTGTAGTCAATTTACCCTTCATTAAAACATAGAGAGAATAACAAAATCTAGTCAAAACTTTCAATCCAATCAAGTTCAGCAATACATGGATGAGATTGATAATGAGAGCTATTGTTTTTTCCCTTTACATTACATATTTTGCATGTGTCTAGTCATGGAGATGTGCATATGCCAAGCAAGTGTTTTCTTCATGTTTCAGGTGCCAAATAAGAATGCAATACTCTAAAGTAGTCACTATATCAAAACCCAAAACCTTCGAAATGCATCTTGAATCAACTTATAATATTTTATAACATATTCACGAGCATAAAGTTTTCTTTCCTACTATACTGAGTGCTGAGGTTCCTACTTTATCCATCATAGCATAGCATGTACATATGTATATATATACTGTTTTTAGAGAAATATATACTAAGAAATTTTGTTTTACCTTCGGATACACAATTGCATTCCCATCATTCCCATCATGCATTGCCACTCTACATATATATTAAAGGCATTGTATTAATATCACATAACAATGCATTGTAAAAAGTTGAGTTTCGTTAAATAACATTTGTTTGCTACTTGAGAAGGATATAATTCACGGATAACTGGGCTAAGTGAGTTAAATTTGTCGAACATCTCTCTCATCGAATTCCTCACTTCGTCTAGTTGTTCTTTGTGCCTTGCCTCAGATTGAGCTAGTTCTTCCCTATGCCTCGCCTCAGATTGAGCCAGGTCCTCCCTACGCCTCACCTTAGATTCCACTACCAATCTCTCCTTCTAGTCGCATGCCCTGTTCATTTAACAGTGCTGCCATCCTATCCTGTTTTCCCACAAGAACCAAACCACAACATATTACACACCATAAATAATACAAACACAACAAACATAGAGGATTTCATTCGATCAAGTTGTGCTTACCATATTCTCTTGTACACGGCTACTAACAGCAACCCCATCTTTGGTGCGGTATACTTGTTGATATACATCTGCGCGCTCAACGGGCGCCCCTTTAGCTTTCGCCTACATGATGAACAAAATTCATACACTAAACACTAAGGCATTCATGTTGTTAATAGGTTTGTCTAGTATAATGTTAACAGCTTGCTTCACATACCGTGTACACACGGCCAACAATTCTAATTTTCATTATAAAACCAACTTCTCCATATCTCCAACCAGAGGGTTTATTTTTGTTTAAGAGACAAATGAAATCTTAGGATTTAAGACTATCCATGAGATTAATAAGATAAGTTAACTAACTTATCCTTATTCCTAAAGCATATGAGATGAGGTTAAAACCATAAATAGGCGTTCACGAATTCTAAGTTCTTTTCTTACCATTTCATCAGAAATTTGTGCAAAACTTTTGGCCCCAGACTTGGCTTTTTCCTCCTGTTTACCTCGACTAGCCGCGTTTTTTCCACTCAATGTCTGCAACCACATTACCATCAATACTAAAAAAACTAAACAAAACATCTCTTCACTAAATTACCACAAATATGAGATTGACGAACAAAGTCAGTACCTCTGTTTTGTCATCGAACCAATACTCAACCATCTCCCTCCATTGCACTGGGATAACTTCATCTGGTACTGTACCCAATACCTGTTCACGTGTCATGCCTCTTTTTTTGACTTTCTTCTTTAACTTCGTCCTCCGATTTCTCCTTATTTCCCCTAGCTGATGCATTGCCCATGCCTTTTGATTGGGTGGTGCGACAATGGTGTGATCAATTATATATCGTTTCTGAAATGCAAAAATGGAGTTACCAAAATGATATTTACTTAGGACAGCAGCTGTAAATGTAGTAAGTTATACTTCATTTTTATACTACCTCAATTTCCACCCAACAATCCCGTTTATACTTTTCACTAACGCTTGGCCACCCAGCAGACGTAAGCGGGCATAATAGGCCATTCTTGCAAAATGAGCCCAACCACCGTTTGAACAAAGACCCGACCCGGTCAATCGGTTGGCCTTCAGCATTTAATGGCAACGGGATTTTGTAGTCATCACTAGTCATTGCCCATATGTCAGCCAACTTTGTTTTGCCACGTCTTGCAGGCGTATTTTTTGGTGCTGGATTTTGTACCGGTGCTGGGGTTTGAACGTAATCATCTGTATATACAAAACCACCAATATTAGAACTAATTTACCAAAGCTCACAAGTACTAAAAAATATCACACCACACAAAAATTATGCATCTACCTACTAACAGAAATAATAAAAAGTTTATGATTTCATTTAAACATAACTTTAGTAAATTTAGGCCTTTCTCCCATGCATTCATGTAACCCATTGGTTGTGCAGCCCTATTTCTTTCAATCATGTATTACAACAACATATTCAGTTCACTTTGGATTTAATGAGGTCGCAAACAACCAATACCTCCCCTACTAGACCAAGTTAATTGTTGATAACATTTGCTTACTACCAGCATTATAACTAAAATGACTATTACTTCATAACATTCCAACCATAAAGACCTAACATAGTAACTTATTAGTCCCATAGAAAGGTCATAACTTCAACTATAAAGGAGAGCACTTTACCAATAGAAGGCCAACTAATAGTTAAAGGTCTTCGATGAAAATTAAAATACAAATTAAGTTGAAAAATAGATTACCAAATAAACTAAAGGAAAACCTAAAGGAATTTGAAGAAGAAAATAACAGTTGATCTAAAAGAATCAATCTTTATAAGCAAACAGTGAACAACAATATGATTTAAAGCATAAAGAGTATTTGAAGAAAGAAAATTAATCATGCTATTCTAACCTTTGTACTTGTTTACATATATGTTTGTTGCAGTTGAGTGGATCTTCTTAGAAGTAGATGGAGGCTTGAGGTAGCAAAAATGGTAGAGAGGGGCTTTGGTGTTGTGGTTATATATATGGAGTAGTACATACATTAGGTCATCAATTAAAAAAAAAAGTAAATTCCAAGTATAACTTGAATACTTGAAGTTAATATTTAAGAATATATCTATAAAAAAAAAATATTTGAAGTTAATATTTAAGAATATATTTAGTATCGCCTTTTGCTTTATTTATTGGAAATAACAGTTCTAACTTCTAATTGGTTTCAAATAACTCTAACAATTAAAATATGACTAACAAAGGAAGTCATAAATATGCGAAAAGTAAAACTTTACTAATTGGAATTCCAAGTATTCCATGAATAGTCCCAATAGGAATTTTTTTTTATAATTTAAAAAATAAAAATATTGATGATGTGGAAATTTGTAAGATCTTTCCTATTAAATATTATATAAATAAGATGTGAAAAAGTTTTTAAAAGTGAACATAAGACCTACGTACGGGTGTAAGTTGGTACCATACTAACTGAGTCTTTAGTTACACAATTTTTTTTCTTTCACGGCAAATTTTATTTAGAAAGAAAAATTCACTATTTGTCACCTTCTTCGTCCTTGTCAATTAAGACCAGCTCAACCGCTACGCGAATTAAGCAATCGCTTCAAATTATAACTAATTTAATCATAAATATTAGTTAATAGAAAGAATAAATTTTTTATTAAAGAAAAAATAGAAAAAATAAAAAATGCTAAAATTATTACTAATTATACTGCATGAACTATAAAAACTAATGTTACTTATTTGGATGTATTTCAACTAACTAATGCATGTTCTCCACACACACTGGCATGCGTTTATACATTGTAACCCAAACTTTTGTAGTAATGTGTTCTTCTTATTCTTTTTTTTTATAAATTTTTTTATTGATTGTACCTAGCTATTATTAGCTACGCATGTCGATGTGTAGCTATTATATAAGAGTGTAAGTAAGGTGATTGCTAATCACCTTAAGTTTTTGCTTAATTCTATCATCTCAGAAATTTAAAGTGTTTTTATCGCTAATGGATTGATTACTGATAATATCTTGATAGCTTTTTAATTTTTGCATCTTGTGAAGACCAATTGCACAGGGGCAAAGAGTAATATGGCTCTAAATTTAGATATGAGTAAGGCCTATAACTGGGTGGAGTGGATTTTTCTTGAAAAAATACTCTTAAAAATGGGCTTCCAAGCTTCTTGGGTAGCATTGATTATGGAGTGTCTATGCACAACTTCTTATTCCATCCTTGCAAATGGGGAGTTGAAGGGTTTGATTTCACCCTCAAGGGGGTTGAGGCAAGGTGACCCACTCTCCCCTTATCTTTTTTATTTTGATTTGTACTGAAGGGTTGAAGTTGAACGCCATCTTTAGGAAGGCTGCCGTGGAGGGAGACATTGAGGGGTTTTCCCTTTGTAGAAACGGGCCTAAACTTGCTCACCTATTTTTTGCAGATAAGTGTCTCATTTTTTGCAGATCTACTTTGGAGGAATGCCATAACATTCAGACGTTGTTGAATTATTATGAGGTGGCATCGGGTCAGATTATAAACAAGGAGAAAACTACTCTATGTTTTAGCAAGAATACTAATGCACAAACTCAGGAGACTATCAAATAGGCTCTTAATGTTTCGGCTATACAACACTATGAAAACTATTTGGGGCTTCCTTCTTTTATTAGTAGAGAGAAGAAAGCTTGCTTTACCAATGTGAAGGAGTGGATCTGGGCGAGAATGCAAGATTGGAAGGCAAAGCTTTTGTCACAAGCTGGGAAGGAGGTCAAGATCAAGGCAGTCATCCAATCCATTCCTACTTACTCGATGGGTGTCTTTAAAATGCCGATTAGCTTGTGTAAGGAAATTGAAGTAATGATCTGGAAATTTTGGTGGGGTCAAGATGATTAAAAAAAATCCATTGGGTAAAATGGAGCTCTTTGTGCTCTTCAAAATCGGTGGGTGGAATAGGCTTTAGAGACATACAAAAATTCAACAATGCTTTATTGGCCATGCATGTGTGGAGATTAATTCACCAAAAAGATACATTGCCCTACAAGTTTTTTAGTGCAAAGTATTTTCCTCAAGGAAGCATTTTGGCAGCCCATATTCCTCAAAAACATTTTTATGCATGGCGTTGTAGGCTTGGGAGGTTGTAGAGAAGTATGCTATTTGGTGAGTGGGAAGTGGGCATGCAATTGAAGTATGGAAGCACAGATGGCTTCCAGATCCTACCTATAACAAGATCATTTCTCCATGGGGTGAGTCCTCCATAACTCGGGTTAGTGAGTTGTTTTACCCGAACACAAGAGTATGGGATCCTAGCTAGCAAACTAGAAGAATTGTTTTATCCTTGGGAAGCTGAGTTGGTGAGTCGAATTCAAGTGGGTGAGGGTGTTAATGAGGACCTTTTGGTCTGACCTTTGACAGCGGATGGTGCTTACAGTGTTCGGAGTGCTTACTGCTTTCTAGCATTGGCAGAAGCTAACAATCTCCAAGTTCATCCACAGGGACAGAGCTTTAGAATGTGTGGAAGAAAATCTGGGAAATCCGGGCTCCAAATAAGGTTAGACATTTCATTTGGCGTGCTTCAAAAGACTCGCTTCTGATGAAGCAAAATTTGCGAACTCGACATCTTCCTATTAACGAAACCTATGACCAATGTGATGAGCATCAGGAGACCTTGTTGCACTGTCTTTGGTTGTGTGATCAAGCTTAGTTTGTATGGAAATCTGACCCGGCCTTTGCACCTCTCTACCAAAAACCGTATAGGACTTTATTTATTTATTTATTTGTTTAAGGAGGTGTTGCATCGGTGCTCTCAGTTTCAGGTGGCTTTGTTCTCTACCATAGCGTGGAGTTTGTGGCAATGACGAAATTGGCTTAGAGAGAAGCAACCATCTTGGGGTCTACACGAGCTGGGCAATTGGGCAAAGGATTATTTTATGGAGTATCTCGACGTAGATGCTCAGCAATCTTAAGCTGTTCCTAAACATACTCTAACTCGCTGGTCTCCACCATTTAAGCAGAATTACAAGGGCAATTTTGATATGGCTGTTTTTATGCTTCGGGTTCTGCTAGAATTGGAGTGGTGCTTCGTGACCATATGGGTCAAATTATTGCTGCTCTGAGTCAACATATTCCCCTTGTTTATTCTGCGGAGTTGGCTAAAGCCATGGCAGCTCGATGTGCTGTTTTATTTGCTAAGGAATTGAGCTTGTTTAATGTAGAGATAGAGGGGGATTGTTCAAGGGTCATCACTGTCTTGAATAAGATGGGGAGAAGCAGTACATTATTTGGCCATATCACTGATGAATCTAAGAGGTTAGGTGCTACCCTTCGGTTTTGCGAGTTCAGACGTACTCTCGGAAGGAAATCAGTTAGTTCACTCTTTAGCTAGGAGAGCAGTTTTATCTGTAGACACGAATGTATGGGTAGAATCTCTACCTAGTGATTTAGATGTTGTATTTCAATCGGATTTAGTTCAATAAAATTGAATTTCTTCTTTCTCAAAAAAGAAAAAGAAAAAGCTACTACGTATGTCAATATGATATCATATAAAAAACCATTGTTATTACTTTATTATATATTTTTTATTTAATTAGTTTGACTTTTCCCGTTTGTTATATCACTTTTCCCTTTTTCTTTTATTAGCCCACAGATATTTTCTTTTGGTTTAATATTAATATGGAAAATGTTAACCAATGCCCTTAGGATATTGATTTAAGAGCTATTTTTAGAAATATTTTACTGGGAGAATGATATAAAATAATAATATTTTTGACAACTTTTTAAATTTTTCATGAAAATATGATAGGCCAAAAACATAATGACCCCTTGTGATAAATTGATTGATTAATTAGCCAAGTTTATTAATTAATCAAATTAACATGCAAACGCGTGGTAGCACAAACAAGTCACTAATAAACTAAATGCAGCATAAAATAAATTTGACATGGTGATTTGTTTACGAATGGGAAAAACTTCTAAGGCAAAAATCTCATCGGGTGATTTTAAGCTCACTACTCTCGAGAATCTACTATTATCAAAACAAGCGGTTACAAGTAAAGGAATCTCAATACCTTATACCAACCTACAGTTGAACTCTTACCCCAATACCCAATTGGACTTGTTCTGTAGTGACAATCTCTCCCTTGTATTGTACGGTTCCCAGTACATGACTAACCAATTGCATGGATCCCAGTACGCGACTTCAATCACCAACTTGATGAAGATGTTGGCTGCAAAGTTCTTCTTCTTTTGAACAGATGAAGATCGTGAAGTTACTTGGTCACAAAATCCTACGGTGTATAAACATAGCAGCTTCTTCAAGAACTAGGGCAAAACTAGGTTTCTTGTCACCTTTGTGGAATTATGCTCTTGTGCAATTGTGCTCTTAGCTGTGTAACCTGAAACGGCCCTTAAAATAATCATTATATATGTTTAGGGTTGTGAGAAAAGAAAACCCAAACACATAATCATGGATTGGATGAAAAACAGTCTAGAAAAACTGAGTTTCATAAACCTCGACAGATACCCTAGCTGTCGAAATGCTGTTGAGCCACAGGCTAGAACAACTCTTTAAATCTCGATAGTTGCTAGCTATCGAGGTTTAATGAACAACACTTTTCACACTTGAATCTTAGACAGACTTGCATGGCTTCAATATTTGGACTTGAACTCTTGTTCCTTGAAGTATTAGACACATCTTAGATGTACCCAATTACAAGTAAAATGCGTTTTGTTAAAGGATTAGCCAATTACATAAAATGTTGACATATATTCCTATCAACTAATCACATATGTCCTAACAAAATTGTGTCAAAATTTTCCTATTATAGTTACTAATAATTACCCTAGGGACATCCGTTAACATAACCTTATTAATATGTTCTTTTTAAGTTGTTTATCTTTTAGATATGTTTTTATAAGTTTTTCTACTTTTATTGTATTAAATATTTCAATCAACATATAGATAAAGCAAATATAAGTATAATGTATGTCAAATGGTTAGAAGACCTAAGGTACAAGAACAATGTATCTAAGAAAGAAAGAAAAGAAAATAAAGATACATCAAAATCCTCACTACATTTCTCAATATCAACACTCTCCCTAACAAAAATCTCCTATACTAACTCTCTTCTTAACAATGACTACTCTCATGAACAAAACTACTTCCCCTTTTTGTCACGAATAATAAAGGGTAAGAGTGTTAAGTAGACATCTCGTCAGCACGGGAAGAGCTAGCATCATCCTTATCACCACCAGATGCATCAGCATTAGCATCATCATCCTCATCCTTAGAAGCCTCTAGAATAGGAAGAGGTGAAGAAACGAAGTCACCCATGACCGCCTGCTGTCGTGCAATACGACCAACATGGGTGTTCACCTGTCACAACTCATCACTGAGTGCGTCAAGGCGAGCATTCATGCACACAAGCTGTGCCATGATGTTCTCGAGAGTCATACCACTCATAGAAAAAGATGGAGCAGATGTAGATGGTGCAGTAGGTGTTGGAGAAGCCATCGATCCAGACTGTCTCGAACGTAGCTGCGCCTTTCTCCGTTTAACAGTAGCGGCGTCTATGGCACAAGAGACATGGAAGTGGTCCGAAACAGGAGAGGAAATGGAGAAGTGGTGTAAGATTCTCATGATAGTAGAAGGGAAAATGAGCTTATCACGGGTCACTGTGTCCTTATACACATCTATGATGGAAAGGATAAAATGAGAGGGAAAGTCAATAGTGAGATGCTCAATAAGGGACAACAAAAATTGAGTACGAGGCTCTGTAATAGAGTTATAGTGAGAAAGAGGATGCAAAATAAAAGTCATAACCATGTTAATAAATCGAGGACCTTTAACAAAATGAGAGCAGGAAGTGAACTGATGATCACCCCACTCGGAAGGTCGCTCACAAAAAGTAGAAATAAGCTCGTCTTTAGACACAGTCTTAAAACGCTCATAACTAGGGTAGTCAGGATGCGCTACCCTAGGGACATGGAGCACATCATCTACAAAAGCTGAAGTGACCACGATGCGCGTACCTTGAACATGAGTAGAAAACTGAGGTATTGAAGAATCTAATCCATGCATGTTAGAGTAGAATTCCTAGATCAGCACGGATAGACATGTGACTAGGTCGTCACATAGTGACTCCCAACCCATACGGTAGATGACAGTGGGCAGGTCAGTGTCAAAGAAGTCCGACAAAATGACTTAGCAGTCTGAATGAATGCCTCGTCTAGAAAAGTTCTCCGAAAAGTTCTTGCGGGCTTTATCATCACAGAACCGGACATGAGAAGGAGTAGGATCTAAAGAAGTAGATGCCCCGGAATGAAGAGGATTCCGGGACGGAATAGACTTACATTTAGGTGCCATAGAAACTAACTAACGTAAACAGAAGAGAGAGAGAGAGAGAGAGAGAGAGAGAGAGAGAGAAACAATTAGAAGAGCCCTAAGCAGGTCAAATATATCAAAATATATTGAAATGAAAGGACTTATGCATGGGAATGCATGAACATGTGACATGCAATAGAAAAAAAATCATCATGGACTCAGCCCAATCTAATCCTATCAGCACACAATCAGTTAACACAAATAACACACATCTAAAATGCATGATAATGTAGTTATAATGCAAATGAGATGCAATGCATGAAGTTTTAAGATCATAACTACAAAACTCATCCCAAAAATTTGCAAAAACCTCTTTGATTTTGAAAAACCCCCAAATTTTCAAAAATCCCAAAAACTTAGGTTAAAAAGAATGAAATGCATGAATACGAGGGATTAGGACACTTACCAAGTGTAGAAAAACTTGATTAAGGTTAAAAAAAAGCTTTGGGAAAGAGGTTTGAAGTGAGTAAGAGAGGTCTGGGAGGTGAAAAAGTTGAGACAGATCAAGAGACATCAAAAGAAGTGAGGTTTGAATTGCGATAGCCCCTTATATAGCCCTTCAGTAATTCTCGACAGATCGAGAGGTGTCGAGCTTTAAAGGATTCGATAGATGCAGCTATTGAGCAGGTGTCCACAGTAAAGATAAGCTTGATCGATTGAGGAGCTATTGAGAAGGTGTCGAGGAGGCAAGAACTTTCTCGATGGATTGAAGAGCTATTGAAAAGGTGTCAAGATTCTGATAAGAAAAAGATGAAGCTCGATAGATAAGCCAGATGTAAAGAGGTGTCAAGATTGCTTTAAAAACATTTTTTTCAAGAAGAGAAAAACACAGACATGAATGCAATCAAGAATGTAACTCAACCAAAGATCCAAACAACATTTTGATCTCTCAAAAACATCTCTCAACAAGAAAAATGTCATGCATTTTGATCCAAAACACACACACACACTAAATAAGTCTAACCAATTTTATATTTCAAAAACAAGTCATGACAGTTTACTAAGCATACATTAACGCATGAAACCTTGTAATGGCCAAATCACATTGTACCTACACATGTATCAAAAATAGCAAAGAATTTTGCGTGTTGTGTGTGAAAATATCGCAAGATTGCATAAGTGTCTCTATGTTATGACGATTTAAGATATGAGTAAATCAATATTAACTCACACATGATCATAACTGTTTGATGGGGACTATCACCTTTAAGATACATCTTATAACTCCCATATCTCCTAGAATATGCGCTTGCAATCATGTTTTAAAGCATTTTGTTCCTTTTGTTTTTATTTTACTTTTATTAAGAAAATCATGCTTGGGTATATAAAAGAGAGAAAAGAAATACCCAGTTATGTTAAGTTTTTTGACATTACACTTTTGTTATGCCGAAGTATACAATTGTCATTTCATGATTGGCGGGTAACAGTGGTGAGATGGTTATTTATGCCTTTCTCTTAGGATTTTCTAGTCCTTTTCGTCAAAAAGAGTGATACAAGTGTTAAGTACAAGAGATCACTTAACCTTACTCATCACAAACAAAGAGCCACAAAGCTCACTTGTTTAGTTGTGCATAGAGATGCTTATCTAAGCTACAAGAGATACAAAATTTCAAGAACTCTATTTCAATGGCCATTTTAAGGTTCACAAGAACCAATGTACACAAGTACACACTGTTTTTGTAATTTTTGATTTTTCAATTTGATTTTCGAAAGAAAAACAAAAGAAAGCAAAAACTGAAAAAAATAATCAAACAAAAACATGCTAAACAGAACAAAGCAATGCATAAAACTAGACTGTATCAAAACTTAAAAGCACAAAAAAAATGCACACAAAAGAAAAGTGATAGAATCACTTGGAGCCCTTTTCCTTCCACACTTTGGAAGAACCCTTCTTTTGAGCAAACCATTGAACCGGCGGTAAGAGGGAAGAATTGAAACCGCTCAAGTTCGAAAGGAACATGAGGGCTTTGATGAGATCTCCAAGAAGAGCAAAAGAGGATGGAAGTTGATTCAGGTTTCCCGATGCGACCATACCATTGCTTTGTTGAGTGGCTAGCCACTTATAGCAATTTGGTCGAGTATGACCAGCTGCTCCACAGTAATGACAGAGATGCTACTTCTTTTGTTTAGGCTTTTGAGATTTAACCTTCTTAGCCTTAGGATTTTTATCTTCTTTCTTATCCTGTCTAGGGGGTGCTCCTAAGATGGATTTATTCTTGTCTATGTTCTCACTAGCTAGATCAGTTTTGACATTAGTATTCTCAATTTCAACATTATTACTAGGAGGAACAAGAACAGTAGTACTAACAGAAGCAATATTAGAGGTAGAGAAATCATACCCTAAACCGATTTGATCTGAAGTAGATTTCTGAAGACTGAGTATCTCATCGAGCTTAGCGCTTGAAGTCCTTTCTAATTGAGCTCTAACTTGGAATAGTTCTGCCTCAAGCTTCTTGGTCTTCTCAGCCAGGAAGTTGTTTTCAAACCTCAGTGCTCTAATAGTCTGATTTGCTTCATCAAACTTTGTGGAAAGCTCTTCATGCTCAAGCTCTACATCACTTAGCTTCTTGGAGGTCAACCTATACAATTTCTTATGCTTTTCTGAGACCTTATACAACTTTGTATAGGCAATGTGGATGTCATCTTGCTCATCCATCTTCTCAAATGTGGACTCTACCAATTCATCTTCTTCATCCACATCTTCAACAATCCTTTCAGTAGGATTAACAGTAACAGTGAAAGCATTCAGAATTCCGTCATCCTCATTATAGGAATCATCATCGGGTTCGGTGTCACTCAAGGTAGCAGTAAGTGCCTTACTTTTCCAATTGACTTGAGATAAGTGGGGCATTCTTGTTTCATGTGACTGAAGCCTCGACACCCAAAGCGCTTTGGTCCTGAAGGAACAGTAAATTGACTGTCATCCTTAGCATCCTTCTTTGCTTTGTCTTGGCTTTTAGACTGTGAAGAATTTGATTACCTACGGTCCTTGTCGAAGCCCCTTGTATTGGCATTCTTCATGAACTTCTTGAACTACCGGGTGATATAGGACTTCATTTTTGAATCTTCATCATTGGAAGACTCATCAGTATCGCTGTTCTTGGCCTTCAGTGCCATGCTCTTACTCTTGCTTGACTTCCCAGTCTTGACAAACTCAACTCATAGGTCTGCAGATTTCCAACAAGCTCTGTCAAAAGAATTTTATCAATGTTCTTTGATTCCTCAATCGTTGTGATCTCAGCATGGAATATCTCAAGTAGAGATCTAAGCACTTTTCTCACAATCTTGGGTTTGGGAATGATTTCTCCAAGATTGAAAGCTGAGTTTACTATGTCCTTGAGTCTGGTATAAAACTCATCAAATGACTCATCCTCTTCCATCTTGATTTCTTCGAAGCTAGTAGTGAGCCTCTGAAGTTTCGAATCTTTGACAGCCTTGGTTCCTTCATAGGTTGCCTGGAGAATGGTTCATGCCTCCTTTACAGTTTCAGTAAAGGAAATCTTCTTGAACTCCTCATTTGTGACCACATTGAATAAGGCATTCAATGCTCTGCTGTTGAAGTTAGCTGCCTTGATCTTTGCATAATCCCAATTAGCTGGCGCTTCCTTTAGCTTGGTCCAACCTATCTCCATAGCTTGCCACACTTTTTCATCTAAGGACTGCAAAAAAGCTCTCATGTGTACTTTCCAGTATGCATAGTTAGTTCCATCAAATAAAGGAGGTACAATAAGAGATTGTCCTCTATCCATGACAAACAGGGGTCAATAGATCTCACAACAAAGATTAAACCCTAATCAGAGTGTGCATGCTCTGATACCACTTGATAGGCCAAAAACGTAATGACCTCTTGTGATAAATTGATTAATTAATTAGCTAAGTTTATTAATTAATCAAATTAACATGCAAACGCGTGGTAGTACAAACAAATCACCAATAAACTAAATGCAGTGAAAAATAAATTTGATATGGTGATTTGTTTACGAATGGGAAAAACCTCCAAGGCAAAAACCCCACCGTGTGATTTTAAGGTCACCACTCTTGAAAATCCACTATTATCAAAACAAGCGGTTACAAGTAAAGGAATCCCAGTACCTTATACCAACCTACGGTTGAACCCTTACCCCAATACCTAATTGGACTTATTCTGTAGTGACAATCTCTCCCTTGTATTGCACAGCTCTCAGTATGTGACTAACCAATTGGGCGGATCCTAGTACGCGACTTCAATGACCAACTTGAGGAAGATGTTGGCTAAAAAGTTCTTCTTCTTTTAAACAAATAAAGATCGTGAAATTGCTTGGTCACAAAACCCTACGGTGTACAAATACAACAGCTTCCTCAAAAACTAGGGCAAAACTAGGTTTCTGGTCACCCTTGTGGAATTATGCTCTTGTGTAATTGTGCTCTCAAATATGTAACCTGAAACGGCCCTTAAAATAATCCTTATATATGTTTAGGATTGTAAGAAAAGAAAGCTCAAACACATAATCATAGATTGGGTGAAAAACAGTCCAGAAAAACTGAGTTTCATAAACCTCGACAGATACCTTAGCTGTCAAGCCACGGGCTAGAACAACTCTTTAAATCTTGATAGATGCTAGCTGTCGAGTTTTAATGAATGACACTTTTCACACTTAAATCTTGGACAGGCTTGCATAGTTTCAATACTTGGACTTGAACTCTTGTTCCTTGAAGTAGTAGACATATCCTATATCTACCCAATTACGTGTAAAATGCGTTTTGTTAAAAGATTAGCTAATTACATAAAATGTTGACATATGTTCTTAACAACCAATCACATATGTCCCAAAAAAATAGTGTCGAAATTTTCCTATTATAGTTACTAACAATTATCCTAGGGACATCCGTTAACATAACCTTATTAATATGTTCTTTTTAAGTAGTTTATCTTTTAGATATGTTTTTATAAGTTATTCTACTTTTATAGTATTAAATATTTCAATCAAATCTAAATATTTGTGTATCACAGTAAAGGTTAAAATAATGAAAATATGAATCTAGGATTTACTTTGTATCAATATTAATTTATTGAGTTATGTGATAAATAAATTTTTTAGATATGTTCATTTAGTAAAGTTGCAATATTGCTTATGATAAGGCAAGTTCTATTTTTCAATAGTTTAAATTTTATATTAATTAAATTATAAAATTTTATTATAAATCATGTTTCATTTATTCATATATATATATATATAATTTTTTTAATTATAAATGCCTACTAGATAATATTTATCTAGATATAAAAAACCAAAATTAAAAAAAAAAAAATCTCAAAAAGGCTCTATGAATAAATTTGTTACTAGTATTGAGTAAAACACAATAAATAAATAAATGAGCAAGAAAAATGGAAGTTTTCTTTTTAAGATCCAAAATTTAGCTCATGTTTGGTACACTAAATAATTAAGGATTGTGATATGAATGATGATCTTTATTGTTGTGAATAAAATGTGTTGTAACAAAATAACTAAACATATTCATAAGTTTGGTTGTGGGTTGTAAGTTGTAACATTAAAATATATAAAACTTAAGATTTATTTTAGGAAATGTTACTCATATAATTATATTTCCTTAAAAATAAAATTCTTTAAATTTGAGAAGGAGATAAGTTATTTTTATGACTTTTTATTTTTATAATCGTTATGTGTATATGGAAAGTTTGTTTATTTAAAAATATATTAAGTTTAAAAATTATTACACTTACTAAGGAATAGCTATCTATTACAATTCTTTTACAGAGAAATAGTTATTTCTTATTTTAAAAATATCTATTTATAAAGAATGACTATTCCCTATAATAAAAATATAACCAAATTAAAGAATAGTTAAACCAAGGAATAACTTTTATACTACAACACTTATTATAGTCTACTAAACATATCCTTATTAAGCTAACCCTCATATTAAGCATGGAAACCCATAACCCAAAGAATTTTTTTTTAGAAGAACCTATGCATAGACTTAACTGATCAACGTGCACATGATGAAAAAAAGAGTAAAGTTGTAGACACAATACAATAACTTTCGTAATAGTTAAATTGGTAGGTTTTATTGGTTCTCATTTAAGTCAATTACTAACATTTTTAAGGCCTTTTGGATATATACCATTGTCAATTTTTTAAAATTCTTCTCCCATCTCCTCGTGTGTGTGTTAAAATACTTAGTATTTTTTAAAAAGATTTTACCATTTACTAAGAACAACTTACTACCTCAACAATTATAAATTATTTTGTGAAAAGTTTTGTGGTGGTGGACTTACTGGGTCAAAGTCATTACCCCAGCTACTATGCATTGTAGATAGTGCATTAAATATTGCCTTGTCGAGCATGATTCATGGGAAAATAGTATTCCACTTTGATTTCATTTTCTTCTTCCTGTTTTCTTTTCTTTTTTAATGATAAGATATAATTTGAATGAAAAACAATTCTAGCATTTTTCTTGAATCAATGACATTCATTTTATAATAATTACTTTTTAAAGTCAAAGTTATCTGTGAGGACCACAATTTAACTCCTTACAACCACTTTAAAAACAGACCTACAAAGTGTGATGTCAAATATCATAAAGGTGTGTTTAGTAGAAAGAAAACATTTTAGAGGGTGTTTGGTTGGGAGGGGGAAAGGAAAAGAAAGGGTGAGGCTTGTGTATTTTCTTCCCGGACCCACTAGAAAGTTTTCTCCCCAAAATAGGAAGAAAATTGTGGGGAGGGAGTTTGATATGTTTATTGACCAAAATGCCTATGTGCACTTGCACTTGGGCTTTTGTCCAATATGTTGGCTTTTTCCCCTTCTTCTTTCAGCTCCAATTTCAAGTATTTTTTTTTTGTGCTCATTTTTTTTTTCTTTTGCTTTCTTGGACCTAGACGTTGTCTCTTCCTTTTTTTATTTATTTTTTTGTCACCTTTTTTGTTTTAATTAGGCGTCATTTTTTAATAAGGGTATATAAGTAAATTTATATAAACTCATTTTTTCCATCCCGCCACTTTTTCACTCCCAACCAAACAAAAAGAAGGGAAATTAAAATATTTTCTATCCTTCCACTTTTCCATCCTCGCACCATTTTCTATCATTCCACTTTTCCACCTCTCCAACCAAACGGACCCTAAAAGATTTAAGTGTACTTCCCTCGTTACCAATTAGTTTTGAGGCAAAATGGCACACCTTATGGTCCAAAAAATGGTATCAAAGCTATTATCATGGGAATGAGTTGTGGGAGTTTCATTGTGAGAGAGAGATTGTTGGGAGAGTTACAATTCAATTTTCTATAACCACTCTAAAAACAGGCTCACAAAACATGATGTCAAATGACATATAAATTTGAGTGTGTCATCTCCATTACCAATTAATTTTTAGGTAGAGTGGCACAATTTACGATCCAACATTATTAAATGATTTTCTATTTATGTGTGATTTGAACGTATGCTTTTTATTTGATAACAATTTTTTCTATTAATTGAGCAAATTAAAACTTAAGTTGAATCCTTTCTCAAAAAAAAAAAAAAATAAATAAAGAAAAAAAAAACTTAAGTTGAATCACGTTGCTTAATTACGTATATCTCATTATCTCTTTCACATTTGATATATCACCTTTTTTTTTTTTTTTTGAGAGAATTTATAGTATCAAATGTAACGAGTCTTGTTTTACACAATATCACCCAAGTCTTAGCTTATTTATTTATTTATTTTTAAAAGAAGAACCTAAGTCCTAGCTTAAATTGAGATTTATAGTATAGATTATTAAGCCCATAGACCGATATCACCTAGGTTTTTTCAAAAACGTAAAAATATGATATCACTTGTGAATAAATTAGGACAAAAACCACTTCTTGCGCACTGTGTTTGAGGACCAGCCTACACATCCACGTCCGCGTCTTTTAATATAAAAGATTTAGTGCCATTTTTATGAACCCAGCTTTGTGATTGGCTAAACCCACGTGATCAAGATTCTCAATATCAAAGAAAACATGATGTTTCCATAAATACCAATAGAAACCAGTGTGGCTGATACCGTACCGGCCAGTGCACTGGTACCGGTACTCTTTTATATTGTACCGAAAAAAATACCGGCTGTACCGGTCGCGTACCGGCCATACCGGCCAATTTCGGTCAATATTGGCTGGTACCGGATGCATCGGTCGGTACAAAAAAAAGCTTTTTTTTTTTAGTTTTGTAATTTTTGAATTTTTGTAAAGGCATAATGGTAACTTATTTACATTAACTTCTTAGTATTATTTGTTTTTTTAGTGTGCAATGAACAACTAAACTTTCTATTTTTATATTGTGTTTTTTTTTATTTTATTTGATACTAAAGTCTAAAATTATAAATAATTTATTCTAAATTGAGGTAATGTTTTATAATAAACTTTTATATTTTCTATAATATAAATGAAATATTATATATTTATAAATATGGTTCTAGAGATTTTGGTGGGTGGGTGTATGTGTATATAAAATAGCGGTAAACCCGAAACAGTACACCGGTATTGACCGGTATTCGAAATATATCGTATCGGTGGTCAAACCGGTACAGCCTCCGGTACGATATTGACTTCCTTCATAGAAACCTAGGATTACCGAAACCTATGCACAAGGGATAACATATAAAATTACATCCTTTAAAAAAAAAACATATAAAATTGCATGCCTTCCGTGCTTCAAAAATCAAATTAAAATCTTGGCCAAGTGTCAATCATCAAGAAATCATAGACAGTACTTTTTTTTTTTTAGATACTTGCCTTTGACTAGTAATATGTGAAGGAAACACTCATTCTCGTGCCCAAATTTAGATCCTACTTGTTTGTCAACATTTGATTAGATTTCAACCTCTTCAAGTATATGTGGTGAATTTATGAAAAATTGCTAAAATCCAATAAAACAATTGACACATAAATAGAGTATAGATTTTGATGTGAGAAAGGGTGTATTCCAAGCATTACTATGTATAAACAATACATTTTTGTTTTTGTTTTTCGAGATACATGCCTTGACAGTACATTATACGAGTATAAAATTACTTTTAAAAAACAAAGAAACATGTATTTTTATTCTATCTCATTATTAATTCCAACATCATAGAAGCGAATTCAGATCTTCTAAATTTCCTAAGGTACTTTACCAAATAAATTTCCTTACATCTCAACTATTTTTTAATGATTTAATGGTCAGGATTTTTTCATGTTAGCATCCCATTAACAATAATCTTAATTATTTTGTTTGTAATATTATTTTATTATTTTAAGACTACTATTAGTGAAATGCTGAAATAGGAAAATCTAGACTCTTGAATCATAATAAAAATGGTTAGGATTTAAGGAAATCTATTGATAGAGTACCCTAAGAAATCTAGAAGCTCTGAATCTCACAGAAACCAGCTTGTAGTGTCATGCGTTTTTTATTATATGTTTTTTTTTTTCAAACCAAACAAAAATAAAGAAATAATAAAAATTTTATGTAAGAGAATATAATATTAAGTCCTCAAATAATTTTTTAGTGCATTGAAATTAAAAAAAAAAAGAAGAGAAAATACCAAATCTCAATACTTATATAATTTTAAAATATTGGATTAGAGGCATCTTCTACTCAATATGTATTGAGGCATAAGACGATAGATTTAAGTCAATTTTTTCATTTTTTTATAAACAATATTTTTATATTTGATTATTAAGTAAATAATACTTAACTTTTTATATTGGGTTTTTGGCCAAAATGAGCAAATGCCCTTTTCGCGCAAAAAAAAAAAAAAAAAAAAAAAGCATTATGCCCCATTTCCCAAACTAATTAGGAAAATGCCACACTTTTGAAACTCAATTTTCTCAAAATTGAGTTAAGTCTTATAACGGCGTTTTAAGGAGCCTATAACGGCGTTTTCGAACTTGAGTTTCATGAAATCGAGTTATAAGTAAAAAAGAAAAGATAGAAAAACTTGCATGAAACTCGAGTTCATGGAGCTTAAGTTACAAAACGCCGCTATAGGTCCTTAAAATGTCGCTATAGGCTCCTTAAAACGTCGCTATAGGGCTCCATTTTTTTTTAACTCGATTTTGAGAAAATCGAGTTTCAAAAGAGGGACATTTTTCTAATTAGTTTGAGAAAGGGGGCATCTGCCCTTTTTTTTTTTGCGCAAAATGAGCATTTGCCCATTTTTGCCTTCGGTTTTTAAACCATTATTCTTGTTTTTTGCACTGTCGCTCCCGTTTGGATTGAGGGATGAGGGAGAGGAAGTAGAGTAGAGTAAGTTGAAAATAGACTAATTTTGGGTTAATTAATTCTACTCTACTCTACTTGCCCTCTCTCCCCTTCAATCCAAATGGATAAAAAATGCCTAGTCTTAAGGCTCCCATTACGAATTCATAATTTATACTAGTCTCGTCACACGTGCTTTGCTTGTACAATAATGCTCTTTTTAAATTTTTTTTTTTGGTTTAGTGTCATAATTTTTTATTCAATTATAGCCACATCAAAATCCTATATACAATTCATCTACTTGATAGTTGACACCATACTTCTTTAGTTGTTTTGGTTTGTCAAAAATCCATAGCTTGGGATCTTAATAACTTGGAAAAAAAAATTAAGATTAGTACCTTAAAATGTATAAAAAGAAAAAGAAATAGAAAGAAATCAAAATATCGACCGTAAACATAACTGTCGGGTACTAGAATTCCAAGTAAGGTAATTATGTCACGTGTCATAGCATGGCCCAGAAGAGTAGTTACTGCGCCGAGAAGCCTACATTCTTGAATTCTATGATCACGTCATCAATACGTCATCAAAGAAGGCCTTACAATACAGAAAGAGCTTTGGGAAGGGAATCAGCACTGATATGATTGAAGAGCTGGTGGCACCACATTTAATGCATCCCACCAAACCTCCTGACCGCATTTATATGGAAAAGACCCTTGAACAATACTGCCTTGGTTGCTATATCTCACAGGGGTTCAGGAAAGGTGCCTGATGGGACTAGCATTTGAGGGGAGGCCTGCATGATCAACAGATGAAAGACCAGGATCATCTAAAAGGGTCTATATAAGATAGAAGGTCCCCGGAGAGAGGGGATCAGAAAAATAGCAGAGAAAAACACAGCAGCACAAAGAAAGGAAACTGTGAACAAATCTCATAGTAATATATTCAAGAACAAACCTCCTTAGACTGGATCAAGGAGAATTATCCTTCTCAATACTTTAGTGGCCTTCTATTTTTCCTTGTCTCCTTGCTATTTTTGACCCATAGTAAGCATTATCTCACCCATAAAAGCCTAGTCTTAGAGTCTACTCTCTAACAAATTCATTATTTGGGGGCTATTTGGGTCTGGGTCCTCCAATCGTTTGGGCTCAGGAGCCAAATCCAGTTCCTACAATAACCCAAAGTAAATTACTAATTAAATTTAACCGAGCAAAGGAAGAAAGGAACAATATAATAAAAAAAAACATTTATATTGGGTAATATTTATGTAAATGAGAAAAATTACCTCGTGACATTTGCTTTGAACGTAATACCTAAACAAAATGATTGTTGCAATTTCATTTCATCACCAGGTATATAAGGAAAAAAAAATTCATAAAGTGTTAAAGACAATGAGATTCATAGAAAAATTTATTTATTTTAATTATTTTTTTATGTTTACCTTAAGAGTTGAGTTGAGATGCAATTCTCTGATGGAAAGCAAGTGGCACTGGTGTACAAATGATAAGAAAAAAACTAATTGATCATTTTCTTATACAACTTCTCTTAGTAAGTTTTGAATTTGAGTAATTGTAATAGTGGATTTGGAGGTAGAGTTTTGAGTTTGATTAACTACTTGGTAATTATCCTTTAAATTGAGAAAAAGAGGGAGTGGAAAAAAAAAGAAAGAAAGAGAAGCCGTTTTATTTATATATATAAAAAAGATGACTAATGTGAGAGGGAGGAAAAAAAACTATTTGAAAAAAAAAAGCTTTTTTATCCCTTCACATTAGAAAAAAGAGGGAGTGAAAAAAAAAAAAAAAAGTAGAAGAATTTGCAAAGAGACTTGAGGGAGAAATGTGGTTATTTTCAAATTGTTTTTTTTTTTTTAAATTTTTAAATTTAGCAAAAATTTATGAGTTTTTTAATTAGCAATTTTATAAGTTTAAATGTTTAACCTTATTGTTTAAACTTTCTACACATGCAAATTTAATGGTATTTTAGATATCTAAAATGAGGATCCCAAACCAGCAAAGCCCCTTTTATATATAAATAGACACACACACAAAAGTTATATACAAACAAAATTATCTTCCTTCTCAAAAAAAAAAAAAAAAAAAAAATTATCTTATATGACAACTTTACATCTTTCTAACCCTCTATTGAGAATGCAAGAGTTTTTTTAATTTGTTATAGAGACATCTAACAAATATTCAAAAAATGATTTTAGCATTTTCCATTAAAGTTATGATTAACTACTGACTGAGCATCTTAAGACCATTCTTTTGAACAACCATGAGTCCATAACATTTATAGATATTAAATATAAGTATATAACAAGAAATTAATATAACAAAACCACTAAAAGCAACCATAATTAAATTGAATTTAAATTCAACCAAACTAGACAATTATGGACAAAAAATAAATTCAAGATCACTTTTGTATTTGAAAGTATTGTCAAACTTTGCAATGGTAACATGTGGGTGCACTCACTATCCTAATGAATTTTCATACGCTAGTTTCAAGATGTGCTCCAAAAAATGTCAAAGGCAATAGCAATTTTGTTAGTTTTGAAATGTGTACGAGGTTAAAGTTAGTGGTATCAATTGGTTTAATAAATTAAATGAAATAAGTAAAAGAAAATCATAAACCAATAGATAAATATAAATAAAAATTAAATTAAAATAAAATTGAAAACGAATAAGAAAAAAATTGGTATCTATCCAGAAATGACCTCTTGATGGTTGTGCTGTGCTTTTCATATGAACTTAATGACAAGTTTTGGGGGGAGGGGGGGGGGGGGGGGCAAATATTTTGTCCTTAATTGGTGGGCCAACTCTTGCAAAAGGGGATTGGGTGCTAATTGTTACATACTATAATACATTTTAAAAAATTTTGTCCTTGGTGGGCCAACTCTTGCAAAAGGGGATTGGGTGCTCATTTTTACATACTATAATACATTTTTTAAAATTTTGGGGGCCATGTTCCCTTAACACTGAAGGTGGTTCCGTCCATAAGTAAGTGGTTTGAAAAAAAATTAAAAAAAATGTTGTGCACTATTTTCTCAAACCATCGATAATTAATTTTCCTTAATGGTTAAAGGTTTTAATTTTTGTAAATTAATATTGTATGTAGTTAGTTGTCAACATTAGCCACCTAATATCCTACGTGGGTTGATGGAAACTCATCAAACAAGTTTTATCTCTTGCTTATTACCAAAATCAAAATTGACAATTAGATAAAAATTTTATAATCTATATATCTATATAAAACTGAAAATTTTGAAACTTTCACAATTTTTCACGTTAGCACAATATTTAAATAAATTATTATTTTATTTAAATAAAATTATTTTTGTTTAATTCAAACTTAATAAAGAGTGAAACTCTATCTTTATAACAAGTCCAACATAAATTCAAACCCGTTTTTTTTTTAAACAAAATTATTTGTGTTTAATCCAAACTTATCAAGGAGTAAAACTTTATCTTTTTAACAAGTCTAACTTAAACTCAAACTCAAATGTTAATATTATTATTATTATTATTATTATTATTATTATGCAAACTTATAGCCATGAATTATTCTTTTGAATGTAACCCAATATTTTTCTTATATTTTTCTATTTTTAATCATATATATTTTGTTTTATTTCAATAATTTCTAAGCAGTAAATCATTTGATTACTTGAAATTATTTGACAAATTTTTTGTAAGTCATTGCACGTTCAAGCAATGACTTTTTCATCAAATTGTAATACAAATTAAAGTCATATAAGAGCAAATCATATAATGATATAGTTTCTTAATCAATTTAAGATTTTATAAAATTATTTTAATCTATCTCACAAATAGGTAGGTTTCTGTGCATAACACGAGTTAGCGACTAGTTTTACTAAATAAAGTTAACATTTTTTTTAAAAATAATTTTTTTGGTTAAATCTAGGGTCAAACTATGTTATAGATATCCATTGCAGTCACCTCATCACTTTTACTGTTAAAAACAGAAAAATTATAACAAAATTAGAGAAATTAAGATCAAAAGTTTTAGGGTTTTGTAAAATCAATTTAAACACTTTCACCATGCACAGCCCCACAATTACCAATCCAAAATCCACATCCAAACACGCTCGAACCCATCAAATGACCACACTGTGAGACACCCATCACCGTTGGCCAGTCGCCTGTTTTTTACTAACCAAAAATTCCCTATTTCAAAGCCAAACAACAAACCCACAAAGGAATATATATATATATATTCCCAGCACATTGAAGAATGAACAGCAACGTGTTCCTCAATTCCTTCATCATCCCTACTATTCCCATCACGAATAAGAATATCTTCCAAAAATCAAACTCAAAACCACTTTTTTTCTTAATCGTGGAAACGTCTCAAACAATATTCATCGGAACTAGGAGATACTTCTTCCTCACCATATTCGGAAAACAATAGCAAACTGAAAATTGAGAGAAAGTACCCAATATACATAGGATTGAAGGAGAAAAAAAAAAATTATTTCGTAGGATATTTCATATACCACCACACTAGGCCAGACTAACAGAACGATACCACATTATTTTGGTTTACATGGCAGCCAACAGGCCTGGGTGAGTTAAAGCAGCTCTTTCTCCCTACACAAGAGAGAGAGAGAGAGAGAGAGAGAGAGAGAGAGAGAGATTTTCATTTCCACTACACACTTTGCTTTGCTCTAACTATACTCGTGTGTGTCCGTGTCCTTTCCATGAAGTTTATGGTCACCATGGCTTTTTGATCTTGATTACAGGAGGTGTTGAATATATATGTCAGATGGATTGCTGAACAAAGTCGCTCTTAATTATTACAAAACCCTAACTTTTGGATCTTGATTTCTATGATTTTATTTTGTTTTGTTTGTTTGTTTGTTTTTTTAACGGTTTAATCATGAGGTAGTTAACGGAGATTTAAGTTAAATGTGGGTAAAATGACATTTTTAAACCACATAT
This sequence comes from Castanea sativa, assembly GCF_040712315.1. Classification (NCBI taxonomy): domain Eukaryota; kingdom Viridiplantae; phylum Streptophyta; class Magnoliopsida; order Fagales; family Fagaceae; genus Castanea; species Castanea sativa. Next base: position 21,299,303 of record NC_134019.1, on the reverse strand, counting down.
GGCAAAGTGATTATGGGTTTGACCATAAGTGGATAAATTGTAACAAATCTTTAATTTTTGTATATTTAGGTTTTGTTATTTTCTCTTTATCAATTGAGCATATAGTCAATCAATGTAATCCAGTTTTCACAACAAAAAAAAAAAAAATTCAATTTAATCCTCTTATTACATAAGACTTTATCAATTTTAATTTACTAATAACATTAAATACTGCATGAAAGACTGATTTACAAAAATAAAAACTTTCTGTTGTTAGGAACAATAATTGTTAATGTTATTCAGTACACTCATAACATTTGTTTTTTAGGGTTTCCATTAGGCTGGACTTCTATTGTCTTAATATTTAAGCTTTCTTAAAGGTGGGGAAAAGAATGTGAAATCTACTTATATTTTTTATTTAAAAGAAAAAAAAAATTATGATCGTATAGGGATTTTTTAAACAATTTTGGTAGGAGCTTCCCTCCCCCCCCCAAACCCCCCTCTTATGGGGGCCTTATGTCCAGGTCCTGTTTGGAGGGATTTTTCTTTCTTAAACATCTATTATATGTAGCATTTACAATTACTTTAAATTAAAAAAATCTAAGCTATTATTAGGTACTTATTATCCAACTAATAAATATGAGGATTTTTTTTTTTTTGGATACAAGATAGAATTCTACTCTAACTTAATCTAAGTGTATATATGTGTGAAGCTCCCTCTTGGAGACTTGAACCCCGGCCTTTACCCCCCACACCTCATAAGCACTTTTACTTGTGGAGTGACTATCGCACCAAGGGTGTGCGGTGGTATATGAGGAAATTTTAATATAATCATAATAAGGCAACCTAATGAAAGAGTTTTTTTTTTTTTTTTTAAAAGAATGAAAGAGATAATTGGTACATTGGAAGAGCAAAGTATTACTTATTGGAAGAGCAAAGTATTACTTATTTAATAAAATGTTAATGATATTAATTAATAATATACTAATATAATAATTGTTAAAGATTGATTATAATATTAGTTTATTTTTTAGATTAAATTTAAAGAAAAAAAAAACGTAAAGAACATCAGTCAATAGCCTCACCTAATCTTAACATACAATTTTATTGTTTAACTTTATATTATAAGTGTCTTTATTTTGATGATAAAAACAATCATTAGGAGCGGATCAATGGTGGCTCTAGGAATTTTTGTTAGGGGGTCACTAAGAAACTTAAATTATACAAAATTTAAAAAAGAGACAACTTAAATATCAACATCATAAATAAAAAATAAAAAAAAACTCGCAAATATATGAAATATTACGATTTCTTTCTACTAACAAAGAGAAAAAAAATGATTGATAAGAAATATAGTGGGAATTGAAAGCATTGAGAGAGAGAGAGAGAGAGGGATGATATTTGATACAACTGTGAGCCGAGTTATTAAGAAGAACAAAATTATTGCAATTGCAAACTCAAATAGAGCAAAATTGTTGATATCGCCAATGAGAACTCATGACTATAATAACTCTCTTAGAACACGAAAAATCATATAAGCTTTTTTTTTAATAGTTAAAGATTATATTTGAGGGGACAAAATTATTTTTGAAGTAATGCTACATTTACAATATCTTCACAAAAAATCTTATCTGACAATCTATTATTGGTGAATTAAAAAGAAATATCAATAATGGGCTGCAATTAGATTTATTAAAAATTGCTTATTATGTAAGATTTGTAATAAAATTATTGTGAAAATATTGTGAATGTAACATTACTCTTATTTTTTGAACCTAAATTCATGTGATTATTAAGTTAGGGTAGTCAACATTTATACTAGGGTGGTTAGAATAGGATAGTTTAGTATAATCCTTTTTTGCAAGTTTGTGTGTGTGTGTGTGTGTGTCACACACACACACACACACACACACACACACACAGTTTTGCATGTCAGGGTGATCCTGTGACCACCCTAACTTACACATGCATGAAGTCACCCCTAGAATCGATGTCATAGGTTAAAAGTCTATAAAAAAAAATCTATTATGAGTTTTAACAACACGTGTGGTATTATTGGTTTATGAATATTCTTTTTTTTATATATATAATTTTATAATTGGAGGAGATGATATTTAAACCATAAACATCTCAATAGATAGTGTCACCAAGTTTTTTATTTATTTTTATATAAGTTATAAGGCTCTTGTAATGTGCATTAATAAAAATTAATAAAATACACCTGTCAATTACTTGATGTGTGTGCATAATAATTTCAATATCATTATATATATATATATATATATATATATATATATATATATATATATATTCTTTTCTTGGTATTTGTATATAGTTCCAACCTGTAGGTTTCAGTTAGCTCAGCTGGTAAAGTTTCTGATAGTTGTATAAGAGATTTGAGGTTCAATCCCTGTTTACACCAAAAACTGATTGGTGTCTTGGTCTGATAATAAAAAAGTTATTATCAGGAGCGAACGCTATTGGTTGAAATACTCTAAAAAAAAAAAAAAAACACAAAAGTTCAACCTTGTGTTTTAATTTTTGAAAAATATAAAAAATTAAACAGTAGAATGTTAAATACATCCCTTAACGCACTTTCTAAAAAATTATCCTTATTTCTTATATCTCCATCCTTAAGGCAGTGGAATATATCAAATTTGTGTTTTTTAAGGTATCGAGGTCCTCTTCTTTCTTTCTTTTTTTCTTTTTTTTTTTGAGAGAAAAGATGATGAGTATTTTATTAATGATAGATTGGAAAAAGACAATTACACTAGCTCTTTCCATAATCCTAGCATCCTAGTACTTTGCTCTCCTAGGCCACTTTTTGTCATGTTAATGGAGCTTTGTACACTTAAACCTAGGCCACTTAGAGTTTTCTAAACCTAGGCCACTTTTTGTCATGTTAATGGAGCTTTGTACACTTAAACCTAGGCCACTTAGAGCCATTCTTCTATTAACCATTTGGAGTTTGCTAAATCTAATGTGCTTTGGTTAGCCAATCATCTGCTTTCTTGTCACAATGGCATGATATCACCAGATCTTTTCGACTATGGTGCTTTCTTGGTAAGTAGTTATTATTTTGATGATCAATTCAACTGAAACTTTAACCTTATAGATTTATATAATAACTACTTACCAGTTACCAATGATCATCAAAATAGGGCATATATGGGATTCTGTTCACACTTCAGATTACAAAATTAAAATGTCAAAGGATTAATTTAATAGCTCAATGATACGAGGTACTTCAAAATTAAAAGTGATTAATTTAATAACATTTGCAAGCTGTAAAGGTATAAGGTTGTTTTCTTTTTAATTCTGAAGATGCCAAATTAGTTAGGATTCTGTTCACACTTCAAAGTACATGACTACAATGTACAATTAGTCATCCTTTGGACACCCTTGAGCGCCATTGAGAGAATTTGAAGTTAAAGAAAAGGGACAAATGTTGGGTTTGGTGCTTCAATGCATTGGACCCGACATGATATTGACATAAAACAAACTTTGAACAAATTTTCACATTGTATCGAATTCAATACATTGGATCACTGAACCTAAGCTGTCTAAGAAAAAAAAAAAAGACAAATAGCATACATGTGAATGAACGCCTGGAAACAGTATTCTTTAAAGTCTTTTCGATCAAGAAAAAAAAGCTGGCATACAACATACATGTGAATGCATGTCTGGAAACAGTATTCTTTAATGTTTTTTCTCAAGAAAAAAAGCTAGCATACAGCATACATGTGAATGCACGTCTGAAAACTGTATTCTCAATATTCACCCCCTCAAGCCCTAAACTTGTAGTCATTAGTAGCCCTAAACTTGTAATCATTAGTATGAGACTATGTATCCGTTTGGATACGGATTATTCAGCGTTGCGTTTTTTCTGTTGCGTTTTTCTCTTCTTCTTTTTTCTTTTTTCTGGGCACGTGTTTCGGGATGCAGAGGCTACTGTTCATACACTGCGCATGAACAGTAGCTGCAATAGTGGACCAATTTAACTGTGAACAGTGCATTGTGTACTGTTCATGGACCCACAAAATTCACTTTTCAGCAATTTTTTCATTAAAAATGGGTCTCACGGCACTATTCACATATTTAAAAATTATTTTATTACAGTTTTCAGTTTTCAGTTTCAGCAAAATAAGTTTTATCCAAATGAACCCTAAGAGTAGAGCGACCGCAAAACCTGCAACTTTAAGATGATAATAGAAAGTTTTGAGAGGATTCTGACCCCCAAAAAAAAAAATTTCAGCAAAAGGGAAAAAAAAGAAAAAGAAAAAGAAAAAGAAAAAAAGATTTGAGATTGAAAGCAAATCCGGAGGTTCTAGTTTCTAAGTATAATGCTTAATTTACCGCACATTATGGACAGCAAAAAAGTGATCACAACTACGACATTTTTGATAACCTCTTTTCTTTTATTTATTTATTTAGTTAAAAAAATAAATAAAGTGTGACTTTAGTAAATTCTAGTTTTGGTGGCTAATTAAGAATTAACAAGCATTACTTGGTCATGTTATCGGCTAACATGGGAGAATTCGAATCCCGTTAATTTTATTCGCAAGTTTAGTGGTCCAATCTCACCATCTTTGAAAATATTCCCAAAATTTTCAAAGTGGGTACGAACCTAAGATACAACAAAATAATGGCATGGAATCTTACTTTCCCAATTTTAAATTTTGTGTTTAGGTTTGAACCTTTTTGTAGAATTGTTTAGAGTTAATTAATTACGATAACTCTAGGTTATATCCTGAAATTATTTTCTTCTCTAATAAGCAATGGCTGTATTGGATCCCCCACAAATTAAAAATAAAAATAAAAACCTATAAAGAAAATGAGCTTAAGACAAAAAGAAATAGGCCCATGTTAATGAAGAACAGAACATATTACACACTAAAAACATTAAAGCCGACATATCGTTTAGAAAGTTTATGCGGCAAAGAAGCAAAACATAGGTTCCAGTAATTTAAAAATAAGACAAAAATTTTCAAGGAAAATATTGTAAGAAAAGAAAGAGAATAAATCTGAAAGGTTGTAATAAAATCTTATTAATTTTTCTTTTTCTGAGAAAATCTTATTAATTATAATTTTTTTTTTTAAAATTGAATGGATCCTAGGAATTAATTCAGCATGCTTATAGAATCATTGCGCATGCATATGCATGCGTATGTGTGTACGGAGGTAGAGAATATACCTTAATTTTTTTTTTTACTTAAAAACAATTAATGAAGGGTAGAAGGTGTACTTGATGAATTATTAAACCTAAGGAAAAATAAAAATGGGAATAATAAGTAGTATCAGATATATTAACATAACCTTCATAAAAAAAAAGAAGATATATTAACATAATTTGAGACCCTTTTATAGTGGTACTTTGAGACAAGTAATGTGTTTGAGCTTGGTGAGAGAGTGTAATTAAGTGTGTAGGTTTGTTTAAAAGTTAGTTTGTTTCTATTAAAAAAAAAAAAACACAACCCACCAAAAGACATAAGGTACGTTTACTGCTCACACTTATTTATATACATTTTAAATGGTGATTCACTTCATATCTCACCACAAACAAACCAAAGTTAGAGATGGAGATGGTATCTTCTGCACTAGCTGCTGCATTTAGCGATCTCACAAGATAATTATTGATAGAGATAGAGATAAAGATCCAGGCAATCAAAAATGGAACTGGGATTTGTATTTGAGAGGTCAAAGCATAAAAACATTTTTTTCCCACCAGTCAAGAATAAGAAATATACAACGATTCAGAAATAAATTAATACATAAAAATCCAAACTAGCATATATTCAATATTAAACATATATAAAATGATCCTTTGTATATTAAATAAAAATAAAGTCATAAAATCATAAATGATTTATTATATATTAAATAAAAATAAAGTCATAAAATGATTATAAGTTAGCTTTAAGGACCAAATTGGTCAGTTTTGAAAAGTTTTGGACATGATTGACATTAGCCCAAATCCTAGGTATGTCAATAGATTTTACCCAATTTTTTTATAATTATATGTGTGGTAGTCAAAGTAATCTAGGTAAGCAAAAAAAAAAAATTGTTGACCTCTATCTAGCGCAGCACTATAAAGTTGAAATAGTGTTTTTCACTCAATAACACCCTATAGGATTCTTCCTCAGTAGTTGTAGAACCATCTAGACTAGCCTAATAGCCTTGTTAAGTGAGATGCTAAATATATTACTACATAAGGCATTGATGAGCTTTGTGATTGTGGAACATAATGATAATTGAATTGGAAACCTCATTAGAGATTAGAAATCATCCAAAGAGGGCTTACAAAGGAAAACAGAGAGACAATGAGAGAAGTGAGAGAGAAAAAAAAAGATCAAGGAGAGAGAGAGAGAGAGAGAGAGAGAGAGAGAGAGATTGTTTTCCATTAAACAAAGGCAATTTTCCTTTGACCTATTTTTTTATACTACCAAACATCAGAAAATACGAAAAACTATATTTACATAAGATTTTCTATCAAAACAAACAAAGCATTCTTTTTTACAATTTCGCTTGATTGCACGTCCATTGAAGTTACTGCCTCAAATGATTTTTAAATGTTGTAACGTGCTATTTCTTCCAACACTCCTCTGATTTTGCTCAATCAAAATTGCTTCCTTGTACAATTCAAATTCTAGCACTTGGAACCTCAACCTAATTACAAAATAAACCCACAAATTACAAAATACAATATATTTACATGATAATTACAAGAAAATTTGGCATGAAATATGCCAACACAATAGAAACCTAACAATTAAATACAGTCATTTGAATTGAAAATTAAAAAACAAAAGGCTATTTTAGTAGCACTTAGGTGATTGTTATGTAAGTGGGAGGGTTTATTTATGTTTTGTTTTGTTTTGTTTTTTTGGTTTTTGTTTTTGTTTTTGTTTTTTTTTTTTTTTTTGTGGGAGGGTGTAAAGAATATTCATGAAATTCCTAGATTTGTGAGATGCAAAAATAGAGAAAAAATATGCGCCAAAGAAAACAATCATACAAGACTATATTTACTTTGTTTGGCAATTTGCTTACATCAATAGGGTAATAGTGATTTCACTATTCACAAGGAAAAAAAATACAAGAGGCGGCAATATAGTTTTCTCTCTCTCAAAAGAATACCACAAACCCTAATTTGAAACAATAGTATTTTCTATCTTTCATAGAGGATTCACAATGGGCTAAAAAATAGTACAATTTTTTCTATCTCAAAAGAACACCACATACGAGCGCTTTGGCTTGGGCCTATCGCCCCAAGCCTCCGCTCCATGGATTAAGCCTAGCTTAGAAAATCTTCCATTAAAAATTGTAACATTTTTATATCGGATTGGGTTAAAATCTGGACCAAACACAATTAGTTTCCAAATGGTAATAGAGGAGAGGTGGGGAGGGACCACTCCATTTTAAATTTTATATATTATACACACTACTTTAACAAAAAGTTAGGGGGCTATGGCCTTCGTTAATCGCTTCATTGGTCTAACTCTGTCTATGTAGCTAACAATCATGCTAAAAAAATTATATGTGTTTATAATAACCAAAAAGGAAGGGATATATATACACACACATGGGATATAGACTAACTATTAACTCATTTTGAGCTTTTACTTCCTAGAAATTAGAGCTATTATTTTCACCATCAATGTATAAATAGGAAAACAGGAGCGGAGTCAAGAATTTATTTGGGGATTGAATTGTTTTATTTTGTTAAGTTATGGTTTTTCACATAACTTTTATGTTGGTTTTATTCCATGACAAAAAGTGTTGTAATTGCATTAATTTATTTCCTTATAATTTGTGGGATTTATTTGTAATGGGTTTAGTCTTAAGTGATGAATATTTGATCAAGACAGCTAAAAGTCAAGTGAGGAGCACGTGTCGGAAGTTGAAAAGTTAGTGCATCACGCGAATATCTCGCAACTTGGCCAACCTCTAAGGTAATCTTTAACATCTTTCATTGATTTTAATCATTAGATTATGTTTTTGGGGGGTTTTATGTTCATAGTTGGGTTTTTTTCAAATGGGGGTTAGAAAGCTTAATTTTTGTCAATTTTTTTGTATGAGATTTGTTTTTTGTTGATTTCCTTTGGATGTTGGCCCCTTGTAGCATTTAGATCATATATTGAGGGTAGATTTCACCATGTTCATGCATTTCATCATATATAGGGTGTTAGTGTGCACGCTAGGTGTTTGATGAATTGCCTCTTAGGCATTTTCTTACTCGTTTGGACTTTGATGAGTTTAATACATTGGGGTTTTTCATGTTTTCTCATTAGGAACATGTTTGGTTTATTGGTTGTGTATTTTACACACCTTGCCCACATGTGAATTTCTCATGCCTTGTTCATGCATTGCACATAGTCACCTCATGCACACACTTTTACTACCCTTGTCATGCCTTAGTCTACATCTTGTTTCCTCATTCTTAGAATGTCATGTTTACCTTATACTTTTTAGCATTATGTTTTTAAGGTGTTTTATCTATTGTTTGAACTTCATTTCTCATTAATCTTGTACTCCTTATGCATCATTTTCTTTGTTCATATCTTCATAACTTTCCCTTATTCTTCTTGACCCCTTTGTCTATTCGTGTAAAAATGGACGAGAGTATACTAGAGAGTCTATTGGACTTGTGGAAATTCGTAGGAGGAGAAATTCCATAGAGGAGATGCATATACCAAGGGGGAGAAGACATCTTTTATGAGAAAACTTTTTTTCACTTTGTTTTACATTATGTTTGTTTTCTTATTTTTCTTTATGGTTCCTTGAGTTATTTTTAGTATCTATGCTTTGTTGTTCTCATCGCATTATGTTTATGTGTTGAATATGCATACATTCTTTATACCTTGTGCTTTATTGATTGCATGTTTAGATGATCATTGTGGCCATTTCGATATGACTGTCATGTGTTTGATCAAATTGCTCATATGTTTCACATCATGTTTACTTCATCACATTTTACTTGTTACATTATACTTGTCATTTTATTACTTGCATTACCTTGAGTGTTGTAGATGCTCATTTTTTGTAAGCCCAGTAGGAAGGAAGGCCCAAAGTCATGAGTAAAAGAGAGTAGTATGGAAATGTCATTAAGCTAAGTGGTAGGAATGATGGATAATGGGTCTATAAAGCAAATAAATGGACCCTTTGGAAGTAAGTGGGCCTAAAAGGGCCCAGAAGAAAGAATGACAACCCATGGGTTGTATGGATGTAGAAAAGTGAGAATGGGCCACGGCTATCACAGCAAGCCCAAGGCAATGTAAAGTAAATAAAGTAAGGGGTAATGGAGAACCCATGATCCCCAAGGAAAAAGTGAGAAGTACTTGGGCCAAGGAAGCCTAAAAAGTTAGTAGAAGCCCATGGGAAACACAGAATTGGAAAGGGCCAAGGATGCTCTAAGAAAGTAAGAGGGTCAATGATGTCCAAACAAAAGTAGGTGGGACAAGGGAGCCCGCGAGTGGCAAAGGGTCCAATGAGATTATTGGGCATTCTGAGAGAGAGTGAACAGAAAAGCCCAAAGAGGCCCAATAGGCCTGGGTTAAGCAAACCTCACAACAGGCATAATAGAATGATGCGGCAGGAAACAAGGGGCTGGAAACATAAGAACAGCCCACAATCCGGCAAGGCCTGCCCCCCTGAGAAAAGCAAACCATTAATACAAATTCAGGGAAAGCATCCCACGCCAAAACAAGCCAAAAACGAGCGGCAATGGTTTGACTTTCAGACTGCGGCAGACAGATGAGCAGCAGACATAATTTGAATAAGCATAGATGCAAAGCACGCGCAAGGCCCAAGCACCACCAGCCTGTACCCAGCCAATACAAGAAATGGTGAGGTCATGGGTCAGAGGTAAGGGGGTATGGTCTGGCGGTGGGGAGGGGGAAAAATCCATTTTCGTGTTTACTACTCAAGCTCTTTTGGAGGCAATGTCCTGTTAGGATGACATACTACCCAAAAGAGGCAAAGCTTAGTTGGAACCACCAAGTGCATGCCATGAGGGATAGAGAAAAGAGAGTATTTACACCATGGTAGGTAAGAGTGCCACGACGAGTAAGCAAACAAGAAAAAAAAAAAAAAAAAGCCTTCTTTGTCTGGTAAGACGGAGTGGCATTGGTTGGGTGACTGACCAGTCAGTGATGGTTGGCAAGGAAACCCACACTAGACAAAAACAGTTAAAAGCTAAAATGGTAAAAACCAAGCACGGCTGGCTCTATATAAGGAACCCTACTGTGCACGGCTAAAAGGGGGATGACAACCTCTGTGAGATAATCACTAGAATCGCTGAAACAGGGGAGTAAAAAAAAAAACAAGAAGAAAAAGAGAGAAAGAATAAAAGGAGAGTAAAAACAAAAAGAAAGAAAGGAAAGGATTAAAGGAACAGATAGGAGAAGTAAGAGAGAGCGGAGAGGACAGAATGATTGGCATGCACCAAATGAGTTAATCTCCCTCTCCCCCTCCAACTCATGCTCTCTGGTAATGAAAAATGACTTCACCCAACCCAAGTCACTTAGGCCCGCTCCTTTAAAGTAGCAAATTTCTCTCTCAAAGAGATTAGTAGCATTGAAGATGTGGTTCGCCTTCTTGATGTAGACTCTGCAGAACAGTTTAACTCGGTAGACTAACATTTATTTATTTAATATGCTTGTTGTTCTCCATTCAATACTTATTCTTTTGTTACTATTGTGTAAAAAGGGTACTCCTCATCAAGGCTCACTATTTATTTTATCTAAATTCCTATTATTGTCTTTATTATATCTGTCTGCTGTACTTAACGTAACAGTTCTGCCTACCATAAGCGTATGGTCAAGACCTGATTAACAGGGGCATTGTTTGCGCACAAACCGGACTAGGAAAGTTTGCTCTTGGACCGGTCCTAACTCCTCGATCCAAAAACCTTTGGGCCTAGTGTAGTGGCAGGCAGCCCAGCCCAACACTTGTAAAAAAAAAAAAAAGGCCCACACAAGTGTCTAATGTGTTTTGTGCAAGTGTTTCAAGAAATGGGCATTTGTGTTCCAAGTTCATCACATGTTTTAGATTTAGGGGTGAGGGAATTTTGCCATTATTCCCAAACTTAGATTTAAGTCTAGAGTCTATTATAGGGTGTTTTTGTCATGGAATAGCCAAATGGAGAGATTGTTAAGTTATGGTTTTTTACATAACATTAATGTTGGCTTTATTTTATGACAAAAGTGTTGTAAATGCATTAATTTATTTCCTTATATTTTGTAGGATTTATTTGTAATAGGTTTAGTCTTAAGTGGTGAATATTTGATCAAGGTAGCTAAAGATCACATGAGGAGATCATGCCGGAAGCTAAAGAGTTAGTGCATCTCACAAGTATTTCACGACTTGGCTAACCTGCAAGATGATTTGATAGCTGGGATTTTAAGTGTGATTTATATACCCTTCACCTATACTATATATACCCTTATTATCCTCAAAATTGTAAGGAGGCTATTTAGAAAAAAACCCTAGAAAAAGGTTTCTACAACACCCACCTTGTTAGAGAGAGCCACACATCCTCAAGAAAGAAATTCTTGTAGTCTCTTCTCCTCCCTTCTCCTATTGTTATACATTGAGAGGAGATTTGTATCTAAATACAACCCACACATATTCAGAGTACAGAGAGTGTTTTGGAGCTTGGAAGCATTAGGTATTTGCCAAAATAAATTGGTGAGACTTAGCGGATGTAATCGGACGGTATAGCGGGATCCGAGAAGTTAGTGAAGATAAGACTTCGAGTAACTAGAGCTTGGAGGGTTCAAGTACTTTGAGTAGATTAGAGTTGGAGGGTCTTTTTGTTATTCTTGTGGTCCAACTTATTCACTAGTAGATTATTTCAATTTGGAGGGTTGCAGAGAGGTTTTTTGCTAAGTTCTTCAGTTTCTTCTTCGATAACACATTACCGTGTTATCTTGGGTTTACTATTCTTTTACCCACTGCCCTTTCTATTTTAGCATTGCACTTATTTGTTGATCCATGCAATTGTTGAATGCTTCGATTGTTTAATTTGTTAATCACGTATATTTTGCATTAAGTGTGTTAAGCATAAAATTAATCAAGCTATAATTAAAATTGGGAGTCTAAACAAGCAATAATAGTTTTACACTATTTGAACTTTCATATTCATATATTTCTAGTCAAGAATAACTAAAACCACATATATTTGTGTAAAAAAAAAAAAAAAAATTCTAATACCAACGAAACTCATAATTTGTAAACATAAATTATTAACTCTAATATAGATATCTATACAAGATAATTTTTTTGATAGAACTAACCAACTTCCTAAACGCTAATGAGTATACTAAATTATCTAATTTTCTATAGACATATACAAAATAAATACATAAATTAAGAACTTAGCACATCTTCAATCAAAGTTTTTTATTTTTTTATTTTTATTTAGAGAGTTTAAAATTATGACGTTCACTCTTGATGATAGCTATTTATTATCAGACCAAGTCACCAATCATTTTTTAGTGTAGGCAGAGATTGAACCTCAGATCTTTTATTCAATTTTTAGAGACTTTACTAGTTGAGTTAACTGGAACTCACTTTTCAATCAAAGTTATGTTCAATGAATTATGTTCAATGATGATTTTTAATATAATAAGCTTTATCATATTATTTCCATGGTGAAACTCTTAACAAATTTCTTTTCAATATAAATTATCAAATTGCTAAAAAAAAAATTAAAAAAAAAAAAAAAAACTCTATATCTATGGGAGAGTGTCATTAATTTAGTCCATAATTAAGGTTGGAATATCTTTATTAAAAATGGATATTTTGTTAAGAAAGTCATATATAAATTTATTTGTCACAATTATATATAGAAACTTTAAGGAGGAAGTGTCATTTATAGTTTTATTCAAATTTTTGGAAGGAGTTTTATTTCAATAAATCTAGAGGTTAATATAATTTACAATTTAATCAAATATTGTTGCACTGTCTATAAATGAGTAAAGCTTAGTAGGTAGAAATTTTAATTAAATTTGGAGGAATGGAAGGTATAAATAAGGACTATTCAAACTCGTACCAAGTCCTTGTCTCCTTGATATTTAAAAAAGTTTAATGATGGCAATTGGAGTATGAATAAGACTACTATGAAATCAAAGTCTTTTTTTCTATTATTTAATATATTCAATGATGTTTTTGGAACATGCGAATTAAGACATGGACACACAAATCCTAATGTAAAGAATGACCATCTCATGGTCTTTATGTTTCTCCATATTTCATCGGAAATTGCAAGTGTCAACTTTCAACCCCATGAAAGAAAAAGAAAAAGAAAAAGGAAAAGGAAAGAAAGAAAGTGACTGAGAATAATATGATGTATATTTAATTTGTATTATTAGCAAGGGAGTCAATTTCGTACCGAAGATTGTATCAGTTTGACTAGTGGAACGACATATTTCAGTATCAGTCAATACAAGTGTACTGTTTTGGATTTACCGCTATTTTTTATATTTATAAATATATCTATTATAATAAAAATAAAAGTTTACCATAAAATATTACCTCAATTTAGAACAAATTATTCATAACTTTAGATTTTAGACTTTATATAGCATACTAAGAAAATAAATAATCCTAATAAGTTAATTAAATAAGTTACCATTCTGCCCTTACCAAAATTAAAAATTACAAAAAAAAAAAAAGCTTATATCTATACTAGTCGGTACACCTGGTACCGGCCAAAATGTCCGAATTCGGCCGGTATTTAAATTGGTAAGAAACGTTAATATTTTGGTATCAATGCACGTATTGGTATAATACATATTGACAGGTACGGTACTGTATCAACCACTTTGATTATCAGGACGGTAACATGGTAGTTGTTTCCCGCTTGTTTTTATTTTAATATATGTTTTATATTCTCTAAGAAGAAAAATTATATGTTCTATATATTAAAAAAAAAATTCAGCCTTTTTTTTTTAATCTTTTAATTTTTAATTTTTATGATAAGAGGTCATAATTTAAAGAAAGCGATTTGTTCATCCGGCAAGTTTCCACAACTTACTGAAATTAGAGTATTATATTAGACAACACCAATACATATGAAAAATTAAGAAAGCTTTTATTGATAAATTGTGAAAAATGGAAGCAAATAAGAGAAAGGATGATACAGATTTCTAATCTGATTGAAACCCTTTATCCTTAATTTTTTCAAAAGAAAATGCTAGAATTTTGAATTATTTTACAAATTGTTGATGTGATGAGTAATTATTGCAAGATAAAAAAGCGATGATAGTGGTAAGTCTAAATGAAAACTAATAAGAACTTGTCACATTAATGGTTTGTAAAATTGTTGTAAAAAAAAGCTTAGGTTAGATTGACCATGTAGTAAAGGTGAAGGGATAGTGTTTGTCAACAAGATCTCGAATGGCATATCTTAAGTTGATGCATTTATCAGTGTTGTGACCAGTCATCTAATCATACTGACATATTGATTAACATCATGGTTTCTTGGCAAAGGGTTTGGCGTGAGTCTTGATTCCAATAGGCTCAATAACCCTTTGACTTCGAGTTGTTTAAAAACCTTGTCCAAAGGCATATATAGCTTATCAAACTTCCTTTATGGCTTAGGACATCTATGCAGACAGACGTGATCGAATGAACCGTATTGGCTTTGTTGCTTTGTTGGATGCCATGGTTTTCTTCTTTCTCATTTAGGCCCACATGCTAATGCTGGGGCATTTCTTCAAATCTAGGTGAATCATGCAGTCTTTTAGAAGGTAGAGATCATTGTCTGATTAACCAGGTTGATTAGCAAAGCTATATGTTGGGCTTGATGATGAAGTCAAGGTTGAGCTTGTAGTATATTTGGTCTTAGTGAAAGGGTGACTGTTTAAGGGTATGGACAGTGGGCTTACGGAGTGGGTTATGGAATTAACATTTTGTGGGTTAGTTGAGGCTAGACTAAGCTAGGAGAGAGAGGGAATGGACTTAGATGTTGGGTTTGGAGAGTTTGGGCTAAGGTGTGGACTTTACTCTTGGGCAAATCCTCTGACTAGTGAATACGAGGTTTGAATTTTGAATTTTTGATGGGGTATGCGCACCTACGAACTATATGTAAAGTTGAAGGAAAAATGACAGTAAATATTTTGTGACTTTGACAAAGCGTGATCCTACACCATTTTGTCTCTTTCGAATTCTTTGATTACAAGGGCCTCAAGAGTTAGATTTAGGCTATTACCCTATTTGCTGGTTTCAGGTCTTAAGATATCTTTCAAGCATGCTCATAAGAATTGAACTTGGGCCTTCACCCTATTCAATTTTAGACTCTATAAACCAGTGTTCAAACATGTGCCGAGTGTTCGACTTTGGCCTTAAGCAAGCAAGGGTTAAAACAACCGCACACAACGGCCTAACACAAGTAAATATGAATGAGAAATGCTTTCACAACATGTTATTAGTTGTTATTGGGTATTACTAGTGGACAAAAAATAATTTTAATGGTGAATTCAAATTAAAATTTGTAACAATCTACTATTTATGATTTTTTTTTTATAAGTATTAAAAAAATATTGTAAATATAATACTTCTTAACGTGAATACATTGATAAGCTATGATTATGGAATGATCTAAATAAGCCATTATATAAAGGTGAAGAGTAGGCTAAACATTAATTCCAGCTACATAAAGACATAATATACCTCCCAAACCGTGTGTGATGGGCTGATGAGCACCTGTTGGTCAAATGGTACTGCTAGTCCCGTCATATACACACTCGAAGGACCAAGGGTATTGTCCATGAGTTGGTAGGCTCACTAAGGATACATTGGTTTAAGGGAGACCACGATATCAGGCTAGCTACTATTACGGTTTTCGAGCTAATCATGCAATAGCTAGTTGCAATTGACACGTAAGCCATAGATGCTCATGCAAATAACAGTTATCAAAGCAAACAAAGACTGAATCTATTTGCTGCTTTCTGATAATGTAGTACTTTTTCTAAACCGTATAGGATTGTATACTTGTATGATATTAGTTAGTTCAACAGCTACAAGGAAGCATATAAGAATCCATTTAAATATCGAAATCCACAAATATATTTATATCATTCAACAATGGAAAGCGTTGCATCATAGTAACATAAATAAGGTAAAAAAAAACAAAACAAAACAAAATTACATCCTTAAAATGAGACCGCGGACTAGCTTACCGGCCAATATTAATAGATGAAAAAGACACAAGGGGCGCAGCTATACTACTAGCTGGAGGGACAGCAGGTACATGAACATCATAGTTGGCAACTGGCATCTTCTTCGCAAGATTTGGCAATGGAGCTTCAAAATTGAGAACCTGTATGGCTTCCCTTATGGATGGCCTCATGCTTTGATCTGGATGAGCACACCACAGTCCAGTAATCAATAAACACTCCATCTGTTTCATGTCAAACTCCATACTTAATCTCCTGTTAGCCATATCATGAGGCCTTTCATTTCCGTATGACTCCCAAACCAAAGCAACCAATGGAACATGAGGACCCTCGAATTCGGGTTCTGTTGATCTTTTTCCACATGCTATTTCTAGTGCTACCACACCAAAGCTAAAGACATCTAACCCTTTTGTGGCCTTGCGCGAGCTTATGTATTCAGGTGCCATGTAACCAAAAGTTCCAGCTAACCCGGTTGTCTTGATGCCTAGCTTTTCATCCATAAGCCTCGCTAGACCAAAGTCCCCAAGCTTTGCATTGAAATCTGAATCCAACATTATGTTGCTTGATTTAATATCTCTATGCACCACATATTGTCCTGAGTCTTCATGTAGATAAAGCAATGCAGAGGCAAGATTAAGGGTTATTTTATACCTTGTTGCCCAGTCAAGCATTGTTCTATCTCCAAAAAGGTGAAAATCAAGGCTACCATGAGGCATGAACTCATAGACAAGAAGGAGATCACCAAATTCATGGCACCAACCAATTAATTGTACCAGATTTTTATGTGTCAGCCTACTTATGATTTTTACCTCTGATATGTATTCTTTTTTTCCTTGATTGGAGCGTTTAGAAACCTTTTTAACTGCAACAAATTCATGCAGATCACTCAAAAAGCCTTTATAAACCCCTCCAAACCCTCCTTCCCCAAGTTTGCCATCTTCAGCAAAGTTGTTTGTGGCCCGAACTAGTTCATCATAAGAAAACCTCTTAGGTCCCGTACCATGTTCGATTTCACGTTCCATGGAAGAGTCACCATTATTTACACCGTCCTTCGCTTTTTCTCTGCTCCTCCTCCAAACAAATACCAAAATTAAAACTATCCCACAAGCTGAAAAAATTCCACCAATTACACTACCAATTATTAATCCTCTTCGGGAACCTTCTGATGAAAAATTTGTTTCAAACTCCCATGAAAGAATGTCATGCATCTCAAAATAGAAAGCAGATCCAGCTGAAAAGCCAATGGATACCCATTCAGGCAGAAATGCTGTTAGATTAATAGTGTGTGAAAGATTAGCATTCCCACCAAGAAATGGGCTGTCAGGGAAAGTCCATGATACACTCAAATTGTTTTTTTTAGAATCATAACTGATCCTTACATCAATTCTAGATGCATTTTTCATACTTCGGCTCAAATCCGTGCTTACAGCTGACTTGATGGAGTTGATGTTGATACCAACATGTTCACTATCAGTTTCATCCCATGTATTATTATAGGTGTCAAACTCAACAGCAACTAATTGTTTCGTGTGTATAGTGAAATCATCACATTTGCTAACAAGTGCAAGGCATCCTCCTCCAGCATCATTTGGAAGATGAGAACCATTTGGTGCAAGGAAAAATGTAAGCCCATCTTGGCCTGGTGAAGTAATTGTTGATATTTTGAATGAAAAATGAGTAGTGAAGTCTGTGGATTTACCTGTAATCGGATCGAAAAGCTGCATATCTTCAAAATATGTAGCTCGGCCCGCTGCGGTATTGTTAGTGGAGTAACTTGTGAGTGCAAGAATTCCATTCTGGATGGAGGCAGTACCATTTAATTTTAACCTGCCATCTTGTTTAAAATCAGGGAACTTGAATGATAGAGCATGATTTAAAGGAAGATGGAATAGCAAGTAACAAACAAAGAGCCAGTGATAGAAAGAAAGAGTTCTAAGGTTGATGAGATCCATATTAGGTAGGAAATGCACTGGCAGTATTCGAAGTATAAAGGAAGTTAAAACAGTGTATAAAATATGAGACGCGAGACTATTTTTAAGTAGTTGCTAGCTTCATGTTATATAGGGAAAGTTATTGTCAGCTTCCTTTTTTCTTTTCAGCTTATAAATCGGTAAAAGGATTGTCCAGACTCTATGTGTTTTCTCAACTTTGAACTTGTCCAAGTTCAAGTTAGATGGTGCCCTGTTATGCTGGAAATTGATATTTGCTTAATGATAAACGGCTTTGCAGAATAGTCTGAGAAGACTTATTCATTAGTTCCATTCTTTGCATTATGGACATTGAAGTTGAGGGGATTAAAAGTAATTGAAAATAAATTTTAGTTAAAGCTTTGTCATAAATTTTAAGTAAAGCCTACGTAGAAATCAAACAAATAATCATGTATATTTAAGATAGAGATATAGCTGGGTACCATGCTATAGACTTTCCCAAATGCTGAAATGCATGCTAAATTTTTCCTAGTTTGACAATATGCACACTATAATTTGGACATAAGCTGCCTCTTGAGTCTTGAGTCTTGACTGGGTACTAGATATATAGAAGAATAGAAGTCTTTTCATAGTGTGAGATGGCCCATCCTTAATTGAGACTGTACGAACACGTTTTTTAAACCACCCCTTGACCATTTTATGGCTATTTATTTTTTGGGGTCAGTGTATCTGTTATGGCCTTGCTGCCCTGTCGTTTGATTTGGTTTATTTTGATGAAGTAGCCAAGAAAAAAAAAACACTAACATGAAAAATGAAAATCAGAGTTTTCAAAACGTTTAAATTTAAACGTTTTGTTCAATGTCAGAATGTGACTTTTCAAAACGTTTAAATTTAAATGTCAGAATGTGACTTTTCAACAATGGAGCAAGGCGAGAATGTAACTTTTGGATATTCAGGCAATTGATTATGAATCTTTGATTCTACAAAGAAAAATTCAAATGCTGCAATAAGTGAATTTCTGCAATATTAGTCTCCACGAATATTATACAAGAGAAGGAAAAAATAAAAAGACTTGTTCATTAGAAGTTTATAGACAGTGTTCTTTTAATTTCAAGGGCTGATTCTGTTGGCCTCATTAAACAGGAATAAAATGTACAGAAGTGAGCTGGAAGAGGAAGTGATTTTCTTTTATAAACGAGTGGAAGATGTTATGAGAGAGAGAGAGAGAGTGCGAGAATGTCAAGAATTTAATTAAAATGGACTGACATAACAAATAATAATTTGAGATATATAATTATAATTTTCTCTCTTGAAATTTGAAAAAATGATACTTTCATCATTTTTATATTCGGTTGACTTAACTTTGTTAAATTAATATTAAAAAAGTTTATAAAAAAAAAATTAAAATGTTATGTACTATTTCGTCCTTTGCTTAATAGTGGGCTTCAAAAATTATCCTCCATTTCGTAATTAAAATTCATTATTTTAAATTTTTAATTAAAGTGTATTTTAAAATTTGAAGTATGAATTTTACTTATTATTATTATTTATTACTTTTTTTTTCAATTGGTTATGGAAACATTTACTATTGTAAGTGTTTTGGTGCTTGATAAATTTTACATTTTTATTTTAAATTTATTCGTTTTATTTTTACTAACCATGGTTAAACTTATGTAAGGAAATTCACGTAAAAATTAAAAATATTTCGTTACTTTGAAAATAATCTAAAGGCCATGTCATTAATGTGTGCAAATATTATAAATTTTTTAGAAATTGATGGATTCTTCAGCATCAATAAACGAGCCTCTCCTTTCTATATATGCCAATAGGCTCATGAATAATATTATGAACAGTATTTTTAGTTTAGTGAGTTGCCTTTTTTTTTTTTAATTTATTTTTAAGGATCTTTATATGTTTACTTTGTACTTGTCATGTGAGCTTACATTGTATACAAAAAAAAAGTGGTAAATATTATAAACATTTGCAAAAAAAAAAAAAAAAAAAAAAAAAAAAATTTTAAAAATTTTGAAAATGTGTACAACATTTGCCAATTTTTATGTGTTTACAATATAAATTTACATTGTAAGTATACTGTATATTTCTATATATAAAAAGAGTGAATAAGAAAAACTACAGTAGTTTTAGTTTGTTCAATTTTCACTGTTTTGCTGGCTTTTTTTTTTTTTTTTTTTTTTGTGAATGTAGTAGATTTGCTATATTATTTTTAGTTTGTCCAATTTACGTTGTTTCACATTATAGTAAAATATTAACACCACAAATTGGCACAATATATTCACAATTGTTGAGATGTTAATTCATTATAGGTCAAAATAAAATAATAAAATATCATATTAGAATCAACCACAACTAAAAATAAAAGTATTGTTAAAAAGAACTGCTACATCTACAATTATTTTCACAACATTTTCATAACAAATCAAATGTGGTAAATTGTTATTGGTTCTAATTTAAACTTATCAATGAAACTACTTTTTTGTCCACCAATAACAACCTGTAGTAACCTACTATTTATGATTTATTGCGAAAATGTCATGGACATAACATTTTTTTTGTTTGAAAAATGTTAAGACATCTTGATATCGTCACAATATTTTCAAAACTGCTAAACTGTCAATTCTTTACAAGTTAAAATAAAATATAACAAAATTATAAAGATATTATAAAAATGTTGCGTCATTCTGTTGTGTTTTTAGAGATTTTTTATTGGTTTAATTAACTTTGTTGAGCCAAAATTCACTATTCCATAGAAGAGTGGTTCGAGCGATAGTCCCAACAAGGCTTATGTGCTTAGGCTTAGCTTCGGATGAGGTTTGGACTTGTTTTCCTTTGTCCTTTGCCATTGGTGGAGGAGCATTTAACTCGGTATCCTTGCTTAGGTGCTTCTTGGCTTCATCACCTTGCTCCTTCTCTTTATCGGAACCAGCAGGTTCTTTAGGAGTTGGAGTAGGTTCTTGAATGGTGGATGGCTGTGTTGAAGGCACTATCTCGGGGGTAGTTGAGACAGGAGGAAGTTCTTCAAACACTTGGATGTCCTGCGGAATCCAAACATTCTCAGGTTTCCTCAATTCAGAAGTTGTGGGGATTCCTGCCACGTTTAGGGCTTCTGCCCAAACTTGTTGGCAATACTCCCTACACAACTCTACCAACTCCTCTGTCAGTCGGGTTTCTGTCGCCTCTACCCCTTCATTGTAAGAAGCCTTCTTGATAGCCTCTATGGTCTCCCTGAGGGTACGGACCTCTTCTTTTGCTCGAGCAAGCTCTTCCCTTAACTCTGAATTTTCTTGTTGAGCTTTGGATAGGTCTTTGTCCTTTTGGCGCAGCAATTTACGTTGCCCCTCCACTTGAGTCTTGGTCGTTTTGAGGCTGACCTCGGCACCATTTCTTTCTCTCTTCTCATCTGCCAACTTCTTGGTCAGATCCTCGTTGTTCGCTATGGCACGGCCTAAAGCATTCTCGGTCTCAACCCTAATTTGGAGCTCGGTCACGGCCTGTTTCCGAGAATCCTCCACCCATTTCATAGCAACAAAAACTTCTTGGATGACCTACGTTGAAATGTCGAACAAGCGCATTATCACTGAAACAAGTTAGAGATATATGAAAGACGTTATACAGGAAGATAATAAAACAGTGAGATAGAAGTAATTGGAGGATACATACCAAACCTAAGTCTCTTTTTAAAGAGAGGAAAATGTGGGGTTGGGTCAACTTCCCCAAAGCCTCCATGTCTTTTGGTAAAAGAAGGGGTTGTTCCAGAGCCTCGACGAGGTGGTGAGCGTGTCCTTACTGGAACGCACTGATGCTGGAGTGGCTGGGAATTGGAGCCTCATCTAGTTGCAACGCAGGAGACCAATTGGCATGCGCACGGCGCACCTCGGCCTGGTCATGGCTTTCCCCACTTTCTACAGAAGGAGCGCGTGTTCTTCCTTTCACAACTTCTTGTTGTTGTTGTTGTTGCTTCAGCTTTTTCTGTCGTGCCATTTCTGCCTCCTCGGCCTCGTTTTTCCTTTTCTTTTTGGGGTCGGAGGTTGGAATCTTGGGATCGGAAGGAGGAGGAGGTGGTGGAAGTTGGGGAGGTGGTTGAGATTCAACTACGCCCTTTTTGGGAGCTTGTGAACCCCTCTTGGACATCAGTGCTCTCAAACTGGACATCTCTTCTTCCTCATCACTAGTATCAGCTCGCGCTGTTACTAAGCCTTTTATACCAGAACCCTCCGAAGGTTCATTTTCTTCGTCCGAGATGGTGACGATGTGGCTCTCTACGGGTCTCTTAGCTTCCTCAAGTCGAAACCGATCTATTTCCTCTTCGAGAGACCGTTGCGAGGATGTTGACTCTTCTCGGATGGCTGTTGATTGGGAGTGTGCCGAAAGAGGAACTGCTGCGATTGGGCGCGCGTAGAGGATAACTGAGGGATCGTCCAATAGTTCGTGTGTATCGAGAAATCCTAATCTCGCAATGTTTATCCTCCTGCGTCTCTTGTCACCCACAATGATCGCGTTGCCGATGTCTTGAAAGTCCTCTGACAGAGGATCGTAGCCCAGTATGAGGTGGGCTGCCCTCACTTGTAGGTCTGCGCTCACAAACACCTTGGATCGTAGAACACGATTGAGGTCCGCGACGCTGCAATGACTTAGACGAGGTCGTATGTGTTGTTTGTCTATAAAAATATCTGAGAATATAAGCATGGTTAGATCAACGAAGAATACCAAATAAAGAAGTAATAACAGGCTATGTAAGTAGAAATGATAAAGTTAATGGAATCAAAGTCACAGGTTAGGGAATCTAACTCCTATGGAGTCACACCTGGGTCTCCCCATTCGATTGGGCAATGAGGACCGTCGTACCACATTCCAGAAGCAATAAGGTAGTCGTCCTTCATGCCTTTATTGGATTTGGGAAGGCAAGATATGAGCCTCACAAAGCTAGACCTAGATTTGAGGTAATATCCTACATCTTTAAGTTTATGACACTCGTACATATAGACGACGTCGTACCATGTGAGATTCAGACCCATTTGCCCATTTAGAGTATCGACACAGCCTAAAACTCTAAATACGTTGGGTGTGCATTGATCTGGGCATAGTCTATGGTTACGAAGGTATTCACTGGTTACGTTTTTCATGGGAAGTGTCATCCCACTCTCCAAAAAGGCGATGATGGGAATGACAAGTTCTCTTTCTTTCCTATCGTTGGCTATGGCTTCAGGGGAAGAATATCTCAAACCTACATCTTGGGGAATACGATATTTGGCCCTAAAACCCTCCATATCGGCATCAGTATCTACCAGACACTTGAATCTACCCATTTGGTGAAGGAAAAAGTGAAAATTTGGTGAGGGGAAGGATATAATTAGTGGCCGAGGACAACAGCCGAGGAGAAATGAATTAAAACAATTGAGAACTTACGGTAGAGAGGCAGATACTTCTTCACGAGCTTTTTGAGAGGAAAGAGATTAGTAAATTTTGAGATTTGATTGATTTCTGAAGTGAGAGGTTGAATTTCGGTTTCCTAGGTGTTTTAGCGTGTGGGAGGCGGCATTGAATGGGAGTTATCCCGCCCAAATTTGAGAAAGAATCTGGATCGTTAGATGCGCATCTCACCGTTGAATGTGGAGGACAAAGTGTGACTTACGGCCATAAATGCGGGTGTTATGGATTTCAAAGCGTCAGGAGCGGTTTAAAAGAAATGAAGTGACCCTTTCACGCGTGAGGATTCACAAAGCATGTGGAGATTGGCGTTGATTCAAAACTCCAATTTTCTCTTCGGATGGGGAGAAAAATGGAGTTTTAAGGGGCTATTGTGGGAGTAGAATGGTTAAAACACGCACTTGGGTTTTGGGCTTGACTTGGTGGTGTGAGCTAGTCTGAGCAGAACCTTTGAGGCCTATAAGCCAGCTTTTACTAGAAAAGTTGATGAGTTTGTCCGAGGAGGGGCACCTCCTCGGCTAAATCAGGTGAGGCTTCTAGGACACGTCATGGTGTTGGGAGAGGGAATCCTAAAAGATCTGTTGGGTAAAGATATGTTTCACAGTTATGAAAAGGAGGAGCGTATGAGAAATATCAAGGGAAAAGGCTGCTACCACCGCATTAAGGACCCTGCACCTACCTCTCTGGCCGCATTAATGGAAAAATGACCTCTGAACAGTAATGTTCAGCCTTCCAGCTATTGTTTGAAGATATCAAGAAGGTGATGGATGTGACACTAATAGGGTAATTTGTGCTACACGTGGAGGATAAAGGGAAGAAGAAGAATGATATAAAAGGGAAAGAAAGGGCATCGGAATAAGAGAAAAAAAGAAGAAAGAAAGGAGAGAAAGAGAGTACTGTATACTTGACCTTCAATTTTAGCTTATTATTCAAAGAAAGAATAGCAATATAAGACTTCCTCGGCTTACGTCCGAGGAGGATTTCTCACTATTTTCATCCTTTGATTGTGTGTGAAGTGGTAATCTAGCCTTCCATCGGTAGTCCAATATCCATAAGACCTAGATTTCAAGCCCACACTCTACAAATTTGATTGTATAAGGCCATTTCGGCCTGAGCCCATCAAGCGTTAGGGTCTGGATATAAATTGTGCGCTTACAATATTTATCTAGATATAAAAAACCAAAATTAAAAAAAAGTCTCAAAAAGGCTCTATGGATAAATTTGTTACTAGTATTGAGTAAAATACAATAAATAAATAAATAAGCAAGAAAAATAGAAGTTTTCTTTTTAAGATCCAAAATTTAGGTCATGTTTGGTACACTAAATAATTAAGGATTGTGATATGAATGATGATCTTTATTGTTGTGAAAAAAATGTGTTGTAATGGAATAACTAAACATATTCATAAGTTTGGTTGTGGGTTGTAAGTTGTAACATTAAAATATATAAAACTTAAGATTTATTTTAGGAAATGTCACTCATATAATTATATTTCCTTAAAAATAAAATTCTTTAAATTTGAGAAGGAGATAAGTTATTTTTATGACTTTTTATTTTTATAATTGTTATGTGTATATGGAAAGTTTGTTTATTTGAAAATATATTAAGTTTAGAAATTATTACACTTACTAAGGAATAGTTATCTATTACAATTCTTTTACAGAGAAATAGTTATTTCTTATTTTAAAAATATCTATATATAAATAATGACTATTCCCTATAATAAAAATATAACCAAATTAAAGAATAGTTAAACTATAGGAATAACTATTATACTACATCACTTATTATAGTGTACTAAACATATCCTTATTTAGCTAACCTCATATTAAGCATGGAAACCCGTAACCCAAAGAATTTTTTTTTAGAAGAACCTATGCATAGACTTAACTGATCAATGTGCACATGATGAAAAAAGAGTAAAGTTGTAGGCACGATACAATAACTTTCATAGTAGTTAAATTGGTAGGTTTTATTGGTTCTCATTTATGTCAATTACTAACATTTTTAAGACCTTTTGGATATATACCACTGTTAGTTTCTTTAAGTTCTTCTCCCATTTTCCCGTGTGTGTGTTAAAATACGTAGTATTTTTTTAAAAGATTTTACTATTTACTAAGAACAACTTACTACCTCAACAATTATAAATTATTTTGTGAAAAGTTTTGTGGTGGTGGACTTATTGGGTCAAAGTCATTACCCCAGCTACTATGTATTGTAGATAGTGCATTAAATATTGCATTGTTGAGCATGATTCATGGAAAAATAGTATTCCACTTTGATTTCATTTTCTTCTTCCTGTTTTCTTTTCTCTTTTAATGATAAGATATAATTTGAATGAAAAACAATTCTAGCATTTTTCTTGAATCAATGACATTCATTTTATAATAATTACTTTTTAAAGTCAAAGTTATTTGTGGGGACCACAATTCTACTCCTTACAACCATTTTAAAAATAGACCTACAAAGTGTGATGTCAAATATCATAACGGTGTGTTTGGTAGAAAGAAAATATTTTAGAGGGTGTTTGGTTGGGAGGGGAAAGGAAAAGAAAGGGTGGGGCTCACGTATTTTCTTCCAGGATCCACTAGAAAGTTTTCTTCCCAAAATAGAGAGAAAACTGCGGGGAGGGAGTTTGATTTGTTTATTGACCAAAATGCCTATGTGCACTTGCACATGGGCTTTTGTCCAATATGTTGGCTTTTTTTCCCTTCTTCTTTCGGCTCCAATTTCAAGTTTTTTTTTTTTTTTTCTTGGACTTGGACGTTGTCTCTTCCTTCTTCATTTTTTATCATTTTTTTTTTTTAATTAGGAATCATTTTTTAACAAAGGGTAATAAGTAAATTTATATACACTCATTTTTTTCATCCCACCACTTTTTCACTCCCAACCAAACAAAAATGAGGGAAATTAAAATATTTTCTATTCTCCCACTTTTCCATCCTCGCACTATTTTCTATCATCCCACTTTTCCACCCCTCCAACCAAACAGACTCTAAAAGATTTTAGTATACTTCTCTCGTTACCAATTGGTTTTGAGGTAAAATGACACACCTTACAGTCTGAAAAATGGTATCAAAGCTATTGTCATGGGAATGAGTTGTGGGAGTTTCATTGTGAGAGAGGGATTGTTGGGGGAACTACAATTCGACTTTCTATAACCACTCTAAAAACAAGCTTACAAAGTATGATGTCAAATAACATATAGATTTGAGTGTGTCATCATCATTACCAATTAATTTTTAGGTGGAGTGGCACAACTTACAATCCAACATTTTTAAATGATTTTCTATTTATGTGTGATTTGGACGTATGTTTTTTATTTGATAAATTTTTTTTTTTACTAATTGAGCCAATTAAAATTTAAGTTGATTTCTTTCTAAAAAAAAAAAAAAAAAACTTAAGTTGAATCACGTTGCTTAATCACGTATATCTCATTATCTCTTTCAGATTTGATATATCACCTTCTTCTACTTTTTTTTTTTTTTTTTTTTTTGGGGGGGGGGGGGGGGAATTTATAGTATCAAATGTAACGAGTCTTATTTTACACAATATCACCCGAGTCTTAGCTTTTTTATTTATTTATTTTTTTTAAAGAAGAACCTAAGTCCTAGCTTAAATTGAGATTTATAGTATAGATTAGGCCCCTAGACCGATATCACCTAGGTTTTTTCAAAAACGTAAAAATATGATATCACTTGTGAATAAATTAGGACAAAAACCACTTCTTGCGCACTGTGTTTGAGGACCAGCTCTGTGATTGGCTAAACCCACGTGATCAAGATTCTCAATATCAAAGAAAACATGATGTTTCCATAAATACCAATAGAAACCTAGGATTACCGAAACCTATGCACAAGGGATAACATATAAAATTACATCCTTAAAAAAAAAAAAAAAAAATTGCACGCATTCCGTGCTTCAAAAATCAAATTAAAATCTTGGCCAAGTGTCAATCATCAAGAAATCATGACAGTACTTTTTTTTTTAAAGATACTTGCCTTTGACTGGTAATATGTGAAGGAAACACTCATTCTCGTGCACAAAATTAGATCCTACTTGTTTGTCAACATTTGATTAGATTTCAACCTCTTCAAGTATATGTGGTGAATTTATGTAAAATTGCTAAAATCCAATAAAACAATTGACACATAAATAGAGTATAGATTTTGACGTGAGAAAGGGTGTATTCCAAGCATTACTATGCATAAACAATACATTTTTGTTTTTGTTTTTGGAGATACATGCCTCGACAGTACATTATACGAGTATAAAATTACTTTTAAAAAACAAAGAAATATGTATTTTTATTCTATCTCATTATTAATTCCAACATCATAGAAGCGAATTCAAATCCTCTAAATTTTTTAAGGTACTCTATCAAATAGATTTTTTTACATCTCAACTATTTTTTAATGATTTAACGGTCAAAATTTTTTCATGTTAGCATTCCATTAACAATAATCTTAATTATTTTATTTGTAATATTATTTTATTATTTTAAGACTACTGTTAGTGGAATGCTATTATGAAAAAATCTAGATTCTTAAATCATAAAAAAATGGTTAAAATTTTAAAAAATTTATTGATAGAATACCTTAAAAAATCTAAAAGCTCAGAATCTCACATAAACTAACTTGTAGGGTCATGCGTTTTTATTATATGTTTTTTCTTTTGTCCTGAATTGATGGGCCAACTCTTGCAAAAGGGTGATTGGGTGCTAATTGTTACATACTATAATATATTTTAAATTTTTTTGTCCTTGGTGGGCCAACTCTTGCAAAACTGTATTGGGTGCTCATTTTTACATACTTTAATACATTTTTTAAAATTTTGGGGGCCATGTTCCCTTAACACTGAAGGTGGTTCCGTCCGTGAGTAAGTGGTTTGAAAAAAAATTAAAAAAATGTTGTGCACTATTTTCTCGAACCATGGATAATTAATTTTCCTTAATGGTTAAAGGTTTTAATTTTTGTAAATTAATATTGTATACAGTTTGTTGTCAACATTAGCCACCTAATATCTTACGTGGCTTGATGGAAACTCATCAAACAAGTTTTATCTCTTGCTTATTACCAAAATCAAAATTGACAATTAGATAGCAATTTTATAATCTATATATCTATATAAAATCGAAACTTTTGAGACTTTCACAATTTTTCACGTCAGCACAATATTTAAATAGAATTATTTTTGTTTAGTTCAAACTTAATAAGGAGTGAAACTCTATCTCTATAACAAGTCCAACATAAACTCAAACTCATCTTTTTTTTTTAAACAAAATTATTATTTTTTAATCCAAACTTATCAAGGAGTAAAACTTTATCTCTCTAACAAGTCCAACTTCAACTCAAGCTCAAACGTTGATATTATTATTATTATTATTATTATTATTATTATGCAAACTTATAGCCATGAATTATTCTTTTGAATGTAGCCCAATCTTTTTCTTATATTTTTCTATTTTTAGTCATATATATTTTGTTTTATTTCAATAATTTCTAAGTAGTGAATCATTTGATTATTTGAAATTATTTGACAAATTTTTTGTAAGTCATTGCACGTTCAAGCAATGACTTTTTCATCAAATTGTAATACAAATTGAAGTCATATAAGAGCAAATCATGTAATGGTGTAGTTTCTTAATCAATTTAAGATTTTATAAAATTATTTTAGTTTACCTCACAAATAGGTAGGTTCTCATGCATAACATGGGTTAGTGACTAATTTTACTTAATAAAGTTAACATATTTTTTAAAATAATTTTTTTGGTTAAATCTAGGGTCAAGCTATGTTATAGATATCCATTGCAGTCACCTCATCACTTTTACTGTTAAAAACAGAAAAATTATAACAAAATTAGAGAAATTAAGATCAAAAGTTTTAGGGTTTTGTAAAATCAAACACTTTCACCATGCACAGCCCCACAACCATCCATCCAAAATCCACATCCAAACACGCTCGAACCCATCAAATGACCACACTGTGAGACACCCATCACCGTTGGCCAGTCGCCTGTTTTCTACTCACCAAAAATTCCAAATTTCAAAGCCAAACAACAAATCCACAAAAGAATATATATATTCCCAGCATATTGAAGAATGAACAGCAACGTGTTCCTCAATTCCTTCATCATCCCTAACATTCCCATCACGAATAAGAATATCTTCCAAAAATCAAACTCAAAACCACTTTTTTTCTTAATCGTGGAAACGTCTCAAACAATATTCATCGGAACTAGGAGATACTTCTTCCTCACCATATTCGGAAAACAATAGCAAACTGAAAATTGAGAAAGTACCCAATATACATAGGATTGAAGGAGAAAAAAAATTGTTTCGTAGGATATTTCACATACCACCACACTAGGCCAGACTAACAGAACGATACCACATTATTTTGGTTTACATGGCAGCCAACAGGGCTGGGTGAGTTAAAGCAGCTCTTTCTCCCTACAGAGAGAGAGAGAGAGAGAGAGAGAGAGAGAGAGAGATTTCCATTTCCACTACACACTTTGCTTTGCTCTAACTATACTCGTGTGTGTCCGTGTCCTTTCCATGAAGTTTATGGTCACCATGGCTTTTTGATCTTGATTACAGGAGGTGTTGAATATATATGTCAGATGGATTGTTGAACAAAGTCGTTCTTAATTATTACAAAACCCTAACTTTTGGATCTTGATTTCTATGATTTTGTTTTGTTTTGTTTGCTTGCTTGTTTGTTCTTTTAACGGTTTAGTCATGAGGTAGTTAACGGAGATTTATGGCATGTTTGGGAGTTTAGAGAGGGAGGAGAGTAGAGGGGAGTAGAGGGGAGGGAAGTAGTGGGGAGGAGAGTAGAGGAGAATGATTACCCTCTACCTTGTTTGGATGTTTTTATAATTAGTAAGGGGGAAGGGAGTAATTAGCCCTTCCCCTTGTTTTTAATATTGTAATTTTATAAATATAATAAGGGTAAATTAGGTAATTTACTTTATCAATAATTTTATGTGCTCTACTCTCCCTCCAAATCTCTCCAATTTGGGGGAATTAAAAATGAGGGGGTTGGAGGTAGTTGAAACCCCTTCAAACCCCTCCAAACCCCTCCCCCTCCTTCCTTAAAAAACTCCCAAACAAGGTAATTGAATTACTCCCCTTCCCTCTACTCTACTCTCCCTCCTTTTTTAAACATCCAAACAGGCCATTAAGTTAAATGTAGGTAGAACGACATTTTTAAACCATATATGGCAAAGTGATTATGGGTTTGACCATAAGTGGATAAATTGTAACAAAACTTTAATTTTTGTATATTTACGTTTTGTTATTTTCTCTTTATCAATTGAGCATATAGTCAATCAATGTAATCCAGTTTTCACACAAAAAAAAAAATCAATTTAATCCTCTTATTACATAAGACTTTATCAATTTTAATTTACTAATAACATTATTGAAATATCACTTAATAATATATAATCTACTGCATGAAAGACTGATTTACAAAAATAAAAACTTTCTGTTGTTAGGAACAATAATTGTTAATGTTATTCAGTACACTCATAACATTTGTTTTTTAGGGTTTCAATTAGGTTGGACTTCTATTGTCTTAATATTTAATTTGGGAGCTTTCTTAAAGGTGGGGAAAAGAATGTGAAATCTACTTATGTTTTTTATTTAAAAGAAAAAAAAAATCAATTATGATCGTATAGGGATTTTTTTAACAATTTTGGGAGGAGCTTCCCTCTTCCCCCCCCCCCCCCCCAAAAACTCCCCTGTCCTATTTTTGGAGGGATTTTTCTTTCTCTCTTAAACATTTTTTGGAGGGATTTTTCTTTTTTTCTTAAACATTTATTATATGTAGCACTTACAATTACTTTAAATTAAAAAAAATCTAAGCTATCATTAATAAATATGAGGAAATTTTAATATAACCGTAATAAGGCAACCTAATGAAAGAGATAATTTTTTTTAAAAAAAAGAATGAAAGAGATAATTGGTACATTGGAAGAGCAAAGTATTACTCATTGGAAGAGCAAAGTATTACTTATGAGAAGATTTAATAAAATGTTAATGATATATTAATAATATACTAATATAATAATTGTTAAAGATTGATTATAATATTAGTTTATTTTTTAGATTAAATTTAAAGAAAAAAAAAACGTGAAGAACATCAGTCAATGGCCTCACCTAATCTTCTTTTTTTTTGTGAAAAAACACACACGCGCGCGCGCACACACACACACACATATAGGGGAGGAGAGATAAGATAAAGGAATACACTCACGCGCTAACACCAAAACTGCATGTGGCAGTTAGTGTCGCGGAAGTCTCACCTAATCTTAACATACAATTTTATTGTTTAACTTTATATTATAAGTGTCTTTAATTTGATGATAAAAACAATCATTAGGAGCGGATCAATGGTGGCTCTAGGAATTTTTGTTAGGGGGTTACTAAGAAACTTAAATTATATAAAATTTAAAAAAGAGATAACTTAAATATCAACATCACAAAAAAAAAAAAAAAAAAACTCGCAAATATGTGAAATATTATGATTTCTTTCTACTAATAAAGAGAAAAAAAAATGATTGATAAGAAATATAGTGGGAATTGAAAACGTTGAGATTAGAGTAATAAAGAGAGAGAGAGAGAGAGAGAGAGAGAGAGAGAGAGAAAATATTTGCTACAACTGTGAGCCGAGTTATTAAAAACAACAAAATTATTGCAATTGCAAACTCAAATAGAGTAAAATTGTCGATATCGCCAATGAGAACTCGTGACTATCAGTGACGGAACTATTCAAGGGCTGAGGGGGGCCATGCCCCCCCCCCCCCTTCCTCCCTTCTCAACCTTTGAAAAAATATATATTAGTATGTATATTAATGAAATTTATATACTTGGCCCCCTTTCCCAAAAAATTTAAAGAAAACTTTTTGGACAAATCATAAATATGGATTAAGCAAAAACAATAACAACAACAAATCAATTACAAATCCTAACAAAAAAAAAATCACAAAAACCCAATAGCCTTTACTCAATTTTTCCCTCTCACTTGAGAACTCTATGCCCCTCTCAAATGACTCCATCCTCATAGCCATAGAGACAACTTCTATGCCACATATTGATTGCTTCATCTACACATTAGTTTAACCTTGAAAATATTAAGACGTGTCAATTGACTTACAAAACTCTTAATTATAAAATCCTATTATTGATTTTAAAAAATACTAATACAAATAATAATTAATAGATTAATGCTAATAATGCAACGTTGTCAACCTCTAGTAATGATATTCGATTTTTAAAAAAAGTTTTGAATAAAGAATTTCGGCCCCCCCTAAGTTTGAATCCTAGTTCCGCCCTTAGTGACTATAATAACTCTCTTAATACACGAAAAATCATATAAGCTTTTTTTTTAATAGTTAAAGATTATATTTGAGGGGACAAAATTATTTTTAAAGCAATGCTACGTTTACAATATCTTCACAAAAAATCTTATCTGACAATCTATTATTGGTGAATTAAAAAGTAATATCAATAATGGGCCGAAATTAGATTTATTAAAAATTGTTTATTATGTAGGATTTGTAATAAAATTATTGTAAAAAATGTTGTGAATGTAACATTACTCTTATTTTTTGAACCTAAATTCTTGTGATTATTAAGTTAGGGCAGTCAACATTTATACTAGGCTGGTTAGAATAGGATAGTTTAGTATAATTTTTTTTTCCAAGTGTGTGTGTGTGTGTGTGCGCGTGCTGCACACACACACACACACACACACACACACACATACATACATATTTTTGCATGTTAGGATGATCCTGTGACCACCCTAACTTACACATGCATAAAGCCGCCCCTAGAACTGATGTCATAGGTTAAAAGTCTATTAAAAAAAAAAATCTATTATGAGTTTTAACAACACGTGTGGTATTATTGGTTTATGAATATTCTTTTTGTTTTATATATAATTTTATAATTGGAAGAGATGATATTTAAACCATAAAAATCTCAATAGATAGTGTCACCAAGTTTTTTATTTATTTTTATATAAGGCTCTTGTAATGTGCATTAATAAAAATTAATAAAATACATCTGTCAATTACTTGACGTGTGTGCATAATAATTTCAATATCATTATATATATATATATATATATATATATATATATATATATATATATATATATATATATATTCTTTTCTTGGTATTTGTATATAGTTCAAACCTGTGAGTTTTAGTTAGCTCAGCTGGTAAAGTCTCTAATGGTTGTATAAGAGATTTGGGGTTCAATCCCGGCCTACATCAAAAACTGATTAGTGTCTTGGTCTGATAATAAAGAACTATTATCAGGAGGGAACGCTATAGGTTGAAACTCTTTAAAAAAAAAAAAAAGTTCAACCTTGTGTTTTAATTTTTGAAAAATATAAAAAATTAAATAGTAGAATGTTAAATACATCCCTTAACGCACTTTCTAAAAAATTATCCTTATTTCTTATATCTCCATCCTTAAGGCAGTGAAATATATCAAATTTGTGTTTTTTAAGGTATCGAGGTCCTCTTCTTTTTTCTTTTTTTTTTGAGAGAAAGATGATGAGTATTTTATTAATGATAGATTGGAAAAAGACAATTACACTAGCTCTTTCCATAATCCTAGCATCCAAGTACTTTTGCTCTCCTAGGCCACTTTTTGTCGTCTTAAAATGGAGCTTGTACACCTAAACCTAGGCCACTTAGAGTTTTCTAAACCTAGGCCACTTTTTGTCATGTTAATGGAGCTTTGTACACTTAAACCTAGGCCACTTAGAGCCATTCTTCTATTAACCATTTGGAGTTTGCTAAATCTAATGTGCTTTGGTTAGCCAATCATCTTCTTTCTTGTCACAATGGCATGATATCACCAGATCTTTTCGACTATGGTGCACTAGTAATCCGAGAATGATCAATTCAACTGAAACTTTAACCTTATAGATTTATATAATAATAACTACTTACCAGTTACCAATGATCATCAAAATAGGGCATATATGGGATTCTGTTCACACTTCAGATTACAAAATTAAAATGTCAAAGGATTAATTAATAGCTCAATGATACGAGGTACTTCAAAATTAAAAGTGATTAATTTAATAACATTTGCAAGCTGTAAAGGTATAAGGTTGTTTTCTTTTTAATTCTGAAGATGCCAAATTAGTTAGGATTCTGTTCACACTTCAAAGTACATGACTACAATGTACAATTAGTCATCCTTTGGACACCCTTGAGCGCCATTGAGAGAATTTGAAGTTAAAGAAAAGGGACAAATGTTGGGTTTGGTGCTTCAATGCATTGGACCCGACATGATATTGACATAAAACAAACTTTGAACAAGTTTTCACATTGTATCGAATTCAATACATTGGATCACTGAACCTAAGCTGTCTAAGAAAAAAAAATGACAAATAGCATACATGTGAATGAACGCCTGGAAATAGTGAATGCATATTTGAAAACTGTATTCTCAATAATCACCCCCTCAAGCCCTAAACTTGTAGTCATTAGTAGCCCTAAACTTGTAATCATTAGTATGAGACTATGGGTAGAGCGACCGCAAAACCTGCAACTTTAAGATGATAATAGAAAGTTTTGAGAGGATTCTGACCCAAAAAAAGAATCAGCAAAAGGGAAAAAAAAAGAAAAAAGAAAAGATTTGAGAGTGAAAGCAAATCCGGAGGTTCTAGTTTCTAACTATAATGCTTAATTTACCGCACATTATGGACAGCAAAAAAGTGATCACAACTACGACATTTTTGATAACCTCTTTTCTTTTATTTATTTATTTAGTTAAAAAAAAAGTGTGACTTTAGTAAATTCTAGTTTTGGTGGCTAATTAAGAATTAACAAGCATTACTTGGTCATGTTATTGGCTAACATGGGAGAATTCGAATCCCGTTAATTTTATACGCAAGTTTAGTGGTCCAATCTCACCATCTTTGAAAATATTCCCAAAATTTTCAAAGTGGGTACGAACCTAAGATACAACAAAATAATGGCATGGAATCTTACTTTCCCAATTTTAAATTTTGTGTTTAGGTTTGAACCTTTTTGTAGAATTGTTTAGAGTTAATTAATTACGATAACTCTAGGTTATATCCTGAAATTATTTTCTTCTCTAATAAGCAATGGCTGTATTGGATCCCCCACAAATTAAAAATAAAAATAAAAATAAAAACCTATAAAGAAAATGAGCTTAAGACAAAAAGAAATAGGTCCATGTTAATGAAGAACAGAACATATTACACACTAAAAACATTAAAGCCGACATATCTTTTAGAAAGTTTATGAGGCAAAGAAGCAAAACATAGGTTCCAGTAATGTAAAAATAAAACAAAAATTTTCAAGGAAAATATTGTAAGAAAAGAAAGAGAATAAATCTGAAAGGTTGTAATAAAATCTTATTATTTTTTTTCCTGAGAAAATATTATTAATTATAATTTTTTTTTAAAATTGAATGGATCCCAGGAATTAATTCAGCATGCTTATAAAATCATTGCGCATGCATATGCATGCGTATGTGTACGGAGGTAGAGAATATACCTTAATTTTTTTTTATTTACTTAAAAACAATTAATGAAGGGTAGAAGGTGTACTTGATGAATTATTAAACCTAAGGAAAAATAAAAATGGGAATAATAAGTTGTATCAGATATATTAACATAACCGTCATAAAAAAAAAAAAAAAAAAGAAGATTTATTAACACAACTTTAGACCCTTTTGTAATGGTACTTTGAGACAAGTAATGTGTTTGAGCTTGGTGAGAGAGTGTAATTAAGTGTGTATGTTTGTTTAACGATTAGTTTGTTTCAATTAAAAAAAAAAAAAACACAACCCACCAAAAGACATAAGATACGTTTACTGCTCACACTTATTTATATACATTTTAAATGGTGATTCACTTCATATCTCACCACAAACAAACCAAAGTTAGAGATGGAGATGGCATCTTCTACGGTAGCTGCTGCATTTAGCGATCTCACAAGATAATTATTGATAGAGATAGAGATAAAGATCCAGGCAATCAAAAATGGAATTGGGATTTGTATTTGAGAGGTCAAAGCATAAAAACATTTTTTTCCCACCAGTCAAGAATAAGAAATATACAACGATTCAGAAATAAATTATTACATAAAAATCCAAACTAGTATATATTCAATATTAAACATATATAAAATGATCCTTTGTATATTAAATAAAAATAAAGTCATAAAATCATAAATGATTTATTATATATTAAATAAAAATAAAGTCATAAAATGATTATAAGTTGGCTTTAAGGACCAAATTGGTTAATTTTGAAAAATTTTGGACATAATTGACATTAGCCAAAACCCTACGTATGTCAATAGATTTTACCCAATTTTTTATAATTATATGTGCGGTAGTCAAAGGTAATCTTGGTAGGCAAAAAAAAAAAAACAAAAAATTGTTGACCTCTATCTAGCGTAGTACTATAAAGTTGAAATAGTTTTTTCACTCAATAACACCCTATAGGATTCTTCCTCAGTAGTTGTAGAACCATCTAGACTAGCCTAATAGCCTTGCAAAGTGAGATGCTAAATCTATTACTACATAAGGCATTGATGAGCTTTGTGATAGTGGAACATAATGATAATTGAATTGGAAACCTCATTAGAGATTAGACATCATCCAAAGAGGGCTTACAAAGGAAGACAGAGAGACAATGAGAGAAGTGAGAGAGAAAAAAAAAGATCAATGAGAGAGAGAGAGAGAGAGAGAGATTGTTTTCCATTAAACAAAGGCAATTTTCCTTTGATCTATTTTTTTATGCTACCAAACATTAGAAAATACGGAAAATTATATTTACATAAAATTTTCCATCAAAACAAACAAAGCATTCTTTTTTACAATTTTGCTTGATTGCACGTCCATCGAAGTTGCTGCCTCAAATGATTTTTAAATGTTGTAACGTGCTATTTCTTCCGACACTCCTCTGATTTTGCTCAATCAAAATTGCTTCCTTGTACACTTCAAATTCTAGCACATGGAACCTCAACCTAATTACAAAATAAACCCAAAAATTACAAAATACAATATATTTACATGATAGTTACAAGAAAATTTGGCATGAAATATGCCAACACAATAGAGACCTAACAATTAAATAAGTCATTTGAATTGAAAATTAAAAAACAAAAGGCTATTTTAGTAGCACTTTGTTCAGCAATTTGCTTACATTAATAGGGTAATAGTGATTTCATTATTCACAAGGAAAAAAAATACAAAAGGCGGCAGTATAGTTTTCTCTCTCAAAAGAATACCACAAACCCTAATTTGAAACAACAATATTTTCTATCTTTCACAGAAGATTCACAATGGGCTAAAAAATAGTACAATTTTTTCTATCTCAAAAGAACACCACATTCAAGCGCTCCGGCTTGGGCCTATAGCCCCAAGCCTCCACTCCATGGACTAAGCCTAGCTTAGAAAATCTTCCATTAAAAATTGTAACATTTTTATATTGGATTGGGTTATAATCTGGATCAAGCACAATTAGTTTCCACATGGTAATAGAGGAGAGGTGGGGAGGGACCACTCCATTTTAAATTATATATATATATATACACACACTACTTTAACAAAAAAGTTAGGGGGCTATGGCATTCGTTAATCGCTTCATTGGTCTAACTCTGTCCATGTAGCTAATGATCACGATAAAAAAATTATGTCTTTATAATAACCAAAAAGGAAGGGATATATATATATATATATACACGCACATGGGATATAGACTGACTTTCAACTCATTTTGAGCATTTACTTCCTAGAAATTAGAGCTATTATTTTCACCATCAATGTATAAATAGGAGCGGAGTCAAGAATTTATTTGGGGATTGAATTGTTTTATTCTGTTGAGTTATGGTTTTTCACATAACTTTTATGTTGGTTTTATTCCATGACAAAAAGTGTTATAATTGCATTAATTTATTTCCTTGTAATTTGTGGAATTTATTTGTAATGGGTTTAGTCTTAAGTAATGAATATTTGATCAAGACAGTTGAAAGTCAAGTGAGGAGCACATGTCGGAAGTTGAAGAGTCAGTACATCACGCGAGTATCTCGCAACTTGGCCAATCTCTAAGGCAATCTTTAACATCTTTCATTGATTTTAATCATTAGATTATGTTTATGGGAGGTTTTATGTTCATAGTTGGGTTTTTCTCAAATGGGGGTTGGAAAACTTAATTTTTGTCAAATTTTTTGTATGAGATTTGTTTTTTTGTTTTGTTTTTGTTTGTTTGTTTTTTGGTTGATTTGCTTTGGATGTTGGCCCCTTGTGGCATTTAGATCATGTATTGAGGGTAGATTTGACCATGTTCATGCATTTCATCATATATAGGGTGTTAGTGTGCACGCTAGGTGTTTGATGAATTGCCTCTTAGGCATTTTCTTACTCGTTTGGACTTTGATGAGTTTAATACATTGGGGTTTTTCATGTTTTCTCATTAGGAACATGTTTGGTTTATTGGTTATGTATTTTACACACCTTGCCCCACATGTGAATTTCTCATGCCTTGTTCATGCATTGCACATAGTCACTCCATGCACACACCTTTGCTACCCTTGTCATGCCTTAGTCTACATCTTGTTTCCTTATTCTTAGAATGTCATGTTTACCTTATGCTTTTTAGCATTATGTTTTTAAGGTGATTTGTCTATTGTTTGAACTTCATTTCTCATTAATCTTGTACCTCTTATGCATCATTATCTTTTTTCATATCTTCATATCTTTCCCTTATTCTTCTTGACCCCTTTGTCTATTCGTGTAAAAAAGGGGGAGAGTATACTAGAGAGTCTATTGGACTTGTGGACATTGGTAGGAGGAGAAATTCCATAGAGGAGATGCATATACAAAAGGGGAGAAGACATCTTTTATGAGAAAACTTTGTTTCACTTTGTTTTACATTATGTTTGTTTTCTTATTTTTCTTTATGGTTTCTTGAGTTACTTTTAGAATCTATGCTTTGTTGTTCTCATCGCATTATGTTTATTTGTTGAACATGTATACATTTTTTATACCTTGTACAATATTGATTGCATGTTTAGATGATCATTGTGGCCATTTCCATATGACTGTCATATGTTTGACCACGTTGCTCATATGTTTCATATCATGTTTACTTCATCGCATTTTACTTGTTACGTTATACTTGTCCTTTTATTACTTGCATTACCTTAAGGGTCTAATGTGTTTTGTGCAAGTGTTTCAAGAAATGGGCATCTGTGTTCCAAGTTCATCACATGTTTTAGATTTAGGGGTAAGGGGGTCTTACCATTATTCCCAAACTCAGATTTAAGTCTATAGTCTGTTATAGGATGTTTTTGTCACGGAATAGCCAAATAGAGAGATTGTTAAGTTATGGTTTTTCACATAACATTTATGTTGGCTTTATTTAATGATAAAAGTGTTGTAAGTGCATTAATTTATTTCCTTATATTTTGTTGGATTTATTTGTCATAGGTTTAGTCTTAAGTGGTGAATATTTGATCAAGGTAGCTAAAGATCACATGAGGAGATCATGCCAGAAGCTAAACAGTTAGTGCATCTCACAAGTATCTCACGACTTGGCCAACCTGCGAGATGATCTGATAGCTGGGGTTTTAAGTGTGACTCTTATACCCTTCACCCATACTATATATACCCTTATTATCCACAAAATGGTAAGGAGACTGTTTAGAAGAAAACCCTAGAAAAAGGTTTCTACAACACCCACCTTGTTAGAGAGAGCCACACATCCTTAAGAAAGAAATTCTTGTAGTCTCTTCTCCTCCCCTCTCCTATTGTTATACATTGAGACGAGAGTTGAACTCAAACACAACCCACACCTATTTTGAGTGTAAAGAGTGTTTTGGAGCTTGGAAGCATTAGGTATTTGCCAAAATAAATCGGTGAGACTTGGCGGATGCAATCGGGTGGTATAGCGAGATTCAAGAAGTTAGTGAAGATAAGACTCCGAGTAACTGGAGCTTAGAGGGTTAAGTACTTTGAGTAGATTCGACTTGGAGAGTCTTTTTGTTATTCTCGTGGTCCAACTTATTCACTAGTAGATTATTTCGATTTAGAGGGTTGCAGAGAGGTTTTTCGCTAAGTTCTTCAGTTTCTTTTTCGATAACACATCACCATGTTATCTTGGGTTTACTATTCTTTTACCCACTGCCCTTTCCATTTTAGCATTGCACTTCGTTGTTGATCCATGCAAATGTTGAATGCTTCAATTGATTAATTTGCTAATCATGTATATTTCGCATCAAGTGTGTTAAGCATAAAATTAATCAAGCTGTAATTAAAGTTGGGAGTCTAAACAAGCAATAAGTTTTACACTATTTGAACTTTCATATTCATATATTTCTAGTCAAGAATAACTAAAACCACATATATTTGTGTGTAAAAAAAAATTTAATTTCTAATACTAACGAAACTCATAATTTGTAAACATAAATTATTAACTCTAATATAGATATCTATACAAGATAATTTTTTTGATAGAACTAACCAACTTCCTAAACGCTAATGAGTATACTAAATTATCTAATTTTCTATAGACATATATAAAATAAATACATAAATTAAGAACTTAGCACATCTTCAATCAAAGTTTTTTATTTTTATTTTTTATTTTTATATAGAGAGTTTAAAACTATGACGTCCACTTTTAATAATAGCTCTTTATTATCAGATCAAGTCACTAATCAATTTTTAGTGTAGGCAGAGATTGAACCTCAGATATTTTATTCAAATTTCAGAGATTTTACTAGTTGAGTTAACTAGAACTCACTTTTCAATCAAAGGTATGTTCAATGAATTATGTTCAATGATGATTTTTAATATAATAAGCTTTATCATATTATTTCCATGGTGAAACTCTTAACAAATTTCTTTTCAATATAAATTATCAAATTGCTACAAAAAAAAAAAAAAAAAACCCTCTATATCTATGGGAGAGTGTCATTAATTTAGTCCATAATTAAGGTTGGAATATCTTTATTAAAAATGGATATTTTTTTAAGAAAGTCATATATAAATTTTTTTGTCACAATTATATATAGAAACTTTAAGGAGGAAGTGTCATTTATAGTTTTATTCAAATTTTTGGAAGGAGTTTTATTTCAATAAATCTAGAGGTTAATATAATTTACAATTTAATCAAATATTGTTGCACTGTCTATAAATGAGTAAAGCTTAGTAGGTAGAAATTGTAATTAAATTTGGAGGAATGGTATGGAAGGTATAAATAAAGACTTAATTCAAACTCGTACCAAGTCCTTGTCTCCTTGATATTTAAAAAAGTTTTATGATGGTAATTGGAGTATGAATAAGACTAATATGAAATCAAAGTCCTTTTATTATTATTTAATGTATTCAATGATGTTTTCGGAACATGCGAATTAAGACATGGACACACAAATCCTAGTTAACAACACGTGTGGTATTATTGGTTTATGAATATTCTTTTTGTTTTATATATAATTTTATAATTGGAAGAGATGATTTTATATTGGGTTGACTTAACTTTGTTAAATTAATATTAAAAATGTTTACAAAAAAAAAAAAATTAAAATGTTATGTACTAATTTGTCCTTTGCTTAATAGCGGGTTTCAAAAATTAGCCTCCATTTCGTAATTAAAATTCATTATTTTAAATTTTTAATTAAAGTGTATTTTAAAATTTGAAGTAGGAATTTTACTTATTATTATTTATTACTTTTTTTTTTCAATTCGTTATGAAAATATTTACTATTGTAAGTGTTTTGGTGCTTGATAAATTTTGTATTTTTATTTTAAATTTATCTGTTTTATTTTTACTAACCATGGTTAAACTTATGTAAGGAAATTCACGTAAAAATTAAAAATATTTCATTACTTTGAAAATAATCTAAAGGCCATGTCATTAATGTGTGCAAATATTGTAAATTTTTTTAGAAATTGATGGATTCTTCGGCATCAATAAACGAGCCTCTCCTTTCTATATATGCCAATAGGCTCATGAATAATATTATGAACAGTATTTTTGGTTTAGTGAGTTGCCTTTTTTTTTTTTAATTTATTTTTAAGAATCTTTATATGTTTACTTTGTACTTGTCATGTGAGCTTACATTGTATACAAAAAAAAAAAAAAATGCCAAATATTATATACATTTGCAAAAAAATAAATAAAAAAATTGTACAAATTTTGCAAATGTGTACAACATTTACCAATTTTTGTATGTTTACAATATAAATTTACATTGTAAGTACACTGTATATTTCTATATATAAAAAGAGTAAATGAGAAAAACTACAGTAGTTTTAGATTATTCAATTTTCACTGTTTTGCTGGTTTTTTTTTTTTTTTTTTTTTTTTGTGAATGTAGTAGATTTGCTATATTATTTTTAGTTTGTCCAATTTGCGTTGTTTCACATTATAGTAAAATATTAACACCACAAATTGGCACAATTTATTCACAATTGTTGAGATGTTAATTCATTATAGGTCAAAATAAAATAATAAAATATCATATTAGAATCAACCACAACTAAAAATAAATGTATTGTTAAAAAGAACTGCTACATCTACAATTATTTTCACAACACTTTCATAACAAATCAAATGTGGTAAATTGTTATTGGTTCTAATTTAAACTTATCAATGAAACTACTTTTTTGTCCACCAATAACAACCTGTAGTAACCTACTATTTATGATTTATTGCGAAAATGTCATGGACATAACATTTTTTTTGTTTGAAAAATGTTAAGACATCTTGATATCGTCACAATATTTTCAAAACTGCTAAACTGTCAATTCTTTACAAGTTAAAATAAAATATAACAAAATTATAAAGATATTATAAAAATGTTGCGTTATTCTATTGTGTTTTTAGAAATTTTTTATTGGTTTAATTAACTTTGTTGAGCCAAAATTCACTATTCCACGTACAATTTTCTTGGGTTGACTTTTTGTATATATATTTTTTCTTTACACACCATTTAAGTAAAAACACATAGTTTTACACACAAAAACAAAAACAAAAACTTAGGAAACACACACTTTTCATCCTTTATGTTTGGGGTAGTTTACAATTGCTCCTTAAACTCAAATTTTCCCTTAATATTTTGGAAAAGAGTAAATATGTCATATTGTTATTCTTTCGGTTAAACCCTAATGAAAGCTTATGATTCTTAAAATATTTTATTGTGTAATGTCTAAATTACTCCCACTAAATTTTAACATCCTAAAAATTTTCTTTACGTATTTTGAGTTTTAAATGGTAGAAATTCTTAGAAAGTTGGAATAATGATATAAGGTGTTTTAGTTGTTATCTAAAGAACGTTGATTTTCTAGGTTTAAATTTTCAAAACTTATAATTTATCTAATGAAAAATTCGCTGGCACATGCCTTTTGTTATCTTTTTATTATTATCATTATTTTTTTTTAAATTTTCTTAGCAAAACTTAGTTGTCTATTGTTGGAAGATGATGATATTCGTTATCATTCTTAGAAGTTTTTAAAGAGTGGATATGTTGTCTTTAGCAAGTAGGTACTAAAAAACTATTATAGTAAAATAAATAAATATATATATATATATATGTTAAATAGCTATCCTAACTTTGTGGTTGATCAAAATTCTTATACAAATGAGATTAACTTTTTACGACATAATAATCAAATCTTAAAATTAATGTCTCTTTTGATTAATGAAAATCTCTATATACTTTAAAAATCAAATAATTTATATTTTTGTTTTGTGATACAAATAAAATCTAGAATTGACCTTAATCACTACTTTTTTTCCACGGCAAGCATACTAAGAAATTATTCATAGTTTTAGACTTTAGACTTTATATAGCATACTAAGAAAACAAATAATACTAATAAGTTAATGAAATAAGTTACCATTCTGCCCTTACCAAAATTTAAAAATTACAAAAAAAAAAAGTTTATATCTATACTGGCCGGTACACCCGGTACTGGCCGAAATGCCTGAAATCGGCCGGTATTTAAA
Source organism: Castanea sativa (assembly GCF_040712315.1). Classification (NCBI taxonomy): domain Eukaryota; kingdom Viridiplantae; phylum Streptophyta; class Magnoliopsida; order Fagales; family Fagaceae; genus Castanea; species Castanea sativa. The sequence goes on along the minus strand of NC_134019.1, from coordinate 21,254,751 downwards.
CCGTTAAGAAACGTTGATATTTTGGTATCTATGCACGTATTGGTATGATACATATTGGCTGGTATGGTGCTGTATCAACCACTTTGATTATCAGGACGGTAACATGGTAGTTGTTTCCCACTTGTTTTTATTTTAATATATGTTTTATATTCTCTATGAAAAAAAATTATATGTTCTATATATTAAAAAAAAATTCAACCTTATTTTTTTTAATCTTTTAATTTTTAATTTTTATGATAAGAGGTCATATTTTAAAGAAAGCGATTTGTTCATCCGGCAAGTTTCCAAAATTACTGAAATTAGAGTATTATATTAGACAACACCAATACATATGAAAAATTAAGAAAGCTTTTATTGATCAATTGTGAAAAATGGAAGCAAATAAGAGAAAGGAAGATATAGATTTCTAATCTGATTCAAACCCTTTATCCTTAATTTTTTAAAAAGAAAATGCTAGAATTTTGAATTATTTTACAAACTGTTGATGTGATGAATGTTTATTGCAAGATAAAAAAGTGGTGACAGTGGTAAGCCTAAATGAAAACTAATAAGAACTTGTCACATTAATGGTTTGTAAAATTGTTGTAAAAAAAAGCTTAGGTTAGATTGATGCATTTATCAGTGTTGTGACCAGTCATCTAATCATACTGACATATTGATTAACATCATGGTTTCTTGGCAAAGGGTTTGGCGTGAGTCTTGATTCCAATAGGCTCAATAACCCTTTGACTTCGAGTTGTTTAAAAACCTTGTCCAAAGGCATATATAGCTTATCAAACTTCCTTTATGGCTTAGGACATCTATGCAGACAGACGTGATCGAATGAACCGTATTGGCTTTGTTGCTTTGTTGGATGCCATGGTTTTCTTCTTTCTCATTTAGGCCCACATGCTAATGCTGGGGCATTTCTTCAAATCTAGGTGAATCATGCAGAGTCTTTTAGAAGGTAGAGATCATTGTCTGATTAACCAGGTTGATTAGCAAAGCTATATGTTGGGCTTGATGATGAAGTCAAGGTTGAGCTTGTAGTATATTTGGTCTTGGTGAAAGGGTGACTGTTTAATTGTATGGACAGTGGGCTTACGGAGTGGGTTATGGAATTAACATTTTGTAGGTTAGTTGAGGTTAGACTAAGCTAGGAGAGAGAGGGAATGGACTTAGATGTTGGGTTTGGAGAGTTTGGGCTAAGGTGTGGACCTTACTCTTGGGCAAATCCTCTTACTAGTGACTACGAGGTTTGAATTTTGAATTTTTGATGGGGTATGCGCACCTACGAACTATATGTAAAGTTGAAGGAAAATTGACAGTAAATATATATTTTGTGACTTTGACAAAGCGTGATCCTACACCATTTTGTCTCTTTCGAATTCTTTGATTACAAGGGCCTCAAGAGTTAGATTTAGGCTATTATCCTATTTGCTGGTTTCAAGTCTTAAGATATCTTTCAAGCATGCTCATAAGAATTGAACTTGGGCCTTCACCCTATTCAATTTTAGACTCTATAAACCAGTGTTCAAACATGTGCCAAGTGTTGGACTTTGGCCTTAAGCAAGCAAGGGTTAAAACAACCGTACACAACAGCCTAACACAAGTAAATATGAATGAGAAATGCTTTCACAACATGTTATTAGTTGTTATTTGATATTATTAGTGGACAAAAAATAATTTCAATAGTGGGTTAATATTAAAATCAGTAATAATCTACTATTTATAATTTTTTTTTTAAAGTGTTAAAAAAATATTGTAGATATAATATTTCTTAACGTGAATACATTGATAAGGTTTAGTTGTAAAAGGATGTAAATAAGCCTATATGAAGGTGAAGAGTAGGCTAAACATTAATTCCAGCTACATAAAGACATAACATACCTCCCAAAACGTGTATGATGGGCTGATGGGCACCTGTTGCTCAAATGGTACTGCTAGTCCCGTCATATACACACTCGAAGGACCAAGGGTATTGTCCATGAGTTGGTAGGCTCACTAAGGATACATTGGTTTAAGGGAGACCACGATATGAGGCTAGCTACTATTACGGTTTTCGAGCTAATCATGCTGTAAGAGGCAAAATTTTAAGCCAATTATAAAATGTTACATTAAAATTTAGTGGCAAATTCTAAATTAATGTCATTAAATTAATTAAATTAGATAATGACATGTGTCATCCAAATTGACATCACACTGGCATATCAAAATTTGTCACATGTCATTTGGCCCACAAGATAAAGATAAACTTCCTATTCAAAATTTATGGATAATTATCTTTATTAAAATAAACTAAACAGAGATAATGATTTATCTTTGTTAATTATTATCTTTATCAAAATATGATATAGATAAATAGAGATAATTATCTCTAAGAAGAATTTGGGCCAATCAAAAGTCTACTACATACTTTCAAGCATATCAACTCAAAGTGGAGCTTATTCTCTAAAATCACTATAAATAGAGGACATCCCCTCTCATTTTAAAGGAGGAAGTTTTCAAGAAACCCAAGCTCTGGAGAAATTCTGTCTCAAGAATCTTTGAAGAACTTGAAGAACATTTGAAGAACTTGAAGAACATTCGAAGGGCTTGAAGAACTTGAAGGACAACAAATCTCTAACAAGCTTAAAGCCAGAGATTTGTTGTGAAGACCATTTGATCTATCTTTCAACCAAATTGAAGAAGATTTCGCGTTGGAGTCAAGACCATAAAGAAGATAGAATCAGAGGAGCATTTGTCAAAACTGAGATTGAACTCATTACTTGATTAATACAAAATATATATTCGTAGAACTCATTTTTTTTCAATTTGTTTGATTTTTCTTCAATTGAGAAATTTGTGTTTACACATGCAATAGCTAGTTGCAATTGACACGTAAGCCATAGATGCTCATGCAAATAACAGTTATCAAAGCAAACAAAGACTGAATCTATTTGCTGCTTTCTGATAATGTAGTACTTTTTCTAAACCGTATAGGATTGTATACTTGTATGATATTAGTTAGTTCAACAGCTACAAGGAAGCATATAAGAATCCATTTAAATATCGAAATCCACAAATATATTTATATCATTCAACAATGGAAAGCGTTGCATCATAGTAACATAAATACGGTAAAAAAAAAAAAAAACAAAACAAAATTACATCCTTAAAATGAGACTGCGGACTAGCTTACCGGCCAATATTAATAGATGAAAAAGACACAAGGGGCGCAGCTATACTACTAGCTGGAGGGACAGCAGGTACATGAACATCATAGTTGGCAACTGGCATCTTCTTCGCAAGATTTGGCAATGGAGCTTCAAAATTGAGAACCTGTATGGCTTCCCTTATGGATGGCCTCATGCTTTGATCTGGATGAGCACACCACAGTCCAGTAATCAATAAACACTCCATCTGTTTCATGTCAAACTCCATACTTAATCTCCTGTTAGCCATATCATGAGGCCTTTCATTTCCGTATGACTCCCAAACCAAAGCAACCAATGGAACATGAGGACCCTCGAATTCGGGTTCTGTTGATCTTTTTCCACATGCTATTTCTAGTGCTACCACACCAAAGCTAAAGACATCTGACCCTTTTGTGGCCTTGCGCGTGCTTATGTATTCAGGTGCCATGTAACCAAAAGTTCCAGCTAACCCGGTTGTCTTGATGCCTAGCTTTTCATCCATAAGCCTCGCTAGACCAAAGTCCCCAAGCTTTGCATTGAAATCTGAATCCAACATTATGTTGCTTGATTTAATATCTCTATGCACCACATATTGTCCTGAGTCTTCATGTAGATAAAGCAATGCAGAGGCAAGATTAAGGGTTATTTTATACCTTGTTGCCCAGTCAAGCATTGTTCTATCTCCAAAAAGGTGAAAATCAAGGCTACCATGAGGCATGAACTCATAGACAAGAAGGAGATCACCAAATTCATGGCACCAACCAATTAATTGTACCAGATTTTTATGTGTCAGCCTACTTATGATTTTTACCTCTGATATGTATTCTTTTTTTCCTTGATTGGAGCGTTTAGAAACCTTTTTAACTGCAACAAATTCATGCAGATCACTCAAAAAGCATTTATAAACCCCTCCAAACCCTCCTTCCCCAAGTTTGCCATCTTCAGCAAAGTTGCTTGTGGCCCGAACTAGTTCATCATAAGAAAACCTCTTAGGTCCCGTACCATGTTCGATTTCACGTTCCATGGAAGAGTCACCATTATTTACACCGTCCTTCGCTTTTTCTCTGCTCCTCCTCCAAACAAATACCAAAATTAAAACTATCCCACAAGCTGAAAAAAATCCACCAATTACACTACCAATTATTAATCCTCTTCGGGAACCTTCTGATGAAAAATTTGTTTCAAACTCCCATGAAAGAATGTCATGCATCTCAAAATAGAAAGCAGATCCAGCTGAAAAGCCAATGGATACCCATTCAGGCAGAAATGCCGTTAGATTAATAGTGTGTGAAAGATTAGCATTCCCACCAAGAAATGGGCTGTCAGGGAAAGTCCATGATACACTCAAATTGTTTTTTTTAGAATCATAACTGATCCTTACATCAATTCTAGATGCATTTTTCATACTTCGGCTCAAATCCGTGCTTACAGCTGACTTGATGGAGTTAATGTTGATACCAACATGTTCACTATCAGTTTCATCCCATGTATTATTATAGGTGTCAAACTCAACAGCAACTAATTCTTTTCTGTGTATAGTGAAATCATTACATTTGCTAATTGCAAGGCATCCTCCTTCAGCATCATTTGGAAGATGAGAACCATTTGGTGCAAGGAAAAATGTAAGCCCATCTTGGCCTGGTGAAGTAATTGTTGATATTTCGAATGAAAAATGAGTAGTGAAGTCTGTGGATTTACCTGTAATCGGATCGAAAAGCTGCATATCTTCAAAATATGTAGCTCGGCCCGCTGCGGTATTGTTAGTGGAGTAACTTGTGAGTGCAAGAATTCCATTCTGGATGGAGGCAGTACCATTTAATTTTAACCTGCCATCTTGTTTAAAATCAGGGAACTTGAATGATAGAGCATGATTTAAAGGAAGATGGAATAGCAAGTAACAAACAAAGAGCCAGTGATAGAAAGAAAGAGTTCTAAGGTTGATGAGATCCATACTAGGTAGGAAATGCACTGGCAGTTTTCGAAGTATAAAGGAAGTTAAAACAGTGTATAAAATATGAGACGCGAGACTATTTTTAAGTAGTTGCTAGCTTCATGTTATATAGGGAAAGTTACTGTCAGCTTCCTTATTTACTTTTCAGGTTATAAATTGGTAAAAGGATTGTCCAAACTCAATGTGTTTCCTCAACTTTGAACTTGTCCAAGTTCAAGTTAGATTGTGCACTGTTATGCTGGATATTGATATTTGCTTAATGAAAAACGGCTTTGCAGAATAGTCTGAGAAGACTTATTCATTAGTTCCATTCTTTGCCTATGATGCACAGACATGGACACTGATACGGCAATATGGTAATTTTTAAAAAACAAAGACACGACACGGCGTGGACACGACAATTAAATAATTAATTAAATTTTATATTTAAGCATATTTTTAAATATTTTTAGACATAAAATACGTTTATGTCTAGAATTTAAATTATGTAAAAATTACAAATAAGTAAACTAACACTCAAAGTAGTACAATAATACACATAAAATGTTTAGAGTACAAACTAAAAGTTTAAATAGGCTACATTCAAAAGCTACAATATTCATTTTCAATTTATACTTTCAGTATTCATTTTAGTAAAATCATCTACAATATTTAAGTTTAACTTTAATAAATTAATAAAACTATAGAAATAACAATATTATATTATATGGCAGTAACGATTAACAACATTATATTTGGCACATAATGACAGTAACAACATAAACGTTACATTATATCCCACTCTCACACAATGACAGTGAGAGTGGGATTTAAAAAAAAAAAAAAAGCACTTTGTTAAGTATTTATAAGTAACCCATTCACCCAATGACCCAAACGTTACCAAATGGCCAAATATCTATAAAATAAAAAAAAAAAAAAAAAACAAACAAACAGAGAGAAGCTTAAAGAAAAGAGGTCGGACTTGACGTCCATGCTGAGAGAGAGAGAGAGAGATCCGAAGGGACAGGGCATGGCGGTGACATTTATGGAGCTCGTCGATCGGCCTGATCTAGCTCCGGTGATGGACAGAGGGCAACGGCAGCGAGCAGAGGTCAGAGGGAGGGTGGGTGGGTTGAGAAGTGAAAAATTGAGAATCTGAGATGTGGGTTTCGGTCTAACTTGTTATTTCGGTCTGACTTGAGAATCTGTGATTTTCTTCTCTTTTTTTCTTTTTTTTTTTCACTGCTTGCTTGTCGGCGCCGCGTCGGAGCCGTGTCGGCGTCGTGTCAGAGAAGCGGGAAAAAAAAAAAAAAAGAGACTACTTGGACACCGGAGTCCAGCGAATCGTACCGGTTTCGGTGTTCGATACATGTCGAACACCGACACGATGCCAAAAATGGCATGTCGGTGCAACCCAGTTCTTTGCATTATGGACATTGAAGTTGAGGGGCTTAAAAGTAATTGAAAATAAATTTTAGTTAAAGCTTTGTCATAAATTTTAAGTAAACCCTACTTAGAAATCAAACAAATAATTATGTATATTTAAGATAGGGATATAGCTGGGTACCATGCTATAGACTTTTCCAAACGCTGAAATGCATGCTAAATTTTTCTTAGCTTGACAACATGCACACTATTAATTTGGACATAAGCCGCCTCTTGAGTGTTGACTGGTAAAAGGATTGTCCAAACTCAATGTGCTTCCTCAACTTTGAACTTGTCCAAGTTCAAGTTAGATTGTGCACTGTTATGCTGGATGCTGCAATTTGCGTAATGATAAACGGCTTTGCAGAATAGTCTGAGAAGACTTATTCATTAGTTCCATTCTTTGCATTATGGACATTGAAGTTGAGGGGCTTAAAAGTAATTGGAAATAAATCTTAGTTAAAGCTTTGTCATAAATTTTAAGTAAGGCCTATATAGAAATCAAACAATAATTATGTATATTTAAGATAGAGATATAGCTGGGTACCATGCTATATAGACTTTTCCGAACGCTGAAATGCATGCTAAATTTTTCTTAGTTTGACAATATGCACACTATTAATTAGGACCTAAGCCGCCTCTTGACTCTTGAGTCTTGACTGGGTACTAGCTAGAAGAATAGAAGTCTTTTCATAGTGTGAAATGGCCTAACCTTAATTGAGACTGTATGAACACGTTTTATAAAACACCCCTTGACCATTTTATGGCTATTTATTTTTTGGGATCAGTGTATCTGTTATGGCTTTGCTGCCCTGTAGTTTGATTTGGTTTATTTTGACGAAGTAGCCAAGAAAAAAAACACTAACATGAAAAATGAAAATCAGAGTTTTCAAAACGTTTAAAATGTCAGAATGTGACTTTTCAACAATGGAGCAAGGTGAGGATGTAACTTTTGAATAATCAGGCAATTGATTATGAGTCTTTGATTCTACAAAGAAAAATTCAAATGCTGCAATAAGTGAATTTCTGCAATTTTAGTCTCCACGAATATTATACAAGAGAAGGAAAAAATAAAAAGACTTGTTCATTAGAAGTTTATAGACCATTCTTTTAATTTCACGGGCTGATTCTGTTGGCCTCATTAAACAGGAATAAAAACTATAGAAGTGAGCTGGAAGAGGAAGTGATTTTCTTTTATAAACGAGTGGAAGATGTTGAGAGAGAGAGAATTTAATTAAAATGGGCTGACATAACAAATAATAATTTGAGATATATAATTATAATTTTCTCTCTTGAAATTTGAGAAAATAACACTTTACCCAAAATTTGAAGGAAAAAATTCACCCTAAATCTCTAATCTTGAAGGAAAAAAAAACACTCTCATCCTTTGGACATTCGATTGACTTAACTTTGTTAAATTAATATTAAAAATGTTTATAAAAAAAATTAAAAATGTTATGTACTAATCTGCCCTTTGCTTAATAGCGGGCATCAAAAATTATCCTCTATTTCGTAATTAAAATTCATTATTTTAAGTTTTTAATTAAAGTATATTTTAAAATTTTAAGTATGAATTTTACTTATTATTATTTATTAATTTTTTTCAATTGGTTATGGAAATATTTACTATTGTAAGTGTTTTGGTGCTTGATAAATTTTTCATTTTTATTTTAAATTTGATAGACCAAGAATGTATTAATCCCTTGTGATAAATTAATCAATTGATTAGCCAAGTTAATTAATTAATTCAATTAAAATGGAATACGCGTGGTAGCACAAACAAATTACCAACTAAGTTAATATACAGCGGAAAATAAAGTTAACACGGTGATTTGTTTACGAATGGAAAAAACCTCCAAGGCAAAAACCCCACTGGGTGAATTTAAAGTCACTACTCTCGAGAATCCACTATTATCACAACAAGCGGTTACAAGTAAAAGAAATCCCAATACCTAATACCAACGTACAGTTGAACCTCAATACACAATTGGACCTGTTCTGTAGTGACAATCTCTACTTTCAATGCACTGCTCCTAGTATATGACTAACCAATTGATGCACAGATCCAAGTCCGTGACTAGCCACCAACTTAAGAAGGATTTTGGCATCACAATCTCCCCCACTTAATTGTGAGATGTGTGTGGGTGTGTGATGAGTCCCACATTGGGTACTTACTGGGTTAAACTAGACTTTATTAACAACTGCAAGGAGCCTCAATTGTTATTAGTCCTTTTGAGATATAGCGCATACGTGGCTAGTGTTTTTCCTTAGGTTGTTATCATACGGTATCAAAGCCGGCTTGGCAACCCTGTGTGGGCTTAGAGGCACTACCCCACAAAATGGGCCATAACGAGGACGTTAGGGATTTAAGTGGGGGAGATTGTGATGCCGCAATTTGATTGATTGTGTGATGTGTGTAGGTGTGTGATGACTCCCACATTGAGTATTTACTAAGCAGATCTGGGCTTTATTAACAACTACAAAAAGTCTCAATTGTGACTAGTCCTTTTGAGGTATAGTACAGATATGGCTAGCACTTTTCCTTACATATGGTATCAGAGCCGGCCCGATAACCTCGTGTGGGCTTGGAGACACTACTCCACAAAGTGGGTCCTAACGAGGACATTAGGGATTTAAGTGGGGGAGATTGTGATGCTCAAATTTAATTAATTGTGTGATGTGTGTGGGTGTGTGATGAGTCCCACATTGGGTATTTACTAGGTTGAACTGGGCTTTATTAACAACTGCAAGGGCCTCAATTGTGACTAGTCCATTTGAGATACAGAGTAGATGTGGCTAGCGCTTTTCCTTGGGTTGTTACCATATGGTATCAGAGCCGGCTCGGTAACCCTGTGTGGGCTCAGAGACACTACCCCACAAAGTGGGCCCTAACGAGGACGTTAGGGATTTAAGTGGGAGAGATTGTGATGCCACAATTTGATTAATTGTGTGATGCGTGTGGGTGTGTGATGAGTCACACATCGGGTATTTACTGGGTAGATTTAGGTTTTATTAACAATTATAAGGAGCCTCAATTGAGATAAGTCCTATTAAGGTATAGCGCAGATGTGACTAGTGCTTTTCCTTACATATGGTATCAGAGACAGCCCGATAAACCCGTGTGGGCTCGGAGACACCACTCCACAAAGTAAGTTCTAACAAGGACATTAGGGATTTAAGTGGGGGAGATTATGATGCACCAATTTAATTAATTGTGTGATGTGTGTGGGTGTGTGATGAGTCCCACATTTGGTATTTACTAGGTTGAATTGGGCATAATTAACAACTGCAAGAAACCTCAATTGTGACTAGTCCTTTTGAGATATAGTGCAGATGTGACTAGCGTTTTTCCTTGGGTCGTTACATATGGTATTAGTGCTGGCTCGGTAACCCTGTGTGGGCTCAGAGACACTACGCCGCAGAGTGGGTCCTAACGAGGATGTTAGAGATTTAAGTGAGGGAGATTGTGATGCCCCAATTTGATTGATTGTGTGATGTGTGTGGGTGTGTGATGAGTCCCACATTAGGTATTTACTAGGTTGAACAGGGCTTTATTAATAACTGCAAGGAGCCTCAATTGTGACTAGTCCTTTTGAGATATAGCGCAGATGTGGCTATCGTTTTTCCTTGAGTCATTACATATGATATCAGAGCCGGCTCGGTAACCCTATGTGGGCTCAGAGACACTACCCCACAAAGTGGGCCCTAACAAGGACGTTAGGGATTTAAGTGGGGGAGATTGTGATGCCCCAATTTAATTGATTGTGTGATGTGTGTGGGTGTGTGATGAGTCCCACATCGGGTATTTACTGGGTAGATCTGAGTTTTATTAACAACTACAAAGAGTCTCAATTATGACTAGTTCTTTTGAGGTATAGCGCAGATGTGACTAGCGCTTTTCCTTGGGTTGTTACATATGGTATCAAAGCCGGCCCAGTAACCTTGTGTGGGCTCAGAGACACTACTCTACAAACTAGGCCCTAACGAGGACGTTAGGGATTTAAGTGGGGGAGATTGTGATGCCGCAATTTGATTGATTGTGTGATATGTGTGGGTGTGTGATAAGTCCCACATCGGGTATTTACCAGGTAGATTTGGGTTTTATTAACAACTACATGGAGTCTCAATTGGGACTAGTTCTTTTGAGGTATAGCGTAGATGTGACTAGCACTTTTCCTTGGGTCGTTACATATGGTATCAGAGCCGGCCCGGTAACCCCGTGTGGGCTCGAAGACATTACTCTACAAAGTGGGCCCTAACGAGGACGTTAGGGATTTAAGTGAGGGAGATTGTGATGCCGCAATTTGATTGATTGTGTGATATGTGTGGGTGTGTGATGAGTCCCACATCAGGTATTTATTAGATAGGTCTGGGCTTTACTAACAACTATAAAGAGTCTCAATTGTGACTAGTCATTTTGAGGTATAGCGCAGATGTGACTAGCGTTTTTCCTTGGGTCGTTACAGCAAAGTTTTTCAGTTGATCAACATGATGAAGATCATGAAACTCATTGTTACAAAACCCTACGCTATACAAATGCAGTAGCTTCTTTAAAAGAAAGATGAACTAGGGCATATGTCTCCAGTCACGATATGCTTGTGAAAAAACATTTGCATCGAGTTTCACTCACTTGTATCTTCTGTGACGGCCCTTAAAATAATCTTTATATATGTTTAAGGTTGTGAGAAAAAAAAAGCCTAAACATATATACACACATTGGTGTGAAATCAGATCTAAAAAACTGATTTTCATAAATCTTGAAAGATAGGTTATTCATCAAGCAGTTGTTGAGTATTGAGTTGACACTCCCTTTTAAACCTCGATAAATGCTATTTGTCGAGCTAGCTATCGAGTTTTAAAATCCAACACTTCTTCACTTGTTTCTTGGACAGATTTGCATGAGTTTAACACTTGGACTTGAACTATTATTTCTTGAAGTATTATACACATCCTAGATCTACCCAATTACGAGTAAAATGCGTTTTGTCAAAGGATTAGTCAATTCTAGATGATATATGTTCCTAACATGATTTACATATGTCCTAACAAAATTTATCCGTTTTATTTTTACTAACCATAGTTAAACTTATGTAAGGAAATTCACGAAAAATTAAAAATATTTCATTACTTTGAAAATAATCCAAAGGCCATGTCATTCATGTGTGGAAATATCATAAATTTTTTAGAAATTGATGTATTCTTTAGCATCAATAAATGAGCCTCTCCTTTCTATATATATAAAAAGAGGCACTAGGCTCATGAGCCTTTCCTTATCATGTAAGCTTACATTGTATACACACAAAAAGTAGCAAATATTATATACATTTGCGCAAAAAAAAAAATTGTACAAATTTTGCAAATGTGTACTACATTTGCCAATTTTTATGTGTTTACAATATAAATTTACATTGTAAGTACAATGTATATTTCTATATATAAAAAGAGTGAATGAGAAAAGTTATAGTAATTTCGCTACAGTAGTTTTGGTTTGTTCAATTTTCACTGTTTTGCGGGTAAGTTTTTTTTTTTTTTTTTTTTTTTTTTTTTCCCTTTTTTGAATGCATAAAACTATAGTAGATTTGTTATATTATTTTTGGTTTGTCCAATTCGCATTGTTTCACATTATAATAAAATATTAACACTACAAATTGGTACAATATTTTCACAATTGTTGAGATGTTAATTCATTATAGGTAGAAATAAAATAATAAAATATCATATTAGAACCAACCACAACTAAAAATAAAAGTATGGTTAAAAAGAAGTGCTACATCCACAATAATTTTTACAACACTTTCATAACAAATCAAATGTAGTAAATTATTATTGGTTCTAATTTAAACTTATCAATGAAACTGTTTTTTGCCCACCAAGAACAACCTATAGTAACATACTATTTATAATTTGTTGTGAAAATATCATGGACATAACAGTTTTTTGTGTGAAAAATGTTAAGACATCTTGATATCATTGTAATATTTTCAAAACTGATAAGCTGTCAATTCTTTATAAGTTAAAATAAAATATAAAAAAATTATAAAGATATTATGAAAATGTTGCGTCATTCTGTTGTGTTTTTAGAAATTTTTTGTTGGTTGAATTAACTTTCTTGAGCCAAATTCACTATTCCATGTGCAATTTTCTTGGGTTGACTTTTGTATATATATATATATATTTTTTCTTTACACACCATTTAAGTAAAAACACATAGTTTTACACACAAAAACAAAAACAAAAACTTAGGAAAAACACACTTTTCATCATTTATGTTTGGGGTAGTTTACAATTGCTCCTTAAACTTTAAAATCAAGCAATTTTTCCCTTAATATATTGGAAAAAAAACAAATGTGTCATATTGTTATTCTCTCGATTAAACTCTAATGAAAGTTTATGATTCTTAAAATATTTTGTTGTGTAATGTCTAAATACTCCAGCTAAATTTTAACATCCCAAAAATTTGTTTTACGTATTTTGAGTTTTAAAAGGCAAAAATTCTCAGAAAGTTGGAATAATGATATAAGGCGTTTTATTTGTTATCTAAAGAACATTGATTTTCTAGGTTTAACTTTTCAAAACTTATAATTTATCTAATAAAAATTCAATGACACATGCCTTTTGTTATCTTTTTATTATTGTTATTTTTATTTTCTTAGGGAAATTTAGTTGTTTATCGTTGGAAGATGATGATATTCGTTATCATTCTTTAAAGTTTTTAGAAAGTAGATATATTGTCTTTAGCAAGTAGGTACTAAAAAACTATTATAGTAAAATAAATATTTATATGTTAAATAGTTACCCTAACTTTGTGGTTGATCAAAATTCCTATACAAATGAGATTAACTTTTTACGACATAATTATCAAAATTATTAAAATTAATGTCTCTTTTGATTAATGTAAATCTCTATATACTTTAAAAATCAAATGATTTATATTTTTGTTTTGTAATACAAATAAAATCTAGAATTGACCTTAATCACTACTTTTTTTCCATGGCAAGCATGTGTTGCCGTAACTAGTCTTTTAAAAATAGATAAATGGGCCTCTCCTCCTCACCCTTATTTTTTTGGTTTCGTCAGACATCTCTCCTTTTTCTCACTTCCCCTGTTTCTCAACCTTTATCTATATTCAATCTAATGATTATAATTCATTCTCAGCTTCATAGACAATCAACTACTTCACCATGCAAGGTGTGGCTTGATGGAAAAAATCCTTGTCCTAGTACCTATAGAAGAGCGGTTCGAGCGATAGTCCTAACAAAGTTTGTGTGCAACACATAATATTACCAATTACCGTCACATGGTGTGGGATTGATGAGTCCACACCGAAAACCCCCCTTTTATATTAAGAAAAGAAGAAGAAGAAGAAGAAGAAGAAGATAATCAACTACTTCTTTTTATATTCTAGTTTTATACAAACAAACTCCTCATAAAATAAAATTGAAGGCTAGCAAGTTGTTGGGAATGTGCCCAAACATTACATTTTGGATTCATATAGAAAAAACAAAACTGCCAACAATCTTTACAAATTACTTGACAACTTTTGAATTTAAACATTTGTAAATTGCTCTAAAAATTGTGCATTTAGAACATTTGTAAAGAATTGTGGCTTCTAATTAACTCAACTAACAAAAAATTTTGTTGTCAAATAAGAGATTTGAGGTTCAAACTCCGCTAATAACAAAAACCAATTAGTGTCTTGGTCATAGGTTGAAACTATTAATGATAAAAAGAAATCATCAAAAGTGAACTCTATAGGTTGAAACTATTTCTAAAAAGAAAATATAAATTCTCAAAAAATAAAACATATGTACAAAATAGAAGATCTTAAAAAAAAAAAATAGTCATCTTTGACCCATTACATGTGCCTTCTCAATTCACTTCACCTATTTTGTCTCCTACTAAACCATTGATGCCATTCTCCTCTTTTTTTGTATATGAGAGCCCAAATATAACAAACCAATCAATTATTTCTCTCTTTTCCTTTCAAGTTTCTTCTAAAGCAACACTGGCCCACCACCAAATTGTGAGAAACATTCAAAGAGAAACAATCTTACCAATATGACATTGTAATATGACTCATGAACCTCTCTTTCATCCCTTCGAGCTGCTTCTCACCCTTAAAAGGCATTTTCTATGGATAAACCACTGCCTTAACCCAATTACCATCAAACTGTGAAGGTAAAATGTTGTAGTCAATCCCATTATTATTAGACCCTTTCCAAAGGGTTTATACTAGACTTAATTAGGGATGAAAATTTTGCCTCGTCTTGTTTGACCCGCCCCTCCTCGCTTCACCCTGTGCAGGTTTTTCCCGTCCCGCAAAGGTGATGGGGCGGAGATGGAGCGAGATTTTAGACCTGCACCACGGAGCGGAGCAGAGATGGGTTTACACTTTTTAGACCCACCCCGCCCCGCATTAATAAGGGTTAAATTGTAATTTTTCATGCCCTAAAACCCTACTATTTAAACAAAAGCATCATCAACTTACTTTATTTTACCTAACATGGCTCTCTACCTCTTTTGTCTCTTTAGCAAAGTTGGAAATAAGGTACCAATTTTAATGTTTCTTTTGTCTTTATTAGAAATAAATTTATATACTATTAAATTACTAATTTCATTCATGCGTCTTTCTCAACTTAGATTTTTTTTATTTTTTATATAAGATAGAAATTTTATTCTAGTCTAATCTAAGTGCATATGTGTGTGAAGCTCCCTCTTAGAGACTTGAACCCCGGCCTTTACCCCCTACACCCCACAAGCACTTATACTTGTGAAGCGACTATTGCACCAAGGGTGTACGGTGGTAACTTAGATTTCATCATGAACATAATATAATTTTTTTTAATGAGGTACAAGTCTGAGACTTTGAATGTTTGTGTTTGTGTCATTGTGTGTGTGTGGGCATTTGGCTATTATGAGGTACATGTTTGAGACTCTAAGACTCTGAGGTATAGGTCAATGTTATTCATAATTGGACATTTGTCCCTTTCTCTATGAATTAGTCACAAAATGGGAGGAAATTAAATAATGCACACTACTTAGTAATTTATAACATTTATTGGGTAAAAGAGATGCATCTTGAATGTGGCTTTATTCTTATCTTCCATTTGAATGGATGTTTTGAAAAAATTTAGACCTATCAAAGAGGAAACAAAAGTTATGAAGGAGATTTGTTTAGTGTTTTTTAGGCCAATGAATACCCATTCAGACCCAAACATCAAGGGCTATCTAATCTTTGTTGGTATGGCACAATAAGGCATACCTAATTCAGAGCTATAAGTTGAACAAATATATATATATTCGAACAAGTTGATCAAAATATATATGAACCTAATCCGGAGCTATAATCTGTTCAAATCCTATAGTTGTTACTATGCCATATATTCAAAATGTCCTTCTTGATTTGTTCAAATTATAGGCATTATAAGAATGAGATTTGTTCAAATATATATGAACCTAATCCGGAGCTATAATTTGTTCCAATTTGATCAAAATATATATAGTCCAGATTAGTTTCAAATAAAAGTAGGGTCTGAAGCTATATTTATGAATCACAAATAAAAGCTCTTTCATAAAAATAAAAGCTCCAGATTAGGTTAAAACTCATTGTTTCATTTTATTCATTTAATTTTATTTTTCTTTCCCATTATTTTATATTATCTTTGTTAGAGAAATATAATTTTTCCATTACTAAGTTGTTAAATTAACATTAGGTAAAAAATGACTTCACATGAAAACATTGGTAGCTCTAATCCATCTGGCAGCAATCAATTTCCTTTGATAGTAAATAAAGATAATGCAACCTCGTCATCACCTCTGTTGAATATGCCAAAAGATGCCCAGGCAGTCCAGCCTAGCAATGAAATAATTGAAGAAGAGGGGAAGTACAAATCAATTGTTTGGAATCATTTTAAGAGAAAGAGAGTTGATGAGAAAGACAAGGCTGAGTGCAATTATTGCAAGAAATTGCTAGTAAGGGGATCCAATTATGGCACTAAACATTTGCATGACCACATAAAAATTTGTCCAAGGAGAAAGTTTCAAGACATTAGGGATATGAATAAATTTTTTTTGTGAGGGATCAAAATAAAGTGGATTCAACGGCGGGTGTGAATGCCTATAATTTTGATCAAAATGTATCAAGAAATGAACTTGCTCGTATGATCATTTTGCTTAAGTATCCCCTTTCTATAGTTGACCACATTGGTTTTAGAAAATATTCAACTTCTCTTCAACCATTGTTCAGGATGGTTTCTAGGAACACAATCAAGAAGGACATTTTGAGCATCTATGAGAAAGAAAGGGAGAAATCAAAGCATAAAATTGATAAGAATCAAGGTAAAATTTCTATTACCACTGATATGTGGACTTCACAAAACAAAAAGCAAGGGTTTATGGTTGTAACAGCACACTTCATTGATGGTTTATGGAGATTACAAAGTCGATTTATGAGGTATGAAAGCTCAAATTTGTGTATAAACACAGGAGCTTGTTTTGACCCCCAATTAAAAGTTACGGCTCGATTGCTTTTACCTTAACTTAAACTAAGTGCGAAGTAAGAGTAAATGCGTGCGAACAACCGAAAACTACTCTAAGCCATATTCATTTAATATCAACAATAAAAGAAAAGCTTAAAGAGTATGGAAGAAGGATGCAAACACAAGATAACACCGAGATGTGTTATCGAAGAGGAAACCGAAGAACTTGGCAAAAAACCTCACCGCTGCCCTCCAAGAAGTAAATCGACCCACTAGAGAATAAGTTGGAGTACATGAATAACAAAAGACCCTCCAACCCTAGTTTACCCCATGTACTTGAGCCCTCCAAGCTTTGGCTACCAACTAACTTGACGAAGCCTTGTCCTCTCTAGCTTTCTCGGATCACGTAATTCAGCCCGATTGCATCCGCCAATGATTGACTTCTTTCAATACTTCCCAACAGCACAAAAACCTCACTTGACACTCAGATTGGGTGTGGTAAGTGTTTGAGCTATCAACCTCTCAAGGATTTAGATATGGAGAGGTAGGAGTAAAGGAAAACCACAAAGGAATGTGTAGATGATTGTGGGTATAACAATCTCTAATCTCAAGTGTGTATGCTAGGGTTTTCTCTCTAAAAAGCACTCCTTTCAATATATGGGTAATGAGGGTATATATAGTGTGGGTAAAAACTTGGTGGAGCACAAATGACAAAATAACAAAACCGAGTATTTCGCGGGAAGGTCTTACCCACGATACACTTGCGAAAATTTCAACTGTCATGACTCTTCACATTCCAGTCATGTGCTTAACACATGGCTACTTTGCAGGTTAGCTTCTCACGAGCTTCTTGCGAAATCCTCTTGATTTTCAATATGAGTTTGAGTCTTCACACTCTCACACAACCTTTACAATAAAAATCCCACATAAATACAGGGGAAAAAATGATTGAATAGAATTACAATAAAATTTGGTACGGAATTAGAGCCAACAAAAAGTAGTTGTAAATAACAACTTTTCAATTTTCCCCTTTGGCTATTCCATGACGAAACCCCTAAAATAGACTCTAGACTTAAACGTGAGTTTTGGAACAATAGAAAAAATCACTCACACCTAATTCTAGAAGCTGTGAAGCACTTGCACCGTACACACCTGTATCCTGAAACACTCGCACACAAATAAAACTTTCATTAAGTTTATGACAAGTTGAACACAAGGAACGTATAGGAACAAGTAAAATGTGATCAAGGTATTAAACAAGATATAATCTGTGAAGCGTAGCTTGATCAAACTTGAGCAATCATTAAAGAATAACTACAATGAACATTTAGCTAGTAAATGATCATTTGGGCACGCAATGCAATTAAGAGCAACACAAAAATCAATTGCATTTCCAACACACAACCAATGCAAAATACTAAGGTATTTGCATCAAGGATACAAGATCCAACAAGGGTAAAAATGTAGAGTACTAAAGATGATGCATATATAATCTAAAAGTACTAATACACTACAAAGCAAAGGTACATGAACAAAGTCCTAAAGATAAACTAAAATTCAAAACTAAAGTACTTTAAAACTTTAAAAGAAAACAATGTAAATATCATAAAAACAAAATATTAAATGTAGGTTGTTCTTGCTCTTGCTCTTCATCTCCAATGCTTCCCCTTCAATCTAGCTCTTTCTCCCCCTATCATTACACTCCCCCTATCATGAACCATTTCCCCCTTTTTGTCATGGAATAGCTAGTCCTCATCTTCCTCTAGCTTCCTTTTAATTTAGTCCAATTGAGTTTGGAGAGACATGAACTTTGTGTCAAAATGGATGTGTTGGGAGTGCATGATAGATGCAAGTCTAGATAGCTTGGTGCTGACGTCTTGGACAGATGACATAATATTGTCTAATTTCTCATCATATGTGACCTAGAGCATGAACCACCATGAGGAGCAGGACTCTCTTGCTTGACTCCCTTTCGACTGTGACCAATGCTAGGATTGAGAGTGCGAATGTTGATTGGACTTAGCTTAGGATAAGGACTCTCATTTGCTGATGGATGAACACCTTTGAGCTTCAAAATTTTTGAAATGAGACAACAAAAAGGAAGGTAGTTCTTTTAGCAGTTTTGCTCAAAATGTGGAAGATATGAGAGCAAATATAGATTTCTTCATCAGTGATCAGGTCATGAAGGAATAAAACCCGACTAAGATTCATGTACCCAGTGCTTGAGAGAGGATAAAGGTTGTGGAACATGATTATTATGAGCAACCTCAATTCGGGAGATAGTGATGAAACACTAACTGATTTTCCATTGGGAGAGAACTCCAAGTTTTCTCCGAAAGTATCCTGAAGCAAATTCACCTCTGGATCCAAGTCATCGTACACCAGCGGTTGATGTGCAAAATGATGGCAAGATATGAAGGTGTCACTATGAAGTCCTTTCCTCTAACCCAACATTTCAGTTCATCCCCATCATAAATGGCATTTGCATAGAATTCCTTTACCATTTCTTCATATGTTTCGTCAAAGTTGGATAGAAGAAAATTCCAATCCTTGGTGGTGAACCATTTCAGAATGTTTGTATCAAGAAGAGACACTTGCTCAACCACCCTTTCAACCAGCAAGGGGGCATCCTTGAAGCAATTCTCATAGGTTTGAAATGCAGCATATGATCTGAACTTGTCAACATCAAGAAATCTTGTCGATGATTAAGTCCTTTTTGACTTTGGGGTAAGGCTATCAATATCAATTACCAGTTCCTTTCCTTTGCTACTACCTCCTTTCACAGCTGATTTCTTGAAGAGAAACATCTGCAAAAACAGTCACAAGCACAAAAAAACAAGTACAAAACACAAAACAAGAACACAAACTTGATTAGTACCAAGTTAGTCCATAAATTAACCACAGCATCCTAAAAAGAACGTAAACAATATCACAAGATCATGTTGTAAGTGCTAAACATGTAATAAAATTTATCTAGCATGAGTGATATGCAAAACATGACAAGTGAACAAGTGTGTGCATGTAGTGTGCATATGTGATACATGATCAAGGCATGACTAAGAGCACTTGGGTCAAATTGTGTAAAACACACAACCAATGATCAAAACATGATAAACATGCATAATCATGGTAATCCCCAAAGTTTGGTACTCATTGGAGTCCAAAACAACATCAAAATGTTATTTAGGCATTTTATCAAACACCTAGTATGCCCAAACACAACTTACATGTAAAACAATGCATGAACATATGAAAATTTTGCCTAAATACATGCTAAAATGCCACAAGGGGTCAACATAAACACAATCAAAGACAATGGGACAGAACCCAATCAATAAATTCAATAGATTTTGCACAAAAATTAAAATTTCCCAACCCTTTCAAAACTATACCCAACCCATGAAAACCTAGAATCTAAGGCTTAATATAAGGAAATAAAGAGAAAATAATGATGAAACATACCTTAGTGAAGACTTAGAGTAGATTGAACTTGAGTCTTTGTTGGGTTTTTTTATAGAAAAATAGTTTAGGGTCGAGAGAGGCTTGAGGGAGGCAAAGGGTGTGAGTTTGAAAAAATGTCATAGTGTGCCCTTCAAAAACTGAAAACATGCGATTTTTGTGGGTAAGCTTCTCGTGAAGTTACTCGCGAAAATGCCACTGAAGCATTGAAACTATTTCACGGGTAAGAGTTTCTCGTGAGACAGTAGCAAAAGTTTTTGTTTGAATTTTGGTGTTTTCAATTTTTGCCATCAGGAAGGGTCTTATTATAAAGTATACGTACCGGCTTGCGACCGAGGAACTGCTACCATCATCCTCATTTTCGCAGGAAGAGCTATCTCGCGAAACTTCTCGTGAAAATGCCTTTGAAAGAGTTTTTAGGTAAAACAAGAAATAGGCAATATGTACAAAAACTCTAAACACACGAAAGCATAAAAACACTTTAAAAAATATATATAAAAAACTCAAAATCTTTTTAGGTTTGATCGACAAGCAATTGAGTATACACGCCACATTTGAACACGTACAATCACACAAATGGAATAAGCATTCATTGAGCATTACACTTGTGTGTTGTATGTGAGGATCAAGTATGAACTAGTCTATAGTCTAGTATAAAACTTCAATAATCAATTCAATCAAGTCATACACGACTAGTACAAAGTCAAGTGACATATCTCACTTGTAGAAATAAACATATATGACCCCTCACCAATGTGATTACACTTGGATGAAACCTTTTTATTGTGCTTCCATAAGACATACTTTTGATCAAAACAACTCAAATTTTTGAGAAGCGATGCCATAAACATTTTGAGATAACTTTGAAACTTTAGCCTTTGGCTTTGGCACCATACATTTTTAGTACAAATTGCTTTCCCTTTTTCTTAGTCAAATACTAGTATGTGCTTTTTCAGCTCAAAATTCTCTTTTCGAGATTGACATTTGTAGAGCTCTTGAAAAAGAAAAGAAAAAATGTGAGGAGATATATAGGCACAAGTCTATGCATGTATCAAGATCAAGCAAGTTTATTGACCAATCATTTATGACAAGCTTGAAGATCTATTTATAATAGTCAAAATGTAGATTTCTAAATGTCGCTCACACTTAGAAAATGTGCATACATAACAAGCTAAGCTTGTAAATGCCCTACGCCATTAGTACGAAGGTATTGGGCCAAACTTTCATGTGATAAACACAACACAAGCGATTAAACTTTTTGGAGATTTTCCAATTTTTATGGGTTTTTGAAATTTTTAACACACTAAAAAACAGAACATGAAAAGTAAGATCAACAAAAAAAAAAGTACAAAACAAACTTGAAAAAGAAACATGCTAAAATGAAAACATAAGCACACAACCAAACAAAGTCACAACATATCGAAAGAATTAATGCAAGGACATGTTCTAATGCTTGGACATGTTCTAATGCTTATGCATGTGTACCCTTCTTCACCCACACGACACGTGCATTTAGGGTAATATCCTTAAAGGTTTGGGTACTTAAGTTGCGATTCTAAACCTTAGGGTGAAGTTTGCAAAACAAGAAGTGATGGTATCCATCATCTTCATCACATCACCAATTCCGGGATCAACTTCTCACCCTTTTGATTTCTTGGCGTTCCGATTCCCCTTTTCTTGTCCTC
This sequence comes from Castanea sativa, assembly GCF_040712315.1. NCBI lineage: Eukaryota > Viridiplantae > Streptophyta > Magnoliopsida > Fagales > Fagaceae > Castanea > Castanea sativa. Next base: position 21,232,619 of record NC_134019.1, on the reverse strand, counting down.
TTAGCCTTTGAGAATCCGCCTTCTTCAATGCATGAAGCTTATAACAATTAGGTCTAGTGTGTCCTTGGATTCCACAAGGATGGCAAAAATGTTGAGTTTGAGGACCTCTTTGTGACTTCAGTAGAGATTTCCCTTTAGTCTTGAGTTTGGCCACAAATAGAGTTTGAGGTTTTGTCAAAACCTTTTGAGTAGTCACAATTGGCTTCTTCTCAAGCTTCACATTCTCAACAATTGGAGTTGCTACCATTGGTTCCTTAGCCTTAACAAAATTCATCTCTTTAAATAAATTGGTGCTTGAGCTACTTTCTCCGATATATCCTAAACTGCTTTTGTCTAAAAAAGGGTTTTGATGTGCATGCACTTCGTCAAGTTTCTTGGAGGCAACACGCTCCACTTTGGCATTAGCTTGAATCACTTCAAGCTCAAGAAACTTGATCTTGGAATAGGCTTCGATTAGTTCTTCATTTAGTGCCTCAACTTCACACTTCGTTTCTTTGTACCTTATGAGTATGCTCTTGTAGTCTTGCTCAGCTCTCTTAATTTTTTAGATGGCTACTTTAGCCATTCTAGCATACTCTCCGGTCTTCTCAATAAGAGAATTATAGGATTCTTGTAATCCCTTTGCTTCTTCATTTTCATCATCGGATTCCTCCCCAATCCCCATAGACTTTACTTCGGTGTGCTCATCGAGTTCTTCCACTAGAAGACTCAAATCTTCCAAAGAGTCCATGGGTGCAATAGCCATAAATGTGGAGTAGTTTCCTTCTCCATCACAACTTTCTTCCGAATCCGAATTGGAGCCGTCCGAGTCACTAAGGGTAGTAGCAAAGACTTTACCCTTTGCTTTCAAGTAAGCGGGGCACTCTTTCTTCACATACCCATGCCCTTTGCACTCATAGCAGCTTGAGATGGAGAAGAATCTTTGGAATCCTTCTTCTTGAAGTCTTTCTTATCATTTTTTAAATTTGAGAATTTCCCTTTCTCAAATGACTTCCTATCCCTCTTGAATTTTAAGAACTTACAAAATTTCTTAGCAAGGTATGCCACTTCCACTTCATCCAAGAAGTCTTGAGCTTCCAATCCCTTATTGATTGTCTTGAGAGCAAGAGATTTGTTCTTCCTTTGTGATGGTAGATATAGCTCATAAGTTTGAAGAGAACCGATGAGTTCTTGAATTTTAATCTCATCAAGGTCTTTGCTCTCTTTGATGGCAATAACCTTTGCACGGAAGCTCTCTGGTAGGGATCGTAAAATCTTCCTCACAACCTTGGAGTCCTCCGTCTTTTCGCCTATCTTTAGTTCTTCGAAACGAGTGGTGAATGTCTGATACCATTTGTCGAACCGTGAGTTGTGTCATTCCACCTCAAAACCAATTGGTGATGAGGAAGACATACCCATGACCTTGACTCTGATACCAATTGAAAGCTAACATAAGAGCTTGTTTAGATCCTCAATTAAAAGTTACGGCTCGGTTGCCTTTACCCTAACTTAAACTAAGTGTAGAATAAGATTAAATGTGTGCGAACAACTGAAAAACTACTTTAAGCCATATTCATTTAATATCAACAATAAAAGAAAATATTAAAGAGTAGGGAAGAAGGATACAAACACAAGATAACACCGAGACGTGTTATTAAAGAGAAAACTGAAGAACTCGGTGAAAAACCTCTCTGCCGCTCTTTAAGCTATAAATCAATCCACTAGAGAATAGGTTGGAGTACATTAATAACAAAAGACCCTCCAAGCCTAGTCTACCCCATATACTTGAGCCCTCCAAGCTCTGACTACCAACTGACTTGACAAAGCTTTGTCTTCTCTAGCTTTCCTAGATCACGCAATTTAGCCTGATTGCATCCATTAACGATTGGCTTATTCCAATGCTTCCCAGCAGCACCAAAACCTCACTTGACACTCAGATTGGGTGTGGTAAGTGTTTGGGGGTATCAACCTCTCAAGGATTTAGATATGGAGAGGTAGGAGTAGAGAAAAATCACAAGGGAATGTCTAGATAATTGTGGGTATAACAATCTCTAACTCTCAAGTGTATATGCTAGGGTTTTCTCTTTGAAAAACACTACTTTCAATATGTGGGTAATGAGGGTGCATATAGTGTGGGCAAAGAATTGGTGGAACACAAACGACAAAATAGCAAAACAAAATGTTTCGCTAGTATTTCGCGGGAAGACTTTACTTGTGAGACACTTATGAAAATTCCAGCTGTTATGACTAATTGTATTCCAGTCATGTGCTCAACACGTGGCTATTTCGCGGGTTAGCTTCTCGCGAGCTTCTTGCGAAATCCTCTTGATCTTCAATATGAGCTTGAGTCTTCAGACTCTCTCTCACACACAACCTTTACAATAAAAATCCCACATAAATAAAGCGAAAAAGTGATTAAATAGAATTACAATCAAATTTGGCACTGAATTAGAGCCAATACAAAATAGTTGTAAATAACAACTTTACAAGGTACTTATTTTAAAGTAAATATTCATTTTTATGTTTTGATTAAATTCTTTTAAATGTTTTATAAACCTATATTATTGTTGGTTCTAATTATTTAAATTTCTCATTTAAGGTTGATTTATGTGCCATCTCCACATACAAAAGAAGTGCTTTAGTGTCCTTCTAGATACTTTGTTGGAGTGGAATATTAATAGGAAGTTATCTACTGTGACTATGGATAATTTCAATACCAATGATGCAGTTATAAAAATTATCTTAGATAAGCTTCAACGTGGTGCACTTATTATGTGTGGATCAATGTTGCATATGTGTTGTGCAACACATATTCTTAATTTGATTGTTCAAGATGGTTTTGATGTAATTGGATCATGTATTGAAAAGGTTCGAGAAAGTGTGGGATTTTGGACTACATCAACAAAGAGAAGACAGATGTTTGAAGAGACATCCCGACAAGCACATGTTGAATGTATCAAAGAACTAGCCCTTAATTGTAAGACTCATTGGAACTCTACTTCTCTCATGCTTTCTATTGCTATAAAGTATCAAAATGTCTTTTGTTGATTGAATATATGTGAGTCATCTTATAAGTGCATTCTAGCGGAGGAAGAATGGGAGATGACAAGTAATATATGTGAGAGATTGGAATTGTTTCACAGGAGCTATTCTCGGGCACCTCATACCCTGTAGCTAATCTTTTCTTTCCTAAGGTGTGTGAAATAAAAATAGCTTTGAATTCTTGGTTTACAAGCGCAAGTGATGTGATTAGGAGTATGACATTTAAAATGTTGGAAAAATTTGATTGTTATTGGAATGTGATTCATGTTGTTGGAAAAATGTGATTCATGGTGTTATGGCCATGGCAACCATTTTAGACCCAAGATATAAGATTGAATTGTTACAATATTATTTTCCATTAAATTATTGTGATGAAGCTAATAATGAAATTCAAAGGGTTAGAGATATTTGTTATGAAATGATTCGTGACTACAGTTCTGAGAAAATAGGTAGGGAAGGTACTCGCGGTCCTTGTGTGGAAAAGGATCCGCAAGTTGATGACTCCTTTATGGACTTTGAAAGATATCTTAGACAGAAAAAAAGGGGTGGGAATATTAAATTGGAGTTGGACCATTACCTTCAGGATGATTTAAGGCCAAGATCTGTGAATTTTGATATTTTGGCATGGTGAAAATCTAATGGGCCAAAGTGTTTGAAACTGTGAAAAAGTTAAGTTAGAAGAGAAAACAATCAAGAGGCTAAGGTTATGTTTGGTAACCGTTTTTATTTTTTATTTTCAAAAACTTTTTTTTTGGGAATATAAGGAAAAAATAATTTTCTTGTATTTTTGAAATCAAAAACATATTTGGTTAGTTGAAATTTAAAAAAAAAAAATTTGAAGAAAAAAAAATAGAAAATACTAAAATATGTTGTTACTAAGATTTGAACTCTAATGCTAACTCATTTAATGAGACAGATTCATTAAATCAAATGCATGTTTGCATTGAATTTTGAAAACTAGATATCGAAAACAGCCTTTTGCATGTTTTTAGTTTTCTTCACAAATTGAGTTTTGAGAACAATTTTTGTTTTCCGTCTATTTTGGGTTACTAAACAAGTTTTTTAGTTTTAAAAATAGAAAATTGTTTTTGAAAATAAAAACTAAGGAGAAAAAATAGTTACTAAACATACCCTAAGGTTTTAGTTTGAGGTCAAAATGGCAAGTATTGTAAATAGTAATACTATATACGATATTTTTTTTTTGGGAGGTCGGGGGGACACGACTCCCCCTACCTCCTACTGTGAAAGAAAGTGACTAGGAATAATATGATGTTTTTCTTCGAGTATGGTGGCTATTTCCCATTTGTTTTTATTTTAATATATATGTTCTATATTCTCAAAAAAAAAAAAAAATTATATGTTCTATATATTAAAAAAAAATCAGCCCTTTTTTAATTTATAATTTATAATTTTTATGAAAAGAGGTAAAGAAAGAGGTTTGTTCATTTGACAAGTTTCCACAGATTAGAGTCTTATATTAGACAACATCAATACCGTTGAAAAATTAAGAAAGCTTTTACAAATGGAATCAAATAAGAGAAAGGGATATATAGATTTCAAAGGAAAATGTTAGAGTTACAAACTATTTTACAAATGGATAATGTGGTGAGTATTTGTTGGAAAATAAAAAAGTGATGATAGCTAGTGATGCGCCTAACTAAAAACTAATAAGAATTTGTCATATTAATTAATAGTTCGTAAAATTATTGTAGAAAAGTTTGTGTTTGTAACATTATTTTTATTGTTTCAATAGTTAGGTTAGAACGACCTAATGGTAAAGGTGGAGTAATAGTGTTAGGAGAGAGAGGGAATGGAGTTAGATGTTGGGTTTGTACAGCTTGGGCTAAGGTGTGGACTACTTGATTCTTGGGCTAATCCTCTAACTTAGGTTTGAATTTTGAATTTTTGATGGGGTATGTGCACCTATGTGAATTTTACAAGCATAATCCTGCACCATTTTTTTTAAAAACTCTTTTGAATTCTTTGATTATAAGGGCATCTAGCATTGGACTTAGGCCTTCGGCCTATTTGGTTTTGGGTCTTAAGATATCTTTCGAGTTTCAATTATGCACATAAGAATTGAACTTAAATCTTCACACTATTTGATTTTAGATTCTTAAAACTAGCGTTCAAACATGCGGCAAGCGTTGGACTTGGGCCTTAAGCAAGCAAGGGTTAAAACAAGAGCAAACAACGGCCTAACACAAGCAAATATGGATGCAATAATTAACGCGTTAAGCTATCATAATGGAAGGATCTAAATGAGCCTTTATTGGAGGTGAAGGTTAGGCTAAACAATATTCCCGCTACCTAGGACATAATGTACCTCCCAACCCAAATCATGTGCGATGGGCACCAGTTGGTCAAAATGGTACGACTAGTCCTATCATAAACATGTACACACTCAAGACGACCAATGGTACGGATTTTCCAGCCGCTTGGATTGGAGGATGAGGGATTATAGATCTATGTTGGCTACTTGAAGAAATTAAGTTATCACAATGAGAGCGAGAATGGAGTTGGAGCACATGGTGGAGTCGATGGAACAAAAAGGAAACCAAACGAGCCAAGTGAATTTCATTTCGTGCTTGACGAGAATTTGTTCAAGGACAGTGTCTTGGAAATTGAAGAGAACAGTGAGGTCTATGCGGCGAGCTCCAAGAAGAATGTGACTCATCTATAGGTTCATTGATCTTGAAGAAGAAGAAGAAGAAGTACATGGAATTAATTCAGGAAGTTAGGCCGGTTGTCATCGGAGAGAAAAAGAATTTGCTTGCAGTGGGGGGAGGATCCGAAGGTCCAGACCCGAGGGAGATCGAATCATACCTGGAAGAGATACTATCGTTGATGCAATACGGAATTCATGGTGTGAAAGATAAAAGCCTTGAGTTCAGTTGATTCGTGCCACAAAGGCATTTCGGAGTGGAAGCTTTAGCAAAGTTGTGCAAGAGATCACCGGGTTCTATGGGGTTCTAGAAGGTTTCGTTATGGTGGAGAATGGGAGAAAATAGTAAAATAACCCTCAGTTCCCAACTATATAGTTAGCAGGCCCGGTTCCGAAACTATATAACATACTAACATCTCGAGTCTTAGAGGCTCGATTTTGGCCGTAAAAATCGACTCTTTGAGGCTCGGTTTTTATAGGTTGATGTGGCCTCTTTGCCACGTGGCCTCCACCTGGAAATCGAATCTCTAAGACTCAAGTTTTATACCGAGCATTAGAGACTCGAGTTTTATGGTGAAGTCCACGTAGGACGCCACTTTGATCTTGAGTTTTAGAGACTCGGTTTACTAAATGGAAACCGAGTCTCAGAAACTCGATTTTTAAGTGGGGTCTTCCCATGCCTAAGTCCCATCTGTCACTTCCATGTCTTGGTTGAAGGCAAATATTTCGTGAATCTTTGGGCAGAGAAAGCATGTCGAAGTCAGTAGCACGTGAATTTTTGGGCAGAAAAAGCATGGTCTAAGTCATGCTTCTAAGTCAGTAGCACGTGAATTTTTGGGCAGAGAAAGCATGGTCTAAGTCATGCTTTGGGCAGAGAAAGCATGTCTGAATAAGTAATCTCGTGAATCTTCAGAAAAAAAAAGCATCAGGAATCTTAAAAAAAAGAACTGTACAGAAAAGCAAACATTACTTCTCTCTCACACATTCAGCAAAACCATCTCATACACATTCAGCAAATATTGCTCCGAAACTCAACTCTCACACAGACATTGCTCCTCTCTTCACTCTCATACAATCCTAGTAGCATATTTACACATCCTCATGTCAGGTAAGGGTCTCCTCACTCTCACATACATACATACATTTGCACATGCTCATGACTTTTGTTGTTTGGTTTGATATTTTTATTTATATTTTTGTTAGAACTGAGTCGAAATTTTGTAATGGGGGTGAGTTTTGTCCTTAGTTTTTTTATTTGTTTGAGTACGAAATGATAATGATTGAGTGTGTTTGTATGTGATGTGGGGTGAGTATATGCAATTGTGGGGTGAGAAGCTGTAATTTTTGTACTTTGAGTAGATATTCAAGGTTTTGTAATTGATGTTAAATAAAAGAGATAAAATATGTCACTAACATATTATACTTTACTCTCTAATAGGTTCATAATCTCTGAAAAATATTGATATAAATGTATATTATGGTGGACCCCTTGACAATCCTGGAGAGATTGACAGATTCCCATTTAGAGGGCCGGGTATTGAATGCTACTACATGATGATACGTCGTAAGTTGAAGACGTTGGATGATTTGAAGAGGAAAATAATGCACTCATTGAATTTAAACCCTGCTTGGTATGACATCAAGATTATTTATCATTACCCACAAGAAGTCCTTCATGAACGAATAAATTACGGGTATATGGCGATCAAAGAAGACAAACATGTAAAGATGATGTTTAATAGGATCCAAAAAATGCCCCAAGTAAATGCTGCTGAGTTGTACGTAAGTTCGGAGCCGCTTGTAGAAGTTGATACTGAAGTGGTGCAACAAACAACTACGGCTTTACAATTTACAGCCCTAGATGATGGATGTACTACAATGGGAGGGTATACAATGGGAGGTTATATGCTCCCATCTCAAGATCATGTTGCTAGTACTGGTGAACCCCTCCATCCTCAAGAGACACATTGAGAAGAGGAAGATGAAGACAAAGATCATGCCGCGAATGATGGTGAAAATATTGATGACGTGGATGAATACGAAGAGAGGATTGAGCGAGGTGACTTTGAGAACGATATGGATGACCATGAAGTCGTTCCCAATTTTGAAGAGGAAAATATGGAGTACCATGATAAAGGTGATGCAGACGATGATATTGGCATCCAGCATGATACAAATACGACCATTGCCTACAGACCTCCTGCCGACTCATTTTTCGCAAATACTTAGGAAAATATGGTTGATCCTTCACGTCTTCAGATACCATTTTTTTCTACTTGGGAAGATGGGATGCATTTTCATAAAGGGTTGGCTTTTGCAAATAAGGAGGCGGTGAAACGTGCATTGATAATATACGTAGCAAATGATAATAGAAATTTTATAATCCGGAGGTCGACCAAAAGTAAATTGTGCGCTGCATGCGTTGATGACAACTGCAAGTGGTACGTTGGGGCATTCATGAAGGTTAAACTTAGTGGTCTATGGATTGTCACGTCTTATGTGGGTCCACACACTTGTATACCCTTTGGCCTGCGAAGAGACGGTAAAATGATGGATTCTAATTTTGTTGCATCAGAAATTGTGGGAAAATTGCGACAAAATCACACTGCTCGTATACAAGATCTCTGGGACATCATACATACTAAGTATAAACATGAGCTTTTTTACTATAAAGTATGGGACGCAAAACAAAAGGCAATTGCTAAGATATTTGGGGATTGGGAGGAGTCTTACCAAAGGTTGCGAAAGTTGTTGTTGGCATACTTGGATCAGGATTCGGGTACCCAGTACAACTATCACACCATACCTAGGCCATACGAGAATTCTGCGTTACTACGCTATGTATATTGGGCATTGCTCCATGCATTGCTGCATTCCAATATTGTAGGCCAGTGATCAGTATTGATGGGACTCATTTGTATGGTAAATACAAAGGGGTTTTGATGATTGCAATGGCAACCGATGCCAACCAAAAGGTTTTGCCTCTTGCCTTTGTTGTTGTGGACAAGGAGTCAGAGGCTAGTTGGGAGTGGTTTTTAGAGTGTCTCAGGGGTTCGATTGAGCATGTTACACTTGCCAATGACATTTGCATTATTTCTGACCGACATAAAGGTATCAAAAACGCCATTCGACAGTGGCCTAGAGGGAGGGACGGAACAGAACAGGTATATCACCGATATTGCCTTTGACATGTTGCTAGCAACTTCAACAGACGCTTTGATGACCCGATTCTAAAGGCATTGGCCTTGAAAGCTAGATATGCGACCCATGAAGCTAAATTTGAATCCATAATGTAAATCATTAAGGAGGCCGAGATTAATTTACTGAGGGGTGTAGACCCTACTAATCGCCATGTTGCACGTTGTATGCCATATACATATTTAATCAGTGAGGATCTAGAAAAATGGACTCAGTCACATGATGGTGGAAGACGTTACGGGGCAATGACAACCAATATCTCTGAGTGCTTTAATGGGGTACTGAAAGGTGCCCGCGGTTTGCCCATTGCGGCAATGGTTGAGTTTACTTGGTCCAAACTTGTTGCATATTTCCACGATCGACATAAAAAAGTTACGGAAGATCTCTCTCGAGGTAAGGTGTGGAGTGATTATGCAATGGAAATCTATAACAAAAATGCGCAGAAAACTGCAGGTCACACTGTGAGGAATTTTAATCATGAAACTGGTGTATATCAAGTGCTTACCCCGTACAACGACCATAGAGGTGGAGGGGGAAACCACAGTCATGAAGTGCACGTATTTGATAGAATATGTGGTTGCAAGAAGTGGCAAAGCTTGAAGATCCCTTGTTCACACGCAATTAAAGTTCTCCAAAGTCTGCACCTCGATGTGACCAGCTATATTGACCCATGTTATAGTTTGAACAACGCCATTCACACATATTCACATAATTTTGTGGTGCCAAAGTCAGAGTCATTGTGGAGGGACGTTCGCGGACCACGGTGGGTGCCTGACCCACAGCTGTTGCGGGCCAAAGGTCGTCCTGTGGCCTCAAGAATAAGGAATGAAATGGATGGGGTACGACGAGAACAGGGAAGCCGGAGGGAAGATCCGGACTTGAGGGAGATTCAACCGAGGCAGCGATGTGGAGTGTGTCATCAAGAGGGGCATAACCGTAGAAGCTGTCCCAATTCCCGTGGGGCTTCGACAAGTGGTAGTGCTTCAAACTAGGCAAGTGCTCTCACTGTTTTTATATAATATGCTATGAATTTCATTTGGTTTTTGTTCTTCACATTTGGAAACTAACGATTGTATTTTCATGTTTGTCAGGCGAGCGAAGACTCGATTGAAGTTTTGGCAATGTACGTGGGACTTGTCGTTATCTTCTGTATATGCATGTGCTGAATGTTGTGGTTATGTACAAGTGTTTTTTTTTTCTTTGTTGAATGTTGTTGCCGAATGTAGACTATGTACATTTTAGTTAGTTGTTATTTTCTATATTTTGTTTATTGTTGAATGTTGTTGTATTTGAACTATTTGCTATCCATTGTACTCGTCACATTAGTTGCGTTGTGCAGCTTTTGCCTAGCCAGCAATGAATAGTAACTGTTTGAATCTGGTTGTTTGTTTCTGATGTACTACTCCCTTTGATTGGTTGTATCTAGTTGCTTACTGCTGTAGGGGAACGGAAAAACTAAATCTTGTTTACCGCTGCAGTAGCTGCAACCAAAAAAAAAAAAAACAAAATCCCAGTGGAAATCGAGTCTTTGGAACTCGATTTCCTTTGGTTAAATTCAAACGCAGCGTTTCCACGGGGTGATATTTTTAGGAAACCACTAAAGTGGAATTTTAATGTAAATCGAGGCTTTTAAACTCGATTTTCAAAGGCGCCATTTCCGCGGAATATTATTATTTTTAAAAGAACCACTAAACTGAAAATCGAGGCTTTGAAAAACGATTTTCAATGTAAATCGAGGCTTTCAAAGTCGATTTTATATGTAAATCGAGACTTTGAAACTCGATTTTTAAAGGCGGCAATTCCTATAATTATTTTTAAAATCAGAACGATTTTCACTGTAAATTGAAGCTTTTAAACTCGATTTTACATGTAAATTGAGGCTTTTAAACTCGATTTTACATTTGATAATTAATTTCAGATAAATAACAAAACTATGAAATTAATCTAAAATAGAGGGTGTTTAATTTCAAACTTCTGCACAATTACGTGTTTGAAAGACATAAATTAAATAGTTTAGTTTCTAAATTTGATAACTAATTTCAGATAAATAACAAAACTATGAAACACATCTACACTACAGCTATGAAATTTCAAACTTCTGGAATTAAATAGTATTGCAGAGATAGAAGATATAAATTTTTTCCTCTTATACATGGCTTATCAAGACTGAGAAGTGGAGTTTTTTATATAATAAAAATCATGCATTGGATTAGGTGGCCTACGTGAAGTACTTGAATTGGATTGAAGTTGATGCAACTGAAGAAGTTACAACATAAAATCTAAATATCTGACCAATAACATAATGACCATTACTTTAGTTTCCAGACTTTACAACAACAAGATCACAGTTTATTTTATAGGTACACCAATACATTTTATGATAGCAAAAAAAACTGTCATATCTCTTTCAAGATGCCTCAAGACAGTTAACCGCAAAATCAGCTCCATATATTGAAAGTGGTTGAAGTCTCCAACGACTATGTGTCCATAAACTCACATCATAACCCACACCGCTAGATGAAATCAATCATTGGGTAGAAATGTTGCTGATTTCGTCATTTTATGGAGGTTCATATGGCGGCTGGTTTTCAAGTTCTGGTTTAGCAGCAGCGAGATTCTCTTTAGCTTAATGATTCTTTCTTGACAAGATTCTTCTTGCTCCTTAGGTCTTCCATTTCGTTATATTTTTCCCTCATACTTGCACACCCTATAGAAAATGTAAATGAACCTCCAAACCTGAGAATAAATACAAAATATTTACAAGAAAGGTACAGCTACAAGGCACCACAGGAGATTCTTTCTTGACAAAATTTATTAATTAACTCTTCAAAAGTTATAAGATAGAAAACTTACGTTAACATGCATTGTCCTTAATTTCGCCAGTGAAGGTAACATCAGGCAAACGCAAGCTTAATAAAAAAATATTGTGACATTAACTCCAATTTCCTGCAGATTAGAATTGAACACTGTAAATGTTCCAACATCTAACACCAAAGTCACAATAGACAAATATATTTCTCATAACAATCAAGCTAAATATATCCTGTGTACCTGATAATCATAAGCTACTATAGAGAACATAAGATGGGACTATAATGAAGGGGGTTCTCGATTTTCAAGTGTTCTTAGTAGTAATAATGGGAGCCATGAGTTGGAAACTGTTAGAGTAGGACATGGGCCAATCATGTAGGGTATTGCCTATTTGCGTGATCCACTTATAATTACAAAGTATTTTCTGACAAAATGCAAGTGAAAGCAGCAAAATTATCTTTCCAACAAACACAACCTACCAACACTGCTGACCGAATTGAACATGTAAATCATCATGAAACTGAGCAATCAAAGCACTCCCTATAGAACTGACCTTGCATTCCGAGATTACGTGCAGACATGACATATCACTGACCTCTGACCACCAACCATAGAAATAGCACAGGTTCCAGTTGATGTAGATTCATCCTTCTAATATTGTACCTGATTACAATTTTCATAATTGTCTTAACATGAGGAAGAAGGTGAAGACATAACCAACGTTCAGTGCAAGTCTAAGACGAAGAGAAACTCACATTAACACCGGCTGATTTTTAATTTTTTGTCATCTCCTCTCCAAACTTCTGATTTCCAATGGAGCCAATGTAAGCAATTGCACCATTACATTTGGAGCATCCACTGGGAGAGACAACAAAAAACCACTAAATTGTACGGAGAATCCTCAGGAAAATCTATTGCAGTAGAAATTTAGCTTCATTTGGAAATGAATAATTTACCTTGATTGAATGTGTCTTTGTAGCACCTAAAGTGACACGATATGCATATACTGTTTCCAGCAAGGTTTTCACGTAGGCCACTATGTCAGACACTTCGCTGTGAAGTTGAAGAGAAAGATAGTCTCTAGCACAAATCAGCAACATTTTCACTCTTGAAATCCTAAACCGACAAGGTTTCCATTCATTTACATTTTCTATAGAGGGTGCAAGTACGAGGGAAAAATATAAAGAAATGGAAGACCTAAGGAAGCAAGAAGAATCTCGTCAAGAAAGAATCATTAAAGCTAAAGAGAATCTCGTTGCTGCTGAACCAGAACTTGAAAACCCGCCGCCATATGAACCTCCATAAAATGACGAAATCAGCAACATTTCTACCCAATGATTGATTTTATCTGGCGGTGTGGGTTATGATGTGAGTTTATGGACACATAGTCGTTGGAGACTTCAACCACTTTCAATATATGGAGCTGAATTTGCGGTTAACTGTCTTGAGGCATCTTCAAAGAGTTATCAATCTGCAAGCTGCCTATTTTCAAAGTTTATTAAGGATGGAGGGCCAATTCCAGCTTCAAATCTGTATGTGCTATTGTCCTACAAAAATGAAGAGTGCGTACATTTTTAAATCTAACATGAACCACTAAACAAGACAATTAATCATGTTCCATTGGTCATATTAGTTAGGTAAAATTGGGCAGAAAGGCAATCACTTGAAAACGTACATTTTTTTTATCTATGGTAACCTCTTGTTTAATTAACAGTTCAATGCATATTTCACAATCAGATGGTAATGTGAGGATACCAAAAGAACCACTAAAGCACTCAGTTTCTTGGTACTGTAACTCCCTCCAAAATCACAGAGCTGATTTTCTGACTTTTTACCTCGCATGCATTTACCCACAAACAAACCCCCCATATCTACTTATAATTCAAACATGTGAAAGGCATGTACATCCCAATAAAAATTTAAACTTTGCTAATTCAATCATGAAGCTAACTTCGACTACCCTATTGAGGATTTTTGCCAACCCCAACAATCCTACACGTCATTGCAAATCAGGCCAGAGGAAATAACGATTTTTTAGAATATATACAAAAGAACTTCATAATAAACCATTGCCATGTTATATTTAATCATAAGTTACCATCAAAATCCCTATAATTCATCTGAGGAAAAATTCTATCTATAAACATAAAGAAATGGGCAGCTTTGAATAAAAGGTGCTAGTTTCAAATGAATAATGGAGTCTGTCATTTGTGTTTAAACAAAGATTTTACAACACACAATTATAGTTTGATGCAATTAACAAAGAACAATATTTGACTAAATAGTTTATCACAAACTGCAAAACATCCTGTAAGATCACCTTTAATAGCCCAAACTGTATAATCTATTTGAAACTTATTTTTATTTTATTACTTTTCTGTGCATACTTTCAGCAAAAAAAGCTAGATAAATTGTTTTCAAACATATAGTTATAGCCATGAAAAGGGAAGTTGCTTATTTTGCAAAATTGGATTGACGGTTAATTGCTAAAGAGAAAGTTGGTTTGGACCCAGTCACAGCAAAAGAGTGTTCAATTTTCCTCCCTAAAACCTTGCAAAATGTTCTATTTTTCAAGCTTCTATCTATGTCCGTTAGTTTATATATCCTACGTGGCTTAACAGAGTGATAAGACTTGGACAATATTAATTTATTTTTAAAATTTTAAACAAAAATGTTAATAGATGCCCTTAGGGCAATAGTTAACAATCTATTTAAAGAAGAATTTGTTGGAAAAAAAACATGGATTGAAAAATTTAAAGTGTGTTTGAGAAAGTATGTATATTGAATTAAACATGGAACAATTGAGTCAGTAGTAGTTGTTGAACATCTTCCAATTACAAAAATTTCACTGCTCACCATCTTAGCCAGGGACTCAGCTGCAATTTGGGGATGACCAGCAACAGCAGCAACCTGTGCCCTAGCTAGGAGAACAACCTTGGACTTATCAGGGAACTTTTCAGCAAACTGTCCTAGAACTTCTTCAGCTCTCACAGCTTTGTTCTCTCTCACAAAGACAACAGCTTGAAGCAGTACAGGCATCACACTATCAGCAAACATGTCAGACAGTGCAGCAACAAGTTCTCGACCCTGTAAAGAATCCAGAGAGATAGAGTTGATCAAGAAAATCATCCCACCAACAATGGCTCACTTTGTTAGGATTAAATTGAAATTAAAAAGGTTAAAAATAAAGAGTGCAAAACCTGATCCAACCTATTTGCGTGGAGAAGCAAAAGAACTCGATTTGCATATACTGCTTCCCTTTGTTTTGGTGAAAGCTTCAAGTTAAGTCCATGAGCAAGCTGGAAGTTCTGTTAATCTTTCTCTTTCAGCCTATCAAGTTTCTGTAGGCCATCAGAAACATCTTTTGGACCTTTCAATGCAATGAGGTTGTTCACTGCCACTGCCAGTGATGACTCATCTGCCAGATCTCGATTAGTAATGTCTGTGTAAGCTTCAATGGCCTCTTGTGTGTGCCTAAGCCAAAGCCAAATTTATGCTGAGATTTACATTACTCATGGAACCCAAGTTAGAAAATCATCAATCTGATAACTAGACTCTGAATCAACACAAGGCAATTTTCTTCTTGTCTTTAATTTGAGAACACTAAACCGAAAATTGTTGCACCTAAATACAGCATTTTTATAAATACAATTCCATTTCACACCCACAAGGACATTAAAAGAATTTTATGCCATTCTACTCCTTCTTGGACTTTGAGAGAGCTTTCTTCCTCTGCCCAAGCATATACCCATACATGTGAGGACTGCCTGCAATATATAATGTCATTTCATCAGTTAAGAAGTCTGCAAACAAATGAAATTAGCCAACTAGATAATGAGTTATTAACTTCCAAAGAAGAATCTGAGTTCATGCCTGGGACATAGATTCCGAGTGCAAGAATTGCAGCATAGAAGAAATCAAAAGAGAAGTTCCATTTGTTTGGCATTCCGACACCAATACATTTCAGATTCCTGCAAGCACCTCAATTTGTTCAGTTCACACATTTTTAACAAATAGTTTCATTGAAATTGCAAGCTAATTGTTGAAATGGAAATGCCTTTCAAAGCATTGTAAGCAGAGAGCAAAAGATAATCATTCAAAAGTCACCAAACTTAGTTTTCCCAGCCCCACTCCAATCTTTTTTTTTCTCATGCTGACCATTCTTTGTGTGTCCTACTTGTAAAAATGAATGACAGAAATTATGAAATCAGCACATTTAAAACCAGGTCAATGCTTGTCAAGAGATTGTCAAACAATCCATAAACTTGTGCTATATAACCCAAATGGGACTTGGAATGCATATCTAACAGGCTAGGAGATTGCTTCTTCTCTCTTATTTATTTATTTATTTTTTGGAGGGATCTGCATTTGATCGAAGCTCTCACACTCTCATAAGTCATAAAATTCCTGAATATGGGGCCAAAAAGAGACCGTGAAATATGTAAAAAGTTCTACGGACACAATCAACCATTGTAGCATTTTCACCAATAAGAGATGCTTTTTTAACTTCACAAAATAGATGATGCAAGGAGCTAATTGAAATAACTGAAGTTGTTTCCCACACTCCAAAACCACTGTTACTGCACTTTGCAGCATTTAATCAATACAAAATTAAATAACACTTCACTAGGACAACTTCATTTTGATATATACATGAAGTAGTAATTTAAAGTTGTTGGAGATATCAGATAATTCAGTTTAATAGGTATATAGTTCTACCGAAACATATTAGCAAACGAAGTCTTTCTTTTCTGCATCATTAAAATTGTTACCTTGCTGAATGGCAGGGCAACATATATTAGACCGACTTCACTAGAGATACCAGTTGGATACAGGCACAAAAAGGTGCTATACCTGCATGTCAAATATAAAATTTTAATGAAATAAAGCACTCACTCCCTTTCCGTCCAATGGGAAGAAACGTACATAGTCTATACCTGAGCCACAAGAGCCATGAAGGTGCAAAACCAAGCGCCTCCTTCAGCCCAAAGAAAGAATACCGAATAATCTGCAGGAACCAAAGAAAAAAAGGTTTCTAATACCATATGCTCCAATAAAGAAAAAAGAACACCAGGCTTACACTATACATTCAATATCAGACTGCAGCATCAACCAACAAAAGTTGAGATTTGATTCAACATAAAAACCCTGTGGGGCTAAAATTTTACAAAAGATTGGAATTTTCCTCATTCTAAATCACTGCAGTTTTTTCTCGTAATTTTAAAGTGCTAAACAAAACCCAGATATCAAACTCAGCAATACATATTTATAGGGCTCAATGCTCAGTAATTTTTTCATGTAGGTGGGGTTTTATTTGTACCACGCCACCACTAATGGTACAGTAATTTTTTCATAGAGGTGGTGTTTAGAAATTTGTACCACTTTACCACTAATCCTTTTATTGGTAACAGTTTGACACATGTGTAAAAACAGAACAAAACAGGAACCCAAGAATGCAGTTGGAATAAAACTGAAAATCATGTAACACTTGCCTCCGTGATGGACCAGCTGATGACTAGGGAGGTCACTAAACTACACATCACAGCCGGGTAAATCTTAGTGAGCAATTTCTACCTTATCATATAAAAAGTTAAATTTTAGAAAAATAAATAAAAATAAAAATTTGTATCAGATTAATCGTTAGACATTTACATGGAAAGAAAGTTCTAAAAAATTGAACCATCTCTATGCAATGTTTATAAAATAATAATAGTAAGCAATAATCTATGAAACAAGATAGAACTGGAAAGTGATTTTGTCAGCTACTAGTGCTGCCTAGTAAATAATAATATTTCCAAATTCTAATTCTAATTTTAGTTAATGTAATAGAAAAATCAAGAAAAATAATAATTAAATCGAAACATTGAAGATCCTACATATTTTAATCAATGAAGTATCATCATATGTAGACATATGAAAGAAATACAGGATACATGGTTGTTGTTCAGTGTCGTTTCTCTTTCACTCTCAAATTACATTTGGAAACCTTACAAGTTGGGTTTGTAAAATATTGAGAATAATTATCTTTTAAAATAGCAGAACCCATGAATCTGTAGTAAGGTTGATCTGGTGAACCTATGCCAGTAACTTCGATAGTAACTCATCAAAAGCAAAAGTGATTTATAATGGAATAAACCAGCTACCTAAATTGAAAAAAGAAAAGAAAAGAAACTTGCAATAACATACAAAGAGATGGGAGTCACCTCAATGTGTAGAAGATATAAATCAGAATCTATAACTAGGTTTTGTTCCATATGAAATATCCATCGTGGCACAACTTTATTAATCCAATGACCATAGTTTCTTGGGAAGCTTCATATCAATCTGCTACTCCCTAGGCTAACTGGAATGCAATTTTTTTTTTTTTAATTTCCTTCTGCACAGATTTATCCTGCATCAACCAAGATTTACATAAATAGAAGTACTAATTAAGGAACGAAAAATGAAATACATAAATAAGAATTTACCAAAAATTTTGTTTATCATGTATGTATAAAAGATTAACCAATCTAATAGATAACCTTTCTGGTCCCAGCTGATGATTCAGATCCATTAGCTTGATCCTCAGGCTTAAGAGATGCATAAACCAGGTATGGGGCAATAAATGTGCATCTTTAGGGAACATTATTGATGAACAGAACAGAACAAAACAAAACAAAACAAAACCTACTAGACTATGAAAAATCTGTTTCATCGGGGAATCCGAAACAACAACAACCACCACCCAAAAAAGTTAAGAAACTTAAACATGTGCAAACTAGAAGTGAGTTAATCTGAGACTATTTGACTTGGGAAAGTAATTATAAAAAAAAGTAGAACAGAACCTCCAAGATGGCGGCAGCTTGAACAAGCTGAAGGGGTCTTTCAACGACAGAGTAGACGTGTTGATGCCCTGACTCTCTCACTGTCTTCACAGCAAGGTACAATACTTGAAACCTGCACAATTTCCAAATTTAGATATAAGAGAGAAACAGATAGAAGGAAATGGGTGTGAGAGATCTGAAATAGTGGAAAATTCTGACTGATGCTAACGTACTGCTTTTTAAGAGCAACATATGAATTTTTTTTTTGATGTGCATAGAGTATGAACATCATTCAGTGCATTTGGAATGCAAGATTTAATCAACTGACAAAAAACTAAAATTTTGGCAAAATATCTATAATAGGATCTGGCTAAATAGGAATCAGCTTTAACAACACACCATTGATTGTTTTTTAATCATTCAGCATCTTGTTAGCGTCTGGATCATTTATACTCTCCAAATCCTTGACTTGTCTGCCAGACTCTTTGATAAGCCTGAAAAGGAGAGCACAAAATTATCATTCTGCTTGGGAAAAAAAAACTAAGAAAAAAGGAATAGAAAAACACTTGTTTTATATGGGTAACTAGAACATAATGACCACCAGCATGGGATTCAATCCTTGAGCTATCCTCCACCTCTTATTTAGGTAGGGAGGAAATGGCATTTGATCCGAGGATCATATGCAAAAGGAAAATGAAAACACACACACAAAACAGAACCAGCAGCAAAAAAAGACTGTTTTGTAATAATTTTTTGCTAAGCAATTAACCCATTGGCTAATACAAAACTAATCTCAGAACTCAGATCACCAATTTGTTGAGTCACAACTTTCAAGCATCAATTACTAAAGTAAAACCTGTTCTTTGGGCAGAAACTAAGCATCCAAGGGTTTAGGCAAATGTTAATTAGATGTACTTAGGCTTGGCAGCCCAAGACTTTACCATAGTAGCAGACAATGGCCATTGATTTAACCGCCAAAGTCAGAGTAGTTGCTTACCGTCTTCTACACCCGCATCACTGTCATTTTGGCCCCCTTCAACCACTCGTTCCCATCACCTACTTCGAAAAATGTACGTTAAAACCATATTGATCTCCATAATAATATCATTAAGTAATCAATAGTAGATTGAAATGTGAAAAGAGGAATACCACTAGTTATAAAGTGTGTTGTTTCACATTTAGCTTTGAGTTACCTTTTTTGAATCTTATGCCGTCTAGTATAATGAGGAGGAGGTCTTGCATGTCCTTCGTCAGATGCCTCGGGCCCAACATTGTGTCCATGTTTGTGCCCCCCTGTCACACAAGGAGGTGCCTTTGATATGCGTTTCGGACGACCTTCTGCCACTGCAGGTAACCCACGATCTGCTCGGCTGAACATGGGGTAGGTCGATGGCCGAAGACGGGGCGATAGATGTACTTGTGGGAGGGTGGCTCCTTCTGCATGTCAGGTGGAGTTGGATCAATACCCAGGTCAAAGGATGGAATGGGTAACAGCTGAGGAAATGACCGTGGAGTAGGTGGACGAATGTCAGACCCAGGACAAGGATGTGGGGTGGGTGTCAGTATGGTGGGGCAAGGAGATGGATGTGGGGTGGGTGAAGGAATGGTGGGGGTAGGGGATGGATGTGGGGTGGATGAAGGGATGGTAGGGCTAGGGGATGGATGTGGGGTGCATGGAGAAGGATCGGGGGTAGGGACAACCCGAGGGCTAGCAACAGGCGGACGAGGGCGACATCCAGCCGGGGTTGTGCTCGTGCTTGGGCCCGTTGGAGTAGGTACCTCCTCATTCGGGGCCTCAGGAATAAGAGGTTGTACATGTTCAATTGCATGCACTGCCGTTAGGACCTCAGTAATGTCCTTGTGGTCCTCTGTGCCCACTGGGTGACGCCTCAACAAACGGACGTATCCCTCAATCTGCACATGGAAAAACCACACATATTAGTAATGCAATACCAAATCAACAATGCCAATTGATAATAAAATAAATGTTGGTTCAGAATTGGTTGTGCTAGTAATAATTGCAAATTATAGAGAGACCAAGTGCTAAGCAAAAAATGTGATACTATCATGTTATCTAAACAGTGGTTTCATGCTATTTCAGTATGGTAAGATGTAAAAGACATTGAGAAGTTACCAGCAGAGTCACTATAGCACCAGGCCTATCTATGAACCTCCGAGTTATCCTTTTGAACCAGTCATGGTACTCGTGCTGTGGAGGCATATCACCAAGCACTGCTTCACAACGTCGTTGAAGGCGATTACCCCACTCATCGATATGCACAGCATGCTTTCGCGTCCAATCAACACCAACCTTCCCCCTCAAAACAGTGTCGGTGTCAACATTGCGAGGAATTTCTTGGATCATCCCAAATTGACGAACGACACGATCCGTTGTATGTTTTTCTACTAGGTGGAAACATACAAGCGGCACCGTTGCCGTCCACACGGCCCTCCCTGCAACGCACCACGGCGGAAGGTCCTCTAACTCAGCTTCATATGGCTGCCATACCACCTACAACAGCCAAAAAACAAGTACACAACACATTAGGTGACAATGTTTATATTTCAAAGCTCACCAAACCTATATCTTATTCCTAAACATGTAAAATAATGCATTTTCATACCTGGTCTGGCAACATTGAAGCTATTTGCTCGCGATATCTGTCCCTGAAGATGTGGGCGGGCCTATTTTTCTTGTTTGGGACCCACAATCACCTATAATCAAGAACAATAGATCAATATCTACAACTTTCGTACTGAGATAATTCCAATGTTAAAACTATAATGTAATCACATATAACTACTGAGATAATCTTATAGATATTTACTTAATTAAGAACAAGAAATAGTCCTTATAAAACACAAAGCACATACAAGCCACATGACAATCACAAAATTAAAGTATATTAACGTAATAATATATATTGAACCTCTATTTGAAATTTACGCAATGTTGACATAAAAATTTGCTAGAATGATCACATAATGTATATAACGTGCATGAGGTAAAGACTTACTTCAAGGACAGTGGACCACGCACTGGAGGACCATAAGCACCCACTGGCGGGCCATGCTCAACTGCGGGGCACAAATAGGGGAACCTGGCCCATGCCCAATACTGGAGTAACAGTAAGCACCCACCAATCTGACTAGTGTCCTTGCTTGCCCTACATAGCTCTCGGTACAACCATGCAAGGCAAGCACTTCCCCAACTGCACCTTCGTGGGTTACGAAGGTCTTCCAACTGCTGCACCCACATTAGATGCACCCTATCGCCGGATTTGTCCATGAATATTTTGTCCCCCAGTAGCGCTAGGATGTAGCATCGTGCATACTTATGCAGCTGGTCCTCTTCAGCATTAGGCGGCAATGGATTAGCAACTTGCTCCAAAAGCCGGTTGATGAGAATCCTCTGACTAGTAAGTTGCTTATGATTGTCTTGATTTATAGGTTCAAAGCCAAGGAACTCTCGGCACACATCCACCCAAGTTTTCTGCGTGCTCCCTGTTATAGCGTCCCCATCAATAGGAAGCCCGAGAAGAACCTCCACATCCTGCAATGTGATGGTGATCTCACCATGTGGCATGTGGAAGGTGTGAGTCTCGGGCCGCCATCGCTCTACTAAGGCCGTTATCAGACCATGGTCGATCTCTCTACCCGGGACCCAAACGAGTCCCTCCAAACCAACTGCCTTGATGATGTTCCTGACTCGGTCGTCCACCATTGGCTCCCGATTGGAGAACTCTGAACTACGGCTACGGCAGGTAACAGATCCTGGATCCTACACAGAACAGAACCCTGGATTAATATATGACAACAAATGCATGTACATTGTATGAATTAAATGCATGTACTCGATTTAAATTTAGTGTTTTGTTTTACCTGCCCATTCCAAATAGCTTCGAATCGATGCTTGAGCTGCTTTGACAACACTGACCTGTCAATGGGTCCAGGCTCTGTATAGTCAATCTGCCCAATATTTGCAACAGCCATACTGCAGAAGAATCATAAGCACTTAGTTTGAGACATGAACACACAATATGCTTATGGAACTAGGTATGAGTTAGAGCAACTAAAGCCAATTTGTACAATGAGAATTCAGTAAAAGATGAAAGACTGAACCAAAAGCAAGAAAAAGAGTAGTAGTAGCAATCAACTGCAGCCGAACCAGATTAGAATTAAGCCACTAAGATGCAAGCAGAAAACAACCCAGATTGTTAAAACTCAACCCCTTAAAAAAAACACACACAATAATTCCCACACAAATCCAAGAAAATCATAGAAGAAAAATTCAAATGGTCCCATCCATGTACATCAAGGTAGCCAGAGAAACATCAGTTGGTTCAAATTGAGCATGCATTTGAACATCCTATGGAAATTAAAAAGAACTATTATTTTATATAACTTCATAGAGAAATCTATCACAATGTATTGGAGGAGATCTCTTGGAGAAAAAAAAAAGGGCATATTATTCTTATTGTGGCTAAAAGGAGGTGTTAGGGAAAGAATTTCCCAATTATATAATGCAATTGTGCAGGAGAGGCAAATTCTAGGTTCAGTTCTTATTGCAAAAAAATGCATAGACCACAGAGTTGTCAGGCAGCCCCGGAATTTTAATTAACTTTTTTTTTAAGATACACTTAAGACTAACCAGAATTTTTTTGTATATGATCCATGAATATACTTACACTAACCAAAATTTTTTTAGAGTGTAAGTGTATTCATGATTATTGTGTAAGTGTAAGTGTATTCATGATTATTGTGTAAGTGTACTTACACTAACCAGAACTTTTAGGAACACTTACACTTACACTAACCTGAATAAACTTTTTCATGATTATTTTTCATAGAATCAAACTCCCTTACTCGTTCAAAAAAAAAGTTAGGAACACAATTTTCATGAAAAATAATGCTTTTATTGTGTCCTTGCACTAATTACACACTAGCCTACATCAATTCAGCATACCAACACGGCCAAAGCAAACCCAAAACCCCAAAATCCCAAACCAAACACACATAGAATCATACCCATTCTGAATAAAGAAAGATTCAACGCAAAATACATGAACAAACAAAAAAGGAAAAGACCATTCACTTAAAACACAACAAATTTAGCCCCACTACTCAACATCTTAATACAACATTATAGAACACCCATTTTCCCCCCTCAGAAAATAGGGATATTGAATTTATGGTAAAACCTTAGGCTTTACAGCATCAGGAACCAAAGAGTACTAAAACCCCCAAATTGAATTTTTGACCCTTGAACACAAACTACTTTTAAGTAATGGGAATTGGGTTTTTCTTATTTTGGTGAGTAAAATGGATGAGATAGTGAAATTGAAGACATGGGTATTGTTTTTCTCTAGTTCAATTTCTCGGTAACCAAACAGAATAATTTTATTTTGCACAAAAAAAAAAAAAACTGATGGAAAATGGTGTGGAGGCAGTGGAGGCGCAGAGCAAGGGTTATCAGTTTTGAGAGACCGCGTAGCCTGATGGAAAATGCTGTGGAGGTAGTGGAGGCGCAGAGCAAGGGGACCGCGTAGCCTGATGGAAAATGCTGGAGACTGAGTGACAGAACAGTGGTGAGTACGAAGAGGGTGAGTGAGTGAGAGTGGAGAGGGTGAGCAAGTGAGAGAGGCTGAGGTTCGGTGTGTGAGAGTGAGGGAGTGAGAGAGAGGGAGAGTGAGAGAGAGTCTGCTGTGTTAGAGAGAGAGGAGAGCTGTGCGAGAGGCGTTAAATTTGAAAAAAAAAAAACCCAAACTGAAATCGAGTCTTACAAACTCGGTTTCCTATTTTCCACGTGGCCAACCACGTCAGATCCAGATGGCCACGTCACATAAATCGAGTCTTAGAGACTCGATTTTCAGGTGGATGCCACCTGGACAAAACGCCACATCACATTCAAAAACCGAGTCTCAAAGACTCGATTTTTAGGCCTAAAATCGAGTCTCTGAGACTCGAGATGCTAGTAAATGATATAGTTTGGAAACCGGGCCTGCTAACTATATAATTAGAAACTGAGAGTTATTTTGCTATTTTTGCCACAAGTGTGAAAGCAGGGCCGGCCCAACAAAATTTGGGCCTAAACCGGGAATTTTATATGAGACCTTTTTTCTATGTAAACATTAATTAAATAAATATATATAATACAAATTAAATTAAGATTAATTTGATGTAAATACATAAATTGATGAATAATAATAATTAAACTAAGGTTAATTTCATATAGAAGATTGAATATCATAGTTGAACCATAAATTTAAACAAAAAGAACTAAAAAAAATATTATTTTTTTAAAAAAGAAACTTACTATAACTTAAATATATAACTATGCATAGTTAAGTACAGTTGTAACTTAAATTTTAATTTATATATTCTTTTTAAGAGAAAGAGATAGATAAATATTATTTGGTGTGTGGCTTTGTAGGATATTAGTTTACAAAAATTAAGATCTCAAACTATTAGAGGTGATTAGTCATCATTGATGTTCAATCACATTTGCAGCATTTTTTTTGAAACATTTTAAGGTTTTAATTGGTTTTAATTTCTATTGGTCTCCTATTTTGGAAATGAAAAAAAAATACTGAAGATACTGCAAAATATTCATAATATATGATAATGACTGTAATTGATAAAATTCAACAACTTAATTTATTTGTGTTTGAATTAATTTTTATGTGATTGATGACATGTTAGTTAAATTTAAACTTAAACCTATGGTAAAATTTGTGGTATCTTTAACATCACTTTAAAAAAAGTACTAATTATTTAAAAAATGTTATATTTTTATAAAATTTTGGTTCTTTACAAATGGAAAGGGCCTTTTTCTTTAGTAGGGAATTTTTTTATTCTTGGTTGTGGGGCCTTAGGCCTAGGCCTAAGTTGCCTAGGCCTTGAGCCGGCACTGTGTGGAAGGCGATAAGGATTGACGAGGAGGTGCCGGATAGCATGACAACTTCAATGGTAGATGATGTGTTCTATGTTCTACTGAGTTGCTTGCAAAGGGCAATCTCCACCTCCAATATCAGCTCCGGTCGCGATCCGTTGTTGCGGTGCTCAGTGGTGCTAGTAGTTTGTTGAACCATGAACCATTGCAGCACAAGACCAGAGAGCCACACGAGGTTCTTCACTTTATTAGGAACTGATAAGCTCCAAATAAGTTTCCGAACTCCCTGTTGCTGCTGCATCGGTTTACCACGGGCAATGGGATTTGTAAAACTTTCTTTTAATTTGCCATAAAATTATTCCCTGACTTGACTGAATAAGTACCTAATGATGTATAAGGCCAGATTAATTTGTCCTCCTTAATCGTATGGCATAGAGGGATACTGAGAATCAATTCTACTTCCTGAGGAATGTCATGCGTCTCAAAATAGAAAGCAGATCCAGCTGAAAAGCCAATGGATACCCATTCTGGCAGAAATGCTGTTAGATCAATAGTGTGTGGAAGACTAGTGTTCCCACCAAGAAATGGGCTGTCAGGGAAAGTCCATGATACACTCAAATTGTTTGTTTTACATCAAATTCTAGATGCATTTTTCATACTTCGGCTCAAATCTGTGCTTACAGCTGACTTGATGGAGTTGATGTTGATACCAACATGTTCACCATCAGTTTCATCCCATGTATTATTATATATAGGTGTCAAACTCAACAGCAACCAATTCTTTTCTGTGTATAGTGAAATCATTACATTTGCTAATAAGTGCAAGGCATCCTCCTTCAGCATCATTTGGAAGATGAGAACCATTTGGTGCAAGGAAAAATGTAAGCCCATCTTGGCCTGGTGAATTAGTTGTTGATATTTTGGATGAAAAATGAGTAGTGAAGTCTGTGGATTTAACTGTAATCGGATCGAAAAGATGCATACCTTCAAAATATGTAGCTTGGCCCGCTGCAGTATTGTGGGTGGAGTAACTTGTTTTTGCAAGAATTCCACTTTGGATGGAGGCAGTAACATTTAACTTTAACCTGCCACCTTGTGTAAAATCAGGGAACTTGAATGATAGAGAATGATTTATAGGAAGACAGAATAGCAAGTAACAAACAAAGAGCCAGTGATAGAAAGAGAGTTCTAAGGTTGATGAGATCCATACTAGGTAGGAAATGCACTAGCAGATTTGGTAGTATGACAACATAGTATAAAATATGATACGCGAGACTTTTTTTAAGTAGTTGCTAGCTTCATTTTATGTAGGGAAAGTTATTGTCTGCTTCCTTTTTTTACTTTTCAGCTTATGAATTGGTAAAGGGATTGTCTAAATTCAATATGTTTCCTGAACTTTGAACTTGTCCGAGTTCAAGTTAGATGATGCACTGTTATGCTGGAAATTGATAGTTGCATAATGATAAAAGGCTATGCAGAATAGTATGTAGGAGAAGCATTATTTATTAGTTCCATTGTATGCATTATCGACATAGAAGCTGAGAGGCCTAGAAGTAATTGAAAATAATTTGGAGTCAAAGCTTTGTCATAGTTTTTAAGTAAAGCCTACGTAGAGAAATGGAACAAATAATTACGTGTCTTTAAGTTATAGAGATATAGCTGGGTACCATGCTATTGACTTTTCCAAATGCTGAAATGAATGCTAAATTTGTCTTAGTTTGACAATATGCTCACTACTTGGATATTGCTATAAGCCGCCTCTTGAGTCCTGAGTCTTGACTGGGTACTAGCTAGAAGAATAATAGAAGCCTTTTCATGGTGTGAGATGGTCAAACCTTAATTGAGATTGTATGGATACGTTTTTTAAACTACTCCTTGACCATTTTATGGCTATTTTTTGGGGTCAGTGTATCTGTTTTGAATTGGTTTATTTTGATGAAGTAGCCAAGAAGAATAAAAACACTAACGAAAAATCAAAATGAGAGTTTTCAAAACGTTTAACGCTCTGTTTGTTTTGCTGGAAAACTTTCTGTAAAGATAGTTTTCCACATTTTCTAATGTTTGGTAGCACAAAAAAAAACTAGTCAATGGAAAACTATCTTTAGTCAATGGAAAATCCTAATAAAAATAAAGCTTGTGTTTTATAGCTTGTTTTCCAAAAAAAAATTTTGGAAAACAATCTCTATCTCACAGTACGCTCTCTCACTCTCACTCTTTCTCTTTTCCCTTTTCTTTTTCTTTCCTCATACCCTCACTATCACTCACTCTGGTCTCTCCTCTTCCATAGATCTCTCTCCCTCACTTTCTCTCCATATTTCTCTTCCCCTTTATAACACAGTTGTTTGAGTAGATTTTTTTTTCTTCATTGCTCAGTAATTATTTCATTCATCTCTACCAACTTGCAAAAGAGAACATATTTGCAACGGTAATTATTCATTCCTCTCTACCAAAATCTCAATTCTTTACTTTGAATTTCAAACTTGATTTTATTTTTTTCTCTAAGAAACTTTTGGTTTGATGGATTCCATGTATAAGTTTTTTTTTGCACATAAAAGTGCTAAAAAAAATATATAAAAAATAAATAAGAAGAAAGAATGAAGCAAGGAAGTAAATTACGAAAATTTTAAACATAGTGCCTATATGGCTCTAAATTACTTTTCATAGCATAATCTTTTTTATTGATAGATACATTATGCAGATATTATGTAGTGATGATATACTATATAGATACATTATATAAATACATAATTTTGAGTAATATTAAAGACTTCTGGTTGACCATAGTAGACAATTAGTGTACTAGTAAAAAGAGTAGACAATGAAAAGTTATTGTTATTTTGTACTTATTAAAGATGTATTCTCCTATCAATTTTATGTATATAGACAAATGGTTAATATATATATATATATATATATATATATATATATATATATATATATATATATATATATAAATGTGTGTGTGTGTGTGTGTGTGGACGTTTCTGTCCATATATATAAGTAAAATGAGTGGTAGAGATCATGAAAATTTGACAACTAATTTTTATTGTATCTATTGTCAAAATTTTAGTAAGAAAACCAAATTCATCCTTGCTTTTTTTTTTAATATTGATTACATTAGTTAGTTTACATAATACGCATGTTTTAAATTACACAAGAAATATAAAAAATAAAAATAAAAATTTGCATACCAAACACCAGAAAACATTCTCAAGCTCATTTTCAAGGTTGTTACCAAATATTGGAAAATGATATAGTTTTCTAGAAAATGTTCTTTGGAAAATGAACCATTTTCTAGAAAATGTTGATGCTGAAACAAACATAGCGTAAATGTAAGAATGCGACTTTTCAACAATGGAGCAAGGCGATCGAGAATGTAACTTTTGGATATTCACGCAATTGACTATGAGTCTTTGATTCTACAAAGAAAAATTCGAACGCTGCAATAAATGAATTTCTGCAATATCAATCTCCAAGAATATTATACAAGAAAAGGAAAAAGTAAAAAGAAAAAAAAGTTGTTCATGAGAAGTTTATAGACGAAGTTCTTTCAATTTTAAGGGCTGATTCTGTTGGCCTCATTGAACAGGAATAAAAACTATAGAAGGGAGCTGGATGAGGAAGTGATTTTCTTTTATAATCGGAGCGGAAGATGTTATTAATGAGAGAGAGAGAGAGAGAGAGAGAGAGAGGGGCTGCGAATGTCAAGAATTTAATTAAAATGGACTGACATAGTAAATAATAATTTGGGGTAATTATTATACTCCACTCCTTTGAGGTTTGGGGAAAGAAAACTTCACCTTAAAGTTGAAGGAAAAAAAAAAATATTTTCCCCTCCTTAACATTAGATTGACTAAACTTTGCTATATTAATATTCAAAATGTTGTTTACTAATTTGTCATTTGCTTAAAAACAAGTTTCAAAAATTATCCTCCATTTCATAATTAAAATTCATTAGGTTAAATTTTGAATTAAAGTGTATTTTATTATATTAAGTATGAATTTTGCTAATTATTATTATTTTTTCTTTTTTCTTTTTTCAATTGGTTATGAAGGGATTTGTTGTTGCAAGTTTTTTGGTGCTTCATAAATTTTACATTTTTGTTCTAAATTTATCAGTTTTTTCTTTTTTACTTTTTTTTTATAAAAGTTCTTATTTTTATCGTTTTTACTAATCATGATTAAACTTATGTAAAGAGATTCACATAAAAATTTAAAATATTCCATTAGAAAAAAAAAACTAAAGGCCATGTCATTAATACGTGGCAATATCATAAACGTTTTAGAAATTGATGGATTCTTTGGCATCAATTAAAAATTAAACTTGCCTCTCCTTTGTTCTCAAAATAATAATAATAATAATAATAATAATAATAACAATCAATGGGCCTCTTCTGCTCATCCTTATTTCTTTGTTTGAAAAAATATTGAATACTCTGGGAGTATTATAATTGCATACTCTCCTATCTTACATGAATTATGGGTTTTATCATAAATTTAATTAGTGGAACTTACAATTATTTGAGAGAGAGGAGTATGCATTTATGGTACTCTGAGAGTACTCAATAATTACTTTATTTGTTTCCTCTTACGTCTCTCCTTTTTCTCACTTCCCACATTTATCAACCTTCATCTATATTCAATCTAATGATTCTACTCCATTGCTAGCTTCACAGCTAATTGATTACTTCTTTTTATATTCTAGTTTTTATACAAACAAACTCCTCATAAAATAAAATTGAAGGCTAGCATCTTGCTGAGAATGTGGCCTAACATTACATTCTGGATCCATACAAAAACAACAAAACCTCCAATGATTTTTACAAATTGCTTGACAACTATTGAATTTAAAACATTTGTAAATTGCTCAACGAATTGCGCATTTAAAATATTTGTACAAATTTGTGAGTTTCAGTTAGCTCAACTAGTAAATTATCTTGTTGTCGAATAGGAGACCAAATGTTAAATTTCCATTACACTAAAAATTAATTGATGTCTTGGTCTAATGATAAAGAGTCATCACTAACACCATAGGTTGAAACCATCTTTCAAAAAAAATATTCGATTCTTAAAAAAAAAAACATTTGTACAAGAAAGCTCGGATTTGTGTGAATACACAAGAGCTTGTTTAGACCCCCAAATAAAATATTACGGCTAGATTATTTTTACTCTAACTTATCTAATTGCGGAACAAGAGTAAATGAGACGCAATAAACCAATAACTACTCTAGTGCATAAACATGAATAGCAAACAATAAAAGTAAAGCACAAGAGTAAGGGACGAGAGATGTAAACACAAGATAACACGCCGATATGTTATTGAAGAGGAAACTGAAGAACTCGGCGAAAAACCTCTCCGTCGCCTTCCAAGCGGTAAATTGATCCACTAAACAATAAGTTGAGATACACAAATAGCAAGAGACCTTCCAAGTCTAATCTATCCAATGCACCTAAGCCCTCCAAGCTCCTACTCTAACAAGGCTTCTTGGAACCATGTCTTGTCTAACTTTCCGGATCCCACAATACACCCGATTGCATCTGCCAAGCCTCACTGGCTGTGAGAGACCGCGCCCCCGACCCCCTTTTTTATATGGTGTCGGGTCAAACCCACGTGAATGGATAGAGTCGTGTTATTGCCTCTCAAAATAGAGGTTCGACTAGTTATATTTTCCCCTTTAGATTAAGGGTTTTACAATGGAGTCGCCACTTATTTAATTATTGGAATAAATAAGAAAACCAAAATTGAAAAATTCCTCATTTTATTAATTTGAAATTGAATTTACATTGATCATAGGAAATTACATGGCTTTGGTCCTAGGTACAATCTAAGATAAAATTACATGGTTTTGTTTCCTAGTTACAATCTAGAAATTGAAAAATTACATGGATAAGCATTGGATCTACTAACTCTTGATCTAAGTTCAAAAGCTATGTTACAAGGTGGGAAGGTGTTAGACACCCACCTTGTCTAGTGAAACTGATTTTCTAGACTATGGTAGCTAACATTCATATCATATTATCCAATATGTCAATCAATTTACATGGTGAATTTAATGTGTGTGCATGTGATAGATCCTAATTCAATTTATTAAGCATTGCATTTGGATTGAAAAATAAATTCTAGTGAATGTGTGTAGATGGTGATAACCTAGATTCAAGGATTTGAAAGAATTATGAAAAAAAACATGTTTTTTATATTTTTGATGCGGATTTAAAATTAAAACTAGTGTTATGCATGAATATGTGATGAACGACCAAGAACATGTGAAGAATGCATAAGAACATTTCAGAACATTCAAACATATTCAAAAGAATTTAAATAGTTATTATCATGCTTTAATCCTAAATTCTCATCATGACAACCCAAAAAACAAGTTAGGGAAAGGGATTATACCTTCATGCAAGATCCATACGGTGGAGAAGGAGACTCTTGGTAGAGGTCCTAAAGGTGGAGGAAAAGAAGAGTTAGGAGAGAAAGAGTGAGTCTCACTCAATACCTTGAGTCTCAAGAAGACCAAGATATGATAAGACCACTTAACTTCACTAGAACTCAAGAGAGGGGAAGAGGGGGGGTTTTCTGTGTCTTGGAATGGAGGAGAGGGGGAGTTTATATAGTAGTGGTTGAGGAAATATGAATGGAAGGCCATTTAATGAGGGTTGACAAAGAATCATGAACCTAGACCTCATTTTAGCATTTGAAAAAAAATTTGGTGCATTAAATGTAGAGATTGGTAGGAGTGAGGAGCAAGCCAAAATTCGGTTTTCTTGTAGCTGCTGTAACAGTCTGTAGAGTCAACTTCGAAAAATCATATTTGGCTCAATTTTGATTGGAATTGTCTCGTTCTTATGTTCGAATTGAAGCTCCAGATGTCTAGTTTCTGGAAGAATTAACTCCATTCACAGATTCAAAATATTTTAAGAGATATCAATGAAATGGTGAGCAAAGGTCATTTGTTAGAAAATGATTTCAGCACAATTAACATTAATAGCTCCCAAATTAGCTCCCAATTAACATTAAATGGCTCCAATCACTCTCATTTCAGACTTAATTTATTCCAAATTTACTCTAATTAAAAGATAATTGAACAAATTATTTATTAAATAATTAATGTTTAACTATCTAATTAATTAGGTGCATGTAACCTTACCATAAAATGTAGTCCTAACCAATCAAATTATGGTACATCATTGATCTCTAATTAATTAAACTTATAACTAATTGAAATCAATTGTTCATAATCACATATAGTTGGACTCAATTTGTGATAGTGCACCTCAGCCATTAAAACTTGATTTGATGATAACTTTCAATCTGGTGGTCTAATTGGGGATTATGACCAGTCAATTAATTTGATTATTACAACATCAAGATCATTTTAGTGAAATGAGATTAAGGATCTAATGACTAGAATCAAGATGTATATTTCCAAGGCATAATTACCCTTTCATCCTCTAGGTGAGATTAAATGCAGGTTGCAAAATGAGGTGTCAACAGAATGCCCCTCATTAACAGAGCTTGAAGAGTGAATGTCAATGTATGAAAAAGACACCTAACTTTGCAATCTATATTTTACCGTGGTGAATGTATGATGCATGCAAATAAGAATGCAGACGATCATGTTATGGATCAAAATGTGGACCGAATCTCAGGGGAGATTGCCTACGTACCTCTTGGTGAGAGGATCAGGTCCAAACGTAGTTCATACATGTAGTTTTTTTTTTTTTTTTGGAAAAAAATGAGTACAAGACATGCTTACCAGTGGTCACAAGAAAATGAGGATTTCAGCCGTGGATTTGAAATTTTGGACGTGCTTTCCAAAGGTCCAATGGTTTGAATTTGGACGTGCTTCCCAGAGGCCCGATGGATTTGAATTTGGACATGCTTCTTAGAGGTCCAATGGATTTGAATTTGGATGTGCTTCCCAGAGGTCTGATGGATTTGAAGTTTGGATGTGTTTCCCAGAGGTTTGATGGAAAAGTCAATCCTATAGGTTTTGGGAGAACTATGGTCGATCCCTTAAAGGTAGAAGAGCTATTGTGGATCCCATATTATACAAGAGAACTAAGGTCGATCCTATAGGTTTCAGGAGAATTAAGGTCAATCCCTTAAATTTAGGAGAGCTACTGTCGATCCTACAGGGTATAGGACAGCTAAGGTCAATCCTATGGGTTTTGGGAGAACTAAGGTGGATCCTTTGAATGTATGAGAGCTACTGTCGATCCTACAGTGTACAGGAGAGCTAAGGTCGATCTTATGGGTTTGGGGAGAACTAAGGTCGATCCCTTGAATTTAGGAGAGCTATTGTCGATCCTATAGTGTATAGGATAGCTAAGGTCGATCCTATGGGTTTTGGGAGAACTAAGGTCAATCCTTTGAATGTAGGAGAGCTATCGATACTACAGTGTATAGGAGAGCTAAGGTCAATCCTATGGGTTTCAGGAGAACTAAGGTCGATCCCTTGAGGGTAGGAGAGCTACTGTCAATTTTACAGTGTATAGGAGAACTAAGGTCGATCCTATAGGTTTCGAGAGAACTAAGGTCGATCCCTTAAAGGTAGGAGAGCTATTGTCGATCTTACAGTGTATAGGAGAACTAAAGTCGATCCCTTGAATGTAGGAGAGCTACTATCGATCCTATAGTGTATAGGAGAGCTAAGGCAAATCCTATGGGTTTCGGGAGAACTAAGGTTAATCCCTTGAGGGTAGGAAAGCTACTGTCGATCCTACAGTGTATAAGAGAACTAAGGTCGATCCTACGGGTTTCGGGAGAACTAAGGTCGATCCCTTGAAGGTAGGAGAACTACTATTGACCCTACAGTGTATAGGAGAACTAAGGTTGATCCTATGGGTTTTGGGAGACTAAGGTCGATCCCTTGAATGTAAGAAAACTACTGTCGATCCTACAGTGTATAGGAGAATTAAAGTCAATCCTATAGGTTTTAGGAGAACTAAGGTCGATCCCTTGAAGGTAGGAGAGCTACTATTGATCCCATAGTGTATAGGAGAACTAAGGTCGATCCTATAGGTTTCGGGAGAACTAAGGTCAATCCTTTGAAGGTATGAGAGCTACTGTCGATCCTACAGTGTATAGGAGAACTAAAGTTGATCTTATAAGTTTTGGGAGAACTAAGGTCGACCCCCTGAAGGTAGGAGAGTTACTATCAGTCCTATAGGAGAACTAAAGTCGATCCTATAAGTTTCGAGAGAATTAAGGTCAATCCCTTGAAGGTTGGAAAACTACTGTTGATCCTACAGTGTATAGGAGAACTAAAGTCGATCTTATAAGTTTCGGGAGAACTAAGGTCGATCCCTTGAAGGTAGGAGAACTAATGTCGATCCTACAATGTATAGGAGAGCTAAGGTTAATCCTATGGGTTTCGGGAGAACTAAGGTCGATCCCTTGAAGGTAGGAGAGCTACTAGCAATCCTACAGTGTATAGAAGAACTAAGGTCGATCCTATGGGTTTTGGGAGAACTAAGGTCGATCCCTTGAAGGTAAGAGAACTACTGTCAATCCTACAGTGTATAGGAGAACTAAAGTCGATCCTATAGGTTTCAGGAGAACTAAGGTCGATCCCTTAAAGGTAGGAAAGCTACTGTCGATCCCACAGTGTATAGGAGAGCTAAGGTTGATTCTATAGGTTTTGAGAGAACTAAGGTCAATCCCTTGAAGGTAGGAGAGCTACTGTCGATGCTATAGTGTATAGGAGAGCTAAGGTCTATCCTATAAGTTTCGGGAGAGCTAAGGTCAATCCCTTGAAGGTAGGAGAGCTATTGTCGATCCCACAGTGTATGGAGAGCTAAGGTAGATCCTATGGGTTTCGGGAGAACTAAGGTCGATCCCTTGAAGATAGGAGAGCTACTGTTGATCCTACATGGTATAGGTCATGCTATTATTTGGCTATATGAGTGTGCATATCTAAAAACTTGTGTTGATTGAGATAAGGATCCTTCACTTTGATCCTACAAAAACGCAAGTTTAAATCAGTAATGGAGTCATTCATTACAAGAAATTCGAAGCACTTAGCCAATGCCCCTAGTTTGGGGCATATTCCTTGCTTGGATGGAAGCTGAGTTAATTTGATATCACGACCATTGGGGAACATGAAAAAAGATCACGGTCCACCATCATTGGTTCCTACAAAATGGCTTTCTTTCTCTAGCTTGTTAGAAACCAATTACCATGAAAACATTTTTGGCCAATGCCCCTAGTGTGGACATGCTTGCAAAAAAAATGGATTGATGCCTCAAATGAAAACATGCTTTCATGCGAAAAGGACATATATGCACACAATATAAATAGGCCAATGCCCCAAGTTTGAGCATGCTTGATCCAAACAAATGAACTTATCCTAACATGCACCCAAACAATTTTGTCACATTGTTTTGAATTTGTTCTCCAAGGTTGTTTGGGTGATTGGGACTAGGCATTTGAAAGGCTACCTACGTACCTCTCTCGTAGAGGATGAGGTCAAGACGTAGTTCAAGAGAACTGGATTTTGGAAAAGACATTTTTTTTTTAAATGAGATTTCTCTTATTAAAAAAAAAAAAAAAATTTCCATTTTTTTATTGAACAAGATGTGATCCTTTGAACAACCATTTTAGAAAATCATAGTGTTTAAGAACCAAACAAATCTCTTTGATTATGAAGGATCAAGATCATCAAACTCATGTAATCAAAATTTGCTTCTTTCTTTTGAACATTGTCAGATTAAGCCTCCAAAGGCAATCAAGAAATGAAATGTGATAATATTTAGAAATCACATTTTTTGGTGCAAACAAGGAGAGTGCTCCAAGTTTGAAAGTTCTTTTGAATCATTTAAGGATTTGAGAATTTGAGAAATTTTCTTTTTGCCTCGAACATATCATCTAGTGGGGTTTGAAAATTTTAAGCATTTTTCCTTTTTAAATCAAGAGAAAATATTATTAGAATTTAAGATGTGCCTACAACTAGCAAGACTTCAAGGAGATCTTTATTCACGGGTTGTAATATAGGCCGGGTTTAGGTTATAAAATGAATGATATAAAAAGGCTCAAAATTCCCTATGATGTTTCCCCTAAGTATGCATTACTCAAAAATAAACTATTGGAGGAGTTTTCTCATTTCCTCTTTGTCATCTTCTCACTAGTATTCATTGGTCACTTGTATCAACATTTGTTTTTATGCTCATTCCTCTTGAATCATAACTCTAGACTTTTATCTTGTAAAATTCTTCCCTTATTAGGTTACATCCTTAAGTTTCCAACTTGGTAGGATTTTCCAATTTTTTATTTCTTCTTCTTCTTTTCTTTGGCCCTAACTTTTGCCTAGACCGCCCTTTTGAGTTTTTAGCCTAGCGGGCTTCTTTCTTTTCTTTCCTTTTTGACCCTAGCTTTTGCCTAGACTACCCTTTTGGGTTTTCAGACTAGCGGGTTTTTTTTTTTTAGGCTATCTTTCATCTCTTGATTGAATGAACTTTTTGGGGATCTTTTACCTCCCTTGTTTCTCTCAGCTTAAGTCATTTTGATGCACTCTCTATACATCTTTCTTGCCTCAAAGCGCTTGCACATTTCTATGATTGATGAATCTTTTCCTTTTTTGATGAACTCTCTTTTAGATGAATCTTGTATTCTTTTTGGCATGATGAATTTTAAGCTCTTCAACTTTAAGAACACTTTTTTTTTTTTTCACATTTATGGAATTTCATTTCTCTTTCCTTGATTGTGTGAAACCTCTTTTTTTTTTTTTTTTTTTTTTTACGATCTCTTGTCTTTAGCCTAATGAATTCTTCACTTGTCTTTCATGTCTTCTAGAAGAGATTTATCAATTAGCTTCAAAGCTACAAGGTTGACTCCTCCTCAACATGAGATTAAAGCATGCATACTTTGGTTTTTCCCACCCTAGGTTTAGATTTTAGTGGATTCATGCGAAAAAGAGACTAAGTGTTTAAAGGCTCAAATGGGCTAGCAATGGATAATGATCGTTCTAGGTATTAGGGAATAATCTTGTTTAACCAAAGATGGCCTCCTATCCCTAGTAATGCTTACTTGTAAGCACAGTAACTTAAGCTCTTTTAATAAATTCATCTTAAAAGAAAAAATATAAATGCTCTAATGTTGTAAAACAAAAGATCTTTGCAAATTGGATCGAGTGCATGGATTCTTGGGATTTTCTGATGGATGGATTCTTTTTTATTGCCTTTTAAGACCATTTCTTTTTATATTCTAAGTCAAGTAGCAAAAGTCTTTACATGGATCAAATGAAATTAATCATTCCTTGGTACAAGTTGATTGCTCAAGCCTTTAAACATCAAGATTTAGAAAATGTTTTGTCCCAGGGATCCTCATGTACCATTTTGAAAAAGAGACTTCTTCTTTCTTTTCTTTCTTTTTTTAAATCTTGAAAGAAAAAAAAATGGGTCTTTTTGAAAAGTCACTAGGAAGTTCAATGCCCCTAGTTCAAAGAATGTTTTTTTTTTTTTTTTTGAAAATGACTTAAGGGCCCAATGCCCCTAGTCCAAAGACATTTGAAATTTTCTCTCTTTTTTTGGAAAGATTTGGAAATCTTGATTTTTTTTTTTTGGGTATATTCATTCAATAACAAAATTCAACAAGCATAGCATGAACTTTATTGATTAGGAAAACAAAAAACAAACTCTAAATAAGCAAACACATTAAAAACAAAAACTATGACTATAAAAAAAACTTGTGGAGTTAAATTTAGACATATTCATATGGATCCACTAATGAGGGTGGGTTAACGACTTGTCGGTTGATAAGATCTTGAATGTCATGCCTTAAATGAAAACACTTATCTGTCATGTGGCCTACCCCTTGATGATATTTGCAGTGAGCATTGGGATTATAGCTTCTAGGAATAGGATGTGGTATGGGCTTAGGATCCAATGGTTTCAACAACCCCTTAGCTTGTAGTTTCTCCAAGGCTTCACTCAAGGTCATGTTTAATTCATCGAACTTCCTTCGAGGCTTAGGATTGATAGTTAAAGATGCTTGGAAATTCACAATATTAACCACTTCCCCATTGGTGGTCTGGGTCACTGCTTTCTTGGAAGAGTGGCTTTCCACATTCTTTAATATGCCATTATTGACAACATCTTCCACTTGGGTACTAGCTACGATCAAAGCTTTGAAGTTGGGAAAGTATTGTGCAAAAAGATGCTTATGGTATATAGGCAATAAATTCTTCATAACCATTTGGATTTGCTCTTCTTCATTGGGCCTATTTGTCATTTGGGCTGCCTTTGACCTCTATCTTGTGATAAAGGTTAAGAAAGATTCCTTGGGCTTTTGCTTGGTGGTGTCCAAATCATGCCTAGTAATGTCTACTTCTATATTGTATTTGTATTACTTGTAGAACTCATTGCAATGTCTTCCCAAGTAGGGATTCGAGAGTCTTCAAGATTCAAAAACCAACAAAGTGCAGCCCTAGTAAATGTGTTTTGGAACATTTGGGCCAAAAGTTCTTCAGTAGCTCCCAAGGATTGGAGGGCCCTTGTGTACATCTTCAAATGGGCTTTAGGGCAGCCTGTTCCATCAAACTTGTCCAAGCTTGGCATCTTGAATTTGGGTGGAGCTCTTAATTGTGGGAAGAGAGAAAGAGAATGGAAGTTCATGGCATCTTCCTTCCATTGAAACTTTTGAAATAGTTGTTCCATTTGATCCAAGCACTCCTTCAACTTTTTCTCACTTTCAGTCAATTGTGGGCCATGAACTTCATCATTTTGGAAAGTGGTAGTACTTTTCCTTTGAGCTTTTGAAACAAAGTGTTGAACTCTTCATGAAGTTTGGCTTGGCTCGCCACCAAAGTATTGAAAAATTCATGGAAGTTGGTCATGGGCTTATTTGATGTATTCTCTTTAACCATGGCTACAAGAAATGAGTTTGGGTTGGCAAATGAATTTGGCGATGAGCTTGGTTGACTTGAGCTGGAACTTTAAAGGCCTGCACCTTCACTTGATTGGGCTTGCACTTGGAAAAGTGCATGCACACATGTTATATTATCTCTAGAAACACAAATTGGGCCTCCATGGCAAGTAGGCTTTAATCATAAGCATTTGGGCTTAGGTTCATTCATAGTATACATGGTTCGAACAATTATGGTAGGCTCAAGCGTTGGACTTGGACTCATCATGGTTCAAACAAGGGCCAAACACATGCGTAATGATATGCAATTTATATGGACCAACCTAAAGGTAGGTTCGATGGGTCATTAAAACATGGGTGGAAGGTAGGTCAAAGGTCCCCACAAGCTAGGACGTCATACCTCCCAACTTATGACGCTAAGAGGGCTGTGTTGGTCCAAACGGTACAGTTTGTCCCTATGAACCACCATGGCATAACCATGATGATCCTTTTCGCGATAGGTGGTAGGTTCATCGCTGGGTATGTGAGTCTTAGGAAGACCACAATCCACGACTAATACTATCGGGCTTCCAGGCTATCACACAAATAAATAAATAAAAATTCATTCTAGCAAATGATGCATGACATGCAATATAATAACATATTAGACATATTATATACAAAAAGCAATAAACAAACAATGACATGGTTGGCCACCATAACCTAATTGAAGCTTAGCCCTCAATATCCCTAGTGGAGTCCCTATTGTGAAACCGCGCCCTGGCCCCCTTTTTTATATGTTGTCAGGCCAAACCCATGTGAATGAGTGGAATCATGTTATTGCCTCTCAAAATGGAGGTTCGCCTAGTTATATTTTCCTTTTTAAATTAAGGGTTTTACAATGGAGTCTCCACTATTTAATTATTAGAATAAATAAGAAAACCAAAATTGAAAAATTCCTTATTTTATTAATTTGAAATTGAATTTACATTGATCATAGGAAATTACATGGCTTTG
The DNA here is from genome assembly GCF_040712315.1 of Castanea sativa. Classification (NCBI taxonomy): domain Eukaryota; kingdom Viridiplantae; phylum Streptophyta; class Magnoliopsida; order Fagales; family Fagaceae; genus Castanea; species Castanea sativa. Next base: position 21,192,369 of record NC_134019.1, on the reverse strand, counting down.
GTCCTAGGTACAATTTAAGATAAAGTACATAGTTTTGTTTCCTAGTTACAATCTGAAAATTCAAAAATTACATGGATAAGTATTGGATCTACTAACCTTTGATCTAAGTTCGGAGGTTATGTTACAAGGTGGGAAGGCGTTAGGCACCCACCTTACCCAGTGAAACTAGTCTTCTAGTCTATGGTGGCCAACATTTATATCATATCATTCAATACGTTAATCAATTTACATGATGAATTTAATGTGTGTGCATGTGATAGATTCTAATTCAATTTATTGAGTATAGTATTTGGATTGAAAAATAAATTCTAGTGAATGTGTGTGGATGGTGATAGCCTAGATTCAAGGATTTGAAAGAATTATGAAACAAACATGTTTTTCATATTTTTGATGTGGATTTAAGATTAAAACAAGTGTTATGCATAAACATGTGATGAACGACCAAGAACATGTGAAAGACACATAAGAACATTTCAGAACATTCAAACATATTCAAGAGAATTTAAACAGTTACTATCATACTTTAATCCTAAATTCTTATCATGACAACACAAAAAAAAAACAAGTTAGGGAAAGGGATTATACCTTCATGCAAAATCCATATGGTGGAGAAGGAGACTCTTGGTCCCAAATTATAGAGCCAACTTCAAAAAATCATATCTGACTCAATTCTGATCAGAATTGTCTCGTTTTTATGCTCAAATTGAAGCTCCGGATGTCTAGTTTCTAGAAACGTTAACCTCATTCACAAATTCAAAATATTCTGAGAGATATAGATGAAATGGTTAGTAGAGGTCATTTGTTAGAAAATGATTTTAGCACAATTAACAATAATAAGTCCCAAATTAGCTACCAATTAACATTAAATGGCTCAAATACCTCTCATTTCAGACCTAATTGATTCCAAATTTACTATAATTAAGAGATAATTGCACAAATTATTCATTGAATAATTAGTATTTAACTATCTAATTAATTAGGTGTGTACAACCTTACCATAAAATTGTAGTCCTAATCAATCAAATTATGACACATCATTAATCTCTGATTAATTATACTTATAACTAATTAAAATCAATTGTTCATAATCATATATAGTCAGACTCAATTTGTGATAGTGCATCTCAGCCATTAAAACTTGATTTGATAATAACTTTCAATCTGGTGGTTCGATTGGGGCTCATGACCAGTTAATTTGATCGTTACAATATCAAGATCATTTTGGTGAAATGAGATTAAGGATCTAATGACTAGAATCAAGATGCATATTTCCAAGGCAAAATTAGCCTTTTATCCTCTAGGTGAGGTTCAATGCGGGTTGCAAAATGAGGTGTCAACATTGGCTTCTTTTGGCAAATCTCCAAAACTTTCCAAGCTCCAAAACACTCTCTATACTCTTTAGTCAGGGAGTGTAATCAAGCAGTATTGGCGTCCAAAGAAAACCACACTTGGATGGTGGAGGAATAACTGAAAAAGCCTATTAAAGAGGTAGAGAATGTAGAGTTAGTAGAGGGAGATCCTTCAAAAACTACCAAGGTAGGAAAGGAGCTTCAGTCACCATTGAAAGAGGAAATGGTGAAGTTCTTGAAAAGGAACCTGGATGTCTTTGCATGGAGCCACGAAGATATGCCAGGCATTGGCGGTGGTGTGATAGAGCATCATCTCAATGTCAATCCAACAAAGAAGCCCATCTAGCAAAGGTGACGAGTGTTTGCCCCAAAATGAAACAAAGTAGTCATGGAGGAAGTAGAGAAGCTCTTGACTGTAGGTTTTATTCAAGAGGTTTACTACCCCGAATGGCTTGCTAATGTCGTTATGGTGAAGAAGTCCAATGGCTAATGGAGGATGCGTGTGGATTTCATAGATTTAAATAATGCATGAATGAAGGACAATTTTCCTCTTCCAAGAATTGACTAGCTTGTTGATTCAACAGCTAGACATGAACTATTAACCTTTATGGATGCTTTTTCAGGTTATAACTAGATTCTCATGAATAAGGAAGACTAGGAAATAATTGCATTTACAACCAACCAGGGTTTGTTTTGTTAAAACTTCATGTCGTTTGGTCTAAAGAACGCAGGAGCCACTTACGAAAGACTGGTGAACCAGATGTTCAACAAACAAATAGGCAAGAATATAGAAATCTATATGGATGACATGCTCATAAAGAGTAAGGAGGCAAGGTCTCACCTCGAAGACCTTCAAGAGACTTTCGATACCCTAAGGAAATATCGAATGAAGCTTAATCCTGCTAAATGTGTGTTTGGAGTTTTATCAGGAATGTTTCTTAGTTTCATGGTCTCTCAACGAGGGATCAAAGTGAATACAGAGAAGGTAAAAGCTATACTTGATATGGCTGAAGATAGTGAATGAGGTGCAAAGACTAACTGGATGGATCACAACTTTGAATAGATTCGTTTCTAAGGCTATTGATAAGTGCCTCCACTTTTTCAAAACTCTTAAGCAAGTCTTCCAATGGACAGATGAGTGTGAAGCAACCTTTCAGAGCCTTAAGGAGTATTTGGCTAAACTACCACTTTTTTAAGTCCATCTATAGAAGGGGAAGATCTGTTTTCGTACTTGGTTGTATCGAAAACAACTATTAGCTCATCCTTGATTCATGAAGAGTTCAGGGTTCAACAACCTGTTTACTACACTAGTCAAGCTTTTCAAGGTACTAAAATGAAATACCAGCGAATAGAGAAGATGGCCTTCTCCGTGATCTTCACTTCGAGAAAGCTTCGTCTATACTTCCAGGCTCATACCATCATGGTAATAATGGACCAGCCCATTCGGAAGGCCATGAGTAAACTGAAGCAACAGGACGCATGGTCCAATGGGCGATAGAACTAAGCTAGTTTGATATCGAATACAGGCCAAGGATAGCAATCAAATCCTAGGCATTAGTAGACTTTATCGCTAAATTTACTTTTCCGAACCCTAATCCAAAAGCAGAGTATTGGACAACGTACGCAAATGGTTCATCTGTTACAGGGCTCGGAGGTGTTGGTGTACTTGTATCCTCAACTGGGAAGGATGCCCTTAAATATGGAGATCAAGTCCAATTCCAGCAACAAATAATGACGTAGAGTATGAAGCAATCATCACTAGCCTAAGGATAGCAAAAGCTCTAGGAGTCAAGAATGAAGCTGAGAACTGATTCCATGCTCATTGTTGGAAAAATAACAAATGAGTATGAAGCGAAGGAGGAAAAAATGAAGAGGTATTTGAAGCTGAGAAACCAATTGGTTGATTATTTTAACGATTTTAGGTTCGAACAAATCCCACGAGTGAACAATTTTGATGCTGACGGGGTGGCTAGATTGGCATCATCTGATGACGCCGCAAAAAAGCCTGGGTTATATATGGAGGTACAGACAATCCCAAGCATAGAAGGATTACAAGCCTTCCCAGTTCAGCAGTCGCGTACATGGATGGATCCAATCCTTTCTTACATCAAAGATGGCAAGCTTCCATCAGACTTTTTTGAAGTAAAGAAAGTTAAAGTCAGATCCGCATGATTCACTGCCGTGAATGACGAACTCAATAAAAGGGGATTTTCATTTCCCTGCTTGAAGTGTTGAACCTAGAAGAAGCGGTGTATGTATTGTGGGAAATCCATGAAGGTATATGTAGGAACCATTTAGGACCTCGATCTATAGTCGAGAAGGCAATCAAAGCAGGCTATTTTTGGTCAACCATGCTCGTCAAAAAATGTGACAAATGTTAGCGGCTTGGGAATATGCAGCATGTTCCAGGGGAACTAATAACGAGCATCTCTTTCCCATGGCCATTCTCAATTGAGGGATTTATATCGTTGGTCCCCTACCACAAGGTAAGAAGTAAATTAAGTTTTTACTTGTTGCTATTGACTATTTCACGAAATGGGTCAAAGTAAAACCTTTGGTAGTAATAACACAGAGCAAGATACAAATTTTGTCTGGAAGAACATTGTTTGTAGGTCTAGGATCCTGATGGGGCAATCATTTCTGACAATGGATGATAGCCAAAAGTTCAGAGAATTTTGTGGAGAGCTAGGTATAAAGAACCATTACTCGTCATCTAGCCATCCACATGTGAATGGTCAGATAGAGGTCACAAATCGCACTTTGCTCAAACTTATCAAAGCTCGACTTGAAGGGGCAATGGGTGCATGGCCAGAAGAGTTACTAGGTGTGCTATGGGCTTATTGAACGATTGCAAGGACACTAATAGGAGAAACACCATTCAAGCTAGCCTTCAGTATAAAAGCAGTTTTTCTTGTCAAAGTAGGGTTGTCAAGCCTTTAAACGAGCTCATTATGATGAGAATTCAAACAATAAAGAGTTGAGACTAAGTTTGGATTGTTTATCTGAAGTGAGAGATAAGGTAGCTCAAAGAATGGCCCGATACTAGCAAAAGATGGCAAAGTACCATGATGAGAGGGTAAAGCTCAGAAGGTTCAACCCTAATGATATGGTGCTACGAAAAGTCTCATGGGCCACCAAGGACCCAACCTAGGGGAAGTTAGGCTCTACTTGGGAAGGTCCGTATAAGGTCATCTGTTACTCAAGAAGAGGAAGGTACTACTTGAAAGATCTTGACGGCAACCCATTGCCTCATCCATGGAATGTGGAGCACCTCAAGAAGTACTATTAGTAGAAAGTATTGAAAGCAATAAACTCTGTCCATAGGAGTACCTCATCTGACGAAATATCATATAAGCGAGATTTCTTTTGTTGCAATTGCTTTTATTTTAGCATCTTCTTTCACCATTTCAATTTGGTCAAGTTTTTCATCTTATTTCCCTTGTAATCCCCTCATAAATAAGGGTGAATGAAATAATAACGCTCCCCAAGCCATTTTTTCTTCAAAGGCTTGATCTTCTGTTCAATCGTCTATAACAACACAAACTCTAGAAGTAAAGTTGTAGATTCAATCATTAATTTTCTAAGGAAAAACTACTCATGGTAAAAACTCCAACAACGAGTTTAAATCATAAGAGAATTATCAATGATAAAAACTCTAATGACGAGTTTAAATCATAAAGAAAATTATTAATGGTAAAAACTCCTATGACGAGTTCAAATCATAAAAAATAATTATGAATAGTAAAATCTCTAATGACGAGTTTAAATCATAAAACCTTAGAGAAAAATTGTTAATGGTAAAAACTCTAACGACGAGTTTAAACAATAAAGGACTATTATTGACAGTAAAAACTCCAACAATGAGTTTAAGTCATAGAAGGATCCCTAAAGAAAAATTTGTTAAGAAATTTAACTGACGGTTCATCGAAAAATTTTATTTACAAATTCCTTCAGTTCAAATTATGGAAAAGGTCCTTCCAAGAAAAGGTCTTAGCAATTAAAACTGGGAATAGAAGATATTGACAAGAGCTAAAGCTGCATTTGAAATAAGGATTGATAAAAGCTAAAGTTGCATAAAAAATAACCATTGTATTTTAAAGCAAAAATATAAAAGCCTCAAAACAAGGAGGCAACCAACGATTTCAACAAAAAAAATAAAAATAAAAATAAAAAGGAGGATTGAAAGTCTTCTATGGTGCAATGACGACCTTGTCTTCATGGCCCTAATCTGTTCGTCCAGCATCCGTAGCACCGTCCCCTCCAGCAACTTCAGCAGTAACAACAACAGTAACTTCTTCTTGCTCTTTGGCTTCATCAGCAAGAATCTCAGTGTTAATGATCTCAAAATCAAGGTTCAAAAAATCCACTGCTTGATTATGATGCTTCATTGTCCTTCTGCAAAGAAGCTCAAAACCTTTGTAGTACTGGATAAATTGAAGGTCAGAAAAACGCTCAGACTTCAAAAACTGGGCAATCACTTTTTCACGATCCTCGTTGGTTTTTTGAAGAGCAACTTGGATCTCATCGTCCTTCTGTGCGACGAGTAGTTTCTCAATCTTCAATGCCTCACTAAGCTCCTTGACTTTATCCTTGGCTTTTGTGGCTTGATCCATGGCCTCAATCAAGTCCTTTCCAGCCTTGAGCTTTCAACCTCGACAAATTCAACCTTAGAGTTGGCCACCACCACTTCTCCTCATTGCTCAAGTAATCAGTCGTCAAACGTAGTGATTCTCCAAGAACCTAGAAGAAAAGTACAGAGTCAAATCTATGGTCAAGGTAAAAAATTCAATGACGATATAACGATTGAGTAAAATACCTACACTAATTTATATATATGACGACTGACTAGTTCATGAGATGGGATGGAGGCCAGACCCTTAAGCTCTTCGTTTGTAATTACGTTATGGGTTCACCCAAGGGCTGTAGCTGGATCCTTCTAAACACTCTTTCCAATTTTACTCTCCCCTTGGAACGAGTAGTTGGAAGTGTACAGTCATCATCTCAAGAGAAGGGGTTGGAGAAGAAGGAACTGTACGGATGGAAGAAGAGATGATTGTCTCACTTTTCTCTTCATTCAGTTTGCGTTTCTTCATATCAATGGCTAGTTGAGACAAAGGTTCATTCATCATTCCCTTCACACGAGCATATTTATCCTTACTATAGCTATTGGCCATCCTTACAAAAACAGGATCAAAGAAAGGAGTAAGTTAAAAAAAAATTAAAAAATAAAAGAAGAAGGAAATACACATAATATTTTCTTCTCGAAGAATTTTCTTAGCACGTATTCTGTGGGTTTGAGTCCAAGGAAAAGATCGTATAAGTGATGAGGATCCACCAGGTCATCAAAATTGTCAATCTCACAAGCAAACTCTAAGGCGGCTTGAACCCAACCTTGGTAACAACTCTCCAAATTAGGACACTTGGAGATTGCACAATAGACAGCAAGAGAATCATATGGATGAAATAGAAGGTGTCAGTCAAAAGGAAAAGAGGTTTAAAAGAACGAACCATGAGATGGGATTTCCCATTTCATTAGTATCCACGGGACTTTGTCCTAAAAGTCGTCAGACATGGTTTCCCATCCAGATCCAGAAACAAAGAAGTATCATCATTTTTAATCACGAAAAGAAGAAGGGAGTCCAGAAACAATCCTAGATTTTCTACTCCAGGGCAAAAGCTCATAATACCCATAGTGAGTGGAAGGTTTTAGACGGTATAAATACAGAAATTTGCTTAGGGATATCATGTCCCTATCATGGACAGACACCCAGATTGGCATACAACTTATGATCGTCCTCCAAGCGTTTGGAACAAGTTGTCCAAGAGCGATATTAAAGGAAGAAAGAAGTGAAATTATGAATGGATGGACAGGAAACCGAAGGCCGTACGAAAAGATAGCTTCATAAAGCACACCTCGCCGTGGGAAAAAGCATAAGCCTTCTAGTTTGAACAAGGTAATGGAGCGACAATACCACACGAGAATTGAAACCTTTTTCTTATAGATTTTAGTTGTTTAGTTTTTAGACAGCAAGACTCAGAAAGGGCATGAAAAGGGGTTGAAGAGGAAGACAAAGAAAGATTTGAGGGTTGTAAAAGCTTCGACATAGCAGTATCAACATCCTTTTCCTCAGCCCCATTGTTTGAAGACAGACCTGTTTTTAGATTGCTAGACCTAACTTCAAAATCCCTCTCCTATACGACGGCCATCTCTAGGTGATATTGAATCAGAGAACGTCGGATTAAGGCATAAAGGGTGACTAAAACATGCCTAAAAGCAGCACAACAACAGGGTAAAAATAAACCTACTTAAGGGCGTTTTCCAACAGAATATTTGAGAAAAACTCCTAGCCTAGCGAAGAAGAAGGAAATAGAAGGGGTGTGTTGCCTAAGAAAAAAAAAATCAACCATTAATGGAAATTCGAAGTGAAGAAATCTTACCAAGATGAGTTTATCGGGAGTTTATGAAAGCTTCAAACTTCAAACACAGAGGCAGCGAAGAAGAAGGGAAGAGGAACGGTTTCTCTAAAAGGAAAAGCAAAAATTAAGGTGCAGGAAATTCAAGGCGAACACAACGAGTAAAAGAGGAGCACATGTCTATCATTTGATGGGGAAGTTGTGTCAAATTTATTGTGATTGAACGAGAATCTCAAGAAACGAAGAAAGAGTTGAACCGTCAAAACCATTCGTATTCCTATGCTCATCCAAACCAAGGACGACAATGGAATAAGGGGGCGATTGACAAGTAGTGATAAATGGTCATCCACATAATGGTCATCTGCACAAGGGGACATCATCTATCTGGAAGATCATAAGCACATTAACTTCAGACGTAAAGTTTGCATTAATGGAGAATGAAGAACTGATATGGAGCCGTTACGGCCGTCCTCTTCTAGCCGTTGCATGACCGTTACGAACATTAAGTGATAGGATTAAATGACCATAACTAAGCCACTTAATCCTCCAGCTCAAGCGCAACACAAGAGGGAGCCAACTGACTGCCCATTTACTTACAAATAGGCTATATAAAGCCAAAAGGAACAAGTGGGTATGATTCTATAGTACCACAAATTACTCTATGGATTGTTGATTCCTAAAGAGTTTTAAACTAACTTAAGCATCGGAGGGTTCTTGGCAGGCCCCAAACCAATTTCTTTCATTATTTGGTGTTTTCTCTTAAATAGGAACATCCATCATCCAACGGTGTTGATGGGGAACATGCTGACAAGGCAATTTCCTGCTTTATCAGTGTACATAATAGTGTTATTTAAAATTATTTATGCAGGTGCTCTCGAGTTGCTGGATGCATACCAAGCCTTCTCAGCATCTCAAGCAACCACGTAACTGTTTTGGGGGGGGGAGGGGGATTGGGTTGGTGGGGGTAGTGGCTTCCTAAGGGGTTGGACAATTTCTAGTCTGGGACAAGCTGGTGTATCCCTGTCTTTCTTTATATTGTACACAGTTTTACAATGAATAAAAGGATTTCTATCTGATATTTCAAATATATATATATAACGTGATACCGACTCATCTTTAAATTTGTAATTTCTAAACTAAACTATTAAATGGATTAATTTGATTATAGAGGATCCTATTCCAAATTATAATTGATGGAAAATTCATCTAGTTATTTCAACTGAGCAATTCTAACGAAGCCATTATATGAGATAGTTGGAGTATGTGTTAGGTCGATTGTATACAATTAATGTCTCATGACTTGTAGGATCTATGGTTGTATGGTGTTCAACTATGAGACATCGGTTGCATGAGAATGGTTTACTCATCGATAATATTTTATTCATACTAGCAATAACAACTCTCCTATTGTCAGTTCATGTCATTCTAATATATAAGATCCAGATAATACTTGGAAACTATTCCTTACCTAAAGTTATCATTTCTTATTCATACACTTTTCATCATTGGTTAATTAGGTGATTACTGCATCTTAATCCCTCCACACAAATAGCCTCTTTTCAGAGAATGTATTCCAAACACCAGGTGTATTACACCTCCTTCTCTCATAAGGTTGGTGTAATTTATCTTTAACTGTAGTATAATATTGATATGTTGTTCTTATTATTTGAATTATTTTTTTTAAATGGTATGATAGTTGGGAAAGAGGGGATTTGAATCCTGAAATTTTTTATTGAAAACACTATGGAGTGACATTGAGTTGAAGTAAAAGGCTTTTGACCTTATTATTTAAATTTATTATTGTTAAATTACCGATTATCTCAAAAACTTAGATTATTGGAATATGATTAATTTAATTATTTAAATTTAATTATTTAACTACACAATTCTAGCAATTACAACACAAACAAAGTTGAAGTTTTAAATTTTATAGCATGGTAACCCGAAAAAATAAATAAATAAATCAATAACTATACCATTAATCAAATATTTAAATTTTAAGTTTTTGTAGTCTAAAATTATGGATAAAAAATAAGTTTATGGATCTGATAGTAAATAACAACCGATTTATACAAAATTTGATATGTGTTAAGAACATAAAAAACATGCAATTTATCAGTCAGATTTTCAAAATATGTAGTCATGCTAATTTTTTTGTGGGAGTTGTAGTTTTAGACTATAATCCTTTTTATTATTAGAAAACTAAAAGATTAACTAAAGTGAACCCCATTCAATTATGGGTCATGCTAACGAGTACCCTTATGACATTAGTTAACAATCCATTTTAGGAAAGTTTTGACACTACTTTTATAGAAAATGAAAAAAGTTGTCAAAACATTAATTTTTTTTTCTTTTCCAATAAAAATTTTCTTTAAATGGATTATTAATTAATACTCTAAAGGCATTCGTTAGCATTTTCCTTTAATTATATGCACAAAAAAAAAATAAAGATAATTTACCACCTGTCTTCCTTAAAAATCTCTTTATTAATTTATTTGGAAAATCAATAAAGCATAAAGAATAGAATTCTTAAAAGTTTAAGCTCTTCAATTAATTCTTAATTAATCCGTTTTCTCAATTAGTAAATAGTAACCCAAAGTTGACTTTCTTTGTAAAATGCAGCGGTGTGTGCTATGCTTACACTTGGCCATACACAAGGGCATAACGCTTCAAAGCCAGGAGAAGCACATGGAAGGTCCAATGTCCAAAGTCCAAACTTTACAGCCATCCCAGAAAGGCAGAAAAACCATCTATGTTATTTTTTATCGATGCATATATATCCAACGCCAGTCAAACCACGCTATCGCGCGATCATGACCTAAACAACATTCTATTAGCTATATTATTTTTTTGTCTCTAATGATATTTCATTCTAACCATCTGCCTTTTGCCCATTTTCTTATGGATTATGAATCCTCATATTCCCTTCTCTTCCTTTATGTCTTCTTTTGTTGCTTCTCTTGCACCTTCTCTGTAAAATTTTCCCATCCTAACTTCTTGGATGACGACAACATTGCTACTTCTGGTACAGCCACTAGAGCACAAGTTGATTCAGTCTGGTCGATACGACTCAACGATAACCAGATCGGCGGTGATGTGTTTGATACCACAGGTCGAGCATACTATTCCCAACCCATTCAACTGTGGGATCCCATCACAAATGTAACAACAGATTTCACAACTTCTTTTGAGTTCATAATGAGAGCTCGTCCTAACGATTCAAACTCAACCTCTGGTGGCATTGCATTCTTTATCACTTCAGAAGATTCCGTTGATTCTCCTGGCAATTCCTCTGCAGGTTGGTTGGGTCTCTTCAATGAGACAACTAACGGCAATCCATCTAATCAGATGGTAGCGGTGGAGTTCGATTCGTGGCAAGATACATGGGATCCTAATGACAACCATGTCGGTATCAACGTGAACTCCATTGTCTCCAAGGTAAATGAAACTTTTGAAGATCCTTTCACCTCTGGGGACATTATGGTGGCAACGGTCTCTTATGATTCAACCTCCGAGAATCTCAGTGTATTGTTGAAATACATAGATGTTCCTCTGATAGCTAACCAGCACTTGAATCTTACTCATAATGTAAAGCTGAGAAATGTTCTACCAGAAAAAGTGACAGTGGGATTCTCAGCATCAACTGGAAGGGCAATCCCAGTTCAAGCAATCAGAAGTTGGAATTTCAGTTCAACTTTGGATCTAGTTTTGACTCAAAATGGAGCAAAAGGGAACTCTAAGATGTGGTTTGTAGGATTGATAATAGGAGTGGTGCTTTTGGTTGCAGGGACCAGTTCTGGCTCTTATTGCATTTTGCGGAGAAAATTTAAAAGAAAGCAGATAGAAGAAGACGATGAAGATGAAGATGAAGAAATGGGGATGATGGACCCCATGGATGAAGATCTAATGGAAGGAACTGGACCAAAAAGGTTTGCCTACAAAGACTTAGTTGTGGCAACTAATAACTTTTCGGAGGAAGGGAAGCTTGGGCAAGGAGGTTTTGGAGGCGTCTACAAAGGTTTCTTGACAGAAATGAATATTGAAATTGCGGTGAAGAAGATATCTAGCAGCTCTAACCAAGGAAAAAAGGAGTATATTTCTGAGGTGATGACTATAAGCCGTTTGAGACACCGGAATTTAGTACAACTTGTTGGCTGGAGTCATAAAAGGGAGAGTTTTGTATTGGCTTATGAGTACATGCCTAATGGAAGCCTAGATTCGCATTTGTTTCACAAGAAAACTCATCTCTCATGGCCAGTGAGGCACAAAATTGTTCATGGGTTAGCCTCTGGATTGCTCTATCTCCACGAGGAATGGGAACAATGTGTGGTGCATAGAGATATCAAATCAAGCAATGTGATGTTAGATTCAAATTTCAATACCAAACTTGGTGACTTTGGTCTAGCAAGGTTTGTGGACCATGAACTTGGCTCACAAACAACAATTGTAGCTGGGACCATGGGCTACATGGCTCCTGAATGTCTTATCTCAAGCAAGGCTAATAAGGAATCAGATGTATTTAGCTTTGGGGTGGTGGCATTAGAAATTGCTTGTGGGAGGAGAGTAGTGGAGCCAAAAGCAGAAGAATTAAAGATTAGTTTAGTCAATTGGGTGTGGGAACTATATGGAAAGGGAAAGCTTCTGGAAGCCGTGGATGAGACGCTAAACGGGGATTATGACATTGACAAGATGACATGTTTAATGACTACTGGGCTATGGTGTGCTCATACAGATCACACTTTAAGACCTTCTATAAGGCAAGCAATTAAGGTTCTTAATTTTGAAGCACCATTGCCTAGCCTTTCATCAAAAATGCCTGTGCCCATGTATTATTCATATGCCCCTGCAAGAATAACCATTGCCAACCAAGTCCCTATCACTTTGACAAGCGAGGAAAGGAGCACAACTGCTACACACTCAATAAATTAGGTGAAGTTTCAACATGTCGTACCTAGCAATTTCTTCCAATATTTTTCCTCTGTAAATTGTGTACATGGAAGAGTAATTATGATTAATATCACCCTTTGCTTTGAGTTGAAATAGAATTTCTCAGACTCTTTTACCAGACAAGTGGAAGAGCCAAGAATACTATGAGAGCCTTCCTATATATGTTCCTTTCAATTTTGTTTTTCATACATTGTAATTATTCTTTCTAATTGTTTTTAGACTACTCTAAAAGATTGCATCTTCAATGTAGAAATGGTGTATTCATCGTTAATATATTTTTTTAATCAAATAGCATACCTAATATTGTGTTATTTAAAATTATAAATAACGTGATACAGACTCATATTTAAATATGTAATTTTTAAACTAAATTATTACATGGATCAATTTGAATATAGAAAATCCTATTCCAATTAATTGATGGAAAATTCATCCAGTTATTTCAACTTAGCAATTCTAACGAAGCCTTATATGAGATAGTTTGAGGATGTTAGGTCGATTGTATACAATTAATGTCTCATGACTTGTAGGATCTATGGTTGTATGGTGTTCACCAACTATGAGACATTGGTTGCATGGGAAATGGTTTTTTTTTTTTTTTTTTATACAAGATAAAATTTCTACTTGAGTCTAATCTAAGTGTATATGTGTGTGAAACTTCCTCTTGGAGATTTGAACCTCGACCTTTGCCTCCCACACTCCACAAGCACTTATACCAATATTATCGATGGTTTATTCATCGATAATATTTTATTCTCACAAGCAATAACTCTCCTACTATCAGTTCATGTCATTCTAATATATAAGATCCAGATAATACTTGGAAACTATTCCTTACCTAAAGTTATCATGACTTATTCATACACTTTTCAACATTGGTTAATTAGGTGATTACTACATCTTCATAGGTTAATTAGGTGATTACTACATCTTAATCCCTCCACACAAATAGCTTCTTTTCAAAGAATGTATTCCAAACACCAGGTCTATTACACCTCCCTCTCACATAAGGTTGGTGTAATTTATCTTTAACTATAGTATAATATTGATATGTTGTTCTTATTATTTGAATTTTTTTTTTTAATGATATGATAGTTGGGAATTAGAGGGGATTTGAATCTTGAAATTTTTTATTGAAAACACCATGAGGTGACAATCAGTTGAATTAAAAGGTTTTTGATCTTATTATTTGAATTTATTACTATTAAATTACCAATTATCTCAAAAACTTAAATTATTGGGATATAATTAATTTAATTATTTTACGAAACAATTCTAACAATTACAACACAAACAAAGCTGTAGTTTTAAATTTTATAGCATCGTAACCCGAAAAAGTTATCCGCCAAGAAACCAAAATGAATGTAAAAGATGATATAGCCTGAATTCTAACTTAATTCAAAATTTGAATTATATTTATTCTTAAATTGTGCGAAAGGGTTTCGTGGATCAATTATAATCAAATGAATTAAAGTTAACAAGCTTGACCGAGCTACTTGGAATTGGTCATTATATATATAGGGAAGAAAATTCAAATTCTTTTTAGTTGGTCAATAAGAAAGAAAGTTCAAATTTCAATTGGTAAATGAAGTGGACTAAAAAATAACTGAGATTTAAATTTTTTTTTAAAAAAAAACACATCTAGGTATTTGTCATAAAATAAATTGATTTTCATATAAACCATATCAAAACAAATTAAAGAAAGAAAAACTACTTTATCATCAACAACAACCAAAAAAAAAAAAAAAAGAAGAAGAAGAAGAAAGAAAGACTAAGGAAAAAGTTTGGCTACAAACTAATTTTTAGTCAATGCTTAAAACCCCTACTAAATAAAATTAGAATGATTACATATTTTGAAAATCTAGTTTAACACGTTCTTTATATATGTTCTTAACACAAATATCAAATTTTGTATCAATTAAATATTATTTACTATTCGATTCATAAACTTATTATGCATAATTTTAGACTGCAAAATATGTAGTATTTTTAGTAGGAAGTAGCCATACTTTGTAATTTATATTGTGCAGGTAAGATGTTTGAGCCGGTAAAACCTCAACGAGAATGTCAAATTTGGTGTTTACAGTTAAGTATTTAGATCTGGTAAAGTAAACCAGAGGATCAAATCAGCATGATCTATTGCAAGCCTAAAACATATTTTTCAAACGGTGGAAATTAAATCACTACATATACTACCAAGGGAAAGCTTTGTTTATTGTCTCCACACAAATTACTTGCTAAACTAAAAACTGCGATGCTGTGACGTTAAGCAAACCATTATCTCAACATAGAAAAAACCAGCTATGAATTTATGTGGCTGAACATAAATTTATCAAGTTGTGTGTATATATATATTATGGATGAAGTATTATACATTTTGCATCTTTTGTAGATTTTTTTTTTTTTGAAGATGTGTTTATATTGTTAACATGTTAAATATGATGTGCTTAGTGGAAAACAAAATAGATTTTTTTTTAAAGATAATTTATTGCAAGAAATATTACTGTTGCGGTAACCTATTGCAACAAAACTTTTGTTGCAAATAAATTATAGCAACAATATTTTTTTTTTTTGCAATAAAGTATTTTTAATAATAATAAAAATATTTTATTGCAACAAAACGCTATTGGAATAGAATTTTTGTTGCAATATCTTATTGTCATATACTTTATTTCAACAGTGGGCAAAAAAAAATTTTGTCGCAATAGGGGATAAGGAGTACCATGGTTGCTATGAGTCAACCATGTTTGGATCCACCTAGCATGGAATGCATGACTGCATGCATGAACCTCAACAACACTCTCACCCTCCATAAACTCTCAAATGCAGATAGAACAGCCTGTGGTGATGAATCCAACACCAGCATGAAAAGCTTGTTGTGGGAGTTCTAGCAAAGGAGGGCAAAGGAACAAGCTCTACGTTGGCATGTTCAGGTTGTGCAGAGTGGCACTTCTTCCAGCAAAAGTAGATGATCCCTAGAAAAAGAATAATCGCAACAACAACACCCACAATACCCAAAGTCTCAACGGCGCCATTGCTCCACTCTGACCCAAAGGAGTTAGTTGCTATAACTTATTGCAACAAAATCTTTTGTTTCAATAAGTTTCCATAGATAATTTATTGCAACAAAAACTAATGTTGCAGTAACCTATAGCAATAAAGAGATTTGTTGTCATAAATTTCCAAAGTTAATTTATTGCAACAAAGATTACTGTTGCAATAATCTTAATCTATCGCAACAAAAATTTTGTTACAATAAATTATAGCAAAAACAATTTTTGTTGCAATTAAGTATTTTTCATAATAATAATAATATTTTATTACAAAAAATTTATTGCAACCCAGCGCTATTGCAACGAAATTTTGAGAGGGGCTTAGTCAATAATTACAAATAAAGCTAGAAACAAAGAGATAGACTTGCAAATATAGGAAGTTTAGAATTTTATTATAGTTTATAAACAATGCAAATTAAGACATTCTTTGAGATCACTAAATATTTAAGACAGACCAGACTGCCCTACAAATGAGACAAGGAATAGCATGGTTACTATAAGCCAACCATGTCTGGATACACTCAGCATGGATTGCATGGCTACATGTAGGAACCTCAGCAACACTCTCACCCTCCATAAACTCTCCAAGGCAGATAGTGCAGTCTATGGTGGTGAATCCAACACCAGCATGAAAAGCTCGCTGTGGGAGTTTTGGCAAAGGAGGCGGAGGAACAAGCTCAACATTGGTATGTTCGGGTTGTGCGGAGTGACACTTCTTCCAACAAAAGTGGGGGATCCCTAGTAAAAGAATGACCACACCAACAGCACCACAATCCCCAGAGTCTCAATGGTGCCATTGATTCACTCTGACGCAAAAGAGTTAGTTGCGGTAACCTATTGCAACAAAATGTTTTGTTGCAATAAGTTTACATAGATAATTTATTGCAACAAAAACTAATGTTGCAATAACCTATCGCAATAAAGAGATTTGTAGCAATAAGTTTCCAAAGGTAATTTATTGGGACAAATATTACTGTTGCAATAGCTTATCGCAACAAAGCAACAAATTATAGCAACAATATTTTTTGTTTCAATAAAGTATTTTTAATAATAATAATATTTTATTGCAACAAATTTATTGTAACAAAACTCTATTTCAATGAAATTTTGAGAGAGGCTTGGTCAATAATTATGAATAAAGCTAGAAATAGAGAGATCGGCTTGCAAATATAGGAAATTTTTTAATTTGATTAATTGTATATACAATGCAACCATGATAATCCTTGTCCCATTTGTAGGATAGGCGGGTTTTTCTAAGTGTTTAGTGCTCTCAAAGAAAGAAAAAAAAAAAAACATGAACAAGTGTCGTTGCATTGTATATACAATTAATCAAATTCCAAAATTATTTATATTTGCAAGCCTATCTCTCTAGATACACTCAGCATGGAATACATGGCTACATGCAGAAACCTCAACAACACTCTCACCCTCCACATACTTCCCAAGGCAAATAAGGCAATTTTGTGATTAATCCTGCACCGGCATAAAAAGCTAGTTGTGGGAGTTTTGGCAAAGGAAGCAGAGGAACAAGCTATATGTTGGACGTTTAGGTTGGGCGGTGTGACACTTCTTCCAACAAAAGTGGATGATCCCTAGCAAAAGAATGACCACAACAACAAAACCCACAATCCCTAGAGTCTTAATGGCGCCTTTGCTCCACTTTGACCCAAAGGAGTTAGTTGCAATTCTCTTGCATGGAGGAGGCAACAGAGTCAAAAGAGAGAAAATTCTACTCCCATAGCCATGTCAGCCAAAAATGTAAATATGAGAGAGAGAGAGAGAGAGAGAGTGAGAGTGAGTCCGAATGATCATTTTCCAAAAAAAAAAAAAAAAAGGAAAAAAGAAGAGAAAGAGACATTTGATTGGTAACCATGACCATTTTTGGTAACTAGAACCCATAAGCCATTTTTGTAAAAATTAGAAAAAATGGCAAGAGAGAGAGAGAGAGAAGAGGGGAGAAATGAGAGTCTAAATGGTCATTTTTAGAAAAATTTAATATATATAAAAAAATAAAAAAAAAAAAAAAGACATTGATCAAGGACCACTGACCATTTTTGGTAACCATGGCCATTTTTTAGTAAACAAAACCTATAAGCCAATTTTGTAATAGATAATTTGATGTGGGTCTTTTGCAAAATAGTTACGTAAAATAGAAAAAATAGATTATTATACGAGATGGAAATTTTAGATGGACTAATGTGATTGCTCTTACCCCCATTTAGCATTTAGGCTAATAGCATGACCAACGGATCAGATAAGCTTCTTGTGATTAAATATGAAGTATTATTAAAATTAAAATATTATAAATTAAGCACTTAAACTTGACCCGTCTACCTGGTCAAATAACTTGAAAAAAAAAAAAAAAAGCTCCACCTAGCTGGGCTTTTACATGAAATAAATCCATAAGAAAATGATCAAAAGTCAAGATTGGGGTCAAAACTAATAGAAAGAAAGAATAGGTTGGCGGAAAGTGGGGTTCACAGAGGAGATATATTTTTATGGAAAATGCTAAAGTTTGTGACTTAGCATTACTCTTTATTGTGAAGTTAAGATGTTCAAACTCAGAACCTCCTGCTCTAATATTATTTTAAATTATCGATTATTTAAAAGCTTATATGTTGTAATAAAGTAGTCTTAATCATTTAACTATATAATTCTAATAAGTTCTCACTTAAGAAATAAAGAGGCTTAAGCCAACGGCCCAACACCACATATCACTCTAATAATGTGATCTTATATTCAAGTCTTCCAAAACTCTATTTGGTCGAGTAGTTCACTGTGATCCTCCTCAGTATCAACAAATACCTTTAACGAATCTACGGAGCAGTGAGCACTAACTAAAATGATCGAAATAAGATCATTTACATTCCTTTAAAGAGAGATTGGAATTGATCTTTTTTAGGTTTGGTTACACCGTGGATGAGTCAATCTTGTTTATTTTGCACAGGAAGAGATATCTTTCTAGGTCAAGTTGAGTTTGTCATTTACATTGATGACAATATCCACTTCCCAACACAAAATGCGGTGGATTATGCTTGTTATAAGTAAGGAAGACATTTTTTAGTTTATGGTGTGGTGTTTGGGATTCAGCCTAAAAAGAATTCATTTTCTCGTGCTTTATATAATTATATTACACTGAATTTCTTGCCATGTTAACCATTTACCAACTCCCACAATTCTCTCTCTCTTGAAAAATAATAATAATAATAATAATAATAATAATAATAAAAATCCTTTCATTTTCCTTTGTAGAAGTTCTGAAAAAATTTTTCTTTTTCTTTTTTCCACAAAAATATATACAACCCTTTATGGCTTTATGTTTGGTAATTGGTATAACTTATTTTGACCAGATAAAACTTAAAAGTAATCTGATCATGAGTTGGGCTAGAACTGTAGAACACATCTGAAAAACATGAGTTTCGTAATTAGATGTTAATTTTTTTAGGATAATTATTAGATGTTAATTGATTGTTGTTGCTCAAACCATGCATCATTCCTTTCCTGTATTAGAAAAAATACTGTAATTACTAATTACTTCAATTTTTACTCATAGTCAATGGTTCAATATGTACTATACTTATTTTATCCTCCTTTTTTTTTTTTTTTTAAGAAACACCTGATTTTACCATGTGATCATTAAAGTTGGTGATTTTCTCCTTTGGGGTTATAGTCAAACTACATATTCTATTGAACCAGAAGAGATCTGATGAACTCCAATATCTCCACTAGTATATTATTGAAGTTCTCAATTTGCCTTTTTATCACATGAAATTTCAAAATTAGCTTTCTTCAATGAAGGCAGTATATATATTTTTTCCTTTTTTAAGTTTGGTATCTATAACGAAGAAGAAGAGATTTGAAAACATTAAAAAATTCCAGTTAAGCTATAATGCTTTTAGCGTTGAAAATGTTAATTAAGGTATATGCAATCACAATAAGATGGTCACAAACTTCCGCCACTCCACTTTTCCTTGCCACATTGTCTACTATCTCTCTTTCTTCATTTATTTATTATTACTATTGATAATTCAATCATTGTAATTTGTAACAATGGGGAAGAGGATTTGAAAATGAAGGAGAGCAGGTTATGGCGTTATTCCACTTGAGTTACAACTTTTTTTTTTTCTTTTTCACAACTTGACAGTTAGAGCAGGTTGTGCAAAGCTACATGACTCTTGTCAACTATAAATGTGCATTAATTTGTATTAGTTAAGGTTGAATTTAGTAGGAATGTAATTAGGTTGACATTAATTATTACCTTTAATTGGCTTTCTTTTTATCATTAAAAAAATTGCATTACAATTCATTATTAAATTATTTATTATTCCTCTACATATGCACTTAGAGCATTCATTATTAAAACTCTACCATTTATAGAGTTGAGAAAAAGAGGTTTACTCTTTTTCTTTTTCTTTTTCTTTTTCTTTTTTGATAAAAGCTTCGAAAAGTTTTTAAAAAAAATTATAATTCAAAAACGATTACAATAAATCAGATGCAAGAAGAGTTATAAAACAAGGAGGTAAATCCTCCAATCAAACATATTCAACAACTAAGTATTTAGCCTTATTTAATTTGCTTGTTATTTTTATTTTTGGTAAGCAACACTATTAAAAGATTGACATACAAATAAAATATCACTAAAATGCATGTCTTCTTATATGACATCCAAAATATGACCATATATGTAGTGATAGAGTTTGTTCTAGATTGAATCACTTTGAGTGAAACCAAATCATCCCATTCAAAGATTAGATCAAAGAGTCCACGATCAGTACAAAACCTAAACTCATCCTCCATTGCCACAACATATTCTTTATATTCTTTTTTGCTTTTATGGAAATATATTCTTATATTCCAATTTAAAATATCCCAAATAAAATATCACTAAAATGCATGTCTTCTTATATGACATCCAAAATATGACCATATATGTAGTGATAGAGTTTGTTCTAGATTGAATCACTTTGACTGAAACCAAATCATCCCATTCAAAGATTACATCAAAGAGTCCAAGATCAGTACAAAATCTAAACTCATCCTCCATTGCCACAACATATTCTTTATATTCTTTTTTGTTTTTATGGAAATATATCTTATATTCCAATTTAAAATATTCCAAAATGAAGTTCTCTATGAAAAATTAATATAAAAATTTCATAATATACTCTTACTTTATTTTAAAAGTCAATATTTTTCTTTGACTAAATTAAAGTTTAAGGAGGATAGTTTTGAAAACTATTACTTTTTTTTTTTATGAGAAATACTAGACTTTATTAAAGGAAAATAAAACAGCTACACTCTGTCTTGAGCACACACGTGCTCTAACATGCTGGAACATTCCTCCAACCAGGCTACATAGTCCTCAACTTTCTTGGCATGTTGGGCCAAAACATGAGCAAGGACATTTCCCTGTCTTTTAATATGAGTAAACTTCCACTATCTGAATAATGAGGCTTGGTTCAATATTCCGGTTACCATGTTCACCACCAATGACGGCAGGGCCACGTGGCCTTGCAATGCGTTGTATATCACCAACAAATCGGACTCAAATTCAGCATCTCAGATTCCCACACCCCTGGCAAAGTTAACACTGGCTTCCACAGTTTTCGCTTTAGCTTCAATAGCCCCTAATGGGCATTTCCATTTCTTGCTTAGAGCTGCAACTACTTCCCTAGCCTCATACCTGATAATTACACCTGCACCTACTTGTTTACTATTTGAAAAGACCGCGCCATCCGTGTTGACTTTGTAGCATCCACAGCTTGGTGGTTGCCATGAAACTATTGGTGTAGCTTCAACCTGAAGTTCTACTTTTAGTTCGTTTGCCGTGCGTGAAACTCATCCACCAAGTTCATGGCATTCCTCAGTATTGTTCTTCCGGCCTTCCTTTTTCCACCCGTACGAAGCTCATTCTTGTTCTTTCAAATGCCCTAACAGATTGTGATACGCCTTTCTAGGAGGCCAAGCCTAGTATCTTCGCACCGCTACAGGTTCTCAATCACATCCAAGAAGTTCCAAGTCTTAGAAATTTCAAACAGGAGCACCAATTTACTTGTTGTCCATACCTCTTTAGCGTGGTTGCAAAACCAAAATAAGTGGCAGACCGTCTCCTCATTCTATCCACAAAGTTTGCACACTCTGTTCAGTGCGATTTTTCTTTTTGACAGGTTTGTGTTTGTGGCGAGAATGTTACGACTCGCTTTCCATGCAAAGTGTTTAAGTTTTTGTGGCACATTTAGGTGCCATATGGTCTTCCTAAGCTTCCTTCGAGCTGAGCCGTTCGAGCAATCTACCGTGGCTGAGTGCCTCTACTCCTCTAGTGCTAGTGTGTAGGCACTTTTGATAGTGAACTTACCACTTCTGTTTTCAACTCATATTAGTCTATCACAGGTGTCATTTGTGCTCAATGCTATGCTTATTATAGCCTCTCTATCTTCAGGTAAGAACCAATTATTCAACTTATCCATGTTCCACTCATAAGTTGCTCTGTTTATGAGTTTGCAAACCAGAGCATTCTCCAAATTTGGCTTCTCTAGTGTCACCAACTTATATGTGCTTGGCCTTGGAATCCACTTATCTTACCACACTCTGATTCTACTGCCATTTCCTACCTGCCACCTCATGCCTCTTCAGACCACTCCTTATGTCGCCATTAGGCTTCGCCACGCATATGAAGGACTCGGACCTATCCTTGCCACAACAAAACTGCACTATGGGAAGTATTTAGCCTTATATACTCAACTAAATAGCGAGGTGGGATTGGTTTGTAGCCGCCACCCCTACTTCACCAAGAGAGCCAAGTTGAAACTTTCTAAGTCTCTAAAACCCAATCCTTCTCTATCCTTCGGCAAGCACATTTTGTCCCAACTCAACCATGCAAGCTTCTTTTTGTTCTTCACTTGTCCCCACCAGAACTGCCTAATCATGCCAGTAAGCTCCTCACACAATTTCGTAGGAAGCAAAAAACAACTTATTGTATAGGACAGCACGACTTGGGCCACTAATTTAATTAATATCTCCTTACCTGCTGGTGTAAGTAATTTTTCTTTCCAACCCGAGACTTTGCTTGCCACTTTCTACTTGAGCTGAGCAAAGGTATTGTTCTTAGACCTACCCACAAGTGACGGCAAACCAAGGTAGGACTCATGGGGATTTGGGCGTCGAACATGCTTTTCACCCTTTCCTTTGTTTCATCATCCGTATTTGGGCTAAAGAATAGGGAATTTTTGGAGCAGTTCAGCTGTTGACATAAGGAGAGTTCATAGACTTTGAGAATCCTTTGGATTTCCATGGCTTCACTCACTGTTGCTCTTCCAAACACTAAGCTGTCATCAGTGAAGAATAAATGGGACACTCCAGGTCCTGTAGCTAATGCGGCCACTCCTTTAATGGCATTTCTTTAGGCAACACGATGTAGAAGGGCCGACAACCCCTCGGTACAAATAAGGAAGAGGTAGGGCGACAATGGGTCACCTTGCCTCAACCCTTAGGTTGGCTGGATTTGTCCATAAGGTTGCCCATTAATTCATATTGCATACTTCACTGATGTCACACACGTCATCATAATACCAATCCATTTCTCATGAAAGCCAAGCTTCCTTATAATCTGTTGCGAGCATTCCCATTCGACTCGGTCATATGCCTTGCTCATGTCCAGCTTCACAGCCATCTCTCCACATTTGCCATTCTTCCTCTTACTGATATGGTTCATCAGCTCATGTGCCACCAATACATTGTCTATGATGAGACATTTCGCCACAAAAGCACTTTGGTTCTCGCCTATTATATCCTGCATCACCACTTTCATCCTATTCGCCACCACTTTTGAAGAAATTTTATAAAGCCACATTATATAAAGAAATTGGTCTATAGTTTGTTACTTTTTCCGAGTTCTTAATTTTGGGAATAAGCACTATATGAGTATCAGGGAATTTGGGGGAGGGGGGGGGGGCTATGCTATTATTCAAAAAGGTAAGTGCAGTTTGAATAACAATGGATTTTATAGTTGGCCAAAAATGATGATAAAATAATGGAGGCATATCGTCTGGACCTGGTGCCGTTAGTGGGTGCATTTGTTTTAGTGCTTTTTCCACCTCCATGGCATGAAAATCATGAGAAAGTATAGAGTTCATCCAGTCTATTACTTTAGGATGCACTGCCTCGATCAACTCTTGCTCCACCCTTGGCTGTGAGGAAGTGAATAAATGCTCAAAAATAGTTTATAAAGATCCATCCAATCTAGTCTGCCTCCTCGTGCCATACATTATTGGTATCCAATATTCTACTAATAGTATTCTTTTAATTCCAGTTTGAAGCTTTGGTATGGAAGAAGGTTGTATTCTTGTCCTTTGCCTTCAACCAATTGTTACGACTTCTTTGGTGCCACATCTCTTCTTCAATGCCTAGCCACTTATTTAGCTCCATTTTCATTGCATGGATTAATTCTAAGTCAGTAACATTGCCTTTTATCGATTCAAGCACTTGGAGTTTCTTCTGAAGATCAGCAATCTGCTTTCCAACGTGGCCAAAAGTATGCTTATTCCATGACTGTAGCGAACTTTGGCACTCCTCCAAGCATGCTTCCAAAGGCCACCTTGAGACTCTATTTTTCCCTCTCTCCCAAGCTGCCTCTACCACATCTTTACACCGCCTATCTTCAAGCCACATGGACTCGAAACGAAACAGCTTTGGTTGTTGCCGTTGTCACCAAGGTACCCTAGCTTCCTTGAGCACAAGGATACTATGATCTGAGACCGAATTGGATAGATGATAAAGCTTCGCCGACAGGAACATCGCTGCCCAATCCATGGACACCGAAACTCTATCCAACCATTCACGCACCCTACCACGACTACCTAATCTTCTACTCCACGTGTAGTCCGACCACACATAGCCCAAGACCCTTAATTGGCACCTATTAATTGCCTTTCAAAAGCATTACATTTGAGCTTCAGGTTTCACCCCACCACCCTCTTTTTCTCTGGCATACATTATCTCAATATAATCTTCCATACATATCCATGGCAAGTTGCTTCTATTACTAAGACTTTCCAATAGCTTCCATGATTCCTCTCTTTTCCCTATCTCCGGATGTCCATAAAACCCAATGAAGTGCCATTTCTTCATCCCTTATTCTTCGATGATGATTGCGCCAATGTGTCTTGGGGAGTAAGTCAACACGTCTACCTTCACCATTATTTTCCATAAGAAGGCCAAGCCTCCTCCACGTTTGACACTAGGGACCACCATACCTTCTTGTCTTTCTATTTTCCTTTTGATTCCATCCATCTCATTGACAGTAAACATAGTTTCCATTAGGAAAACTAAGGCGGGATCTTTCTCCAAAACCACCTTTTGGAGTGCCTTAAGTGTTAGGGGGTTCCCAAGCCCCCTACAGTCCCAACTAATGGCACTCATTGTGCCCGGCGAGGCTGGTTACCAGCCTCCTCCGCTCCCAAATGGTGTGCTAACAGTTTGTCAAACTCCCTGACCTCTCCTTCCATTCTTTCTCTTTTCCCAAAATCATCAAAATTTTCCAACTCATGCAATGGTGATCGTATTCTCCTCTTTAATCCCATCTCATTAGATCAACGTCCATGGACCTCTCAATGCTACTGTCAACTCCTTGAGGCTACATACTCTCCCTGCCCAAGACCATCTTCATGCCTTCGCCACCCCTGTTCTCTTTGTTTTTCTTTTGGCCACCTTTAGTGGTCTTCTTTACTTTCTGGGACTTTGGCAATTTTGGAGTAGGCCCCCATTTTAAAACTAATACCAAATGGGGTCAAGCCCAAGTCCAAACTCGGCTGATATTTCATCTCCATGAGGTACCCCTAAGGCCCAATCATTGCATTTTGGTATTGAGTTTCGATTTTAAGCCTATTTATATGAGTCCATTCCTTCCTATCTAGCCTGGCATCCATCTGGGTCAGTGTGTTCTCCTCCCTCCCCACGATTATTTCCTTACTTGGATTAGCATGCACACTAGAAACATCTCCCATAATTGCGGAGTTAATTTCCTGAAGTTCCTTCTTAAAATTTGAACTCAGTGAGATATTTAGGATTTTGGTTTGCACATGATCTGGTAGGGCGTCAACGTTCGCCACATCAGCCTTAGCCTCTATCGTCCTCTCCACCTTGCCCAAGTCGTCGTTTCTAGTATTCATGGCTTCCTTCGTGCATTCTGCATTCCAACTTCGATCCCTTGTCTTGGCTTCAGCTTCCCTGGTTCTACTGTCTCCATTTTTCACCGCAGTGATCAATAACGACTTTTGGTGTTTGTCAGAATTCACACGCAGCCATAGACCAAATTGTTTCTCTTCTAGCCTTGGTGTTTCCTTGCTTTGAAAACACTGCAGACAATCCCTTTCATCATGATCAATCCTCCTACACAAGTAGCAGAAAATCGGGAGCCTCTCGTACTTGAAGTCCACCCATTTTAGGCCATACTCACCTAACCAAACCTTTCAGCCTCGATACAGAGGCTTAGCGATATCCATGAGCACACTTATTCGCAAAAAACTTCCTAGGCAAAATCCTCTCCCATTTGCATCCACCTTCTCCGCCTCCCCTAGGGTAGCTCCGATACTCATTCGCACTGCCTTCGTTTGGCACATTGTAGGCAACCCATGAATTTGAATCCAAAACGAGGTCCTATCAACGCCTCCCCATAAGCCAGTTTATGAAGGATTAATAGGTATTTATCTAAAGACCACGAGCAAAGGAAAAGCACTCCATCCATATTATCTTTTTTTGAAAAAGAAACATGACCTTGTTCTCGCCCAGAACACTGACCTCGAAATTGTTCTCTGTTTTCCACACCGATTTCAACACCCTTGCCACAAACTCTAAGTTGACTCTCCTCTTTGTATAGAACTTCCCTATGAGAACTAGACCATCCTCTGGCACTAGTTTGTGTATTATTACTTCAACATCTTCTCTCGATGACAGTTGTAGACCTGCACATCTCTCTGTAATCTCCTCCATGTTCAAGCTTTTGGAAGAAAAAAACATATTCTACTACTTACACTAAGAGAAAGAATGCTTATCGGCAGCCCTTATGCTAATACTAGCCCATTTTTTCACCTCTAGGGTTTCCAAAGGAACCTAGAGAGAAAAACTCCTACGTGTGTGATTCTCTTAACTATTAGCTAAGTGAAAAAATATTACTTTTTATATAAATGACAATACATAATGATGTTCCTTTACAAATTTATATTTTTTTAATAAACCCCACAAAGTGGGACAGAATGAGTGTCAAATTACAAAAACCAATTCCCTTGCCTTGGCTAGGAGAGTAGATCATTTTTATGGTTCTTTTAGTTTGGATTGAGGATGTTAAATAACAAGAAACACTTGAGAGCAACAAAAGGGAATGCTAAAATTACACCAAACTATCTAATCTCTTACTCATGATGTGAATCAATTAACAGTCAAGATCATGCCTATATGATTGATCAAAATACCACCAGAATATGGATTGAGATCAGGTGCAATACCTTGGGTATTACACCTGATGCAATTGGTGTAAGTGGCTGAGATTTAAAGTTACAAAAAATAACTTTAAATATCAACCATTGAATAAAAAAAATAAGAAAAGAGTAAAAGAGTAAGATTAGTAAAAAAATAATATACGGCCAAGGATAATTGCAGCAAATCCTGCATAATGAGAGAGAGAGAGAGAGAGAGAGAGAGAGAGAGAGAGAGAGGGGTGAAAAAACACCAACTGAAAATTTCTTTGAATTTGCATTGGACATGTGTCACTCTAATATATTGTCACATCCTGCAGCAAATTTTTTCCCAAAAAATATTGTGAGAGAAAGGGGCTTAAATTGCACCACCGCGTGGGTTCCAGTTAGGTCAACTAGTAAAGTCTCTGATAGTTGTATAAAAGATCTGGGGTTCCATCCCTTCCTACACCAAAAAATGATTGGTATCTTGGTCTAATAATAAAGAGCTATTATCAGGAGCGGACGCCATAGGTTGAAACTCTCTCAAAAAAAATTACACCACCGCCAAAAGACACATTACATAATCTGGTGGCCTTAAACAAATCTAATGTAGAGATACATAGTACCCATGATCTTCCCTAAAATAACGAATTTGCCACTCTCGCGCAAGTGGAGTCAATGACATAACATACCCATCTTTGGCCGTACCGTTGTACCATGTGGCCAAAACTCCTAGCCTTCAATGGTAAGAGGCATTAAAAAGTAAAAACAAAGATTAAAAGATTATTTGCACTTATGAAAAATGCTAAAGCCACAATTCTCAAACTATTTTATAAATTTTTCTATAAACTTTTGATGTGGTGGATAGTTATTGCATAGTAAAAAAACGATATCAATTGTGGATCCAAATGAGAATTAGTAAGAATTTGACACATTGATACTTTGTAAAAATATTATAAAAATACTTGTGTATGTAGCATTACTTTAGCACAGATCAGGGGCGAAACTAGAAATTTTGGTTTGGGAGGGCCGAGGTTAAACTATCTCGTAGTGAGTCACAATTCAAGAAAAACTCAAAATGCTACATATGTGTTTTTGTGCATTGGTTTAATCAATGTAATTCTTATTAGCACTTAAAAAAACTAAATGACCAATTAAGTATCTTAAGTTCATTTTCCCTTCTAAGTTTCTCTTAGTCCTTTTAACAACCATAAGTTCAACCATTCAAGAAATTAAATATAAATATAACAATTACATCTACAAGAAAATATAAATTTTTTAGAATTAAAAATAACAAAATCCTTATAAGCCAATATGAAATTTTATATAAAAATACAAGATGACTGATGATGCCTAAGAGATCACCAGTAAGCTGCTAGTACTCCACCGATTTGAAGCAACACCTGCGAAGAAAAAAGTAGATGATCGACAGAGAGCACCGGTGTGGTGCCGGCCAAAGACCCTCCGACGATCAAGTTAGAATCTCTAAACAACCCTAGAGTGCCAGAGCTGAGGTAATTGTGCGTACCTTTGGGTCATGAGGGTCTTGGGGTATATATAGTGGTGTGTGGCCGAAATATGCGCCTTGGTGAAGAAGTACTTTCCTTTTTAAAAGAGTAATTCGCGGATCTTTGCCTATTGTGTTGAGCCCTTTCCTTATAGGAATCTTCTTAACTAAGTCGAACGCATAGCGCAAGAACTTTCCTTATATTCACATAAGCAGAGGTCAAGATAGGCTAAAAATGAAAGTTGGATTATTCCTTCAGCCTTCACCTGCCAAGGTCGTCAGCCAACGTGTAACTCCTATACTGTCGTCAGCTTACGTACGCCAACGTGGTTCGTCAGCCGAGGACACCAGCCAAAGACCTTACAGCCAAGGTCGTCACCCCTGACTCGTCCACGTGATCCGTCAGGTTAACGTTGCGGCGTGAGGGGCATGACTATGAATGCTAAAGAGGTGTCAATGACAGTAGTTGACGAATAGTGTATTGTCGTCAGTTTCCTAACGTGCATTTAGTATGTAACAAGTGAACTTCCGTCAGCTTCTTAACGTTCCGTCACCTTGTAATAACGTCATTATCAGCTGTCCCCCACTCCATTATCCCGTCAGCTATGAGTGACGGGTCATGGAGTTCTTGTTATTGGGGAAAGGGTTCGTGCATGGTAGTTTATGCCATCTTCATTAAATGGTGGGACACATGTCATTGACTGATTGGCTCCACGTTTGGACAGGTATGTCGCTTCGTCTTCCGCGCCTCCTCTCTCCTATATATACTTCACTATTTACCTTTTTTCCACTTTTTCTGCCTTGTCCATCTTGAGAGAACGAATCCATCACTGCCAGCCTTGTCACATCGTCAACCGCGCAGCCGTCAGCTTCCTGAGACCGTCCTCCTACACGTAAGTTTTCGCTACTCTACTTTTTAATTTTTATAGTGTCGCCCTTTAGTGAAGTCGTCTACCTAGGATCTTAGAAAGAAAACTCGTCGTTTGTAGGTAGTCAGATGTCTAGGGAGACGCCGAGTGACCAGTCGTCGATCCGCGACGGAGCGGGTTACGACGAAGTTTTCCCGTCAGGTCGTGAGCCCGCAGAGGGCTTATCCTGGTCGTCAGAAAGAGAATCGTCAACTCATTCTGATGGTGAAGTAGAGAGTTCTAGAGGAAGTGGGGTGAGCGGCGATGTAGACGATGAAGACCAGGGAATTCCCGAAAATGCAAGTATCAGTGATGGGGGCGAGAGTGACGATGATGAGGAAGCCTTAGAGAGTACCTCGGGATCCTCTAGTGATGACCGTCCTTTCATCTTACCCTCAGAGTGGTCCGTCAACAATTTTCTCCCAACGATGACGGAGAACGTTTTTAAGAGTTTGTGGTCCCGTTATCAAATACCAGACGACATTCCCATTCGTCTTCCTGAGGAAGGTGAGAAGTGTTACTCCGGACGAACCGTGGACGTCGGCATGTATGATGCCATGTTCACGGCTGGGCTAAGGCTGCCGCTGACGGCATTACACCGTCAGCTGGCTAACTTCCTGGGGATATCCGTCAGCCAGATTGCCCCCAATGCTTGGCGAACCTTCATTGGTACTGAGATCTTGTGGGGTCGTCTGAGTGGAGGGAACCGTCAGCTGACCTTGGATGAGTTCTTTTGGTGTTATCGTCCTCAGCACATTTCCTCGTCAAAAGGAGTGTACCACTTTGCAGTAAGGGATAAGGA
This sequence comes from Castanea sativa, assembly GCF_040712315.1. Taxonomy (NCBI): domain Eukaryota; kingdom Viridiplantae; phylum Streptophyta; class Magnoliopsida; order Fagales; family Fagaceae; genus Castanea; species Castanea sativa. Next base: position 21,161,939 of record NC_134019.1, on the reverse strand, counting down.
GTTGAAGTTAGTGTCCGATATGCCTGACTCCAATAGGAAGTGGAAGGGCAGATACTTCTTTGTAGAATGAACGAATTGGGTGTGTCCTCCAGAAGAGTGGGAGACGATGCCCAGTGGTTTTGACAACACATGGGCATATGTTAGAGATTCAGGTTAATCCCGTCGGCCCTTCTTGCTCCGTCTACTTACTTGCTGTCCTAACCCGTCACTTTTCACTGTAGCTAACAACCGTCCGTGTGTCACCGCGGAGCAAGAGGATTTCATTCGTCGAGTGACGGCCATTCCCTTGGATGAGAGGAAGTGTCGGGATCTAATCATGTTAGACACCCTTCATTTATATTGTGGTGGCCCTGAACCGACGGAGGAGGCTTGCAAATTGAACGCTTATTCTCGTCGACGTGAGTGTCCTTCAACTTCTTGTCTTTATCCTGACGTTGTTTCTTCCTAACCCTTATTCTTTGCAGAAATGGAGTCAGCTAAGCAAAGGGTCAGAGCTGCAGCTGCAGCTAAGAAAAAACAGCAAGAAAAGGCTGGGGGCGAGTTAACCCCACCGTCAGCCCTCAGGCCCGTTGGGAAGGCCTCGGCCAAGAGAAAACCTGACGGCAGGGTAGACCGTCCGGCGAAGAAGGTTGCCCCCACTGCTGGGGACCAGTCATCTCGAAGGCCGTCACCTCCTCGGTCTGCTCATGGGGCAGGCAAGGGACCAATGACCTCGTCAGGGCCTATTGTCCAAGGATCCGTGCGCCGTCTGTTGACCCACAAGGACTACGCTGTAGAGGTGACGGAGTCCATTTTGAAGGATGAGGAAATGGACCCTTGCGCCGAGCAGGCTGTTGACGAGATAAAGGCGTCAGGCCTTTTTGACTTAACCAGAGTAAGCTTCGCTTTCTACTTTGGTGTCCGACTTATTTTTTTGCCCTGACGTTATCTTGTCTCCTTTTTCTTCCAGGCCATGGTTCCCATGAAGGCTCTGTCACGCAGGTGCTCTGCCAAGGAAGGGGTGATTACCCGTCTGCAAGAGCGTGTCAAGAACCTAACTGACGGCCAGATGCAGTACAGGGATGCGAACCGCATATTGGGCGAGGAGCTGAAGGACTTCAAGGAAAAATTGGCGGAGGAAAGCCGTCGTCATGAGCGGGAAGAAGAGGCTAAACTGACGGTGGAGAGGGAGTTGAAGCCCATCCTAGTCCAGGTGGAAACGGCTAGGAGTGACGCGGTGACGGAGTTCAAGGACTCGTCATCTTTCATTGACGCTTGTGCTGCCTATTACGGGGACGGGTTTGAGGACTGTTTGAAGCAAGTGAAATCCATTTATCTTGATTTGGACTTATCAAAGATTTCTATGGACGAGTCTATCCTGTCAACCCCCGCAGGAGACACCGTCAATGAGGAAGGTGACGACGCTAGTCGGAGAGACGATAGTGTTGTCCTTTCCCAGCCGGCCGCAGACCAGCCCGTCAACTTTACTTCCACAAATCCTTCTTGCGACGATCTCTGTACCGTCAGCCCCTCCGTTCAGCCTTTTGTTGTTAATGATGACGGAAGCCCTCAAGATCCCCCGACTTCATGAACTTGAGCATTTTTTTTTTTTTTTAAAGGGAAGTGTAGACGATCTTTAATGCTTGACGCCCACTTTTTTTGGGCTTTTGTAAAGACTGTTTATGTTAATCTTAATATTTTGCCTTATGTTCAAAGCATGTTCCTTTCTTATCATAATGATCCCGTCACTTCTAGGCAACGGCGTTGTTTTAATTATTTCATGCCTCAGAGAAAACAACGTCAGCCTATCCACTTAAAAATTTTCGCTTATCAATCTTTTGACGGCATTGATTATCACAGTCCCATCTGACTCAGACTTTGAGCTGCTCTATCAACCCGTCAGCTTTATGAGCGATGGCATTGATTAATGCTTGCCACGTATCCGTCGTATTTTTTTTTATTATAAGTCAAAATCATGCCCGCGATGAGCTCGTCAGCTTAAGGGTGATTTTTTTTTTTTTTTGAACTGATGACGGCGTCAGCTTCTTTTTCATGAAAGCTTGGGGTCGTTTTACCACGCCGTCAGTTTCATGGGCGACGTCGTTGGACAACTTGATGGTATGCCTGTCAGTTTCCAACCAGCGTCAGCCTTTTTCTTCCAGCTAATCTAGCCTGATGTATCCATTTCGCAATACGCCCATTTTTCTACGAACAATGCCGTTAGATAACTTTGAACATAACACCGTTATTATGCCGTCACTTGAACATAACGCCGTCACTTTGAACATGACACCGTCACCTTGTTGTCCTTAGATTGGGATCGTCCACTTTGTGGATCTTAGGTGTAAGATTGTCCACTTTGTGGACTTATTTATGACGCCGTCCCCTTTGTGGACTTAGATGTAGATCATCCACTTTGTGGACTTAGAGGCAGGCCGTCCACTTTGTGGACATGGGTGTAGGCCGTCCACTTTGTGGACTTATAAGCAGGTCGTCCACTTTGTGGACTTAGATGTAGGCCGTCCACTTTGTGGACTTATAGGTAGGCCGTCCACTTTGTGGACTTAGATGTAGGCCGTCCACTTTGTGGACTTAGATGTAGGCCGTCCACTTTGTGGACTTATAAGCAGGCCGTCCACTTTGTGGGCTTGGATGTAGGCTGTCCACTTTGTGGACTTAGAAGCAGGTCGTCCACTTTGTGGACTTGGATGTAGAGGACCTGTTATTTTCTTCAAGACATAAAAAATTCACTAGTCATTTCTGAATGAACCTCCTCTTATTAGGATAAATGCATAAGTAAAATTTTGTTCAAAAATAGGAAAGATAAGTTTTTAGCCCTTTGGACTTAAAATACTGTAGACAAGAATAAGCTAAGACAAATAACTAAGGATCATAAACTAGTAATGAGGAGTAACGTTCTGCTTGTTATCTTCTACTGGTAGTACTTTCTGAGGTGCTCGGCGTTCCATGGGTGTCGCAGTTTCTGCCCGTCGAGAGTCTCTAGGTGATAGGTGCCCTTTCTTCGCCATGATACGATCTTGTAGGGTCCTTCCCAGTTCGGGCCGAGCTTTCCTTGCGTGGGATCTCTGGCCGCGCCCATTACTATCCTTAAAACAAGATCTCCGACTTTGAAGTCTCGGTGCTTGACTCGGGAGTTGTAGTGCTTGCTTACGAGGTCCTGGTATCGCGCGAGTCTCTGCTCAGCCACCGCCCTTACTTCGTCAATTAGATCCAGTTGTAAACGAAGCTCTTGATCATTTCTTCCCTCGTCGTAATTGGCCACCCTATAACTTGTGAGTCCTATCTCGGCTGGAATGACCGCTTCACTTCCGTATGTCAGCTGGAAAGGGGTCTCTCCTGTAGGGGTTCACACTGTCGTTCTATATGCCCACAACACGCTGGGTAGCATCTCAGGCCATACGCCCTTTGCCCCCTCGAGCCGAGTCTTGATGATTCGAAGCAAGGATCGGTTGGTGACTTCTACTTGTCCATTTGCTTGAGGATGGGCTGGGGAAGAATAATGGTTCTTGATTCCTAACTCTGAACAGAAGGCTCGGAAGGAGTCGTTGTCAAATTGTTTACCGTTGTCCGAGATTAAGACTCTTGGAATTCCATACCTGCAAACAATGTTTCTCCATACAAAACCCCTTATGTTCTTTTCAGTAATTGTGGCTAGGGCTTCAGCTTCAACCCATTTGGTGAAGTAATCGATGCCGACGACGAGGAACTTCAGCTGCCTTGCTGCCATCGGGAATGGCCCCATGATGTCCAACCCCCATTGGGCAAATGGCCATGGGGCAGTTATGGGGGTCAATTCTTCCGCCGGTTGCCGAATGATGTTGCTGAACCTTTGACACTTGTCGCAAGCTCTCACATAAACCTGGGCATCATTTTGCATTGTTGGCCAATAGTATCCGGCCCGAATCAACTTTTGTACCAATGACCGTGACCCAGAATGGTTGCCGCATATCCCCTCGTGTACTTCTCTCATAATATAGCTTGCTTCTTCGGGGTCCACGCACCTTAGGTATGGTCGAGAAAAGCCCCTTTTGTAGAGGACGTCCTTTATCAAGACAAACCGTGCAGACCGGACCTTCAGCTTCTTGGCAGCCTCTTTTTCATCAGGCAACGTGCCATCTTTTAGGTAGGAGATCAAGGGCGTGGTCCAACTGTTTTCGGAACCAATTTCCTGTATGCAGACAACGTCAATTAACGGTGAGGACTGAATGAAAGAAAGTACCTTGTCGATGGGGGTTACAGTTTCCGCAGATGCGGCCTTGGAAAGTCGGTCGGCATGTTCGTTTTCTCCTCTTGGAATTTGGACTATTTTGGCTTGCAGCCCGTCCATCCTCTATTTTGCTTGCTCCCAGTACCTCTTCATTCTTTCACCCTTGCACTTGTACTCGCCGTTTACCTGGCTTGTGACGACTTGGGAGTCGCAATGAACAACCACATTCGTGGCCCCTACAACTTGAGCAAGGTCTAAACCTGCTATCAGGGCTTCATACTCAGCTTCATTGTTAGTTGTAGGAAAGTCGAGGCGAATCATGCATTTTAGCTCGTCGCCTTCTGGAGAGTTAAGCATGACCCCTATCCCGCCAGCCTTCTTGTTGGATGACCCGTCAGTGAAAATGTCCCATTAGGGATTCTTCTCCTCTTCGCCTTCCTGGCTGGTGAACTCAGCGATGAAGTCGGCTACTGCTTGTCCCTTGATGGCGACGTGGGGGCAATATTGTATATCAAATTCACTTAGTTCTACGGACCATAACGCCATTCGTCCGGCAACCGAAGGGCTGCCCATTGCGCGCCGCAAAGGTTTGTCAGTTAGAACGACTATTGTATGGGCTTGAAAATATGGCTTGAGCTTACGGGCCGCTGTAACCAAAGCGAAGGCAAGTTTCTCCATGGGGGGATATCTCTCTTCTGCATCGTGCAATGCCTTGCTCGCGTAGTACACGGGTCGTTGGACCTTATCGTCTTCTCTAATTAAGGCCGCGCTGACGGCTGCTGGGGAAACGGCCAGATAGAGGAACAGTTCTTCTCCTGGTTGCGAGGGGCTTAGCAATGGCGGGGAAGAGAGGTAGACCTTTAAATCTTCGAACGCTTGTTGACACTCGGCGGTCCATTCAAAGGATTTTTTCAATGTTCGGAAAAAAGGTAGACATCTATCTGCGGCCTTCGACACAAATCTGCTAAGCGCGGCGACCCTACCATTGAGGCTTTGTACTTCCTTGATATTTTTAGGAGGGGCCATCCCCATAATGGCCTGAATCTTGTCCGGGTTGGCCTCGATCCCTCTTTGGGATACCATGTACCCCAAGAACTTTCCTGCCGTCACTCCAAAGGCACACTTGCTTGGGTTGAGCTTCATGTTGTAGAAGCGAAGAGTATCGAATGTTTCTTTAAGGTCCTTCAGATGAGCTTCTTCTTCTTGGCTTTTGACTAGCATGTCGTCGACATACACCTGAACGTTCCTTCCAACCTGCCGTGCAAACATCTTGTTCATGAGCCTCTGATAGGTAGCGCCAGCATTTTTCAGGCCGAAGGGCATGACCTTGTAGCAAAAAAGGCCTTGGCTTGTCACGAACGAAGTCTTCTCTTGATCAGCCTCATCCATTCGGATCTGGTTATACCCGGAGAACGCATCCATGAAGCTTAGCAACTGATGTTTGGCTGTAGAATCCACCAGGACGTCGACCCGCGGGAGGGGGTAGCTATCTTTGGGGCCTGCTTTGTTCAAGTCTGTGAAGTCAACGCACATCCTCCATTTCCCGTTGTTCTTTTTGACCATTACGACGTTCGCCAACCAATCGGGGTAATACACTTCCCTGATAAATCCCGCTTCTTGCAGTTTGCGGACTTCTTCCGCTATTGCTTGGTCTCTTTCTTGGGCAAAGGTTCTTTTCTTCTGTCGGACGGGCGGAAAAGATGGCGATACGTTCAACCTGTGCACCATGACCGACGGGTCGATTCTCGGCATGTCTTCGTGGCTCCATGCAAACACATCTTTGTTTTCTTTTAAGAAAGTTGCGAGCTTCTGGCGTACCGCCGGGTCGGCCAGGGTTCCGACTTTTGTTGTTCGCTCCGGGTGGGCTTTGTCGAGATGTACGTCTTCGAGCCTCTCGACGGGCTCTGTCGCCACCCGACGTTCTTCTATGTTCATGGCTTGAATGTGATTGTCCATCTCCATCATGGCCACGTAGCATTCTCGTGCGGATTCCTGATCTCCTCTCAATTCTCCAATTCCATGATCAGTAGGGAATTTTATCATCAAATGGTATGTCGAGGTTACGGCTTTCCATGAGTTAAGGGTTGGACGTCCTATGATGGCGTTGTAGGCCGATGAGCAATCGACTACCAGGAATGTTATGTTCCGGGTGACCTGCTGTGGGTAGTCTCCAACGGTTACCGCTAAAGTGACAGTGCCAAGTGGGTGTACCCTCGCCCCTCCAAAGCCAATGAGTGGGGCATTAACCAGAATTAGTTGCTCCCTTTCAATTCGCATCTGTTGAAAAGCAGGATAGTAAAGGATGTCTGCTGAACTACCGTTGTCTACGAGAACTCGGTGTATGTTGTAGTCTCCTGCCCGTATGGTGACGACCAAAGCGTCGTCGTGGGGATGGTGAAGGCGCTGGGCGTCTACTTCCGAGAATTCAATGGGGGGATTTCCAATCCGTGACCTTCCAAGCGCAGGACTTGCCGACTGGACGTTCTGGATCGTTCTGATGTATGCCTTTCGGGCTTTCTTGGAAGATCCGGCCCTCGCGGTGCCTCCTACAATCATCCTTATGTCTCTTACGGGTTGCACAGGGCTATCATTATCTTGCCGAGGGGCTTGATTTTGTGGCGGGTTCGCCCTCTCTTTGTTGACGAACCTTTGTAACCTCCCTCGCCTAATGAGAGCTTCTATTTGCTGTTTCAGGTCGTAGCAATCGACGGTGTCATGGCCGTGGTCTTGATGAAATCGGCAGTATTTATCCCTTGGTCTCCTGTTGGGATCTCCCTTCAGTTTTTCAGGGAAGGCCAAGTTTTCCTCGTCTTTAATCTGCATCAACACCTGGTCGATGGGCGTATTCAGGGGAGTGAAGTTCGTGTACCTTCCTGTAGGCGGCTTGGGTCGTCGATCATCTTGTCCCTCTCTGGTTCTCCCCCTCTTTCGTCCATTGTCGGGTTTTGTATCTTCCTGTCTCTCCCTTTTTCTGGGTTTGTAGTCGTCCCTGGCCAGCAAGGCATCCTCCGCGTTCATATACTTCGTTGCCCTGTAGTATACGTCGAACATAGTCTTTGGGTCGTTCTTGCATAGAGAGAACAAGAACTTACCCTCTTGTAACCCGTTTGTGAATGCTGCGACAAGTGTCTTGTCGTCTGCCTCGTCTATCGAGAGGGATTCCTTGTTAAAGCGGGCTATATAAGACCTTAATGTCTCACCTTCTCATTGTTTAATTCCCAGTATACATGCAATAGACCTCTTGTGTCGATGACTTCCAATGAAGTGTGATACAAACTGTGCACCTAATTTCTTAAAAGTGCCGATGGAATTAGGCGTCAACCTGCTGTACCAATCCCTCGCAGGCCCCTTCAAGGTGGTGAGGAAAGCCCTACACATGATTTCGTCCGGTACACCCTGAAGATGCATTAGTGTTCTGAAAGACTGCAGGTGATCCAGCGGGTCCTTGGATCCGTCATAGTTTTCCACATGGGGCATTTTAAACTTTGAAGGGACGGGGCATGAGTTCACCAACGCTGTGAATGGTGAATCCGTTCTATGGACTAGGTCGTCCAGATTGCTGGATACCCGTCCCTTAAGGGCGTTCATCATTGCATCCATGCGCTCCCTCATGTCCTGCATCTCGGCTGTGATATGAGGTGGCAGGGAGTCCGAGGCGGATGGCGGGTTTGTCTCCGGCCGCTCCAGCCTAGTCGGTGCAGTACTACCTTCAGGCCTGACGGCATTCCTCCCCTCCGGGCTCGCTACTTCCTGGTCCTCCCCCGGCGCACTTTGGTGCGCCGTCATCTGCCGTAGTTGCTCTTCTAAGTCATGATTTTGTTTAGTAAGGCGCTCGACGGCGGCAGCCAGCGTTTGAACTTGCCTTTCTAGCGCTGTAGCATGCGGTTCGTCGCCTTGGTTGTTGACTGTTGCCATCGATTGAGTGAGTACCATACAACTTTTGTCTCAGGAATAGAGCAAGGCTAAATGCTTGTCGTTCCCACAGACGGCGCCAACTGATGATGCCTAAGAGATCACCAGTAAGCTGCTAGTACTCCACCGATTTGAAGCAACACCTGCGAAGAAAAAAGTAGATGATCGACAGAGAGCACCGGTGTGGTGCCGGCCAAAGACCCTCCGACGATCAAGTTAGAATCTCTAAACAACCCTAGAGTGCCAGAGCTGAGGTAATTGTGCGTACCTTTGGGTCATGAGGGTCTTGGGATATATATAGTGGTGTGTGGCCGAAATATGCGCCTTGGTGAAGAATTACTTTCCTTTTTAAAAGAGTAATTCGCGGATCTTTGCCTATTGTGTTGAGCCTTTTCCTTATAGGACTCTTCTTAACTAAGTCGAACGCGTAGCGCAAGAACTTTCCTTATATTCACATAAGCAGAGGTCAAGATAGGCTAAAAATGAAAGTTGGATTATTCCTTCAGCCTTCACCTGCCAAGGTCGTCAGCCAAAGTGTAACTTCTATACTGTCGTCAGCTTACGTACGCCAACGTGGTCCGTCAGCCCAGGACATCAACCAAAGACCTTACAGCCAAGGTCGTCACCCCTGACTCGTCCACGTGATCCGTCAGGTTAAAGTTGCGGCGTGAGGGACCTGGCTATGAATGCTAAAGAGGTGTCAATGACAGTAGTTGACGAATAGCGTATTGTCGTCAGTTTCCTAACGTGCATTTAGTATGTAACAAGTGAACTTCCGTCAGCTTCTTGATGTTCCGTCACCTTGTAATAACGTCACTATCAATGACTTTGGTATTTTGAATAAATCTTATCAATTGGTTTAATAATAGAGAGAGAGAGAGAGAGAGAGAGAGAGAGAGAGAGAGAGAGAAGAATACTCTAGTACTTCTTAAGATCTTAAAGTCATTTTTGCTAGTTTCAAATAAGCTCAGCACTCTTTTTTGAGATAAAATTATAAATTTTATGCAAAGAAAAGAAAGAATACAAAGCCAAAAAAATGGCCACAGCAAAATAGAGCAGAAAAAAACAAAGCAGGAAAAATAACAACAAGTATATTCGGTAACAGAGAGCAACATTTACTAGCAAGTAGCAACAAATGCGGACAACAATCTCAGCTTACAACATAGAGCAATATAATAACAATAAAGAGCAATATGAGCTCACACCAGATCAGAAAAATATATTGAAGCTTGGGAATTGAAAAAGTAAAAATTCTAATCAAGCCAATGGTCTGACATATGAAGGAGTTTCAACGGTAAAAACTAATAATAAATGAAGGAAAATATTAAACGTGGACAAATGAAGGGACCAAATAATTTTTCATGTAAGGGACAGTTCTTAGAAAAATGGTTCAAGTATTCAATTTTACCTATTCTAAAAAAAAATTTTAAAATTTTGGTTCAAAGTTTATTAATTTCCATCAAATACATTTGATTTTCTTCTTTAAGGTGATATTTCTGATGTAATTAGGTCTGTCTCTATTTCTATAACTAAATTAGATCTATGTCATTTATTTGTATATCATATTTTTTTTCTACAAATTTTATCTTTATAATTCTTTTTCTTGATATATATCAACTTTTAGGATGTCTCACTCTTACGTTTACTCTACATAAGATTTTTTTTTTTTTTTGGATTTTAGATGAGCTCGAGATCTAAATACATGAGACAACCTAAATATTTTGTATACATATACAGTAAAAACTGAAAGTGCCAATTTGAAATTTATCTCCGTTTATCTTGTGACTTAAATTTTGATTTGGATTTTTTTTAATACGAGTTGTAACCAACATTTTTTAAAATAAATAAATAAATGCAGATAATCAGAAATTAAATACTATATCAAATTTATTGACTCAACATGTTGATTTGTCGGAGCATCCTTGCAGTCCAATACATATCTCCACTCTCTCTCTCACTGACACGATAGATACCTTCTCATCTCTCTCTCTCTCTCTCTCTACTGTAGAATGTTAGTGGTACCATAGTTCTACTCCTCTATGTAACTTCCTTCTTCACGGTTCCACATAGAAACTCTTATTGTATTTCTCTGTCTTTGGTTCCTTCTTCACAAATTCTCTTCTTCTTTTTTTTTTCTTCTTTTTTTTTTTCTTTTTCAATCATAAAGTTTCTTTTTTGTTTCTTGCTTATACCAAAAGTTTGAGCATTCCAACATTGAAATCAAGGATCTTAGAGTGTAAGCCGTTAGACCCACATGCAGATTCTGAGTCATTTTTGCTTATTGGTTGTCATTTGCACTGTTCTTAATTTGCATAAGAGGATTTTGCAAAGCTTTTTGGGGTTTCTGGTTATGGACTGCGCTTCATGTTTGACGTTTTTGAGTCAGGGAAATGGGTTTGGTTGTGGGTTTTTCGTGTTTGGGTATTTCTCACATGTTTTCAATTTTTTGGGGTTGTTTTATATAATTGGTTTGTGTTTGAAGTTTTTGCCATTTGGTTGGCACGGTAAGGATTTGATGCAATTTTTGTGTGAATTCAGAGGGAAATCGAGTGGTTTTAGAAATGGGATTCCTCTAAAAAATGGTGCGGGTGAAGTATCTGATTCAAAGATTATGCCTTGTGAGCGTGAATCGTTGAAATTGTTGGAGAATTCAAAGTCACAGAAACAGGCTATGAATTCAGATGGTGATGCTTTGGAAGAGAATGATGATGACAAAAAAGAATGCCATGGTGAAGATGAAGAATTTGATGTAATGGCATTGAGAAAATTGGTGAAGATAGAGAGGCAGCGAGCAAATGGCTCTTATGCAGAGCTTGAGAAGGAAAGAATGGCTGCTGCATCGGCAGCAGAGGAGGCAATGGCCATGATTTTGCGGCTTCAAAGAGAGAAAAGCTCAATAGAAATTCAAGCCAATCAATACCGCAGATTGGCTGAGCAGAAGCAGCAATATGACCAAGAAGTGATACAATCTTTGCGATGGATTGTGATGAAACACGAGTCTAATAGGAGTTTGTTGGAAGATCAATTGAGGTTTTGTAGGCAAAAGTTGAAGCTTTGTACTATGAAGGGAAATGAAGCGGATCATGGACCTGAAGGAGTTGATGCAAGTATGAGATTTTTGAATTCCAGTACAGAACATGGTTTTGATGATGTGCTAATTAGTTCTCTTGACATGGATTCCTAAATGTTGTAAGTTTATTGAGCATATCTTGAATAATACGTTGATGTAGCCTTTCTTCCAATATATTTTAGTTTGTAAATGTAAATTTAGCCTTCTTTTTGTTTTGCCTTTGATTCGGTAATTGAAATTTTAAAATTTTGACTAAATGTTTAGGAATGTATTGATGATTGATTTATTTTTGAAAATTCTGAACAATTACTTTGTTATTTAATACTTAGTGAATACTGAAAATGAAAGTATATTATAACCTTGGAGATAGTCGGTTTGATAGAATGCAGATAGGTAGAATGCCATTAATTAGGTCCAATGGTCATTTACAAATTTTTTTTATCCTTTTCTTTCAAATAAATTTTTTATATTGATACCGTTTATTTACACAATTATAATTTTATCTTAGACAAATCTGAGGTCTTAGAATCATTGCTCTTTTTTTTTTTTTCTTTTTTTTCCTCTTTTAACCCCCTTATAAATAGGGGTGTCAATGTTTGACCCAACTTGTGAACACTACACGAACCCGACACGGGTTTTTGCGAATTAGGGTTGCGTCTTAGCAGATTTGGGTCGTAAACGGGTTGAACCGAGAGCAACACATAAGAAACGGTTCATAAGAGTGTCAACCCGCATGACCCACAATAGACATGTTTGACACGCTAATTTATTAGTGTCAACCTAAAATAACTTATTTAACACAACTTGTTTAACTGGTATAACAAACAAATATATATAGAACCCATTTTCCTCTCTCATGTGTGTGTGTTTGTTTCTCAAAAAAAAAATATTCATTTTATTTTAAACTTATCAAATACCTTTCTATCTAACCTATATTTTAAACTTAAAATGAAAAGTGAGCAATTACAAAAAAACTTACAAGTATAATTGAAAATTGAAACTTTAAAAATTTTACGCACCCTAATATTATTGGAAATTGAACTATATTATTTTGAATGTGGGTTGAAGATTTGAAGTGTATGCACTACTTTTGAGATGTAAAAAATATTTATTTTTAGATAAATATTATATTTAATATTAAGCAGGTTGAAATGAGTTGTGTCACATTCTTGTCAGCTCAACATGACCTATTTATTAAGCGTGTCAAGTGGGTTGTGTCAAGTTAATCCGTCTCATTAACAAATCTGATTATAATTGAAGGATTATAACACAATTATTAAATTGATTGGGTTAGTAAGAACTGAGAACGAAAGTCAAGAAAATTATACTTTGACGAAAGAAAGTCCTGGGAATTCAGTTTTTTTTTTTTTTTTGGGCATAAGGGTATTCAGTTTTTGAATCAAACAATTATAATATTAATCTCAAACACGTAGTATATTGTTTCTCCACAAAAAAACAAAATAAAATAAAATAAAAAAACAGTATATTATACTGTAACCTTCGAGATAGGTAGAATGCCATTAATTAGGTCCAATGGTCCTTCACTTTTTTTTTTTTTTTCCTCCTTTTCTTTCAAATAAACTTGATATCTTGATACTGTTTATAATTTAATCTCAAACAAATCTGAGGTCTTAGAAACATTGCTCTCTTTTTCTTTTTTTAACAGCTTATAGACCATAAACATTTGATTTGAACAATTTTTAATCTCCTGAAATTTTAATTTGAGTAATTAATTTCATAGATACCAGCTTAGTCACGAATCAAATATTTTGTTCACATTTCTAGTAAAGTCTAGCGGATTTAATTTGATGATGTGCAATCTTTTTTGTTTTGATAGATAGTGAGTGGGGGAGAGCCAGCGTTCGAATAGGATACATGGGACACCAACAAGCATGCTATTACCATTGCATTATCACTTAAACCCTCATGTTAGTGCATTTATTTTTACACTCTTATTTCTTGACATTTGAGGAAATGACACTCTACACCAAACTTGAAGGAAAAAAAAAATATTCCCTCTTTAACATCTAATTGATCAAACTTTATTAAATTAATATTACAAAAGTTTTTTAAAAAAAATATTAAAAATGTTTTGTATCGGCCTGCAACCAGTGTGGCCGATACCGTACCGGTACCGGCCGTTCCGACCGGTACATACCGTACCGGCCAGTGCACCGGTACCGGTATACTTTTATATTGTACCGAAAAAAATACCAGCCGTACCGATAACGTACCGGCCATATCGGCCAATTTCGGGCAATACCGACTGGTACCAGGTGTACCGGCCGGTACAAAAAAAAGCTTTTTTTTTTTTTTTTTTTTAGTTTTGTAATTTTTGAATTTTTGTAAAGGCATAATGGTAACTTATTTACATTAACTTCTTAGTATTATTTGTTTTTTTAGTATGCAATAAACAACTAAGCTTTCTATTTTTTATATTGTGTTTTTTTTTTTCCTTTTATTTGATACTAAAGTCTAAAATTATAAATAATTTATTCTGAATTGAGGTAATGTTTTATAATAAACTTTTATATTTACTATAATATAAATGAAATATTATATGTTTATAAATATGGTTCTAGAGATTTTGGTGGGTGGGTGTGTGTGTGTGTGTATGTGTGTGTACATAAAATAGCGGTAAACCCGAAACGGTACACCGGTATTGACCGGTATCCGAAATATATCGTACCGGTGGCCAAACCGGTACAGCCTCCAGTACGGTATTAACTTCCTTGCCTGCAACACTTAAGAGCAAGATTCCGAAATTATTTTTGTGGGGAGTAAAATGACCTTGATGGAAATATGGGCCGTTGGGTCATGCTAAGGGAGGCCGACCTGCTCTTGGGTTTAGGACTTCTTAGTACTACGGGTCGGCCCATACGCCGAGGGTCCGAGGATCCAGCCGAGGATGATTTTTTCCCTTCGGACTGACACCGAAGAACCCGGGACTTCATGGTAAAGGTTAGGGAAGGACACGGACAAAACCAATGGTTAAAGGGGGTGAACCCTTGAATGTCCTAGAAGCACCGATGTTGGAAAAATGTCAAAGATAAAGGCTGCTACCTCCACATTAAAGACCCTGCACCTACCACCCTGGCCGCATTAATGGGGAAGTGACACTTAAACAGTGGAAGAGAAATTTCTGGTTACTATTCAAAGGCACTAAGAAAAGAAATATCTAGACTAAGGGGGAGTTGGGGCAACACGTGTACAAAGTATTAAAAAGAGAAGTATTTAAGGAGGAACCTGAAAGAGAAAGGGGGACAGACTTTTTGTAACCTAAAAGGAAAAAGAAACAAAGAGAAAGATATAATATAAGAACAACTCTCGGCTTACATCCGAGGAAGCTGATTTACAATATTCTTTGTTGTTTCCAAGTACTTGCAATCTTTAGTTTGTCATTTAATCCTCACACACTTCTAACCTGAGTTTCAAGCCCACACTTTACAAATTCATATTGTTTAAGGCTCATTGGGCCTGGGCCCATAACTGTTCTTGGGGCCATGTGCAATTGTGCACTTACAATTGGCGCCGTCTGTGGGAATCTAGTCTAGAAGAGGTAGGGTTATTATGGCAGGCTTAGGCTCTCACCATGCAGAGTCACAAGGATCACAACCGGAAGATCATTTCGAACGTCTTGAACATCGTAGGGATCGTGAGGGAAGCGTCCATACAGAATACCCAGGGGCTAGCCATACTCATGGTGGGGGTAGCACTACCCACTATGAGGGTTCTAAATCCATGCAGAAGGAAATCAATCGTTTGAAGAGGAAGTTACGCCGTGCTAAACGTAAGGTTTCCCCGTCCTCGTCTAGTTCTTCTTCGGAGAAGGATAGGGGAGTTGGCTACAGTTCAAGGTCGTGTTCCCCCACCAGCGCAACATCCTCCGGTGAGGAGGACGACCAGCCAACCCGCAGACGTAAGAAGCTTCGTTCTAGGGGCTTAGGCAACGATACCATGAGTAGGGCGTTGCACCAACTCTCTAAATCTCCGTTTTCACGGAGGATTGAGAGGGGGAGGCTTCCCAAGAGGTTCACCCAGCCCACCTTTACCATCTATAATGGCCGGACTGATCCGGTGGAGCACGTGAGTCACTTCAACCAGAGGATGGCAGTGCACTCTCACAACGAGACTCTGATGTGTAAAGTCTTCCCCTCCAGCTTGGGACCTGTGGCTATAAGATGGTTTAACGGTCTCAAATCGGGGTCTGTAGGCTCATTTGGGGAGCTAACTAGGGCATTTGCTTCGCGGTTCATTACGTGTAGCAGAGTCCCTCGGCCATTGGACTCGTTGCTATCCATGGCCATGAAGGAAGGGGAGACACTGAAAGCATACTCCGACCGATACTGGGAGATGTTTAATGAAATAGATGGCGACTTTGATGAGGTGGCGCTTAATACCTTTAAGGTGGGTCTCCCTACTGATCACGACCTAAGAAAGTCTTTGACGAAAAAGCCCGTCCGCAGCGTACGCCGTCTTATGGATCGTATTGATGAGTACAAAAGGGTAGAGGAAGACCAGCAGCAGGGGAAAGGAAAGGAGAAGGTTATCCCGCAGGAGAGAAGGGATTTCAGGTCGGACAGATATCACAACAACAAGCCGAGGAGGGATTACTTCGGACAATCCGGCTCGGCAGCACCTCAGGCTGTAAGTACTGTGTTCCGAGAACCAATGCATCAGTTATTAGAAAAAGTTCGTAAAGAGCCCTTCTTCAGATGGCCCGGCAAGATGGCAGGGGACCCTGCGAGAAGAAATCAAAACCTCTTTTGTCAGTACCATCAGGATGTGGGCCACACTACCGAGAACTGTCGGACCCTGTGGAACCATCTAGAGCAGCTCGTCGGTGAGGGAAGGTTAAAGCAGCACTTGTGTCAGCCCACTAGGCAGGTCAGTCAAGTTGGTTCAAATAACCAGAGGAACAATTCATCTCGGCCAGCATTGGGAACAATTAATGTTACCTTCGCTGCACCTGGTAGGACCGGCTCAGGTCCCACTAGGGTGATGACGATTTCCCATCCTCAGGCCGAGGATGTGGGTAGCAGGCCGAAGAGATTAAATGGCACTTTACCCGTTTTGGGTTTCTCCGAGGAGGATAAAGTAGGAACTATCCAGCCCCATGACGATGCTCTTGTGGTTACCCTCAGGATAGGGAATTATGATGTGAGAAGGGTGATGATAGATCAGGGCAGCGGTGCAGATATCATGTACCCTGATCTATTTAAGGGGTTAAGGTTGGAGATGGAAGATCTAACTCCTTACGACTCCCCACTTATAAGCTTTGAAGGGAGAGCCGTTGTGCCGAAGGGACAGATCCGTTTACCCGTACAATCCGGCACCGAAACGGTTGAGGTGGATTTCATTGTGGTTGACGCGTACTCTCCATATACAGCCATCATTGCCAGGCCATGGCTGCACGCTCTAGGAGCCGTCTCCTCTACCTTGCACGTTAAGGTTAAATTCCCCTCGGGGGAACATGTTGAGGAAATCCTCGGCAGCCAGGTAGTGGCTAGGCAATGCATATCGGCTGCAGTACTTCATCAATCAGAAATTGAGTTATCAACTTTGTACATCCAGGAGTCATAGCAATTAACAACTCCGGAGGCACCTGGAGCGATGACAGGAGATGAGGCTGTTTGTAAAGAGTTAGAGAAGTTTGTAATAACAGATGATCCAGAGAGGTTCTTCCAAGTTGGCATACGTTTGCCACACTAAGAGAAGATGGAGTTGTTGAAATTTCTAAAGGATAATTTAGATGTCTTTGCGTGGGATCCCTATGAGGCTCCAGGCATAGATCCGAATTTCATTTGTCATCATTTAAACGTGAATCCTGCCATCGTTCCGAGGAGGCAGCCACCTCGGCGATCTTCTCAGGAACATTCTGAGGCTGTGAAGGAAGAGGTTCTTAAACTCTAAAGGGCGGGGGCTGTCAAAGAAGTTTTCTACCCTGAATGGTTGGCTCATACTATTGTTGTTAAAAAGAAGAACGGCAAGTGGAGAGTATGTGTGGACTTTACTGATCTGAACAAGGCCTGCCCTAAAGATTCGTTCCCAATGCCACGGATTGATCAACTGGTAGATGCTACTGTCGGACATCCTCGGATGAGTTTTTTAGACGCCTTCCAGGGTTACCACCAAATTCCCTTGGCGTTAGAGGATCAGGAGAAGACTGCTTTCATTACTCCCACCGGGAACTATCATTATAAGGTCATGCCATTTGGGTTAAAAAATGCTGGGGCTACTTATCAAAGAATGATGACCCGAATGTTTGAACAGCAACTGGGGAAAACCATAGAAGTATACGTGGATGATATGGTGGTGAAGAGTAAGACAATACCTTCACATATGACAGATCTGGCCGACACATTCCAGATGCTAAGGAAGTATAAGTTGCGCCTTAACGCCTCTAAATGCTTTTTTGGCGTGGGGTCTGGAAAGTTCTTGGGATATATGATTACATATAGGGGCATAGAAGTATACCCAGTGCAGGTTAAGGCTATTCAGAATTTGCAGCTGCCTCGGAACCCAAAAGAGATTCAGAAATTGACCGGAATGATTGCTGCGTTGAATAGATTTATCTCTCGGTCAG
Organism: Castanea sativa; assembly: GCF_040712315.1. NCBI lineage: Eukaryota > Viridiplantae > Streptophyta > Magnoliopsida > Fagales > Fagaceae > Castanea > Castanea sativa. The sequence goes on along the minus strand of NC_134019.1, from coordinate 21,144,164 downwards.
CTGACTGATGCCGTCCTTTCTTTCAGTTGTTGAATAAGTGGAAAGGGTTTCAATGGACCGAGGACTGCGAGTTAGCTTTCCAACAGCTTAAGCATTATCTTTCTCGCCCACCCATTTTATCTCGACCTGAGGTGGATGAGGTTTTGTTCGCTTATCTGGCCGTGGCTGTCCACGCGGTGAGCTTAGTCCTTATAAGGAGTGAAAGCGGAGTGCAAAGACCGATCTACTACGTTATTAAGTCCTTGAATGAGGCCGAGGTGCGCTATCTGTCCTTGGAAAAAGCGCTTCTGGCTGTAGTCCACGCCACGCGCAAACTTCCTCATTATTTCCAATCTCATACTGTGGTTGTTTTGACCCAGTTGCCTCTCAAGGCTGTGTTGTGTAGTGCTGATTATTCTGGCAGGGTGGCAAAATGGGGAACCATTTTGGGAGCCTTTGATGTTAAATACAAGCCTCGCACTTCGGTAAAGGGTCAAGTCCTCGCTGATTTGGTGGCAGAGTTTACTGAACCATTGTTAGAAGAACCTTCGAAAGAAGCACACATGGGTGAAAAATCAGTTGGTGTGATCACGGCCGTATTGCCCTCGACTTGGAGAGTTTATGTGGATGGGGCTGCTAATCAAAAAGGGTCTGGTGTTGGACTTGTTCTAATGTCCCCTGAAGGAATTGTCTTCGAAAAATCTTTGAGATTGACCTTTTCGACTACTAACAATGAGGCTGAGTATGAAGCAGTCTTAGTAGGCATGCAAATGGTACATAAGATGGGTGACAAGGAAATCCATGTGTTTTCAGACTCTCAGTTAGTGGTCGGCCAGGTCATGGGGACCATGGAGGCTAGAGACCCCAGAATGCAGGAATATTTGGCCCAGGTCAAACGCCAGCAAGCTGACTTCGACTCTTTTGCCTTAGCTAACATTTCTAGGAGTGGAAACACTCATGCAGATTCCTTGGCTACGTTGGAAACATCCTTGGCTCAAGGTTTACCAAGGGTTATCCTCGTTCAGGATTTGGTAGAACCTTCTCTTGTAACTGCTAACGTGCCTTGCATCCATCTAATAAGGCCTGGTCCTAGCTGGATGGATTCGATCATATCTTTTCTTAAGAATGACATCCTTCCCGAGGACAGGGCAGAAGCAGAAAAGGTACGTTGAAAGGCGCCGCATTTTTGGTTGTCCGAGGATTAGAAGCTCTACAAACGGTCCTTTTCAGGACCGTATTTGTTGTGTGTACACCCTGAATCAACAGAAGCATTGCTGGAGGAATTGCATGAGGGAATTTGTGGGAGCCACACTGGGGGAAGGTCCTTAGCCCATAGAGCCCTGACTCAGGGTTATTGGTGGCCCAATATGCAAAGGGAGGCTCAGGACTATGCCAGAAAGTGTGATCAATGTCAGAGGTTCGCCCCTAATATTCACCAACCTGGAGGGGTTCTTAACCCTCTCTCCAGCCCTTGGCCTTTCGCACAATGGGGCTTGGACATTGTAGGGCCATTTCCGAGAGCTGCTGGAAACAAAAGATGGCTGCTCGTGGGAACAGACTACTTCACTAAATGGGTTGAAGCTGAGTCCTTAGCCAATATCCGAGATGTTGATTCTAAGAAATTTATATGGAAAAATATTGTCACTAGATTTGGTATACCGCATACACTTGTCTTAGACAATGATGTTCAATTTGACAGCAATGCCTATAGGTAATATTGTGGTGACATGGGTATCACAAATAGATACTCTACCCCAGCTTATCCTCGAGGAAATGGGCAAGCCGAGGCCGTTAATAAGTTCATAGTAAACGGGCTCAAGAAGAGGTTGGATGATGCGAAAGGCAAATGGGTAGAAGAGCTCCCTCATGTCCTGTGGACGTATCAGACCACACCGCGCAGGTCCACTGGAGAAACGCCATTCTCTATGACTTATGGAGCCGAGACGGTGATACCATTGGAATTTGGTTTTCCTACTCTAAAGACAAGTTCTTTTAGCCCAGAGAATAACAAGGGACTTCTAGAGAAAGATCTTGATTTACTTGAGGAACGGCGTGAGGCAGCTATGGTTCAAATGACATATTATCAGCAGAAGCTAAAATGAGGATATGATGCCCATGTGAAGCTAAGGCCACTTGCGCCTGGTGATCTTGTATTAAGGAAAGTTGTAGGCACTTCTAAGAACCCAGCTTGGGGTAAGCTGGGACCTAACTAGGAAGGCCCCTATCGCATTGTTTCAATAGCAGGCATAGGGTCGTATAGGCTAGCTGACCTAGACGAACGAATTGTACCACGTCCATGGAATGTAAATAATCTTAGAAGGTATTATTATTAATGAAATGAGCTTTTGTCAATTAATATTTCAAAGTTATGGGTAGCTCTGATGCTCGCAGTTATCATTTTTAAGAATCAAACAGAAACTTGGTTAAGTGCAGTCCTCGGACCACAAACCTTGTGGAAATTGATGTCTTATCATTTGTTGAACAGAACCTTAGTTATGTCGGGTCTTCGGACCTCCTGCTTTGGGAAAATTAACATTTGAAGTTATCATTTTTAAGAATCAAACAGAAACTTGGTTAAGTGCAGTCCTCGGACCACAAACCTTGTGGAAATTGATGTCTTATCATTTGTTGAACAGAACCTTAGTTATGTCGGGTCTTCGGACCTCCTGCTTTGGGAAAATTAACATTCAAAGTTACTGTTCTAAAGAATCAAACAGAAACTTGGTTAAGTGTCGCCCTCGAACCACCAACCTTGTGGAAATTGATGTCTTATCATTTGTTAAACAGAACCTTAGTTATGTCAGGTCTTCGGACCTCCTGCTTTGGGAAAATTAACATTTGAAGTTATCATTTTTAAGAATCAAATAGAAACTTGGTTAAGTGCAGTCCTCGGACCACAAACCTTGTAGAAATTGGTGTCTTATCATTTGTTAAACAGAACCTTAGTTATGTCGGGTCTTCGGACCTCCTGCTTTGGGAAAATTAACATTTGAAGTTATCATTTTTAAGAATCAAACAGAAACTTGGTTAAGTGCAGTCCTCGGACCACAAACCTTGCGGAAATTGGTGTCTTATCATTTGTTAAACAGAACCTTAGTTATGTCGGGTCTTCGAACCTCCTGCTTTGGGAAAATTAACATTTGAAGTTATCATTTTTAAGAATCAAACAGAAACTTGGTTAAGTGCAGTCCTCGGACCACAAACCTTGTGGAAATTGATGTCTTATCATTTGTTGAACAGAACCTTAGTTATGTCGGGTCTTTGGACCTCCTGCTTTGGGAAAATTAACATTTGAAGTTACTGTTCTAAAGAATCAAACAGAAACTTGGTTAAGTGTCGCCCTCGGACCACCAACCTTGTGGAAATTGATGTCTTATCATTTATTAAACAGAACCTTAGTTATGTCGGGTCCTCGGACCTCCTACTTTGGAAAAATTAACATTTGAAGTTACAACTTTGATCAAAGTTATCTCCTTATTATGTCTGGATATTAATGTGTTACTGTTTATTAAACTCGGATCTTAAGTTTTATATCGTTAAGTGTTAAGCAATTTTGTGTAAGGAATGGTCCTCGGATCTTACATCCTACTAGAAACAGTGTTAGGCATTATAAGGGTTTAATTGTTATATGAGGACCTCTCTTCTTTTTAATCGAGGCATTGTTCAAATATATTAATTATGTCACCTTGTATTAAATCTTTAATAATATGCGCGTGATTATGTGAAAGTTATGATTGTGCAATCCTTGGAGTTAGATTTATTTACTCTGAGAAACTTCTGTAATAAGTACAAAAAGAATAAAGTAAAAACAGATACAACCCAAGTGAAAAGCAAATGAAATTGTTCTTCATTAATCAGTCAAATATACATTACATATATAATTCAAATATGGAAAAAGAGAAGTCCTAAAGATAGGTCCTAAGCTTTTGTAGGGGGTCTTGCTGAGAGGTTCTGGTGCCCTCGGTCTTTCTCAACTCCAGCTCAAAGGGAGTCAAGACTTGCTTTCCCTTATCTGCTGTCTTCGTTGGAAGGACGTTGGGTTCCACTGTCTGGCTCAAGTCCTTCTCTGCATCCCCTCCTCCTTCCTTCTCTTTGTTGGAACCAGAAGGTTCTGTAGGATCAGGAATTTGCTGTGGGACCACCGGAGGTAGAGCAGGAAGAGTTGTCTCAGGGGTAGGAGTGGCAGCAGGAGCCTCTTCAATCTCCTGTATTTCCAGGGGAAGCCAAACGTTCTCGGACTTCCTCAGATCCGAAGATGGAGGAACTTCTGCTACGTTTAAAGCTTCCCCCCATACTTTTTGACAGTATTCCCGGCATAAAGCCGCGAACTCCTCTGTCAGCTGCTCTTCTATGGTTGCTACCCCTTCGTCGAAACTCGCCTGCTTGGCAGCTTGAAGAGAGAGTTGGAAGGAGCTGGCTTCTTCCTTCATCAACGCCAGTTCCTTTCTCAGATCTGAGCACTCCCTTTGAGCTTGGGAGAGCTCTTCATCTCTTTCGCGAAGGAGCTTGCGCTGTCCTTCTATCTGGGTCTTCATGGTCTTCAAGTTTGATTCGACCCCATTTTTCTCTCTCCTCAGATCAGCCACCTCTGAGGTCAACTTCTCATTCTCAGCAAGGGCTGTGCCCAAGGACTTCTCAGTCTCCAGCCTGATTTCGAGCTCAGTTCTGGCTATCTTCCGAGTGTCTTCTATAAACTTCTCGGCTACAAAGACCTCCTGAATGGCCTGTAACAAAGTATGATGCAATTAGGAATAGTAAAAAACAAACTTACTTATAAATATTGTTAAAAGTGGAATTTTCCTAAAAAAGGGAAAAACTTACCAGCACTAAGTCTCTTTTTAGTGAGAGGAATAGTTGTGGCTGGCCCATTTTTTCCAAAGTCTCCATGTCCTTGGGCAGCAGGAGAGGGCGTTCCAACACTTCGGCCAAGTGGTGGGCATGGCCTTGTTGAACCGCCCTTATACTGGACTGGCAGGAGATGGGTGCGCCATCCAGTCTTAGATCAGGGGACCAGGTAGTCGGTGCTCGGCGTACTTCAGCCTCGTCCCTGATTTCCCCGATTTCAACCGAGCGGGCCCTACCCTTGCCTTTGTCCAGCTTCTGCTGCTAAACCGGTGGGAGTTGTTGTCGTGGTTTCTTGGGGTCCTTATTGATCGTCCCCTCGGTATCCCCCTTTCTCTTCTTCTTGGGATCCTCGGCTGGAAATTTTGGTTCAGCTGGAGGAGGGGGAGGTGGTAAAGATGGGGGAACTTGGGACGTCCCCGTCTTTTTCTCTACAACCTTAGCAACTCTATTGGTGAGGAGACCCTGCATTCTTCCTATATCTTCTTCGGATTTGTCCTCGGGTAGGGCAACCACAAACCCTGATATTCCAGAGGCCTCGGTGGCTTCTTCCTCCTCGTCGGAAAGTACAACAAACTGATTCCCGCGAGGTCTCTCGGTGTCTTCGAAATGGAATTGATCTATCTCGTCGTCAAGTGTATGTGAAGAAGACACCTGATCTTCTGGAACGACAGTTGCTTGTGAGTGCACGGTGAAGGGAATGGCTGCTATAGGCCGGTTGTACAAAACGGTGTTAGGAGCGTCCGGGAGGTCGCAGTCGTCCAGAAAGTGGGGCCGAGCTACGCTTATCCTCCTTCGTCTTCGATCACCCGCAACTATGGCGTTTTATATCTCCTGGAAGTCCGAGGAAATAGGAGTTTACCCTAGAATGAGATGAACAGCCCGAAGTTGTAAGTCTTTGTTGACAAACACCTCGGAGCGAAGTATTTGGTTTAGATCTGCGACGTTACAGTGACTCAGACGAGGACGCACGTGTTGTTTATCTGCAAAAAAGACATCAAAACAAACAAACCTGGTCAGATTCACACAGATATTTAACAAGTTTAAGTAAGTATGAATATGCATTTCTGTTTGTGTTAGAAGAAGTTGTGTTGTGGGGAGATTAATCCTACGGCATCGCACCTGGATCCCCCCACTCAACTGGGCAGTGGAAGCCGTCGTGCCAGTTCCCAGAGACGATCAGGTGGTCGTCCTTCATGCCTTTGTTGGATTTGGGCAGACAGGAGATTAACCTAATGACACTAGAACGGGACTTAATGTAGTAACCTACGTTGGAAAGTTTATGGGACTCATATAGAAACACGACATCGTGCCATGTGAGGTTTAAACCCATCTGCTCGTTCAGAGCATCTACACTACCCAAAACTCTAAAAACGTTTGGGAGGCACTGATCGGGATACAACCGGTGGTTGCGAAGGTACTCCCTAGTTACAGGTTTCATTGGAAGGGTCATCCCACCCTCTATAAAGGCTATCATTGGGATGATAACCTCTCCCTCTTTCCTAGAATCGGCCACGGCTTCTGCCGGGCAATATTTTAACCCTACATCACTGGGAATACGGTATTTGGCCCTAAAGCCTTCCATCCCAGCGGCGGTATCAACTAGACACTTAAACCTACCCATTAGAAAGGAACGAAAGGCTAAACTCTAAAGGGGAGAATATTTACGAAGACAGCTGAGGACTGTATCCGAGGAGAAAAGGTTAAGAATAGAGAGAGCAAGAACTTACAAAGTTGAAGGTACATGTTTCCACGGTTTTCTGCAGGTAAAGTATGATTGTTGATGTTTTGATGGGATTAGTCCCTGACGAATTAAATGAAGGCGCAGGTTCCCGAAGCGTCACGACGTGCGAAAAGGCGGCCTCGAAATTATATTTGTCCCGCCTAAAATTTCGTGGAGTAACGAGGACCGTTGGATGTCCATCTCACCGTTGAACATGGGAGACAAAGAGTAACTTACAGTAATAAATGCGCGCGTTTTTGAAAATAAAACTGCCAAGTGGCATCTTCTGGGACGCGAAACGATTTCCACACGTGCCATCACTTATAAAGTGTGTGGAGTAGATCCTCGTTAGATCAAAACCCTATTTTTCTCCTCGGATGTCGAAAATTAGAGTTTTGAGGGGCTATTGTGGGGAGTAAAATGACCTTGATGGGAATATGGGCCGTTGGGTCATGCTAAGGGAGGCCAACCTGCTCTTGGGTTTAGGACTTCTTAGTACTACGGGTCGGCCCATACGCCGAGGGTCCGAGGATCCAGCCGAGGATGATTTTTTCCCTTCGGACTGACACCGAAGAACCCGGGACTTCATGGTAAAGGTTAGGGAAGGACACGGACAAAACCAATGGTTAAAGGGGGTGAACCCTTGAATGTCCTAGAAGCACCGATGTTGGAAAAATGTCAAAGATAAAGGCTGCTACCTCCACATTAAAGACCCTGCACCTACCACCCTGGCCGCATTAATGGGGAAGTGACACTTAAACAGTGGAAGGGAAACTTCTGGTTACTATTCAAAGGCACTAAGAAAAGAAATATCTAGACTAAGGGGGAGTTGGGGCAACACGTGTACAAAGTATTAAAAAGAGGAGTATTTAAGGAGGAACCTGAAAGAGAAAGGGGGACGGACTTTTTGTAACCTAAAAGGAAAAAGAAACAAAGAGAAAGATATAATATAAGAACAACTCTCGGCTTACATCAAAAGAAGCTGATTTACAATATTCCTTGTTGTTTCCAAATACTTGCAATCTTTAGTTTGTCATTTAATCCTCACACACTTCTAACCTGGGTTTCAAGCCCACACTCTACAAATTCATATTGTTTAAGGCTCATTGGGCCTGGGCCCATAACTGTTCTTGGGGCCAGGTACAATTGTGCACTTACAATTTTATTTTATAATTAAAATTCATTGTTTTAAATTTTAAATTAAAGTGTATTTTAAAATATAAAGTATGAATTTTGCTTTTTTCTTTTCTTTTTTCAACAAGTTATGTAGAGACTTTCCATGGCAAGTGTTTTGGTACTTGATAAATTTTGAATTTTATTCTAAATTTATTAGTTATATTTTTACTAATGAATATATTTTTATAAAGAGATTCTTATAAAAATTTAGAAAAATTCATTGCTAATATAAACAAAATGGAGAAATGTTAATTTGTTCAAACCTTAAAGGAGGGAGTATTTTTTCTCTTCAAGTTTGTGCTAGAGTGTCATTCCTCCAAACTTTAAGTGTCCATTCGGTTAGAGGAGTGGAAAAATGGGAAGATGGAAAATATTTAGTTTTCCTTCTTGTATGTTTAGTTGGAGGGGTGGAAATGTGGGAGGGTGGAAAACTCTTTGTTTGGTTGGAAAGAAAGAGGGAATGATGAAGAATGTAATTTATATGAATTGACTATTATACCCTTATTACATAATATGTAAGAAATGGATTTATTTGTACTCATTAAATAATATAAAATTTACCAAATCATATATATAAATTTTTATTATTATTTTTATTGAAAAAAAAAATAGATCAGGTCACGTTGAAAGAGAGAGAGAGAAGAGAACTTGGACCCATTGGGGAAAGAGATGAGAAGAGGAAAGTGATAAGGATGTTTGTGGGCAAAAGTCATCAGAGGGTTAGGTGAGAGGGTCATAGGTCATGAATGAGGGTAGGTAGGAAGAATGCATTTTTGTAAAAGCGCTACTATAACACTTTTCTCTCCAAATTTTCCTCCCAATTTGGGAGGAAAAAAAAATGTGGGCTCAGAAGAGAAAACTTTCTCCCGAGTTTTCTCTCCTTTCTATTTTTCTTCTCCAACCGAATAGTAGAAAACAATATTTTTCACCTTATTTTCCTCTCTCTATTTTCTATCCTCTCTATTTTCACCCCAAATGAACACACCCTAAGGGAGAGGAGAGCAATTACGCCTACCAAATTTTGCAAACTTAAGAGTCATAAGTCATAACTATCACAAAAAAAAAAAAAACTCCCCAGTCTTCATTTTCAAACCCAACCGTCAACACTATACGAGTAAATCTTTTAACAAAACTATCTCGAAAAGCCAAAACAACACTCAGTACCATACTTAGTAAAATATGGGGTATATATATAATACGGTAAATATTCTGACCGTTATAATTTGGCATTTTCACAAAAATTTCGTTTAAAACTATTGACAAAAGAAAAAATGAAAACAGAAAAAGAATGATACGTTATAGTATAGGCATAATACGTTTATTTTTAAAATTTTCACAATGTAAAATATAGAAACGCTTATATACATTTTTAATGATAAATACAGTAATATTAATATTAGAAATTATTTTCAACACTTTAATTTATAAAATCTACTATAATGGACAAAATTATTTAAATAAACATGATTAAATGAATATAAATATTCAATAAAATAATTCGTACTAAAACTATTTTATTATTAGTTATAATAGAATATAGATATTCAAAATTATTCTAAAATTCTGTTATGGAACTATAAAATTAATCTCATATACAAAAACTATAAAAATTAATCCTTGGGAAAATTCTAAAACTACAAAATGAATATATAATTATAATAATAAATAAATAAAGAGAAGAAAGTACATGAAATTGTGGTTCAAAGAAATCAAGATCTAAAGGTTACACTTTTGTAAAAGGTGTGGATATTTTGATACTTCGGCATAAGAACACTAAAAATTGTGGAAGTTTCCTATGAAATATTGTTCTCCTTTTGTTTTATGTAGCCTAAAGCATGTGATGGTTTTGACATATGGCTTTAGAAAAAGCCACATGCTAAACATCCATTCCCATGACTAAGCAAACATCAGTGAAGGCCAAGGTCAATCTGTGAGTGTTTGTCTTCAACATACAAAGAATCTTATCAACACTCCAACAAGGGAATGAAGAACAGTAACAAGCCTTCGATGCAAAAAAGTTAGCAGCCAATTAGCCTTTATAAAACAAATGATGCGAAGTATATACTCTTGGTCGCCACACTCCCAACAAAATCGAGACGAACCCATCAAATTTAGTGATAATGAGTAGTATTATGTTTACAACATTTTTATAACACTTTTACAAAAAAATTTAAATGGTTAATTATTATTGGTTCTAATTTCAATCCACCACCTATAACAACCAGTAACAATTTACTAACTATAATTTGTTAAGAAAATGTTGTAAACAAAACATTTTTTAGCAATGATAAGCAAGGTCTATACCTTTTCCCCCCTCTATTTAGAGCAGCAAAAGTCTCAATTCTCTCAACTCCTACACCAACCTATATTTAGGGTAAATTACAGACTATCCACATGTGATTTGACCCGAATTTAAGTTGTCTATCTGTAGTTTAAAAGTTGACACTTTGCCCACCTGAAGTTAGTTCCATTAGGCTTTCGTAATCCACCTTGACTTTTCTATTAGAAAAGAAAACACATTTTAATTTGAAAATATAACATAAAATTGATCTAAAAGTTAGGATTTAAAATTCTATGGACATTACCCATGAAATTTCAAATAAGTACAGAATGCAAGGTAAGCTTCTAGTAGACCGTTTGCAGGGCCATCATCTACCACATGCAACCCCTTTTCAACCAAATCTACACCACCTGAGCTTTAACCCTCTCAATAAACATCATCTTCTTCTTTGTAGAGACAAAGAGATATTCATCTAGTTGTAGTGGGTCTCATGGAGCATGGATTTAGGCTAGGCTTGAAAGAGAGATTTATCCAGTCGAAAAGCTTTTGGGAACTTGTTAGGAGGTAGAACAAATGGAAGTATAAAAATATAGCAAATACTTCATGTTGCCTTTTGCTGATCATGGCAGATCTACTACTTGTAAGAGGCTGAAATCAGAAAGAACGGTTGGGCTAACAAGGTGCCTCAGTTATGAAAATGGGATGGAGATTGGATTTTATTTGTATCCATTCTCTTTCCATTGAAGCTTTAATAAAGTAAAATTGGAACTAGAAATGGCATTAATTCTACTGCAATTCATCAAATGAACCAAAAAGGAAGAAACCAAGACTAAGAGTATGAGATTTAATCCAACAAAAAGAAGAAGAAGAGAGTATTTAAATTTTTTTCAAAGGAAGATTTTTGTATTTAATTTACCTCCTCTTATTGCAATGAAGAATACTACTAGCTACTGAAGTTGGAAATTGTAAGAAATAGAGACTTTGCAGCAAAATATAAAAAAAAATCAATTTTTAGTATACCACTCTTGGCCTAAACTGACGATCACATAGGAGCTTTGAGATTGTTCTACGCTGTCTAGAGACAGCCTCCACACAGACCAGCTATTCAAACATGTTTTGAATTCCAGTTTGTATAACCCATGGACCAAAAACATTTCTCGACGGTGTTGCACACTTCTAGAGTGATGCAAACATAACCCACAACCTAAAAGCCTCACAACACTCTGTAAACACAATGAGAAATGCAAAATTTGTTCATTGTACAATGGTTACCACTCTTGGTATTTATATACACACCACTCCATTAATATTGAGTGGGATAGTGGACTTAGTGGGGTAGAGTAACATTCCAAACCATTACTCTATAACTCTTGGATGTTACAATTATCCTAAGGTATATAGAGGGACTTGCCCACTTTGGGTGTCCTTCCATATTCTTTTCAGTTTCTAACATCTCCCACTCATCCATTGTGAGCATGGCCCTATTATCCATCTCTTAATGTGTTTCTCAGTTGGTTTATACTGGCAAATAGTTTGTAAGACCACCGAGCACACCTGAAAAACATATTTGGGAGCACTATACTAAATCTTATACCAAGACCAGCATAGAAACATCCTTAAAGTGTCTCATTATATTGTAGACATTTGTTAACACATTGAATCAAGCATCTCTAACCCCTCTTGAGTTTAATACTCAAACTTATGCTTAATCCATCACAACTATCCAGATGTACTCACGATTATCTCGCTACCATGAGCGCTATAACTTGTCAACAATGAGTACAAATATAAGGATGTGTTTACAAAATAGTCTTCCCTTTGCACTCATGTCCTTTAACTTTGGTCCAATCGCTTTCCCAGCAATGTCCCTTTAGACCAAATCCAACATGGCCATAGGTAACAGGCCAAAGTAACAGTCATCAAAACCTCAGCTTCATGACATAGTCAAAAATAACAAGGGCATAAGTAGGATCTTAATGAAAGATCCATGGGACACACACAGTGGAGAAGCAGGGATTTATTCTTTCACCTCCACTTTTGGTCGAGCAAGCACATGTAATATGAAATACATGCTACGATGGAGTTCTCTTAAGTAAGAGCGTATGTCTTAACTCAATACACCGTACAAATCTTAGTCTAGTCGCTACTCAAGCGCCTAACTCGAGTCCTTTATTCGCTTGCCACCTCAAGCATCAAATTAAGGTCTCGCATCTGGCTAACCACAAGCTACATGGATCATGGGCTATCCATGGACAGTCTAATTAAGATAAATATATTATAGACTTCATCTTAGTTCAAAATAAGGTGACATCTATTTGTGTCAACCATCTATATATGCTACATAAGCATTAAATGACACAATGTCTTATCTCTGCTCACTACTCAAGCACCAGTGGCAATTGCTTGTGTGAGTAAGCCGACCTAAGCCTACTGACATGCCTTTCATACCACAAAACTCATCATTTGGTATATGTGTGTGTAAACATACATATTATTAATTGAATAAAATCATATGCATTTAGAATAAAATATCCCAAAAGAGTACAATAAATGGTAACTAAAAATAACATATCATCATATCCTACGTAGCCCTAAACTCCTAACATGAGCCTGAAAGGTATCCCTTCCTATATGATTTGTTAGAGAATCAGCAATCATGAGGCTTGTAGAAATGTGTTTTAGAACCACCTCATTGTAAGCAACCATGTCTCGAATGTAGTGATATTGTATATCACCGTGTTTGGTTTTACCAAGATACTTAGAGTCTTTAGCATAGGCAAGTGTTGTCATGCTATCACAATGTACCGTAACAGGATCTGAGGCATCCTTGACAACCTTAAGATTTTGAAAGAACCTCCTCAACCAAACTGCTTCTTGAACAGCTGTTGAACATGCTACATACTCAGCTTCCATAGTTGATAATGCTATATAGGGTTGTTTCTTGCTAATCCAAGTGATAAGGCCATTATTTAGCAAGCAAGCAAATACACATGTAGATTTGTGTTCATCTAGGTCACTACCCCAATCAGCATCACTATAGCCAATCATACGCAAATCTGAACCCTGATAACAAAGGACGTAGTCTGCTATCCCTTTAAGATACCTTAATATCCTCTTGACAGCTTTCCAATGAGCAAGTCCTGGATTAGACTAAAATCTACTGACTAATCCAACAACATAACATATATTAGGCCGAATACACATCATTGCATAAATCAAGCTTCAAACTGCATTAGCATAAAGAACACAAGCCATCTTTTCTTTTTCATCTTCAGTCTTAGGACACATATTCAGGCTTAAACTCTCATTTTTGGCAATTGGATTATCTATGGGTTTGCAATTATGCATTTGGAAATGCTCAAGAACGTTTTTAATGTAGGTTTGTTGTTATAAACCTAAAAGTTTCTTTGAGCAATCCCTAAGGATTTTAACCCCCAAAATATAATTTGCCTCACCCATGTCCTTCATCTCAAAGTTAGAGGACAATCATCCTTTTGTGGCGATAATCATCTATTAGGGTTTGTGCCCTAAAATCTAATTTATTGGCATGTCATAAATAATTAAATTGTTAATTATATGAGACTATTTGCAAATGAACTAATGGGACATTATCATAGTCCATGAGATGCATTGTATGTGATTTATGTGATTTAGTCATAGAAGATATAAATCACAAGTTCCTTGTAAACTCAAAACGTAGTTCGTAGTCGGTGATGAAATTGGACGTTTCATCTGCGAATACTATAAGACATCAACTAAGATGGTTTGTCTTGATCATGGAAGTGGAGACTTCTAGTTGATATGTTGATGTGTCTTAAGTGTTAAGACATATTGAACTAGACCGTTGTGAGATTAATTATTCAATCAACAATTGTCACCTGAATGATTAATCTCACGACTTCTAATTTCATAGACTCTTAATCGTGAGAGGATAGTAATCCCAATCCTGAAATGTAGGTTACTTTGATATATCAGGAGTGAGATCTAATATTGACGGTCAAAATCTCAATATGTTGGATAACCACACGTAGTGTTGAGAGAACACATATTCTTAAGATAGAATCTATAATCTCTTTTTATAGAGACACGAAATATCTCCTTGAGATAAGTTTAATGGGAACTGGTTATGGAGGGCGCCCACTTTAGTAAGAAGTTACTAAAATTTATATTTATCAAAGTCAAATTTCAATAAATGTGAATAACTAAAAGATTAAACCAGATACTCAAGGATAAAATAGTTGTTTACAAAGTGATAGTTTATTATCACTTTGTTCACTATGGATGTTTCATGGAATGGTCAAATGATATCATTAGAGTCTTGGGATATAATTTATTAAAAAGGGTCTAGAGTGCAATTACATTTATATAGTGGTATTAAATATAATTAATGGTAATTTTAGACTTGTCAAGAGTTGATAGATAAGCCTAAGGCCCATTGAAGCTAGAGTCTTATTTGTTCCCTTTGGTCCTATCCCAAGTCACAAACTAAAGCCCAATTAAGTAGGCCCAAAAGGCTAACCCAATTACATTATCAGTTTTTATTTAGTAAGAGTTATTATATAAAGTAACTACCAAGGGTAGTTAGTATGTATGTATGATGAAGAAAAAAAAACAGTTTTTCTCTACTATAAGAAGAACAAGAACTTTTCTTTGAGAATCAACTTACATAAAGATTGATTGAGAGACCACTCTTCTCAAGCACCATGTGGAATTGGGATGTTGATTCGAGGTATTCTCAGGTCTTGGTTTTGAACTTCACTGCATCAAGGTACGCTTTCTATTTTTTGTTCTAGAATTCGAGGTTACATGTTATCTCTCATGAATAAAGTAGATCCGTGTTTGTTGATTCCATTGTGTGTTTTGTATGAGATGCAAAACCAAATTTTCCAACATCATCTCCATGTCATTACAAGCCAATAATATGTCATTGACGTACAATGACAAAATAATGAAACTTTCCTTAGATTGTTTTACATAGACACAGTGATTTTCTTCAAGCATCGTAAACTCATTTGATAGAACAGCTTGATAATATCTCAGATACCACTATCTAGATGACTGCTTTAAATCATATATGGATCACTTGAGTTTGCACACTTTGTGCTTTTGACCTTTGGTCACAAAGCCAATAAGTTGATCCATATAAATATTTTCATCTAGTTCTCCATTGAGAAAAGCTGTTTTAACGTCCATTTGGTGTAATTTCAAATTCAAGTTTGCAACAATGGCCAGAATGAGTTGAACAGAGGCAAACCTCGTAACTGGAGAAAAAGGTTTTCTCATATTCAACACTCTCCTTTTGAGTTTATCCTTTTGCCACTGATCAAGCTTTATACCTTTCTATTGACCCATCCACCTTGCGTTTTATTTTAAGAACCCATTTGTTCCCAATTGCTTTTTGCCCTAACGGTAGGTCTACCATATCCCAGACCTGATTAGTCCTCATCGACTCCATTTCTTCATTCATTGCTTTCATCCACTCATCAATAACAAAAGATGAGAAAGCCTCTTGCACAGTTCTTGGCTCATCACCATCCTATGTAGCAATCATGAAAGCAACCCCTCAATCTCAAAATGACGACGAGGAACATTACCACGATTGCTTTTACATACTGAGGTTGTTGTGGATCAACTTCTAGTGGTGTGCTTCCATTAGGTTGTGAGTCGCTCCCACTATCTCTAGGAGTTTCAGGAATTTCTTCCTTGTCCTCTACTAGATTACTTGGGACACCTCCCTTTTGATCCATCATTTCATAAATAGTCAAGTTCTTTAACCTCACCTTTGTTAGGAAATTCATTTTCAATGAAATCAACATCACGTAACTCCAATTCAGTCACACTTCCATCAGGTTGTTCACCTATCAATGCATAGCCTTTGGAATGTGTATCTTATAAAGATACACTTCTTTCCTCTACGCCCTAACTTCCCATATTTATGAGAAGTATTGTGAACATAACCTGTTAAACCCCATGACCGCAAGTTATTCAAGTCAAGTTTCTTGCCAGTCCATAGTTCATAAGGTGTGGAAGATACTGATTTAAAGGGCACTCGGTTAAGTATATAGAGTGTACTCAAAAGTGCATACCCCCAATACGAAATCGGTAGGTTTGCTTGCGCCATCATTGACCTAACCATCTTTAGCAATGTTTGATTTCTCCTTTCCGCCACACCATTTTGTTGCAGTGTATAAGGCATCGTTAACTCCCTTCCATTCTTTGTTCATCACAAAGCTCCTTAAATTGCTCAGATAGATACTCACACCCACGATCAGTTCTGAGAGTCTTAATGCTCTTGTCTAATAGATTCTCAACCAATTTCATGTATCGTCTAAAGCAATCTAAAACCTCAGACTTATGAGAAATCAAATAGACATGACCGTAACATGTATAGTCATCTATAAATGTGATGAAGTAGAAACCCCCATGCCTTGCCCTCACATTCATTGGACCACATATATCAGATTGGATTAGTTGCAATGTAAAAGATGCCCTTATGGCTTTTCCAAACAGTTTTCTTTTTTACTTTCCCACTAGACAATGTTCACATGTGGATAAAGTGACCTTAGCGAGATTGCCCATAAGGCCTTCTCTAGCTAACCTAGTCATCCTCTCTTGACTAGCATGCCATATAATTGAATTTGCCCATAAGCCTAGCCTACCATATAATTGAATTATCATAAGCATTATCTTATTAAGTCAAAAATACTGAACTATCATTGTTATAATATTCAATATTCAAAATTAAAAAGACCACTTGAAATAAAACCACAGCCATAACAAACGATTTCCAAATACAATAAAACATAATTATTCTAAAAAATAAACCAGAAACCATATCTTAACAAAGTAACTACGGAAAGTAAATTACTTCAGATCTCTGGAGCATACAATACGTCATGGAGTAATAGAGTGCGACCACCTTGCAACTCTAGCTTGTAGGTACCAATTCCAAGTACCTCCACACTAGCTCTATTTCCCACCTTGATGTCTCTACTCCCAACAGGAACCTGACAATACTCCATAAATCCTACTTTTTCTCTCGCTACATGTTCTATTGCTGCTGAGTAGAATTAGCGACAAGGACATGACTAGTTACAAAAACATGGTGAGATGTAGGATTAGGTATTACCTTTTTTGGCTCAGTGCAATCACGAGCAAAATGTCATTTCTTTCCGCAATTATAACTAGTCATCTTAGACTTGTCCTTCTTTGCGCACTTTCCTCTAGTATTGCGGTTGACAAAGTTAACCTTCTTAGGCGGTGGCCCAATTAGGTCTCTCTTTTTTAGGAGCGTAATCAGGTTGCTTGCGTTTAGGCCTAGATGTCTTACGTCAACTAGTCTCAGCCATGTGCACAAAACTAATCTGCTTAGCTGCTTCAAGGCGCTCAGCTTCAAGTTCTAAGTGACGAGCCACATCATCAAATGTTTTGATGTTCTCATTATGTGTCAAGTTTCGACAGATCGTCTCCCATGAACTTGGTAGTGAACAAATCACTACCCAGACTTATTGTTCGTTAGTAAAATTGTTTCCAGCTGATTTAAGCTCTCGAATCATGGAGGACATCTCCCTAAGATGCTGCTTTATCATATGTTCAGAGTGCATCTTATATGAATCAAATTTCATTGTTAAGCCTGTTGGAAAATCTGGTTTTGTATCTCATACAAAACACATAGCGGAAGCAACAAACACAGATCTACTTCATTCATGATTGATAGCATGCACTATGTAAATTTCAAATTTTAAGAACAAAAGAGCGTACCTTGGTGTAGTGAAATTCAAAAAAAAAATTAGAAGTATTTGGGAATGCTTTTAATCTTCACTCCAATTCAATTTTATGCCCAAGAAGTGTGGTCTCTCAATCAGTTTCCAAGGGAGAATAATTGAGTGGCTTCACTCACACATACACATTATTTCACGATGATGTATCATATATAAAATTCTGTATGTTTCTCTCTTTATATCTAACTATATATCTAATTAGGCTGGCTTAGTGGGCCTTTCCAATTGAGTTTTAGTGTGTGGCTTGGAGTGGGACCAAAAGGGAACAAATAAGACTCTAGCTCCAATGGGCCTTGGGCTTTTTTGTCAACTCTTGACAAGTCCAAAATTTTCATTAATTATATTTAATACCATATATAAATATAATTGCACTCTAGGCCTTATTAATAAATTATATCTCAAGATTTTATTATACATGCAACCCCTTTAGAAAATATTCGTAGTAATACAAAGTCATGAATGTAGACCGCCGCTTTGAAAATTACTACATCTTAATCCTTAAGTACCCAGTTTAATCTTTTAAGTTATTCATCCTATATTTATGAAATCCAATTTTATAAATATATACTTTAGTAACTCCTTACTAAAGTGGTTAGGCTTAACACTCTGAATAACCAAACCCATTAAACTTATCTCAAGGGAATATTTTATATCTCCATTAAGAGATTATGAATTCCATCTTAAGAATATATGTTTCATCAACATTAGATGTGGTTGTCCAACATACTGAGGTTTTGATCGTGACTTTGGATCTCACTCCTGATATATCAAAGCAACCTACACCTCATAATCAGGTCCAGTTCAATATGTCTCAACTCTTAAAACATATCAACATATCAACTAGAAGTCTTCACTTCCATAATCAAGACAAATCATCTTAGTTGATATGTTATAGTCTTCACAGATGAAATGCCCAATTTCATCACCAACTATGAACAGAATTTCTGAGTTTACAAAGAATTTGTGATCTATATCTTCTGTGACTAAATCACATACTATGCATCTCATGGACTATATGATAATGTCCAAATATTCATGTTACCATTATTTTAGATAATAATAAAACAATTTTATTAATCATAACATTAAATCATATATAATGTCATACATAGCATCATATAATAGGATTTAAGGGCACTAATCCTAACAATCTCTCACTTACCATAAAGACTATTGTGCATTAATCTAACTCCTATGCCCTTCAAATGTGACTCAAAAGTCCTTTAGGGTAAGGCTTTGGTAAAGGAATCTGCTAGATTACTTGCACTATCAATCTTTGCTACTACTACATCTCTTCAAGCAACAATGTCTCGAATAATGTGGTACTTTCTTTTCATGTGTTTTCCTTTCTTGTGATTTCTTGGATCCTTGGATTGTACAACCGCTCCACTATTGTCACAAAATAATATGATAGAAACTTGCTTCATTCTCACAACACCAAGATCAGAAAGGGATTTCTTAAGCCAAACAACTTCCTTTGCTACTTCACAAGTAGCAACATATTCTACTTTCATAGTGGAGTCGGCAATACATGATTGCTTAACACTCCTCCAACTTATGGCTCCACCTCCTAAGGTGAACACACAAACTAAAGTGGACTTTCTAAAATCAAGATCTGACTGAAAATCTGAATCTGTATAACTAATGGGAATCAAATCCTCACTATGGTAAACAAGCATATAATCTCTCGTTCTTCATAGATACTTGAGAATATGCTTTACAGCTTGCCAATGTTTAAGTCCTGAATTTGATTGATATCAGCTAACCATGCCAACTGAATAACAAATATTTGGTCTAGTACATAGCATGGCATACATGACACTTCCCACTACAAAAGCATAAGAAACTTGTCTCATTATATTTTCTTTCTTAAGAGTCTTAGGCCTTTGGTCATCAGATAGAGGAACTCCATGTCTAAAAGGAAGTAATTATTTCTTGGAGTTTCGCATGCTAAGCCATTCTAGAACCTTATCTATATACCTAGCTTGTGATAAACCTAACATCTTATTCTTGCGATCTCGCCAAAGCTTGATCCCTAGAATAAAGTTAGCTTCACCTAAGTCCTTCATATCAAATTGGCTTGACAACTAAAATTTTTATCGATGACATTACCCCTACATCATTTCCAATGAGTAATATCATCAACATAAAGCACTAGGAACATTACTACTTTATCTCTACGTCTTTTGTACACACATGGTTCATCAAGATTTTGTTCAAAACCAAATAACTTGATTGCTTGATCAAATCTGATGTTCCATGACCTAGATGCTTGCTTAAGTCCATAAATGGATATTTTCAACTTGCATACCATATGCTCTTGGTTCTTGGTTGTGAAATCTTCCGGTTGTATCATATAGATTTCTTCTTCAAGATTGCCATTAAGAAATGTAGTCTTGACATCCATTTGCCAAATCTCATAATCATAATGAGCAGCAATAGATAAGAGAATTCTGATATATTTAAGCATGGCTACTGGCGAAAAAGTTTCATCATAGTCAATACCTTCTTTTTGTGTATACCCTTTCGCCACTAGTCTTACTTTAAAGGTTTCAAACTTTCCATCTATCCCTCTCTTCCTCTTGTAAACCCATTTCCAACCAATAGGTTTAATGCCGTTAGGCACCTTTACAAGATCCCATACTTGATTGGAATACATAGAATCCAATTCAGATTTCATAGCTTGGACCCAAGAATGTGCATTTATATCATTCATTACTTATAAATCTTATAGGACACCGAACAATTCTCCCACTACGATGAGGCACCTGTGTACTAGTCATCTCATAAGTAATGTTTTGTGTGTTTCTAATTCACCCACATCATCCCTAGTTTCATGCATTGGTTGTTCTATTATAGGTTCAACTATTTCAGCCAAGACAACTTTACTTCTAGGACTAAAATTATTCACATATTCACAAACACTTTGTTATCTTTATGATTATAGAATAAATAACCCTTAGTTTCCTTTGAATACCCTAAAAACATGCATAATTTTGTTTTTGCTTCCAACTTATTAAACTTACCTTTCAATACATGTGCCGGACATCCACAAATGTGAAGGTATCTCATACTAGGCTTGCACCCACTCTATAATTCCTTGGGTGTGTTAGGAACAAATTTTGATGGAACTAAATTCAAAATATGCATTGTAGTTTTCAGTGCATATCCCCAAAAAGAAACTAGTAAATTTGAGTAACTCATCATGGACCTAACCATTTCTATAAAAGTCCTATTCCTTCTTTCTGTTACCCCATTTTGTTGGGGAGTTCCAAGTGCAGTTAATTGAGATACAATGCCATTTCGAATTAAGTAGTCCTTGAAATCTCCAAGAAGGTATTCGCCACCTTGATCAGATCAAATGGCCTTTAAGTGTTTACCTAATTGATTCTCAACTTCAGCCCTAAACTATTTGAACTTTTCAAAGGTTTCGGACTTCCATCTCATTAGGTACACATAACCATATCTTGAGTAATCATCAGTAAAAGTCATGAAGTACTCATAACCTCCTTTTGCTTAGGTTGATATAGGACCACAAACATCCGTATGAACTAATTCAAGCAATTCTTAGGCTCTTCTACCTTTTTGCATTAAAATGTCATTTGGTCATTTTACCTTCCAAACAAGATTTACAAACTAGAAATCCATCAAAGTCCGTAGGCTGTAAGAGTCCATCTTTTATCAATTTTTGAATTCTGTTTGAATTAATATAACCCAAACGCAAATGCCAAAGATATGCATCATTAGTAGAAGGAAATTTTCTCTTTAATGATTTTACATGAGAGTTGTTATCTAATTCAGAATTGTATAATTCATGTTTATCCAAAGTTAAAATATAAAGACCATCTAAACTATTGTCAGAACAGAATATATTTTATCCTTCTTGTTTACAATATTGTCTATTAGGATAACATAATATCCATGTTTACCTAAATAAGTTGCAAAAATTAAATTCCTACGAACATTAGGTACATACAAACAGTCTTCCAATATTAAAACTCTAGATTCAAATAATAAATTAAACACTCCAATAGTTACAACTAGAATCCTGCTCCCATCAGCCAAGGTAAGAAACATTTTCCCTTTATTCAACTTTCTGGTCTCTTGAAACCCTAACAACAATTTGCATATATGATTAGTACAACCTAAATCCACACACCAGGAATTCGTGAGATTCTGTACTAAACATGTTTCAAGAAGGAATGTACTTTTCATACCTTTATTCTTGGCAGCCTTAAATATTTGATAATTCCTCTTCCAATGTCCTTTCTCACCATAATGAAAATATTTTCCTTTGGTTTTCTTTCCTTTGTTGAAAATTTCTAAGGTAACTTGTTTACCATCTTGCTTGGCAAAGTCCTTCTTCTTCTTCTTCTTCTTCTTCTTCTTCTTCTTCTTCTTTTTACCCTTGCCTTTCGACTTAGGTTGAGAAGTAAAAACTTTAGCCATATTGACATCAACACTAGAAGTACCAAGGATGTTTTCCACCGCTACTAACTCATTCATTAATTCAGATAATAAATAAACCTTTTTGTTCATATTATAGTTAAGTCTGAATTCCTTAAATGATTCTGGTAGTGACTGGAGTATCATATCCACTTGGGATTCTCCATCAATATCAGCCCGTAAAACTTCCAATGTATTCAGATTAGAGATTATCCTAAGATAATGCTCCCTCACTACCTTCAACCATTTTGGTATTATAAATCTGCCTCATAATTTCTTGCCTTGCAGAATGGCCTTGCTAACCAAATATCTCCTTCCAACTTAGCATTATGTCTGAAGCTAGTTCTACATCCTACATTTGATACTGTAAAACATTTAAAATAGATGCTAGGATATAACACTTAGCCATCTCATTAGATTTTTGCCAACGATCATATTGTTGTTTTTCCTCAAGATGAACATCTAATAATGGAAAGCTAGGACATGGTTGAGTAAGCACATATTTGTGCTCTTCAGCAATAAGAACAATGTCCAAATTTCTTTTTCAGTCAACATAGTTAGATCCAATCAGTTTTTTTAATTAAGAATAACAACAAGTGGACTAAATGATGCCATGATTTTAAATATGAAAATAACAAATATGAATATAATTAGTAAACTAGACATTATCAATTTAGCATATAAACATGTAGTATGGAACCTTAATAAAACCATAATATAAAATATACAACAACAACCCAATCTCATGTCTATAATTCCTTAGTAGCGAGTACATTATAAACACTATGATTGATTAAGAACTATTCTCATTATTAGTGCTATCATGATAACTCTTATCAAACACTAATAATATGTCGTATTACCTTTAGCCTCTAAGTAATAATGACATAGCTCCTTTGGGAGGTTAACATTACACTTAGTCTAGTGTACACCATTATCTAGAATCATGTGTAGCCACATTTCATCTCCCTTTATAGTGTTTAACTTGTAGTACATTGGAACAAAACACCCTCCTTTGGGATCGCGAGGCATATACATCAAAACGAGGTGCTTGTCTACACTACTTTAAACGGGTAAGTTAAATCTTGTAGTACTATGAAGTAAACACCCTCCTTTGGGATTGCAAGGCATATACGCCAAGATGAGGTGCTTACCCTACACTACTATGAACTAATAATGGAGGTTGTGAGATCCAACCCTTGTATCTCTCTCCCACTAGATATTTTAAATTAAAAGTTTTTAAGATCAAGAACCATAATAATGCTAGATACCTTGAAAACATAATCCTAATCTCATTAGGAATAAATTTCATTAAAGGATTTTAACAGGAAACCAAAATACTTTAATTCTAGCATTAATATATTGTTTGATCATAAATATATATCACTAGACTAACATGAGAGCATCTATATCCATGTATCTCCATATAATTTGCAACATATGAAACACACATTAACATACGGATCCAAGGCATATAACACATGCTTATAAGATGGCTAACAAGCACTATACCCAATGGCCTACTATATCCAAGCTGTACAAAATGTCCAAGTGGTGCAAAACGTAGTGCTCAGACTTGATTTATATTCCAGTTTTATTTAAGAAACTTTAAAATTCATGCCAAATGAGAGTATTAAATGATTACATGAGAACCAACGTACATCATTCCTATCAAATCATGTTAATAAACCACTTCAATAAACCCGTTCACAAGATGTGTAGATGGTGTCCTTCTCAAATACAAACACTAAAAACATACGACACAAAACAGAAGTTACAGTCATGTTCTCTTGGAACCATACAAAACAATATATTGCATATATTGATCAATGGACATAGGGTTTATTGAACAATAACTTTATGAAAAAAAAAATGCTGAAGAAAATAAAGCAAGGAAACAATTTTCTTTGATTCTAAAACCTAATCACATGTTATACAAGCATGATATTGAAAACTTGGCTCTGATACCAACTGTTGAAAAATCTAGTTTTGTATATCATATAAAACATACAACAGAAGCAACAAACACGGATCTACTTCATTCATGATTGATAACATGCATCATGTAAATTTCAGAATTTAAGAATAAGAAAGCATACCTTGGTGTGATGAAATTCAAAACAAAATTTTAGAAGTACTTTGAAATACTTTTAATCTTCACTCCAATTTCATTTTATGCCCAAGAAGTGTGGTCTCTCAATCAGTTTCCAAAGGAGAATAATCGAGTGGTTTCACTCACACATACACACTATTTCACAATAATGTATTATATATAATATTCTGTATGTTTCTCCCTTTATATCTAACTAATTATCTAATTAGGCTGGCCTATTAGGCATTATCAATTGGGCTTTAGTGTGTGGCTTGGAGTGGGACCAAAAGGGAACAAATAAGACTCTAGCTTCAATGGGTCTTGGACTTTTTTGTCAACTTTTGACAAGTTCAAAGTTACCGTTAATTATATTTAATATCACTATATAAATATAATTTCACTCTAGGCCTTATTAATAAATTATATCCCAAGACTTTATTATATATGCAACCCCTTCAGAAAATATTCGTAGTAATACAAAGTCATGAATGTAGACTGCCACTTTGAAAATTACTACATCTTAATCCTTGAGTACTTAGTTTAATCCTTTAAATTATTCATCATATATTTATGAAATCCAATTTCATAAATATATACTTTAGTAACTCCTTACTAAAGTGGTTAACTCACACATACACACTATTTTACAATGATGTATTATATATAAAATTATGTATGTTTCTCTCTTTATATCTAACTGATTATCTAAATTGGGCTGACTTATTGGGTATTTCCAATTGGGTTTTAGTGTGTGGCTTGGAGTGGGACCAAAAGGGAACAAATAAGACTCTAGCTCCAATGGGCCTTAGACTTTTTTGTCAACTTTTGACAAGTCCAAAGTTATCATTAATTATATTTAATATCACTATATAAATATAATTGCACTTTAGGCCTTATTAATAAATTATAACCCAAGACTTTATTATACATGTAACCCCTTCAGAAAATATTCGTAGTAATACAAAGTCATGAATTTAGACTGTCACTTTGAAAATTACATCTTAATCCTTGAGTACTCGGTTTAATCCTTTAAGTTATTCATCATATATTTATAAAATCCAATTTCATAAATATATACTTTAGTAACTCCTTATTAAAGTGGTTAGGCCTAATACTCTAAATAACTAAACTCATTAAACTTATTTTAAGGGAATATTTCATATCTCCGTTAAGAGATTATGAATTCCATTTTGAGAATATATGTTCCATCAACACTAAATGTGGCTGCCCAACATGCTAAGGTTTTGATCGTGACTTTGGACCTCACTCCTAATATATCAAAGAAACCTACACCTCATGATCAGGTCCATTATTCTCTCAAGATTAAGAGTTTATGCAAATAAAAGTCGTGAGATTTATTGTTCATTCGACAGTCGATAGGAGAATAATAAATCTCACAATGGTCCAGTACAATATGTCTTAATTCTTAAAACATATCAACTAGAAGTCTCCACTTCCATGATTAAGACAAATCATCTTAATTAATATGTTATAGTCTTCACAAATGAAATGCCCAATTTCATCACCGACTACGAACCAAAATTTTGAATTTACAAAGAACTTGTGATCTATATCTTCTGTGACCAAATCATATAAATCACATACTATGCGTCTCATAAACTATATGATAATGTCCAAATATTCATGTTACCATTATTTTAGATAATAATAAAACAACTTTATTAATCATAACATTAAATCATATATAATGTCATACATAGCATCATACAATAGGATTTAAAGGCACTAATCCTAACAAAGCCACGCAGTCTAGTGGCTGATGTCCCTCCATATCTTAGCTTTAGATCTTTCCACATGTCTTGTGCAGTTGTATACTGCTCAAATTCACCAATCAAATCATTGTTCATGCTGCTCAAGATTTTAATGCGCGCACACAAATCTTTCTTGCGCCAACTTTCATAGGCAGTAAGATCACGTTGGTGTTGCTCAGTGCTTCCCTCGTTGGGTTTACTCAATGAATGAGTCAAAGTCTCCAAGACGTCTTGCTCATCAGCACATACTAGATTTTGCGGTGCCAAATGTTGTAATTTTCACTATCCAATTTCTGTCCTTTATTAAGGTCAGCAACTATACATTTGGAAGCCATTTCACTACAAAATTTCACAAATGGGATATTACACACACATTTCAAAAAAATTGACGTTTGGTCTAAAATAAACTTAGATAATCAACACACGTCACAAGATCGAAAATTCGCTAAACTTCTTAATCATCTCTTATGCCACTAGTATTTATTACTAAGCTTAATTTTAATCTATTCATGCAAAATTATGTATGGGAAATAACGCAACTCAACCATACTCCCAATATTCCATATTTCAATTCTAAATATATTTACAAAATATATATATTGTAAATAATTCACCAATACTATCAATTAAATATTAAGTCAAACATGCCATCACAATTTAAACTCATGAGAACAATTCATTTAGGCATCTCATTACTTCACTAGAAATAATAATGGAACTAAACAATTTACAAAATTAAATCAATTCCATATCACTTACGCATATACCTTTTATGTTTCATGATAAATAAATGCTAGGCTTGTATAGTATACGTTTCAATGAAATAATTGGATGGATTTAATAGAGTTTTAATCTAGATAAATTATCGCAAATATATCACTGACCATGATATATAGTTGGTCATGTACTTAGGCCTTTTTTTTTTTAAATCGTGAAACAGTTGCAACAAGCTTTATATACATAAAAAATAAAAATAAAAATCTCACAAGAATCAAGGACCCCAAACGGGGTGCATGTACACACTGAACAATGCACACTAACAGAGAAAAAAAATACAAATAAGTGTTTAAGAAATAGACAATTGTGGGACCTCCTTTTGTATTTCATTGGCTGTCACTCTAGCCCTTTTGGCGAGTGGCAGACACATGATATGCCTCACTAACGACCTAAAATAGGTTGTCTTCAACCTTCATCCTCTCAATTTCTTTCAGCTAAAAAAACGAGTTTAAGACATGAACTTCAAAGTTTTATATCTTCTTCATGGCAAGTCCATTTTTAAAGTACCATATACCAATTTAAAGCTTATAACATATAGATTCATAATATGAAATCATATTTTGCAAATAGAAATCATATAAGAGTAGTTTTGTCCTTAAAGTTTTGGTGTTCTAAGTTTTGTTAAACTATATCTCATGATACACTTAGAAATTTGCTACGAAACTTAAGGTAGATGTTAATACATGTAATATAAATAACATATATTAATTTCAAGGCACAAAATGCTTAGAATCAAAACTTGCCATTGAAGGCCATGTGAGGTGCATAAAAATTCATAGCATATCTCAAAAGCATAAAACGCATTAAGAACTAATCATATATGCCTATGATATAGTGAACAACCTATAGAAGCTCTGATACAAATGTAAGAAATATATACTTTGCAGTGGAATATAAACAATCAACTTTTTAGCATACCTCTCTTTGGCTAAACTAACGATCACATTGGAGCTTTGAGATTGTTCTACGCTGTCTAGAGCCAGCCTCCACACAGAACAGCTATTCAAACATGTTCTAAATTCCAGTTTGTATAACCCATGGACCAAAAACATTTCTCGACGGTGTTACATACTTCTAGAGTGATGCAAACATAACTCACAACTTAAAAGCCTCACAACACTCTGTAAACACTATAAGAAATGTAGAATTTGTTCACTGTACAATGGGTACCACTCTTGGTGTTTATATACACGCCACTCCATTAATATTGAGTGGGATAGTGGACTTAGTAGGGTAGAGTAACGGTCCAAACCATTACTCCATAACTCTTGGATGTTACAATGATCCTAAGGTATATAGAGGGACTTGCCCACTTTGGGTGTCATTCCATATTCCTTTCAGTTTCTAACAGAAATGAAATGGACAATGCTATGACAATTTGGCTATTCCCAGGAGCATTGTTCACTGTAATGCTCATCAATTGTTTGCAAAATTTCACAATCCTAGATTTTAGATCTGTATTATGTTTAAATTTTGAATTAAAATATGTTTTCTGACGGAAAAACTAAAGGTGAGTTACAGAAACTTAACAGAGCTTATCACAGGAGTGCAAAGTGCCAACTTTTAAATCATGGGTAGGCAACTTAAATTCATGGCAAACCATAAGTGGGTAATCTGTAATTTACCCCTATATTTATAGGTCAAGAATTCATCATATAGAACCTACAATCCTATACTACCTTGAACTAGCACGTCATTGATTTAATTTCTATCTATAAATAAACAACCAAGATAGTGCGAAAAAATTTCGAAGTGCTAAAAATAGATAAAATGACAACAAAGTGTTGAAAAGGAATTCCGCATCCAATGCTAATACTAATAAAAGAGGTATCTTGGTCCTTAACTTTGGAAAAAATGCAGCAACAATATTCCATGCAATACAGTTGTAAATCACAATATGTTAGTTTTTGAAAATATAAAAATATACATAATAATTATTATGTTTATCTTTGATTTTTTTAATAATTGTTATGCTGTATTTTTTCAATATATGTTAGGTTTAAACATTTTTATAGTTTGTGTTTGTTGTGTTTATACTTTTAATTATCAGTTTTATTCTTAAATGATTTTGTTAGAATAAGTTTCAAAAAAAAAAATCATGTTTATCTTTGTTAAAATTGTGTTATTGTCGATGGTTATGTTGTTATCAACATAGATCCCAACAATATAATGCAATGTATTTGGAATGGGTCGCTTTTGTAACTAGATAACCAACACTAAAAATCGGTTTTAATGTAAAGGTTAAATGATGATGAGCAATATCAGTCAAGATCCCTCTTGAAACATTTCTCAAATCCTTTAAAACTTCAAGTCTCCGAGGTCCTTTTGATGACCTATGTTGTGTTGAGCGTATATCTATATGATCTGATTAAATGCATTTTTAAATAATTGTTATTGAACATTTATCACACTAGTTATGTTATGTTTAATCTCGATCATCTGCTGGGTTAGGTAACATAGCTTCACAATTTCTACTCTACAACATGTGTTAATATCTTTAACATTTTGAAATTTAGCTCTTTCATAAGCATTGTAAAAAGAATATTAAATTCGGTATGTAATTACCATAAAGTAACTAGTACAAAGACCATATAAATATTTATGACCAGAGAAATATTGTTCAACTAATATTGTTTCTCTAAATGTTTGAGGTAAGTTTGTTTTGAGAAGCTATCTTTTATTAACTAACTCGTATGTAACTCACACAAAGTAAAATATACTTTTATTTTTTTGGATGGAAAAAGATACATTTATTTATTTAGAATCATGATACTTTCATTTAGGCCAATATACACTATTGAAAAATCAAGAATAAACATAATAATTATTATGTATATGTCCAGATTATAATTTGAGATAGTATTTGATAGTGCAAGGAAAATCAGTAGGCTGGATGCTCCGGATTCGAAAGGACCACTCGCACTCTAATGGCCTGAAAAACAAAGGAAAACGATCAAAGGTGACCGGGATCGCCGGCCAAGAACCCTCCGATGGTGAAGTCAGTTTTCCCTTTATATCTTTGGAGTTCCAATTTCTTGGGAAAAGTTCAACGTACCTTTCATTGGTCTGAGCAGGTGTTTATATAGTGTCCTAGGAGCAGTTATTGGGATTGTAACCTCTCCTGGATATCAGGAGGTCTGGGGTTCTTGGATAACTCCTACAACCGTTTAGGAGTTATATTCTCTCATATAACAGTCGCCTAAGGTTAGGCGTGAATTACGGAGTGGTAAAATGTGCTTGATAATTCCAAGTGTAAAAGCCTCGTCCATGAGTCTTTACGTGGACGAGTCCTCTCGGGACAGGCTGTGCGCATCCTTCGGACGAGGGATGTGGCTTCGCTATCACCCAAGGACGGCCTTGTGCGTTATCCTCGTCTTGATGATAACTCCTGGATGGCTGCTGAGGTGATGACCGTCTAGGGACGGTCTGAGCGTCTTCATCCCTCATTAGTTTCCCCCTCGTCCAGGGGTTATGCAACGTATTGTCAGACTTTAGGACGAGTCTTTTTTTTTTTTTTAGAAATGTACCACGTGTCACACATCCATAGGGGGTTGGTCATGTAGTTTTACTTCTTCGAGGCATATGCCACGTGTCACCTTCTGATCGGTTCCGTTGTTGCGATTACCGAGACTTTTCTACCTATAAATAGTGGTTTCTCTCTCATGCCCCTTTCACTTTTTCAAATTTTCTTCTTTGACACTCTCGTCCGTTGCTTCATCTAAGAGTATCCTCAGCGTCCTTAGTGTCTCTACCCTTACTCCAGCTTTCCTTTTTAAGTGTTAGGACGTTCTCAATAGCCTCTTGTTCGTCTAGCGACAGGGTGGTCAATGCCATAGACAAGTATCACGACGACTCTAGTTATAGCACCTCCAGTGATGACAGTAGTAGTAGTGGCCACACAACTGAGGAATACACATTTGGTGTTCCTGTAGAAACCTTTCAAGAGAGTATTAGGACGAGGACAGCCTCGGGGGCTGATACCTCGACAAGCATCCCATCGTCTTCTCCTTTAGACGAAGAAGAAACAGTATATAGTTGTGCCATAGAAATTCCTTCAACGACGGACGAGAAGAGGTTAGACGCTCTTAGGAGTTGGTTCCAGATTCCAGATTCCAGATGATCTGAACCCTAGGTTAGCCGTCTGAGGGGAGTGGTGTTGTCAACCCCGTTTTGGGATAGGTGTGTACGAAGCTTACCTGTTAGGAGGACTTAGATTTCCTTTGAATGCCTTTACGAGGGAGTTGCTTACCAGACTGGGCTTGGGGGTTTGTCAGTTTAACCCCAATGCGTGGAGACTTATTGTCTCTATGCAAGTCTTGTGGAGGGAGGTGTTTGATGGGAACCGTCCAATCACCGTGGACGAGTTCTTGTATTGTTATAAACCCTCCGAGATAAGCCAATCTCAAGGCTTTTATCAGTTTACAGCCAGGGGCAATGACTGTAGGCTGATTAAGTCCTTACCCTCATCTGACAGAAACTGGAAGACAGAATTTTTCTTTGTCTCTGGTTTCTGGGTGGGGCCTCCTATCGAGGTTGGTAGAGATACATTCCCTCCTTATACCGGAGAATTAGGGAACCTTCATCAAGAAGGTATGTTGTGTTTTTCCTTCACTCTTTTTTTTTATATTGATTTTGTTGTGTTTTATTTTTAAACAGTGGTCTAACCTTAATTTTCCTCTTCTTTTTGCAGGTGTTAGGTGTCCTTCTCTGAGTAAGTTCCACCGTGATCGCGTCCACAGGGCTCGTCTATACCCCGAGAGAGATTTTCACTCGTTGGTGACCCTTCAACGTCTACACAGGTGGGGACTTGGTCCTGACCCGTCTGTCGAAGCCCTTGCGCACGAACTAACCGTCCGTAGACGTGAGTGTTTTTATTCTTTAAGACGTGTGTATTATTTTTTTATATTTTGTTACTATAATTCATTTATTTGTTTTTATTTTTAGGAATGGCAACCATGAAGGAAAACAAGGGGAAAGCGGTGGTCGAGGAAGTGGCCAGACCTAAAGCTCGTCCACTGCTGGAGATAAGAGAAACAGCTTGTCCAAGCATGTGGACTTAGCTAGCTTGCCCAGTCGTCGGGGGAAGAAGGCCAAGTCTGGGTCGTCCAGGCCCGAAACTGCTAGGCCTGATCCTCCTTCCCAACCGCCCGTCCTGGTTGTTGATATAGACTCGTCCACGCCTGTCAACGTCACTCCGTCCAAGTCCCCAGCTCCTGATTCGTCCCAGCCTCCTCGACGGGTTTCTACTAATCTGTTGGAGAATGAGGATCTGTCTTGGGAACGATTCCAAGAGGCTGTGAAAGGCGAAGACGTGGCTACGTGCTATGACATGTCTTTGAAGGAGTTCGAGCACTCTAGTGTCCACGATTTCTTTAAGGTGACCATCTTTGCCTCGTCTTGGTTTAACCATGTTACCCAATGTTATTTCTATCTTTTGAACTTTCTGTTCTTCCATGTAGGCAATGTCAAAGTTCATAGTTACGTCCAGGCAGGCCACAGAGATGGACAGGACGAGGATCCTTCTAGAGAAAAGAATAGAAGAGATCAAGAACGACTGTAGGACGTGGGCTGAGGTGGCGAACAAGGCCAAGGACGAGGCTGAGGAGTTGAAGGCTTTGGTGGGGGAGCTGAAGTCTGACGCTGCCAGGAAGGACGACCGTCTCGACCTTCTTCAAAAGGAGAATGACGAGCTGAGTCTCCTTCTCAAGAAAGCTAAGGACGAGGCAGTGGAGGAGTTCAAGGCGTCGAAAGAGTTTACTGACCTATTGGACACTAACTATGCAGCAGGGTTCGAGGATTTTAGGATGGACGCTATAAACAACTTTCCTGGAGTTGACTTTAGCTCCATCAAACTTAATCTTGGCGCTGCTACGAGTTCCCTTCTCCAAACAGGTTCAGACGACGTTAATATTGAGGACGACGCCTCCACCAAACCAGCTCAGGATGACCCCAACTGAAAAAAAAATTGGCTTTCTTTTCTTTCTAACAAGGTTCAGACGACGTTAATATTGGCTTTCTTTTCTTTCTTTTTTTTTTTATTTAAAATGTATTCAAAAATTTAAAATGTATTCAAGTACAACTGCCTCGTCTAGAGTGTTCTGGACGAGTTTATGAACAATTGCCTTTTAATGCTTATTTTATAAGGGTTTTTGGACGGTGGTTGTCTTCCCTCTTTAGGCTAAAGAATATCTTCTTTATCTGTTACCTATTGTATGGACGAGCTTATACATTGTTATCATTTATGCAATTGTCTTTTAAACAATATTCTAAGTGTTGAATGATCGTCTACACGATTTCTTTATGGACGACCCACTTAGGACGATAATGATGACTGCATTACTTTTGCTTGTCCTTTAGGCGATTATTACTCGTCTTCTCGCAAGGAGTTCATAACGTTTATGTTTTACTCGTCTTGACGAGCTGCTCGTCTTTGGAATGCTATGCCTTAATGCCTACTTTCTTTCTTAGACGAGTGGGCCTTGGCCTTTTCTTTTTGCTTTATACTCATTTGAAGGAAATCTTGGACGAGCATGCCTTAGCTTATTTGTCTTTACTTTATCCTTATTTAAAGGAAAGCCTTGGACGAGCATGCCTTAGCTTATTTCTCTTTGCTTTATCCTTATTTAAAGGAAAGCCTTGGACGAGTATTTCTGCGTCCGAAGATTTCTATTCGTCTTAGGCTTTTGCCCCTTCTGTGGGCATTATTATGGAAATTAGATCTATGCATCAAATACATAAGAAATCCAAACCATATTATTACATGAACATTGTTCACAAACGTGGCACATGCTTATAAGCTAGTGCCTTATTAAAATACTTAAGAAAAATACATAACCTCGTCTTTCATAAGCTGGTCTGTAAGCGGTGCAAAAGTTTAAGAACTAGTGCACTTTTTATTCATAACATACCATAATAGTAGTAAGAACACAACAGTAAATATAAGCGAACACGTAAATCATAGCTGTAACTTTGCCACTGACTTCCCTCGTCCCTGCTTATCATTGATAGTACCTCCTCAGATGTTCCACGTTCTAGGGGTGCTCTAACTTCCGCCCATCCAGAGCTTCCAGGTAGTAAGACCCCTGCCTCTTGCAGTTGATTACCCTATAGGGTCCTTCCCAATTGGGTCCCAATTTTCCATGAGCTGGGTTCCTAGTCACCAATGAGACTCTTTTGAGGACAAGGTCCCCCACATCGAACCGTCTGGGTTTCACCATGGCATCATGCTGTCTGGCCATAAGGTTTTTGTACCTTGCTGTCCTTTGCTCCGCATCCATTCTTACCTCGTCAATAAGATCGAGGTCAAGATGAAGTTGTTCCCCATTCTCTTTCTCCTGGTACTCCATCACTCAGTGACTTGCCATATGAACTTCCGCTGGTATGACAGCTTCACTTCTATAGGCTAGTTTAAAGGGGGTCTCTCATGTCGGAGTTCATACAGTCGTCCTGTAGGCCCAAAGAACACCTAGTAGCTTGTCTGGCCATATCCCTTTTGCCCCCTCGAGCCGAGTCTTGATGATTTTCAGCAGGGATCGGTTTGCTACTTCTGCTTGTCCATTTGCCTGTGGATGGGAGGGTGAGGAATAGTGATTATTGATCCCAAAATGATTGCAAAAGTCCTTGAAGGGTGCGTTGTCGAATTGACGTCCGTTGTCCGATACTAATACCCTGGGTACTCCGAACCTACATAGAATATTCTTCCATACAAAATTTTTCACGTTTTGTTGAGTGATTGCTGCAAGAGGCTCGGCTTCTACCCACTTGGTAAAGTAATCGATTTTTACCACCAAAAACTTCATTTATCGGGTTCCCATGGGGAAAGGACCTAGGATACCCAGTCCCCACTATGCGAAGGGCCATGGGGCCATCATTGGGGTCTGGTACTCTGACGGCTGTCTAGGCACGTTGCTATAGTGCTGGCACTGGTCACATACCTTGACATAGGCTTTAGCATCTGCCTGCATTGTAGGCCAGTAGTAGCCGGCACGGATGATCTTATGGACTAGTGACCTTGCTCCTAAATGATTTCCATATGCTTCTTCATGAACTTCCCTTAGAACATAGTTTGACTCGTCAGGAGCCAAGCACCTTAAGTAAGGTTGGGAAAAACCTCGCTTGTACAACACTTCATTTATGAGGACTTACTTGGCTGCCCTGACCCTTAACTTTCTCGCTTCATCCTTGTCTTCTAGAAGCCTTCCATCTTTGAGATAAATCATTATTGGACTCATCCAATTTTCTCCTCCTCCTATCTGCTGTATGTTAGGGATGTTTATGCTCGGCATATATTGGATGTTGTCGCACTCGTCTGTGACCCCTGCTGAAGCTGCTTTTGCCAAGGCGTCTGCTTCCGTATTTTCCTCCCTGGGAAGTTGAACAAAACTTACAGCTGAGAATTTTCGTGCAAGTCATTTCACTTTGTTGAGGTATTTCTTCATTCGATCTTCCTTAGTAGCACACATCCCATTTACTTGGTTAATGACCAGTTGAGAATCTCCTCTGATTGTTAACGACTCCGCCCCTAAGGACTTAACTAATTCCAATCCCTTGAGTAGAGCCTTGTACTCAGCCTCGTTGTTGGTAGTTTGATACTGCAGACGGGCTGCATACTCCAGCCTGTCACCCTCAGGGGACTTCAGTATAACTCCAATCCCTCCTGCATACAATGTGGACGATCCATCTACATTAATCACCCACCTTTCAATCCCTTCGTCCTTGTCCAGGTCGTCCTGGCTGGGGGTGAATTCTGCGATGAAATCTACTAACGCCTACGCCTTTATCACACTCCTTGGGAGGTATCTGATATCAAATTCGCTGAGCTCAACGGCCCACTGTACTAGCCGTCCAGCAGCTTCCAACTTGTTCATTGCCTTCTTTATAGGATGGTTTGTTAGGACATTGATGACGTGTGCCTAAAAATAATGCCTCAGCTTCTTGGAAGCCGTGATCAATGCAAAGGCTAGTTTCTCCATCATCGGGTATCGTCCTTCTACTCCTCTCATTGCGTGGCTTGTGTAATAGACAGGTTTCTGGACTCTCCCCTCTTCTCTGACCAACGCTGAGCTTACTACGTGTGGGGACACTGCCAAATACAAATACAACTCTTCCTCAGGTACAGATGGACTCAACAGCGGCGCCGTCATGAGATATGTCTTCAAGGCTTGGAAGGCCCTTTGACACTCGTCCGTCCATTCAAATGCCT
Source organism: Castanea sativa (assembly GCF_040712315.1). Lineage (NCBI taxonomy): Eukaryota > Viridiplantae > Streptophyta > Magnoliopsida > Fagales > Fagaceae > Castanea > Castanea sativa. The sequence goes on along the minus strand of NC_134019.1, from coordinate 21,108,093 downwards.
TCCTAAGGACTTTAAAGAAAGGCAAACACTTATCAGTAGCTTTCAAGACAAACCTGTTAAGGGCGGCGACCCGTCCGGTAAGAGACTGGACTTCCTTGATATTCTTTGGTGGTTCCATATTCAGTATTGCCTGGATTTTATCCGGATTCGCCTCAATTCCCTTGTGCGACACCATGAACCCCAAAAATTTCCCCAATGAAACTCCGAAAGCACACTTGCCTGGATTTAATTTCATGTTGTACCGCCGCAATGTATCAAAAGTCTCTTAAAGGTCATCCAGATGTTTATCCTCGTCCTGGCTCTTTACCAGCATGTCGTCTACATAAACCTCCACATTTCACTCGATTTGAGGATGGAACATATGGTTAACCAGCCTTTGGTAAGTCGCCCCTGCGTTCTTCAAACCGAAGGGCATTACCTTGTAGCAATACAACCCTTGGCTCGTAATGAATGAGGTATTCTCCTGATCCGCTTCATCCATCTGTATCTGGTTATATCCTAATAAAGCGTCCATGAAGCTAAGCACACTGTGACCTGCCGTCGAGTCCACCAACTGGTCAATGCGTGGCAATGGATAGCTATCCTTGGGGCAAGCTTTGTTTAAATCAGTGAAGTCCATGCACATTCGCCACTTGCCGTTAGCTTTCTTGACCATGACCACGTTCGCCAACCAATCTGGATAATAAACTTCTCTAATGAACTTTGCGGCGACCAACTTCTGTACTTCTTCCTTAATGGCATTGTCTCGCTCAGGGGTGAAAATCATTTTCTTTCTGACGCACTGGTTTTGAATGGGGACACACATTCAGGCTATGGGTAATGACACTCGAATCAATGCCAGGCATGTCCTCATGACTCCATGCAAAGACATCGAGGCTTTTCTTCAGAAATCGGACCAAAGCGCACTTTGTCCCCTCTTCCATGCTCGCCCCAATTCTAGTAAACTTCTTAGGCTGGTTATCGTCCAAAGGAACGTCTTCTAATACTTCAGTGGGCCCCGCTGCGATCCTTCTCCCGTCTATACTCATTGCCTGCATGTGCTCGTCCATTGCCAGCATAGCTAAGTAGCATTCTCTGGCGGCCAACTGATCTCTTTGTACTTGGCCTACCCCATGCTCGGTTGAAAATTTGATGGACAAGTGGTAAGTAGAGGTTATCGCCTTCCAACTATTCAAAGTTGGTCTTCCAATAATTGCATTATATGACGATGCACAATCAACAAGAAGGAAATTTTCCTCCTTGGTTATCTGCTGTAGATATGTTCCAACGACCACTGGTAATGTGATGGTGCCCACCGGTTGCACCTTCATTCCTCTGAATCCCACCAACGGTGAGTTCACTGGCCGAAGCTGATCTCGTCCTAGCCTCATTTGCTGAAAGGCGGGGTAGTAAAGAATATCTGCAGAGCTGCCATTATCTATCAGCACCCTCCTAGTCATATAATCAGAAATGAGCAAGGTGATGACTATCGCGTCATCGTGTGGGTGATGGAGTCATCCTGCATCCTCGTCTGTGAACGTTACAGCCTGCTCGTCTACTTCCCTCGTCTTACAGGGTCGTCCAGACAGCTGGACGTTCTGCACCACTTTCAGATATGTCTTCCTTAACTTGGATGACTGTGTTGTTGAGTTTCCTCCAATAATTACTCTTATTTCTCCTAGTGGGGGACGTGATGATTCTTCCACCTTGGCTTTCAGTTTCTCATCTCTTTGGTCTCATCCAAGGAAGTTCCTTAGCTTTCCTTATCTAATAAGATTCTCTATTTGCTGTTTCAAATCAAAGCACTCGTCCGTGTCATGCCCGTGATCCCTATGAAAGCGGCAATACTTGCTCCCATTACGCTTGTTGGGATCGCCCTTCATCTTATTCGGCCACTTCAAGGATGGATCATCCTTGGTCTGCATAAGAACCTGCTCTAGTGGCATGGTCAGAGGCGTATATTGCTGATTCCTGGCGGAGGAACTCGCATTTTTCCCATCCTTATCTTTCCTCTCGTCTAGCCGAGCTTTCTTAGGACGAGGTCCCTAATCCGAGTAACAATGGTGGCCTGCTTCTGAGCGCTCTGCCCTTTTTCTTTTCTTGACTATGATAGCGTCCTCAACATTCATGAAATTCTGGGCCGAATGAACGAGCTCGGCCATAGTCTGGGGTTCCTGCTCATAAAGCTTGTGAATGAACAAGTCAAAATTGACCCCGTTGTGGAAGGTAGCCAGCAACAACTTGTCATCCATCTCGTCCACCGTCAGGGCTTCCCTATTGAATCGGGTAATAAAGGATTGTAGACTTTCATTTTCCCCTTGCTCTATGGTCAACAAGCTAGAAGATGAGCGCTTGTGGCACTGTCCTCCAATGAAGTTATTGACAAACAACTTACTCAACTCTTCAAACGACCCCACTAAGTTTGGGAGTATCTTACTGAACCACACTCGCGCTGGTCCCTTGAATGTGGTGGGAAAAGCTCTGCACATGATCTCATCTAGGACCCCCTGAAGATGCATGGTCGTCTTGAAAGTTGCAATATGATCGGAAGGGTCGCGATTTTCATCATACGAGTCCAGAGAAGGCATTTTGAATTTCGGGGGTAGAGGATGACTGTTGATAGAAGCTGTGAAAGGGGAGTCCGTTCGGTGAACCATATCATCCACTGGGTTTGCCTGCCTCATATTCTCCATCATCTCATCCATGGCTTTCCTCATCTAGTCCATCTCTCTCTCCAAGTGCGGCATTCTTCTTGAAGTGGTACCCCTTGTCCGATTCTCGGACTTGACATTTTCTTCTCCTCCTTCCTGACTCGGTGCCCGTCCCTCTGTGTGCCCATCTTGGCGCTGCCTCCTAAGGTTGATCTCCCTATTCAACTCTTGATTCTGACATGTCAATTTTGCCATAGCGGCAGCCATGGATTGTATGTGCTGAATAGAAGGCGGTTGCATGATAGGCGCTGACCTGCGATCGCGAAGGGGATCACTAGATGCATCCCTACTCTCCTGGTGGCCTGGGCTGGTAGCTCTTGATCTTGTTTGAACCATTCAGCCTTTTGTTTGGGACAGAGTAACCCTTGATAACAAAACCACAATCGAATAAAAAGAACAGTGAATAGTGTTTGTTTGCAACTCTTTCCCACAAACGGCGCCAACTGATAGTGCAAGGAAAATCAGTAGGCTGGATGCTCCAGATTCGAAAGGACCACTCGCTCTCTAATGGCCTGAAAAACAAAGGAAAACGATCAAAGGTGACCGGGATCACCAGCCAAGAACCCTCCGATGGTAAAGTCAGTTTTCCCTTTATATCTTTGGAGTTCCAATTTCTTGGGAAAAGTTCAACGTACCTTTCATTGGTCTGAGCAGGTGTTTATATAGTGTCCTAGGAGCAGTTATTGGGATTGTAACCTCTCCTGGATATCAGGAGGTCAGGGGTTCTTGGATAACTCCTACAACCGTTTAGGAATTATATTCTCTCATATAACGGTCGCCTGAGGTTAGGCGTGAATTACGGAGTGGTAAAATGTGCTTGATAATTCCAAGTGTAAAAGTCTCGTCCATGAGTCTTTACGTGGACGAGTCCTCTCGGGACAGGCTGTGCGCATCCTTCGGACGAGGGATGTGGCTTCGCTATCACCCAAGGACGGCCTTATGCGTTATCCTCGTCTTGATGATAACTCCTGGACGGCTGCCGAGGCGATGACCGTCCAGGGACGGTCTGAGCGTCTTCATCCCTCATTAGTATTATTATATAGATTGTTGTTTAGGATGCTGGTAACTTTTGTCCTAGGTTATGGAAAAAATAACTATTTTATCACTATTAGTAACGAGTGAAAATCCATCTAATACTCTAATGTCATTTTTATATGTTTTTGGTGTTAAAAACTTTCTTCGTGTTACTATTAGTTATTTATTGATTGGGAAAAGTTAACGAATATTTTAAGGGCATTGGTTCAAAATTTATTTTTAGGAATTTTTTATGGTAAAAGAAAAAAGTAGCTGATTTTTTTAAAAAAAAAATTATATTTCCCATAAAAATAATATCAAAAATTTTCTAAAATTGTTTATTAACAAATGTCCTAAAGGCGCCTTTATAATTAGAAATTAAATTTCTTGAATAGCTATTTTTTTTTTTACTTTATATTTTCTTTTTTAGGGTATCTCAATGATCTAGGCAACATCACTCTTCAATGCTCACCTTTTCAAAATTCATTTGGGTTGCCAATTCAATAACCTTCCTCACAGCCTGTGCTTTGACCACATCTGATTCTTGAAGAGAAATTTATACCTATTGAATCTCAACGCAAATGTTTTTTTTCCATATGGTTACAAGATGCCACAATCACAACTACCTTCCCATCTTTCAGCCAAGTAGCACCCACATTCACTTTAATCTAACCCAATTTACACTTTGCAGACTCCAAACAAAGGATAATTTACTTCAATGGACAATGGCACATTCACATTTGATCTTTGCTTCTTTTTTTTTTTTTTTAATAAGTATAATAACTGTAAGTGCACAAATGCACCTGGCCCCAAGAACAGTTATAGGCCCAGGCCCAATGAGCCTTAAACAATATGAATTTGTAGAGTGTGGGCTTGAAACCCAGGTTAGAAGTGTGTGGGGATTAAATGACAAACTAAAGATTGCAAATACTTGGAAACAACAAGGGATATTGTAAATCGGCCTCCTCGGACATAAGCCGAGAGCTGTTCTTATATTATATCTTTCTCCTTGTCTGTTTTCTTTTTTAGGTTACAAAAAGTTAGTCCCCGTTTCTATTCCAGGTTCCTCCTTAAATACTCCTCTTTTGAACACTTAGTACACGTGTTGCCTCACCTCCCCCTTAGCCTAGATATTTCCCTTCTCAGTGCCTTTGAATAGTAACCAGAAGTTTCTCTTCTACTGTTCAGGTGTCACTTCCCCATAAATGCGGCCAGTGTGGTAGGTGCAGGGTCTTTAATGTGGAGGTAGCAGCCTTTATCTTTGACATTTCTTCAACACCGGTGCTTCTGGGGCGTTCTAGGGTTCCCCCCTTTTAACCATTGGCCTTAACCGTGTCATCCCCTAATCTTTACTATGAAATCCCGAGTTCTTCGGTGTTCATCTGAGGGTAAGGTCACCCTCGGCTGGATCCTCGGATCCTCGGCGTATGGGTCGACCCATAGTACTAACAAATTCTAAACCCAGGATCAGGTCGACCTTCCTTAACACGGCCCAAAAGGCCCACGTTCCCATCAGGATCTTTTTGCCCCCCACAATAGCCCCTCAAAACTCTAATTTTCAACGTCCGAGGAGAAAAATAGGGTTTTGATCCGACGAGAACCTACTCCACTCACTTTGTGAGTAATGGCACGTGTGGAAATCGTTTCGCGTCCCAGAAGATGCCATTTGGCGGTTTTATTTTGAACAATGCGCGTATTTATTACTGCCAGTTACACTTTATCCCTCACGTTCAACGGTGAGATGGGCATCTAACGGCCCTCATTACTCCACGAAATTTTAGGCGGGACAAATATAATTTCGAGGCCGCCTTTTCGCACGTCGTGACGCCTCGGGAACCTGCGCCTTCATTTAATTCCTCAGGGGGTAATCCCATCAAGACATCAGCCATCATACCTTACTTGCAGAAAACCGTGGAAATTTGCACACCTTCAACCTTGTAAGTTCTTGCTCCTTCTATTCTTAACCTTTTCTCCTCGATATTTGTCCTCGGTTATCACTACAAACAATCTCCCTTTTAGAGTTTAGTCTATCGTTCCTCTGTAATGGGAAAATTCAAGTGTCTAGTTGATACCGCCGCTGGGATGGAAGGCTTTAGGGCCAAGTACCGTATTCCCAGTGACGTAGGGTTAAAATATTGCCCGGCAGAAGCCGTGGCCGGTTCTAGGAAAGAGGGAGAGGTTATCATCCCTATGATAGCCTTTATAGAGGGTGGGATGACCCTTCCAATGAAACCTGTAACTAGGGAGTACCTTCGCAACCACCGGTTGTGTCCCGATCAATGCCTCCCAAACGTTTTTAGAGTTTTGGGTAGTGTAGATGCTCTAAACGAGTAGATGGGTTTAAACCTCACATGGCACGATGTCGTGTTCCTATATGAGTCCCATAAACTTTCTAAGGTAGGTTATTATATTAAGTCTCGGTCCAGCACCGTTAGGCTAATCTCTTGTCTGCCCAAATCAAACAAAGGCATGAAGGACGACTACTTGATCGTGTCTGGGAACTGGCACGACGGCCTCCACTGCCCAGTTGAGTGGGGGGATCCAGGTGCGATGCCGTAGGATTAATCTCCCCACAACACAACTTCTTCTAACACACACAGAAATGCGTATTCGCACTTACTTAAATTTGTTAAATATCTGTGTGAATCTGACCAGGTTTGTTTGTTTTGACATCTTTTTTGCAGATAAGCAGCACGTGCGTCCTCGTCTGAGTCACTGTAACATTGCAGATCTAAACCGAGTACTTCGCTCCGAGGTGTTCGTCAGCGAAGACTTACAACTCCGAGCTGCTCACCTCATTCTAGGGTACACTCCCCTTTCCTCGGACTTCCAGGAGATAGAGAACGCCATAATTGTGGGCGACCGAAGACGAAGGAGGATAAACGTAGCTCGGCCCCACTTTCTGGACGACCGCGACCTCCCAGACGCTCCTAACACCTTTTTATACAACCAGCCTATAGCAGCAATTCCTTGCGTGCACTCCCCAAACAACTTGTCGTTCCGGAAGAGCAGGTGTCTTCTTCACACACACTTGACGACGAGATAGATCAATTCCATCTCGAAGACACCGAGAGACCTCGCGGGAACCGGTTGTGGTACTTTCCGAGCGAGGAGGAAGAAGCCACCAGGGCCTGCGGAATTGCGGGGTTTGTGGTTGCCTTTCCCGAGGACGAATTTGAAGAAGACATGGGAAGAATGGAGGGTCTCCTCACCAATAGGGCTGCTAAGGTTGTAGAGAAAAAGAGGGGGACGTCTCAAGTTCCCCCATCCTTACCACCTCCCCCTCCTCCGAAACTCGAGCCCGAAACTTCCGGCCGAGGATCCAAAGAAGAAGAGGAAGGGGGATAACGAGGGGACGATTAATAAAGACCCCAAGAAACCACGACAACAACTCCCACCGGCCCCGAGCGGAGAAGGTGGACAAGGGCAAGGGTAGGGCCCGCTTCCGGTTGAAATCGGGGAATTCGGGGGACGAGGCTGAAGTGCGCCGAGCACCGACCACCTGGTCCCCCGATCTAAGGCGGACGGCACACCCATCTCCACCGCTGGTCCGGTATAAGGGCGGTTCAACAAGGTCATGCCCACCACCTGGCCGAGGTCTTGGAACGCCCTCTCCTGCTGCCCAAGGACATGGAGACCTTGGAAAAAATGGGCCAGCCACAACTATTCCTCTCCCTAAAAAGAGACTTAGCGCTGGTAAATGTTTCTCCTTTTTTTCGGAAGATTCCACTTTTAACAATATTTATAAGTAAGTTTGTTTTTTACTGTTCCTAACTCCATCATACTTTGTTACAGGCTATTCAGGAGGTCTTTGTAGCTGAGAAGTTTATTGAAGACACTCGGAAAATAGCGAGCGAAAGCTCGAAATCGAGGAGGGCGAGAAGTCCTTAGGTACAGCCCTTGCCGAGAATGAGAAGCTGACCTCTGAGGTGGCGGATCTGAGGAGAGAGAAAAATAGGGTCGAGTCAAACTTGAAGACTATGAAGACCCAGATAGAAGGACAGCGCAAGCTCCTTCGCGAAAGAGATGAAGAGCTCTCCCAAGCTCAAAGGGAGTGCTCGGATCTGAAGAAGGAACTGGCGTTGATGAAGAAAGAAGCCAGCTCCTTCCAACTCTCTCCACGGCTGCCAAGCGAGCAAGTTTTGATGAAGGGGTAGCAACCACGAGAGGAGCAGGCGACGGAGGAGTTCGCGGCTTTATGCGCGAATACTTGTCAAAAAGTATGGGGGAAGCTTTAAACGTAGCAGGAGTTCCCCGATCTTCGGATGCGAGGAAGTCGAGAACGTTTGGCTTCCCCTAGAAATACAGGAGATTGAAGAGGCTCCTGCTGCTACTCCTACCCCTGAGACAACTCTTCCTGCTCTACCTCCGGTGGTCCCACAACAAGTTCCTGATCCTACAGAACCCTCTGGTTCCAACAAAGAGAAGGAAGGAGAAGGGGATGCAGAGAAGGACTTGAGCCAGATAGTGGAACCCAACGTCCTTCCAACGAAGACAGCAGATAAAGGAAAGCAAGTTTTGACTCCTTTTGAGCTGGAGTTGAGAAAGACCGAGGGCACCAGTACCTCTCAGCAAGACCCCCCTCTAAAGGCTTAGGACTTATCTTTAGTACTTCTCTTTTTCCATGTTTGAAGTATATATGTAATGTATATTTGACTAATTAATGAAGAACAATTTCATTTTGCTTTTCACTTGGATTGTATCTGTTTTTACTTTGTACTTTTTGTTCTTATTACAGAAGTTTCTCAGAGTAAACAACTCTAACACCAAGGATTGCACAACCATAACTTTCATATAATCACATGCATATTATTAAAGATTTAATAAAAGGTGACATGGTTAATACATTTAAACAATGACTTGATTAAAAAGAAGAGAGGACTTCATATAACGATTAAACCCTTATAATGCATAACACTGTTTCTAGTAGGATGTAAGATCCGAGGACCGTTCCTTACAAAAAATTGCTTAACAACCAAAGATGTGAAACATAAGATCCGAATTTAATAAACAGTAACACATTAACATCCAAACATAATAAGGAAACAACCGTGATTAAAGATGTGGTCCGAAGATGAGACTTAATCAATTTTCCGTTTGATTCTTAAAAATGGTAAATCCAAATGTTCATTTTCCCAAAGTAGGAGGTCCGAAGACCTGGCATAACTAAGGTTCTGTTTAATAAATGACAAGACATCAATTTCCACAAGGTTTGTGGTCCGAGGACTGCACTTAACCAAGTTTCTGTTTGATTCTTAAAAATGATAACTTCAAATGTTAATTTTCCCAAAGTAGGAGGTCCGAAGACCCGGCATAACTAAGGTTCTGTTTAACAAATGACAAGACATCAATTTCCACAAGGTTTGTGGTCCGAGGATGGCACTTAACCAAGTTTCGTTTGATTCTTAAAAATGATAACTTCAAATGTTAATTTTCCCAAAGTAGGAGGTCCGAAGACCCGGCATAACTAAGGTTCTGTTTAACAAATGACAAGACATCAATTTCCACAAGGTTTATGGTCCGAGGACTGCACTTAACCAAGTTTCTGTTTGATTCTTAAAAATGATAACTTCAAATGTTAATTTTCCCAAAGTAGGAGGTCTGAAGACCCGACATAACTAAGGTTCTGTTTAACAAATGACAAGACATCAATTTCCACAAGGTTTGTGGTCCGAGGACTGCACTTAACCAAGTTTCTGTTTGATTCTTAAAAATGATAACTTCAAATGTTAATTTTCCCAAAGTAGGAGGTCCGAAAACCCGGCATAACTAAGGTTCTGTTTAACAAATGACAAGACATCAATTTCCATAAGGTTTGTGGTCCGAGGACTGCACTTAACCAAGTTTCTGTTTGATTCTTAAAAATGATAACTTCAAGAATCAGAGCTACTCATAACTTTGAAATATATTGACAAAAGCTCATTTTCATTAATAATAATACCTTCTAAGATTATTTACATTCCATGGACGTGGTACAATTCGTTCGTCTAGGTCAGCTAGCCTATACGACCCTATGCCTGCTATTGAAACAATGCGATAGGGGCCTTCCCAGTTAGGTCCGAGCTTACCCCAAGCTGGGTTCTTAGAAGTGCCTACAACTTTCCTTAATACAAGATCACCAGGCTCAAGTGGCCTTAGCTTCACGTGGGCATCATATCCTCGTTTTAGCTTCTGCTGATAATAGGCCATTTGGACCATAGCTGCCTCACGCCGTTCTTCAAGTAAATCAAGATCTTTCTCTAGAAGTCCCTCGTTATTCTCTGGGCTAAAAGAACTTGTCTTTAGAGTAGGAAAACCAGATTCCAATGGTATCACCGCCTCGGCTCCATAAGTCATAGAGAATGGCGTTTCTCCAGTGGATCTGCGCGGTGTGGTCCGATACGTCCACAGGACATGAGGGAGCTCTTCTACCCATTTACCTTTCGCATCATCCAACCTCTTCTTGAGCACGTTGACTATGACCTTGTTAACGGCCTCGGCCTGCCCATTTCCTCGAGGATAAGCTGGGGTAGAATATCTATTTATGATGCCCATGTCACCACAATATTGCCTAAAGGCGTTGCTGTCAAATTGAACGTCATTGTCTGAGATAAGTGTATGCGGTATACCAAATCTAGTAACAATATTTTTCCATATAAATTTCTTTGAATCAACATCTCGGATATTGGCTAAGGGCTCAGCTTCAACCCATTTAGTGAAGTAATCTGTTCCCACGAGCAGCCATCTTTTGTTGCCAGCGGCCCTCGGAAATGGCCCTACAATGTCCAAGCCCCACTGTGCGAAAGGCCAAGGGCTGGAGAGAGGGTTAAGAACCCCTCCAGGTTGGTGGATATTAGGGGCGAACCTCTGACATTGATCACATTTTTTGGCATAATCCTGGGCCTCCCTCTGCATATCAGGCCACCAATAACCCTGAGTCAGGGCTCTATGGGCTAAGGATCTTCCCCCGGTGTGACTCCCACAAATTCCCTCATGCAGTTCCTCCATTAATGTTTCTGTTGATTCAGGGTGCACACACAACAAATACGGTCCTGAAAAGGATCGTTTGTATAGCTTCTGGTCCTCGGACAACCAGAAACGCGGCGCCTTTCGACGTACCTTTTCTGCTTCAACCCTGTCTTCGGGAAGAATGTCACTTTTAAGAAAAGATATGATCGAATCCATCCAACTAGGACCAGGCCTTATTAGATGGATGTGAGGTGCGTTAGCAGTTACAAGAAAAGGTTCTACCAGATCCTCAACGAGAATAACCCTTGGTAGACCTTGAGCCGAGGATGTTGCCAACGTAGCCAAAGAATCTGCATGAGTGTTTCCACTCCTAGAGGCGTGAGCTAAGAAAAAGGAGTCGAATTCAGCCTGCTGACGCTTGACCTGGGCCAAATATTCCTGCATTCGGGGGTCTCTAGCCTCCATGGTCCCCATGACTTGGCCGACCACTAACTGAGAGTCCGAGAACACATGGATTTCCTTGCCACCCATCTTGTGTACCATTTGCATGCCTACCAAGACTGCTTCATACTCGGCCTCATTATTAGTAGCCGAGAAGGCCAATCTCAAAGATTTTTCGAAGACAATTCCTTCAGGGGACATTAGAACAAGTCCAACACCAGACCCTTTTTGATTAGCAGCCCTATCCACATAAACTCTCCAAACCGAGGGCGATACGTCTGTGATCACACCAACTGATTTTTCACCCATGTGTGCTTCTTTTGAAGTTTCTTCTAACAATTCTAACAATGGTTCTCAAATCAGCGAGGACCTGTCCCATGACCGACGTGCGAGGCTTGTATTTAACATCAAAGGCTCCCAAAATGGTTCCCCATTTTGCCACCCCGCCTAATAATCGTAACACGAAGAGGCAAGCAGGCAACTGGGTCAAAACAACCACAGTATGAGATTGGAAATAATGAGGAAGTTTGCGCGTGGCGTGGACTACAGCCAGAAGTGCTTTTTCTAAGGGCAGATAGCGCACCTCGGCCTCATTCAAGGACTTACTAACGTAGTAGATCGGTCTCTGTACTCCACTTTCATTCCTTATAAGGACTAAGCTCACCGCGTGAATAGCCACGGCCAGATAAGCGAATAAAACCTCGTCCACTTCAGGGCGAGATAAAATAGGTGGCCGAGAAAGATATTGCTTAAGCTGTTGGAAAGCTAACTCGCAGTCCTCGGTCCATTGAAACCCTTTCCACTTGTGCAACAACTGAAAGAAAGGACGGCACCGGCCACCGACCGAGAAATAAATCTATTCAACGCAAAGCAATCATTCCAAATAATTTCGAATCTCTTTTGGGTTCCTAGGCGGCTGCAAATTCGAATAGCCTTAACCCGCACCGGGTTTACCACTATGCCCCTACGAGTAATCATATATCCCAAGAACTTTCCGCATCCCACGCCAAAAGAACACTTGGAGGCGTTAATGCGCAACTTATACTTCCTTAGCATCCGGAAGGTGTCGGCCGTATCCGTCATGTGTGAAGGTACCTGTCTTACTCTTCACCACCATATCATCCACGTATACTTCGATGGTTTTCCCCGCTGTCGTTCAAACATTCGGGTCATCATTCTTTGATAAGTAGCCCCAAGCATTTTTTAATCCAAATGGCATGACCTTATAATGATAGTTCCCGTTGGAGTAATGAAAGCGCCTTCTCCCGATCCTCTAACGCCAAGGGAATTTGGTGGTAACCCCGGAAGGCGTCCAAGAAACTCATCCGAGGATGTCCAACAAGTAGCATCTACCAGTTGATCAATCCGTGGCATTGGGAACGAATCTTTAGGACAGCCTTGTTCGTATCAAGAAAGTCCACACATACGCTCCACTTGCCGTTCTTCTTTTTAACAACAACAGTATGAGCCAACCATTCAGGGTAGAAAACTTCTTTGATAGCCCCCGCCCTTTTGAGTTTAAGAACCTCTTCCTTCACAGCCTCAGAATGTTCTCGGGAAGATCGCCGAGGTGGCTGCCTCCTCGGAACGATGGCAGGATTGACGTTTAAACGATAACAAATAAAGTTCGGATCTACGCCTGGAGCCTCATAGGGGTCCCACGCAAAGACATCTAAATTATCCTTCAGAAATTTCAACAACTCCATCTTCTCTTGGTGTGGTAAAAGTATGCCAACTTGGAAGAACCTCTCTGGATCATCTGTTATTACAAACTTCTCTAACTCCTCACAAATAGCCTCGTCTCCTGTCATCACTCCAGATGCCTCCGGAGCTGTTAATTGCTATGACTCCTGGATGGGCAAGGTTGATGACTCAATTTCTGACTGAAGAAGCACCGCAGCCGATATGCATTGTCTAGCCACTACCTGGCTGCCGAGGATTTCCTCAACATGCTCCCCTGAGGGGAATTTCACCTTAACATGTAAGGTAGAGGAGACAGCTCCCAAAGTGTGCAGCCATGGCCTGGCGAGGATGGTTGTATATGGAGAGTACGCATCAACCACAATGAAATCTACCTCAACCGTTTCTGTGCCGGATTGAACGGGTAAACGGATCTGTCCCTTCGGCACAACGGCCCTTCCTTCGAAGCTTATAAGTAGGGAGTCGTAAGGGGTTAGATCTTCCAACTCCAATCTTAGCCCTTTAAATAGATCAGGGTACATGATATATGCACCGCTGCCCTAATCTATCATCACCCTCCTCACATCATAGTTCCCTATCCTGAGGGTAACCACAAGAGCATCGTCATGGGGCTGGATAGTCCCTACTTTATCCTCATCGGAGAAACCCAAGACAGGTAAAGTGCCCTTTAATCTCTTCGGCCTGCTACCCACATCCTCGGCCTGCGGATGGGAAACCGCCATCACCCTAGTGGGACCTGAGCCGGTCCTACCTGTGTGCGCCGAAGATAACATTAATTGTTCCCAATGCTGGCCGAGATGAACCGTTCCTCCGGTTGTTTGAACCAACTTGACCGTCCCGCCCTGGGCCGACACAAGTGCCGCTTTAACTTTCCCTCATCGACGAGCCGCTGCTCTAGATGGTTCCACGTGTCCGACGCTCTCGCAGTGTGACCCACATCCCGATGATACCGACGAAAAGGTTTTGATTTCTTCTCGCAGGTCCCCCGCCATCTTGCCGGGCCATCCGAAGAAGGGCTCTTTACGAACTTTTTCTAATAACTGATGCACTGGTTCTCGGAACACAGTATTTACAGCCTGAGGTGCTGCCGAGCCGGATTGTCCGAAATAATCCCTCCTCGGCTTGTTGTTGTGATATCTGTCCGACCTGAAATCCCTTCTCTCTTGTGGGATAACCTTCTCATTTCCTTTTCCCTGCTGCTGGTCTTCCTCTACCCTTTTGTATTCATCAATACGATCCATAAGACGGCGTACGCTGCGGACGGGCTTTTTCGTCAAAGACTTTCTTAGGTCGTGATCAGTAGGGAGACCCACCTTAAAGGTATTAAGCGCCACCTCATCAAAGTCGCCGTCTATTTCATTAAACATCTCCCAGTATCGGTCGGAGTATGCTTTCAGTGTCTCCCCTTCCTTCATGGCCATGGATAGCAACGAGTCCAATGGCCGAGGGACTCTGCTACACGTAATGAACCGCGAAGCAAATGCCCTAGTGAGCTCCCCAAATGAGCCTACAGATCCCGATTTGAGACCGTTAAACCATCTCATAGCTACAGGTCCCAAGCTAGAGGGGAAGACTTTACACATCAAAGTCTCGTTGTGAGAGTGCACTGCCATCCTTTGGTTGAAGTGACTCACGTGCTCCACCGGATCAGTCCGGCCATTATATATGGTAAAGGTGGGCTGGGTGAACCTCCTGGGAAGCCTCCCCCTCTCAATCCTCCGTGAAAACGGAGATTTAGAAAGCTGGTGCAACGCCCTACTCATGGTATCGTTGCCTAAGCCCCTAGAACGAAGCTTCTTACGTCTACGGGTTGGCTGGTCGTCCTCCTCACCGGAGGATGTTGCGCTGGTGGGGGAACATGACCTTGAACTGTAGCCAGGTCCCCTATCCTTCTCTGAGGAAGAACTAGACGAGGACGGGGAAACCTTACGTTTAGCGCGGCGTAACTTCCTCTTCAAACGATTGATTTCCTTCTGCATGGATTTAGAACCCTCATCATGGGTAGTGCTACCCCCTCCATGAGTATGGCTAGCCCCTGGGTATTCTGTATGGACGCTTCCCTCACGATCCCTACGATGTTCAAGACGTTTGAAATGATCTTCCGGTTGTGATCCTTGTGACTCTGCATGGTGAGAGCCTAAGCCTGCCATAATATCCCTACCTCTTCTAGACTAGATTCCCACAGACGGCGCCAATTGTAAGTGCACAAATGCACCTGGCCCCAAGAACAGTTATGGGCCCAGGCCCAATGAGCCTTAAACAATATGAATTTGTAGAGTGTGGGCTTGAAACCCAGGTTAGAAGTGTGTGGGGATTAAATGACAAATTAAAGATTGCAAATACTTGGAAACAACAAGGGATATTGTAAATCGGCCTCCTCGGACGTAAGCCGAGAGCTGTTCTTATATTATATCTTTCTCCTTGTCTGTTTTCTTTTTTAGATTACAAAAAGTTCATCCCCGTTTCTATTCCAGGTTCCTCCTTAAATACTCCTCTTTTGTACACGTGTTGCCCCACCTCCCCCTTAGCCTAGATATTTCCCTTCTCAGTGCCTTTGAATAGTAACCAGAAGTTTCTCTTCTACTGTTCAAGTGTCACTTCCCCATAAATGCGGCCAGGGTGGTAGGTGCAGGGTCTTTAATGTGGAGGTAGCAGCCTTTATCTTTGACATTTCTTCAACACCGGTGCTTCTGGGGCGTTCTAGGGTTCCCCCCTTTTAACCATTGGCCTTAACCGTGTCATCCCCTAATCTTTACTATGAAATCCCGAGTTCTTCGGTGTTCATCCGAGGGTAAGGTCACCCTTGGCTGGATCCTCGGATCCTCGGCGTATGGGCCGACCCATAGTACTAACAAATTCTAAACTCAGGATCAGGTCGACCTTCCTTAACACGGCCCAAAAGGCCCACGTTCCCATCAGGATCTTTTTGCCCCCCACAATAACTATGTTTAACCTATTGGACTCATTACTAAGGCCAAAAATTCTAACATTATTTTCTTTACTTATGATATAATTTTATAAGAATTTTATAAATGGTTGTTAAAGGCTAGGCACAACTCATCATGTCATTATTATTTGTATTTAAAAGCTAAAACCTTTCCTAATTAAAGGTCTAGTGACCACTTATATTTGTTTTTGGTGCCTTTAAAGTTTAAACTACTTATTTTGAAAACAAGACTAGCTTGTAGCCCCATCCATATGTATGGATGCATTTAATGACGAGTATCCTTATGCTTATGCCTAACCATTTGAATTTCAAATAGCACTAGATGACTATGCTAATGTAGAAAGAAGTAAAGCTCTATTAGTACATCGAACTCATATAAATTTTTGCTACAAGCATATTATATTCATTGGACAAATATATGTTTGATCAAGCTTTTTTTTTTCTCCGTAGTACTAGAACAAGTAGCAAGCAAGAGAGATTGACTCAAGGAAAGTTAAGTTTACCTATTTTAACAGCTTTTAACTTTGTAAGAAGTTTGATATAGGAAGTTAACCATTCTTCGCAAGAAAGTCAGAAATCCTTCTTTTTGTTTGAAAGCATACATAATTCTTGATTAACTATTAGCATTTAAAGGAAAAAGGAATAAGACATATGCATGAAATGAATATAGGGTCTATTTGGGTAAGCTGTTTGAAAATGTGCGTTTTTAAAAATAGCATTTTTAAAATGTGCATTTGGAAAACACAATTTTGAAAATCATAATAAAACGTTTGGCAAAACTTGTGTATAGTATTAGTTTAAAATTGCGTTTCGGTGCAAATTACCAAAAAGGACTTAAAGACTTAATTTTGATATTGATGTTATTCTATCATTTTTTAAGTAGCTCATGAAAATAATAATAATAATAATAATAATAATAATAATAATAATAATAATAATAATAATAATAATAATAATAATAATAATAATAATTGTGGGGGGTAAAAGGACCCAAATGGGCATATGGGCCTTTGGACTGTAGCATGGAGGGCCGACCTGCTCCAGAATTAAACTCTACGAATTGGCCCATACGCCGAGGATCCGTGGGTACAGCCGAGGGCGAGCTTCTCCTCGGACAAATCCAAGAGAACTCAAAACTTCATTATGAAGGTTAAGGCATAACTCTGGAAAGACTGATGGTTAAAGGGGGACACCCAAAACCTTCTAGATGCACCAGTGTTAAAGAAAATATCAAGTGCAAAGGCTGCCACCTCCGCATTAAAGGCTCTGCACCTACCTCCCTGGCCGCATTAATGGGGAAATGACCCCTGAACAGTAGGGCTGAAACTTCTAGTCACAGTCCAAAAAGTATCAGGGAAGGAAGTATTTAAGGGGGGTGGAGGCTAGAGAAAAAGGGGATCGGGAACAAAGAAAGAAACTAAGAATTGTAACTTTTAAGGAAGAAATAGCAATAATACAGAAGTGGTCCTCGGCTTACGTCCGAGGAGGCCTATTTTCAGTCATCTTTTGTTATCTACATCTGTTTGTAACTCTTAGCCCGTTATCAAGTTCTCAGCACTTCTAATCTAGGTTTCAAGCCCACGCTCTACAAATTTTATTGTCTAAGGTTCATTGGGCCTGAGCCCGTAGTTGTCTTTGGGTCCAGGTGCAATTGTGCACTTACAATAATAATAATAATAATAATAATAATAATAATAATAATAATAATAATAATAATAATAATTACAATATTCACTAATCCCCACTAACCTTTCTTTTTAAAAAAAGGTAAATATTATTAAAAGCAAAAACTAAATTAAAATAACCCCCAATTACTTTCCCTTCCCAATGCTAATATCAACCTCAAATAAAGAAAGTGAAAAAGAGATAGCAGAGAGAGAGAGAGAGAGAGAGAGAGAGAGAGAGAGAGAGAGAGAGAGAGAGAGAGAGAGAGAGAGAGAGAGACAAAGATTTCATTCACATGGGCATGCAAACTTCTTCTTGTAAACATGGACAGAGAGTAAGTGGACATGCAAGTTGTTCCTACAAGTAGTGCCTTCTTATTTCCATTTACGATAATGATACAACTGAGCTCGTTCTTGTTGTGAAAACATTCTCCACTACTACTGCAAATTCCGCCTGAGGCCTTGAGTAGTGCTGTCACTGGAAAGTTAGGGAGGTGAGTTTATTTGTTGGCTGATGATTTTGTCATTTAGCAAATGCTTGAGGGTGTTTTAGGTATTCAAACCTTAAAAAGTATTACGAATCTACGTTTTAAGTGGCGTTTTTCAAAAAGTTCGTTGATACTTTAGTTTCAAAACGTGATATATGGTGTTTGAAAGAACGTAGTTTCTAGTAGAATCACAATACCAAACACACACATATTTGCGTTTTTGATAAAAATGCGCGTTAAGAGTTTTAGAACAGCCTATCCAAACGGGCTCATAGTCGTCTACAAAAATAAAAATTTTTGATTTGTGACAAATGGGTTAACTATTTAATCATCTACAAGCAAACTATATGACCAAATTGACAATCATTTATGGTGATGTTTGTAAATGCTATGTACACAACAAATTTTGTTGACAGCCTTTTTCACAGCATATGAGATTGTAGATTTTAATTAGTACATCACTTTTACATGGAACCACCATTGACATCACTCTTATCATACATCAATCACAACTTGTCACCTTATTTAATTGTGGGCCAATCAAAATTAACCACCTAGCTTCAAATAGATTGATCTAATAAAGTGGGATGCATCCTAAGAAACTATTATAAATTAATAGAGGCACCCTTAAGTCATTCAAATGAGATAAAAAACATAAAATTGAGCTTAATCTTAGGTGGGTAATTTAAAATTATCCCTATTTAATATTTATAGAATTATCCTTTGTAGAAAACTAAATGATACTCTTAATTGGATAAATTTTGAAATTGAAATCCAAGCCAATTAGTTTGGAGAGTCCCATGCTCGTCCAAAACTCATCAAAAGGTCCCCCATATAAATAGAAGGGGGATTCATTGTTCAAGGTACCACACTCCCTTAGAGTTCTAGAGGAAGCTTCAAAGCATAGTCATAAAGAGAGAAAAAAAGTGATTTATGAACAATTATAGAATTGTCAAGCGTCTTGTAGTTCAACTTAACTGGTAATTTTTTTTTTTTTTCCAACTAAGATGGCTAGGTCTCAAATCTCCTTACTCCTAACTATTGATGTAAAACATAAAAAACAAAAAACAAAACTCTAAAGATGGTAAGTTGAATTGCAAATTTGCTTCTGAATCCGAATCTATTAAGTTATTTAAGGAGTCATGTGAAACATATGAATGTACATAAACCCACCTGAGTTGGGTTTCTCTCCCAAGTAGGAGTCTTTCTCTCTCGCTTTCTCTAGCCGAGTCACCCTTCCCTTTTGTTTTGTAACAAGGGTTCTTCCTAGAGTTCATCTCCTTTTTTCCTTCCCATCACTACCATGGACCACACGGTAGTGAAGGGATTGTCTAATCTCTGCCTCACAAAGGAGGAAGAAGAGGAAAGTTCTATTAAATCAAGATGCAAATCAAATCTATTGGAGGAGTGTTCGCTTAGTCTATTTGGCCGTTTACTGGCGGACGAAAACCAGAATCTAAGAGCACCAAAGAACACTCTGCAGATGGCATGGAAAATGGGCTCGGATTTACAAATTGTGCATGCGGGAAATAACATCATGCAATTCATATTCAAATCGGAGTACCAAATGAAATGGGTCAAACAAAATGGGTCAAGGAACTTCGATAATAATCTACTATTGTTGTGCAGATGGCGAAGGGGGCTCTCAGCTACAAATATAAATTTTACTTGTTCCCCTTTTTGGGTCCAAGTTTGGGGACTCCCTTTTCAACTTATGTCAGATGGAGTTGGCAGGGAGCTTGGAAACAACATAGGAAAGTTCATTGAGGTAGACTAGTGAGCAAGACAGCCGGATCAAGCAAAATTCATGAGAATTAGAGTGGATCTCCAATTAGACAAGCCTCTTAGAAGAGGGGGTAAGATTGCTAGTGTGGAAGGAGAAAAATTCTGGGTAAGCTTCAGGTATGAAAGGCTCCCAACCTTTTATTTTCTGTGTGGGAGGTTGGGCCATGATGAGAAGCATTGCAAAGAGTCCCTAGATCAGCAAAACCCTAAGCAATACAATGAATGGCTCCGAGCTCAAGGAAACCCAAAGATGGGATCTGAAAAATCAAGGTCAACCAGCAATGGAGACCAAGAAGAAGGAAGCACAGACCAGTTCGAAGGAAACAACCTTGGCAAAATGAAGCTTTCTGCTGCTTCGGTGGCCGACGGTGGTGACAGCCCATCAAGTAGACATGGAAACCAGAGAATTTCAAATTCAAACTCCTGAAGCTCTGAACGAAATGACAGGGTGCAGGGTGCAGGGCGTCACACGTGCTTATTCAACTAGGATGGAACTAGTCACTGATGAAATGTCAGAAGCACGTAATTTGAACATCCACCCTTTAACAGGTTTCCCGCGTGGCTTAAGAGAAAACTCGGGTGCTACTGAAGCTTTTTCATTAGTGGGCCAGCAAGCCCACTCCGAAATTGAAGGTTTGGAAGTTAATAGCCCAATTAAAACCACAGCAGCCCAAACAGAGGAAAAGGAAGGCATGCTTGAAGTCAAGGGCCAAGAAATAGAAGGAAAAATAAAAGCTACAGCCCAATGGAAAAGAATGGCAAGGGAGAAAGGTAAAAATAAAAGCCCAATTAAAGGTGCCCAACTTTTAAGCAGTGGATCCAAGAGAGCGGGGAAATTAATTTTTGAAGAAGAACTAGCAGCTTCTCAGAAGAAGCAACTTGTAGCAACAACTGATGTCCAAAACCAACATGATGAGAGATCGGCAGTGGCTGCAAGGCAGCACCGCCGGGAGCCATGAATCCCTTAAGTTGGAACTGCCGAGGACTTGGGAACCCCCGGTCAGTTCAAGCATTGCACGATATGGTCCGAAGATGGAATCCCAAAATAGTATTTTTGATGAAAACAAAAGAAAAAAAATTGAAGGATGGAAAGAATAAAAACAAAATCGGGCTAACACATGGTCTCATTGTTCCTTGTGCAGGCAGAAAAGGGGGTCTAGCCATGCTGTGGGCTAGAGAGGTTGATTTGGAAATCAAGAGCTACTCTCTAAACCACATAGATGCTGTAATCAATGATGCAAAGAAAAATTTCAAATGGAGGTTGACGGGTTTCTATGGCCATCCGAAGACTCACCGAAGGTATGAATCCTGGCACCTATTAGCTTTCCTAAATAATCAATTGCATCTCCCATGGTTATGTTTAGGAGATTTTAATGAAATATTATCTAACTCTAAAAAGCAGGGGGAGGGCTATTCGATCTCAACAACAAATGGATGGGTTTAGGAGGGTAGTGGATTATTGTGCTTTCCAAGATTTAGGTTACTATGGCTCTGACTTTACCTGGTGTAATACACAAGGGGGGGAAAACAAAATATATCTAAGACTAGACAGAGCTTTTGTCGACTTGGAATGGACTGAAAAATTTGGGGGAATGAAAGCTCTTCATCTGGTCGATTCAACATTCGACCACTATGCTTTGCTTTTTTCTAACCCTACAATCCAACAGAAAACCCGAGTTAAACACTTCCACTTTGAAGCGATGTGGACTAAGAACGCAGAATGTAAAGCCATTATTGAAAACTCATAGGGAATGGACCTTGATCTCAGTACTCCGAAAGGAGTTATGACTAATCTTAGTAGCTATGTTGTAGAGCTGACAAATTGGAGTTTAAAAGTGTTTGGTCAGATTCCAAAGAAGATACAAGAAAAAAGAGATGCCCTAAACTCACTGACCGTACAAGATAAAGATGGATCGCTAAGCACTAAGATTAACTGCCTAAGGTGGGAAATTAATGACCTCCTTAACGGTGAGGAGATTTACTAGGGTCAAAGAGCCAAAGCTCACTGGCTTAAAAAAGGCGATAAAAATACCAGATTCTTCCATGCCCAAGCCTCAGAGTGGTGCAAGCAAAACACTATTTTGGGGTTTTGGGATAGCCAAGGCTGATGGTGTGATGGAAAGGACAGTATTGCTCAAGCTACCATTGACTACTTTAAGAACATCTATACTTCGGCTTCCCCATCGGGGATAGATAAGGTAATTGATGCCATCCCCACATGGGTGACCAAAAAAATGAATGAAAGCTTAAACAGAAATTTCGCTAAGGAGGAGGTTGCTACTACTCTCAAACAGATCCACCCCACTAAAGGGTCTGGCCCCAATAGTATGTCTGCTATTTTTTATCAAAAATATTGGAGCATTGTGGGATGTAGCATCACTAATATGGTCTTAAATGTTCTTAACAGTAATATGTCCATGGCATGCCTTAACAAAACCAACATTGCCCTCATTCCAAAGTAAATAATCCCAAAAAAATGACTGACTTCCGACCCATCAGCCTGTGTAATGTAGTTTATAAACTCATATCCAAAACTATTGCTAATAGATTTAAGGCTATTCTCCCTCACATCATTTCAGAGAACCAAAGTGCTTTCATTCCTGACAGATTAATTACTGACAATGTACTTGTGGCTTTTGAGTTAATGCACTTTCTAAATCACAAAAATGCAGGGGGAGAAGGCTATATTGCTGCCAAGCTTGATATGAGTAAGGCTTTTGACAAGGTCGAGTGGTGCTTTATACAGGGGGTTATGGAAAAATTGGGATTTAGTCAAAAGTGGATAAATCTCGTAATGAGGTGCATTTCATCGATCTCATATTTAGTTATCATAAATGGGCCTGCTCGTGGAAACATCATTCCTACACGAGGGCTTCGACAAAGGGACCCCCTCTCCCCAACTCTCTTCCTCATTTGTACTAAAGGGCTTTCTGCACTTATTCATATGGCTGCCTGAAACCAACTATTAATAGGTATCTCTGTTTGTAGGGGCTGCCCAAGAGTCACCCACCTTCTCTTTGCGGATGACAGTATTCTTTTCTGCAAAGCTAGTGTGCGTGATAGCTAGGAGTTGAAGCATATTCTTCAAAAATATGAGGAAGCCTCAGGCCATAAAATTAACACCGACAAGTCCTCAATCTTCTTCAGCCCTAATACAACACAAGAAACGAAGGATGAGATTTTGGCTACTCTAAGCCCAATGCAAGATACTAGACACTCAAGGTATCTGGGCCTCCTATCCTTTATTGGGAGATCAAATTGCCATTCTAAAGGAGAGAATTGGGCAGAAGCTCGCCGGATGGAAAGGGAAACTCTTATTTGTGGGTGAGAAAGAAATCCTCATTATAGCGGTAGCTCAAGCAATTCCTACTTACACTATGGGTTGCTTCCTTCTTCCCCAAAGCTTATGTGATGAAATTGAAAATATGATGAGGAAGTTCTGGTGGGGCCAAAGGTAGCAAGAAACAAAAATGTGTTGGGTTAGTTGGAAAATAATGTGTAAACAAAAAGCTTATGGTGGTATGGGTTTCAGGAATTTGCAAGATTCAATAAGGCAATGCTTGCAAAGCAACTATGGCGAATCCTCCAAAATCCAAACTCTCTAGTGGCAAAGGTTCTTAAATTGAATTACTTCCCTACTAGTGATATTCTAAATGCAAAACTTGAGAATTCCCCATCATACTCTTGGAGAAGCATTCATAGTAGTCTTGAAGTTATAAGATTGGGAACTCGGTGGAGAGTGGGAAATGGAAAGCTAATCCATGTATGGAAGGACAAATGACTGCCAACCCCATCTACCTACAAGGTCATCTCACCTCCAAATGATACCCCCCAATACCCAATGGTCTCTTCTCTCATTGACCCTATGACAAAGTGGTGGAGAGTGAACATAATAAGAGCTACCTTCCTCCCATTTGAAGCAAACACAATCCTGAAGATACCCTTATGCCATGACCTCCCTGAAGATAAAATTATCTAGATTGAAAATAGCCAAGGGGTTTTTACCGTCAAAAGTGCCTACCATATAGCCTATAATCTTCAGGAATCAAAGGCAAGTGAAGAATGCCCAAATGGAGACCCTTGCAAACCAGTTTGGAGGACCTTAATCTCCCAGCAAAAATCAAGATCTTTGCTTGGAGAGCATGCGTTAATGGTCTGCCTACAATGGAGGTCATAAATTGCAGGGGGATATCTCAAAATAAGATTTGCCTCGTGTGTAAAAATGAAACAGAATGCTTAAATCATGCCCTCCTTTACTGTGCATTCTCATCTTTGGTCTGGAGTCTTTGGCCTAAGAACCCAATGCGCATCCATGGTTTTAAAAAATCTTTCTTGGACCCTGTCATTTTTATTCTTTCCTATGCAACACTCCAAGACTTAGAGCTTTTCCTTACTATTGCATGGGCTATCTGGTCCAATAGAAACAGGTTTGTACATGAGGGTTGTGGTCTCCCCTCTGAACAGGTGTGGCAATTGGCTAAAGGTAATGCTGAGGACTTTGCTTGCTTTGCCACATGGGACTTCAGCCAAACTAGAACTCTCCCGACCAGATGGGTGCCTCCTCCCCCTAGAATCCACAAAATAATTGTTGATGGGGCATCATCAGAGCTGGAAAGTTTCTCAAGTATTGGTGTTGTCATTAGAGATTATATGGGTCAAGTTGTGGCTGCCCTTTGTAAACCTCTTAAAGCTTGCTTCTTTGCTGAGCTTACGGAGATCATGGCTTTGAAGCAAGGTGTTCTTTTAGCTCAGGAGCTCCAGCTGCCTCGGGTCATTATTAAATCAGATTCCTCCAATGCCATTCAAGCAATCCAGGACAAAGCCACGGGCAGCAGCTTTGAGCACCTTATTCAGGGGATCCTTCGGGCTAGTGTTTCCTTTGAGAATTGCCTTTTCAAACACTTAAGCAGAAACTTCAACACAGTGGCCCACGAGCTCGCCCAACACGCTAGAAGATCAGGAACTCAACAACTATGGAAAGGAGTTACGCCTCCTATTGTAGCCCCTTTCCTTCAATCTGATATGTTGTAATGCTTAGTCTCTGTTCTGCTTTGTAGAACTGCTCTGTTTGTCTCTTTTATTTGGTTTAAATCCAAATCATTCACCTTTCAAAAAAAAATGTACATAAACCCACCTCAATTTGATATAATTTTATTTACAAATGTACTAAAGGTGTTCATAGTCCATATTCAACATCTTTGGTTTTTTTTTTTTCCTCATCTAAACTATCTATGTTAAAAACAAAACCCTCTAATATGTATTTAAGATTAAGAGGACAATAGAGAAAATGAGGGTTTTCTCTTCTTCTTTTTTTTTAAGTTAGCATTCTTATATTGTTAATTTAGTTTTTAATTATTTATTTATTATTATTTTTTAAATTTAACTTGTGAAGAATTTGAATTTGAATTGTTTTTTAAAATGTCCTTTTTATATATAAAAAAAATTATGAACATGAATGTAGATTGTGTGTAGAGACTAGGGTTAAGAATTATAAAACTATTCCTATCACATATGCTATACGCATGCTTAGAGGGCTCTCTCTCTCTCTCTCTCTCTCTCTCTCATAAATCCCAATTAAAGATTTATGCACTTGTGACTTGTCAATCATAGTTGGGAGTGGGATCTCATGTGCACGGTAAACTAAATTTAAATTTATGATATTATGACAGTGCCATTTTATAGGTTTTTTTGTTTTTATTCTTCAACTATAGGGTGCTACTTTTTCTTTTTCTTTTTTCTAGCAACCTCATGCGTTTTAGAAAAACCTCAATTGGACATATCTTTTTCAAATTTCTTTTAAAGATTTGATGACTCTTTTTTCTTTTAGGGAAATCATGCATAACTTTTTATTACTAATAAATACCAACAAAATTGACCATTACACTCACTAATGCAATAGTGGATTTGATGAAGTGTTAACGTGTATAGTGTTATGGGCTTTAGGCCCAACTAGATAGATTGCTTTAGGCCCAAAACATTCTTGTAGTACACCTTTACTTGTATTTCACTCTTGTGCCTCCTATATAAAGGCACACATGTATATTCTTTAATTGAGAAATACAATACAATCATTCAGTATTTCTAACATGGTATCAGAGCCACCTTCCTATTGCCATGGTTTTCAGTCCTTACGGTATATTAAGAGCAATCTTTGTCTTCCTCAGTGTTTCTTCATTGCGTTCATCTTCTTTGGCTTCTCACTGCTACTGTCAAATCTCTCTGGTATAGTTATGCCACCGATAGAAGTCGCATCAACACTGCAAGACCATTGCCTTCCTCAAACCACCGTCACAAAGCCAAACTTCATTCAAGGGATCTTCTCAACCTTATCAAATCTCTAGCTTTCATCAAGCTTCCATCTTGAATTTGAGAGGGAGTGTTGGAGATATATTAGCTCATTAGTATAAGCTCAAGCTTAATTCTACTTTGTATGCAAGCCAAGTCTCCCACTTGTACTAGAAGTCTATTAGTCTAGGGTTTAGTGTATTATATATACACATGTTATGGTTTATTGTAACACAGTACTCCACTCTAATATATTATTGATGTAGCTCTTTAAAGTTTTCTCCGTGGATGTAGGTCATTAGGCTGAATCACGTAACTCTCGTGTGTTATTGTGTTCTATACTTTATGCTTTCACTTCTGCATCCATACTAGCATATTTAACATGATATATCAATACTAGCATATTGTGTTTTATACTAAAGTCAAGTATGCCTCTGAACTCTTGTCTCGAAAAATACAATACAATCATTCAGTATTTCTAATATGAAGGATGTTGAAACAAGGTCTTGGAACATAGGTATCATTGATGGTTTATTTGCTCCCAACAAGGCTGATTTGATTAAAAGAATTCCTTTAGCTTGGATGGCTTGCGCAGATGAAATTTTTCTAGCCCTTTACACAACAAGGGAAATATACCTGCAAATCCGGGTATAGGTTCCTCAAGGAATTATATGATGGTCAAGATAGTGGTGAAGAACAAGCTGATACAAGTTTTTGGAGAAAGGTTTGGATGTTGAAGGTCCCAAATAAAATTAAGAACTTCGTTTGGTGAGCTTGCAAAGATTCTATTCCAACAAAGATAAATTTGAGAAAACGATCCATTGCTGTCTTCCGGCTGTGTGATCAATGCTCAATAGAAGAAGAAAATTGTTTGCATGCACTATGGTCGTGTAGAGAGTTGCATCAGGTTTGGTCTGATTCGGGTGGGTGGGGTCATCGGAGCATTTCAGACTATGTGGACTTCTGTGAATTGCTCTTTTGGATACTTGAAAACCATGCTCAGCTTGAGCTCTTCGCCATGACAGTTTGGACAATATGGAACCAACGAAACCAGATTCAACATCATGTCTCAAGTTGCAATACGGGCCTGATTGCTCAAGTGGCTTTGGAAAAACTAAATGAATTTCGTTCTATTCTCCCATAGCCACTGCCTGCTCTCCCACAATCTAAGGTAGTCTGGAAACCACCACCTAGCGACATCTTCATGCTGAATTTTGATGGCACTGTCTTTAATTCTGAAAATAAAAGTGGTGTGGGTGTTGCTATTTGGGACTGCAAAGGACATATGATTGCTTCCTTAGCCTAGGTATTGCCACAAGCATATGATGCTCTGGAGATAGAAGCATTGATAGCCCACCGTGTCTTGGAGTTTGGACTGGAGGTTGGAATAAACGAAGATGTGTTGGAGGGTGATTGTCAAGCTATCACGCATGCCTTGAAGGAAGGAGGGAGTAACTTAGCGTTATTGAAGCCCCTTATCCTTGATACTCTCAATTAGGCCAGTTCTTTTACCAAGTTACTATATTCTCACACTAAGAGAAATGGTAATAACCTTGCCCATAGTTTAGTCGGGCATTCGATTAATGTCGATGACTATGTAGTATGGATGGAGGATGTTCTGCCACCTTTACTTTCTATTGTTCAGGCTAATATAGCCAAGCTTTCTTTCAATTAATAAAATTCCAGGTCTTCTTTCTAAAAAAAAAAAAATTCAAAGCAATCCCAACCTTAGTTTCCAACTATTGCATGAACTAATAATTAGTTTAAAGAAAGTTATACAATACTCCAAGAGAAGAAAACAATATTTGCTCCTCTTAGATAATTAGTAAATCTCACTATAAATTTAATTAGTATGATAACTATCATATGAAATGAGGGAGTACGACATTATTGTATTTTCAAAGTATTGTATAATATCTCCTGGTTTAATATAATTAAAAAAAATGTGTTATTTATTATAAGAAATAAGAGTATTAGAAGTATAACATCTGCTATTGATGATAACTCTTTATTATCAGACCAAGACATCAGTCGATTTTTTATGTAAATGGGGATTAAACCCCAAATCTCTTATTCAACTATTAGAGACTTTATCAGTTGAGCTAACTCGAACTCACTTGATTGACCTTATTATATTTTGACAAAGAGCTCTTGAGATCTCACAATTTTATAAATCACAATTCTATTATATTTTATTGCTTTTAAATTTTATTCTATATTCAGACCTAATATTATAATTATAGATAGTTCCATGCAGTCAAAAACAAACCTAACGGATACTCATTAATAATAATCAAATTTTCTATTCTAAACAAAAAATAAAAGAAAAAAAATTAATATTTTAAACATTCCGGTGCATTGCATTTGCACGGAGGATTAGCCATTAGCTGTTAGATAGTAATTATATTACCACGTTTGTTTAAACACTTAAAACTCTTTTTTAACGCATTCCACGTAGGTCTAAAATTCCACTCTATCATCTAACGCCAAACAATGACTTCACTCATTGAGCTCAACAAGTCAGTTGCATTGCATTTGCAAATTCCGTTCACAAACCTCTCACTACTCTCTCCACTCACGGACCTACACGTAACCCAACTCCGGCCGATCGCCGTCGCCGGTAAAATTTCTCTCTCTCTCTCTCTCTCTCTCCACCCTGTTTGGTTTCATAGAAAGTGTGGGAAAACATATGGAGGAGAAAATTGATATACTTGTTTTGTAAAGTAAAGTGTGGGAAATGTTTGTTCCATCATTTTGATGCTTATGACTCTAAATTGGGTCCTCATATAACTTAA
Organism: Castanea sativa; assembly: GCF_040712315.1. Taxonomy (NCBI): domain Eukaryota; kingdom Viridiplantae; phylum Streptophyta; class Magnoliopsida; order Fagales; family Fagaceae; genus Castanea; species Castanea sativa. The sequence goes on along the minus strand of NC_134019.1, from coordinate 21,079,335 downwards.
AATTCTGCGATAATTTATCTTCTGAGGTTGTAAAGATCATAATTTGGTGGGTTTTTTTTTTTTGGTGAATTAATTTAAGGCTTATTAGTTATTTTTTATTTACTTTTAATCCTATGTTTGTTGGCTGAGGATTTGTAGGAAAAAAATGAAACTAAAACCTTGATTCTGAGATTTTTGGTTGGTTATGATTGAAAAAACACACATGGGTTAGGCTTTAATTTTTGTGGCAAATGGAAGTTTTTCATGGAATAAATTGCAGAATGTGACAGTGAGATAAAACAATCAATGATCACTATTGTGGTCAAAAGTGAAAATTTAAGACAATAATAAATGTAGGCCTGTCCTCTCCTTAGACCTGAAGTTTTCTTGCATAATTTTTTGTTTTTTAATTTTATAGAAAAGATTAAGGTGGTTTGCCATCTAGTTTAGACGGTAAGCCTACTGGACATGCTTTAGTAGGCGTGGAAATAATCTTGTTTAATCCCATCACATCAAAGTGAAACTTCAGTTTTACAAGTGCTTCTCTTTACATTGGATGAACATGGTAGATACTTTCCATCCTTTTCGTTTATAGGAAATGTTTTCTTCCAGGCTTATTTAATGGCATAATTCGCCTTTTCTGTCGCTAGATAGCTTCCTTGGAGGAAATAAATGGGACCTTACGTTTTAGGGTAAATTGCACTTTCTCTTTCAACTTTGTTTGACAATCATTAGTAACTATTGTAGCAAAAAGCACCTGTATTATCAGTTTAGATTGAATCCTGATGTGTCTTTCATGTACTACATCAAGTGTATTCCAAAGTACAGGTATATAACTCATCAAGTCAGTGAATCATAACATTTTTAATTTAAATTTGTGTATAAGGGGAAAATACATTTGATTGTGCTTTTTGTATGAAGTAGTATAACCTCATTTTCAAATTTAAATTAGCAAATTGGATTTTGGATACCTGAGAGTTGAGTCATCCTGTCTGAAAATTGAAATCATGACATTCATCAATTGTCATTATGAAGGGGTTACTTTAACTGCTAATTTTGTGACTTGTAAAGGAAGCAAGCAGGTTAATATCTAGCATCATATTGTAGTTTTAATAAATTAGATAAACTATTATTAGTGGATGAAGTGGTAATGGTTATAACCTCTCACACAAGAGTAGCGTGCTAAGTTATGGTTCATAGTTTTATTGTTCATGTGAATATTATTTACACACATCCCTTAATTAACTGCTTCTGTGTATAATATATGTATGAGATGCTATATTGTTGGTGATTAGGAGAAAAGGTACGTGCAAAAGTAGTACATGGTGATGCTTTCAAATTCTGAGGATTCTGTAATAGGGAGAAAAAATGCTAGATAGTGTGTGTGTGCTGGTGTATCTTTTGTGTGTGTGTGCATGCATGCACTGTGTGTCTGATGTAAATTTTTGAAAGTCATGTAATGGCACAATATGTTGGCTTATACCTATTCCAAAAGGACTGGATAAAATTTTGCATTACGCGTATTTATATCTTGGATTGTTTGAAATTTGTATAATCTATATCAAGTATCAACTTCCTTTTTTGACAGGGGACTTTATAGGGTATGACCTCTTTTGTTTCAACTGAAAGTGAAGTGCTGGCAGAGGAGGATATCAGTGCTGTTGTATGAGGTGTTTTTGTTAAACTTTTTCTGGATTCATGCATTATGGGCCTTACTACAGTAGTTTTACAATGATATGAGATTCAATAGACATGAGAGGCGATTACAGTATTTCACTTCTGAAAATTTCAAATTGAAGAATGGGTTTTTGGTTTTGTTCTCAACCAGACATGAAGTATCTTATCTACAGATACAACAAGTGATAAATTTTTTGCAGCATATATATTTAATGGTAATTCCTAAAATTACTTTTCTTTATGCTAAGTGGAGCCTTGGTGCTCATAAGTTTGGTATACGATATGAAGAAAATTAGATGTAAGGTGATGATCAAGTCATAATGCAGGCTTTCTCTTGCGGTTATTGATGATGGACATTGAAAGCTGCACAGAACTGAATGAGTTCCCGCAGATGCTTCCACCTCCACCTGGAACATTTGTGGATCGTGAAGAACTTATCCAACATGTTGGGGACTTTGCCGTTTCCCAGGGATATGTGGTTACTATTAAGCAGTCTAAGAGGGATAGGGTGGTTGTCCTTGGCTGTGACAGAGGAGGTGTTTATCGTAACAGGCGGAAACCTGCTGATGAATCATCTGCTGAACGTACTCGTCGAAGAAAAACTGGTTCTCGGCTTACAAATTGTCCTTTTGAAGCCGTGGGCAAGAAGGATGATGGCTTGTGGATCCTTACCATAAAAAATGGAACACACAACCATGAACCCATAAAGGACATCTCAGAGCATCCCTCTGCTCGTCGCTTTACGGAGAGAGAAATTGTGCTAATTAAAGAAATGACAGAAGCTGGATTGAAACCTCGCCAAATTCTAAAGAGACTGAGGCAAAACAATCCAGATCTTTTATCAACTCCAAAGCATGTGTACAATGTTAAAGCTAAGCTCCGACAAGGAAACATGACAGGTGTGGTCTTCGTTTGAAGTTGCAAGTCCTCAAGCACTCTTTCTTTGACCTTTTTTATTTTATTTTTTATTCTGTAATTACCTCATTTCTCTAAATCATCATTTTCACCTAGGCTTAATTAAAGAACCAAATTTTGTTAAGCTCTTCTTTCTTTTGAGCCATCTTACACTAGATAAGTCCTACTGAATGGAAATTAAGTGTTAATTTTTTTGTTCCCTTCCCTGACATGCTTGTGGAGATTTTAGAATTGGAACTCAAACTTAGGTTTAGGTATTGCACTTGTTATTTTCCACCAGTGAAGCTAGCAGATGTTTTCAATAGATAGGTTGGTTAATTTGTTGATATCATAGGGAACGCATCTAATGTGGTCATTGTGGTACCCTCATTTCCTAGGTACAATATATTGGAGTATGTTTTGACATATTCTTTTGATAAAATTTAATAATCTTGATGCTGAGTACTGCTAAGCATAGGTCAAAAAGGTATGGGTGCTTTTTAATGCTCACTGCAGCTATGTTAATGGTTAAACAATAATTACCACCATCTTCCCAATGTACTAGGGTTGCACCCTTTATGCTCTTTTATGAACACATTCTTTACTTATCAAAAAATGTTTGGCCAGATATATGGTCCCTGTAGAACATGGTTGCTACATATTCTTATGAATCTCAGGACTAATGCTTGCCTATTTTTAGAATGGAGCTTCATTATGTTTGTGTTATGTGTATTGAATTTATAATTATTTATTATCTAGGAGGCCAGCTGGTTAAGTGACAAAATAGGTTCCTGAGCCTTTGCAGGGTTAGCCAATAGCTGTTGGATCCAATATTGCCTTGTTTTTCTTTCCTCCCATTCCCCCCTTTTCTTGTGTTCAATTGATGCTAATGAATTAAATGACAGCGGGCTTGATATAAATTATTACTTATAAATAAATGTGGTAATTACAAGCATAATTAGGTACCTTTATGCAACATCAGGAGATATCATTATAGTTGGCCAATTACTAATTGCCATTCCCAGGTCAGAGAGCTGCCCCAAAGGCTATATGATTCTGTTTTTTAATTGCTAAATCTCTTCATACTCTTTGGTTATGCTTGGGAATTTCATTTCCAAATGAGGAAGTTCTGGCTGTCTATAGTATTGAGGATTGTTGCCTTCGTCAATTTTTTGATGGTTTTGGAATTCAGGTTAAACTTTAACTGTTGATTTTTATTTTTTGGATAGGTAATAAGAATTTTATTGATATAAAAGATCATTGTGTTCATGATGATGAACACTCTAAAAAAGAAAAAATGACTGCTTATGGCCACATGAGTTCAGAATTGTTAGAATTAAAACTGGAACTCTTTTCCCTTTTACCTTTTGGTTTCTTCAGAGGGCATTATTTAAGTAACATTGTAAATCTGTTGTTTATAAGATGATTAGTCTGAGAGAGTAACAATCAATTTTTTGCCCTCTTTTCAGTTGAAAACCTTAGAAATTCTCTGCAAATCAGTAAGTATATGTACAACCTATAGCAAAAATTTATTTAAAAAAGAAAAAGTGTGTCAGTTTCCTTACAGTGGAAGATGGCATGCTTATGTTGCAGTGAGGAACTTCAAGTCATTGAGACCTCAGAAGTCTGCTGTAAGAAACAATTATCTAGCAGTTACCGAGCCATCTTGGAGGCAGCGCAACCCTCCGGTAAGCTTTGATGTTACTCTGCTCAAGAAGTTTTATCCTTACTACTTGGAGGAGAGCAAACCGTTAAAAGGAAAATGGAAATAATCTATTTCTGTTAATGCCTACTGAATTTCTCTGTCTTCTCTCTTTCTTTCTCTATTCCCCCCCCCCCCTTCCTAGCCTTTCTTTTCATTGGGGTTTTATCTTATTGTATTCTTTTTCTTGTAATGCATATCAGAGGGTTCCCAATCTCATTGGAGGTAGATTTGTCGATTCACAATCATTTGTATCTATTGATGTTTTGAACCCTGTAAGTGTAAAATATGCCTTTAAAACCTAATTTTCCAGGATTTTTGTATCAATTTTAAGTCAATAATAAATTTTCTTTTTTCCCTAATTGATAGGCAACACAACAAGTTATTTCTCAAGTTCCTTTAACTACAAATGAGGAATTCAAAGCCGCAGTTTTTGCAGCAAAACGGGCTTTTCCATTGTGGAGAAACACACCCATTGCGACTCGTCAGCGCATCATGTTCAAGTTCCAAGAGCTAATTCGCAGAGACATTGTTAGTGATGGGACTTCTTTGTTTGACTCAAGTCAAGTTACGACTTTTTTGTTGATCTGTTATTAGTTAATATTTATCATACCAATCTTTTTTCTAGGATAAGCTTGCAATGAATATTACTGCTGAGCATGGAAAGACATTAAAGGATGCATATGGTGATGTGTTACGTGGGCTAGGTTAGTCTCTTTGTGGTCTTTAAAAGTTCAATAGATGTTGGTTATGCTCTTACAAGGTTTTTGATTATCATTCATAGAGGAGGTGGAACATGCTTGTGGATTGGCAACCCTTCAAATGGGGGAATTCGTTTCCAATGTATCTAATGGTATTGACACCTACAGCATTAGAGAGCCGCTTGGTGTTTGTGCTGGGATTTGCCCCTTTGACTTTCCAGCTATGATTCCTTTATGGGTAAGCTCACTATACTTCTGTTTTCACTATTGCTCTTTGGTTCTTAGTAGTAGTTTTTGGTCTAGGCTGTGTACTCTTTTTCTGCTTATGAATTTGGTTATGTATATCACTCATGTTGCCATTTAGAGAACAAGTTTGTTGTTAAAATCACGTTGGGACAGTAATTTATCTAATATTATTTTTAGTGTGCTTTTCTCTCTTTTTTTTTATATATATATATATTTTATATCTTAAACAAAATAAAGAGAAAAAGGGGGGGGGGGGGTGTGGGTGGGTATTTGCTCTTTATTGTTGGATTTTGTCAGGTGAATGAAGACTTTTGTGAATTATTTTTTTTTTTTTTAGAAGAAAGACTTTTGTGAGTTAATCAGGGCTTATTAAACTGCTTAGGAATGGCATTATGCTTATAACATAAGAGCTGGAGAAATATGCTTTGAACTTGTGATTGGTCTCACTGACAAAAAAAAAACAATAAAAAGAAGGGGTAATTACATAATAAACCCTAGAGTTTGACGTTAGTTCCAAATTAAATCCTAAAGTTTCTTTTTTTGATGAATTATTATTCATACCAAACAAAGGTTCACAAATCATTTAGCAAAAGCTGTACATCATCCAGATACCTAGGTAGAACTTAATGCTCAAGGTTTGACTGTGGCAGTAGATGAATTTGGTAAGAGGCGGGTGTCTTGGCAACGTTATAGGGGAGATAAGCAAGCTGTTAAGTGGGTGGCACGTGAGGAATTTTCTGCCCAGGTTGTGAAGGAGGGAATGGACAATGGGCCTTTTGAAGCCCATGCAGTTAAGTGTTGCCCAGGCCCACTGTTGACTAGCCCATATGTTTTTGAGGCAGGGGCCTGTTCCAGACAGTCAGAACTTATACCCAGCCCAGGTCTTATAGGCCCATTTGCTGAGGATGGTAAATTAGAGTCAAGCACGTCGGGCCTGAGCACGATCTCGAAGGGTGCGACTGTCTCAGCGAGCTCGGTGCTCGGTTCTCTACCACCAAGGAGGACAACGAAGGCTCCGGTGGATTCCATAGGCTCGACTCCTCCCATATCGGCGCTGGAAGTTTCTGGCGGGAGTGGATCTTGCGATCCGGTGAGTTCGAGCTGCCTTACCCAGCCTCCTACAGTGCCGATATTGACGTCGGAAGTGGTGCAGGATGTTTGCGAGGTGGGTTCGTCAACAGTAGCTCCGATATGTACTTCGGTTGAGCCGGCAGTGATGAAGGTGATGTCTTCAGGGGATTTGGTTGAACAGTTGGTGGAGATGTCGTCATCTCCGACGAAGATGAAGGAGGAGGATGATGAGTTGTTGGGTCCGGAGGTAAGGGCGACGGAGCACGAGGCCTCTGATGGTAAGATGGTATTTAAACATCCTCCCACTATTAGGGAATTGGTTAGTGACTTGGATAAATCATGGGGTAATTCCAAAGAATGGATGCTACAATTGCGAGATGGTCGACAAGTAGTGATTCCGTTAGCTCTATATCGATCTCCAGAAAGTGTGTCGGATTGCTCAGTCACTGATGTAGAGGCTGTAACAGGTAATGACACTGTTATCATTGACGGTCAGATAATTAGTTGGGCAGAGGACTGTGATGGGTTAGTTGAGTCTTGGTCTGTTGTTAAGGAGGCAGAGGAGGAGATGGGGGATTTTGATGAGAGGTTGATGTCTTGGGAGTGTAGTGGCAAGCCGTTAGAGGTGGTACCTTTGGCCACAGAAGTTCCTTTGGATTTGGAGTGTGGTTCTGAGCGGGGGGTTGGGTGTTTGGAGTCGGGTGATGGTAATAATTTATCAATATGGGTAACAAATCGGATTAAGGCTTTTAGAAAATCAGTGGGCACCTCGTTGGAAGGTTTTGAGGAGCAGATTCCAGGATTGCTGCTGGCTATAGAGGCCAAGAAAAAGAATAATAAGCTTAAGGCAGTAGATGATCTTATGAAGCACGGTAAGTCAGGGCAGAAAGGTCAGCGGGAGTTGAAAAATTTATTGACATCTCTGAATGTTGAGGTTGGTTCAACGAAACCGAGGAATATAAGTAAGGAGAGGGCTGTGGTGGTTCATCAATGAATTTGAAGATTATTTCTTGGAATGTTAGAGGGCTGAATGATAGGGATAAAAGGCTTCGGATTCGTAATTTGGTAAGGAGATGGAAGCCAGATATTATTTGTATTCAAGAAACTAAAATGGAGTTGATAACTAGAGATGTGATTCACAGTTTATGGAGGGGCCAACATGTTGATTGGTCTTATCTAGGCTCTTGCGAAGCTTCTGGAGGGGTGTTATTGATGTGGGATACACGGGTTGTGAATAAAGAGGAGGAGGCTGTGGGGCGATTTTCAGTTTCTTGTAGATTTACTAGTGTGTCAAATCAGTTTGTTTGGGTGTTTACTGGTATCTATGGTCCTAATTCTGTGAGAGATAGAAGGTTCTTATGGGAAGAATTATTTGGCTTGAATAGTTGGTGGAATGTTCCATGGTGTGTGGGTGGTGACTTTAACGTGGTTAGGTTTCCTTCTGAGCGTGCTGGTTCAACCTCTTTTACTAATGCCATGCGGGAGTTCTCCAATTTTATTTCTGAGCTAGGTCTCATTGATATTCCGCTTCAAGGGGGATCTTTCACTTGGTCTAATACTCGTGAAGTTGCTTCGAAGGCTAGGCTGGACAGGTTTTTGTTTTCTGTAGATTGGGATGATAAGTTTCCGTCTGTTTCTCAACAACGCTTGCCTAGGCTGTTATCTGATCACTTACCGATTGTTCTTGAGGGTAATTCATTTCAGAGCGGTAGGAGGCCATTTAGATTTGAGAATATGTGGCTGAAAGATGAGGGTTTCGTGGAGAGGGTGCGATCCTGGTGGGCATCTTATAATGTCCAAGGAGCTCCGAGTTTTGTGTTGGCCTATAAATTGAAGCTTTTGAAAAATGATTTGAAGAAATGGAATGTGGAGGTTTTTGGAAATGTTGAAGATCGGGTGAGAAAATTGTGGCAAGAGCTTCGTGATTTAGAGATGATTGAGGATAGTCGAACTTTAGTTGCGGAGGAAAGGCTGGAGTTGGAAAGAATTCGAGGTGAATTAGAAAAAGTTACTTTGATGGAGGAAATCTGTTGGAGGCAGAAGTCTAGAGTCCTTTGTATTAGAGAAGGAGACAGGAATACCAAATTCTTTCATCGTATAGCTAATTCTCACAGAAGAGTTAATTCCATTGATAGGCTTATGGTAGATGGTGAATTGTCTTCAGATCCGGAGGCTATAGCTGGTTGTATCTCTCATTTTTATAGGCAGCTATATGCTGAAACTGTGGCTCATAGACCTTTACTAGATGATGTGGAGTTCTCTTGTATCTCAGAGGATGATGCAGTGTGGCTAGATAGGCCTTTTGACGAGGAAGAGGTGTTTGGGGTGATTAGTGATTTTAAGGGTGATAAGGCTCCTGGCCCGGATGGCTTTTCTATGGCGTTCTTTCAGTCTTGCTGGTCTTTGTTGAAGGCTGAAATTATGGCAGTGTTCCAAAACTTTCATACTCAGGCTGTGTTTGAGAAGAGCCTTAATGCTTCTTTCCTTGCTCTTATTCCCAAAAAGGTGGATGCTGTGGAGATCAAGGATTTTCGGCCTATTAGTTTAGTGGGTGGGATCTATAAGATCATTTCTAAAGTGTTGGCTAATCGTCTCAGAAGGGTGGCACATGGGCTTATTTCGAATTCTCAGAATGCATTTGTGAAAGGTAGACAGATATTGGACTCTTTCTTGATTGCTTCAGAATGTATTGATAGTAGATTGAAGTCAGGTGTTCCGGGAGTGTTGTGTAAGTTGGATGTGGAGAAGGCTTATGACCATGTAAGCTGGGGTTTTTTAATGTATATGCTTCAGCATTGTGGGTTTTCAGAGAAATGGAGAAAGTGGATAATGTGTTGCATATCTACTGTTAAATTCTCCATCCTGATCAATGGTACTCCTTCTGATTTTTTTGGTAGTTCTAGGGGGATTCGACAAGGGGACCCCTTGTCTCCGTTGCTATTTGACATTGTTATGGAGGGGTTGAGTCGATTGTTGGATGTGGCTGTTACTTCTGGTCAGTTCTCAGGCTTCTCTGTAGGTAATTCAGCTGGTAACTCGGTGATGGTGTCTCACCTTTTGTTTGCTGATGACACTCTTATTTTTTGTGATGCTGATTCTTCGCATATAGCTTGTTTGAGAGCGATCCTAGCTAGATTTGAGGAGGTCTCAGGCTTAAGGATTAATTTGGGGAAATCTGAGTTGGTTCCTATAGGGGAGGTCTACAATATGGATGTGTTGGTGGGGATGCTGGGTTGTAGGCTATCCTCTCTTCCTTTGAGATATTTGGGGCTTCCGTTAGGAGCTAAATTTAAGGAGTCGTCTATTTGGAATCCTATTTTGGAGAAGATGGAAAGGAGATTAGCAGGGTGGAAGAGGTTGTATCTATCTAAGGGGGGTAAGGTAACTCTTATTAAAAGTACTCTTTCCTCCTTACCTACTTACTTCCTTTCTCTTCTGCCTCTTCCTGGGAAGGTGGCGAATCGTATGGAGAAGTTACAGCGAGATTTTTTGTGGAGTGGTCTTAATGGTGACTCTAAATTACACTTGGTCAATTGGGCTCAGGTTTGTAAGCCGTTGCAGGATGGAGGGTTAGGTATTAGAAGATTGAGGAGTTTTAATGCTGCCTTACTTGGAAAATGGTTATGGAGGTATGGTACGGAGACCGATGCTCTATGGAGGAGGGTTATTGCAGTGAAATATGGGAATGATTGGGGTGGTTGGTGCACGAAAAAGGTGACCAGTGCTTATGGTGTTAGTTTGTGGAGACATATTAGGAGTGGTTGGACATGTTTTTCTAAACTCCTTATGTATGATGTGGGTGATGGTACTCGAGTGAAGTTTTGGAAGCATGTATGGTGTGGTGATCGTACTTTCCAAGAGGCTTTTCCGGAGCTCTATAGTATTAGTACGACAAAGGATTATTCAGTAGCAGAGGTTATGTGTTGGTCTGGTGGGAGGATTCATTGGGATGCTAAATTTCGTCGTCCTCCACAGGATTGGGAACAAGAATCCTTTGATCGGTTTATGGATATGGTCTACTCTTCGACGGTACGGGGTTTGGGTCCGGATCGGTTGTGTTGGAAGCCAGCAAGGAGTAGAGGTTTTGAGGTTAGAGGTTTCTATCGTTCTTTCTACCCTCCTACCACCTTACCATTCCCTTGGAAGTTGGTTTGGAAATCGAAGGTACCTCCAAGGGTAGCTTTCTTTTCATGGTCTGCTTCTTTAGGTAAGATTTTAACAACAGATAATCTTCGCAAACGACGAGTGCTAGTTCTGGATTGGTGCTATATGTGTAAGAATTGTGGAGAGTCGGTGGATCATCTTCTTCTTCACTGCCCCATTGCTTGTGAGTTGTGGTCGTTGGTGTTTTGCCTATTTGGAATTCATTGGGTTATGCCTCAGAAGGTTATTGAGTTGTTTGAGTCTTGGCAGGGTAAGTTTGGAAGACATAGAAATATAGAGTTGTGGAGAATTGTGCCTCATTGCTTGTTATGGTGTATTTGGCGCGAAAGGAATGAGAGATGCTTCGAGGGCTGTGAACGCTCTATACTAGAGATTAAGTCTTTATTCCTACACACTCTCCTCGATTGGAGTGTGGTTTTTTGTCATTTTTCTTGTTCTTCCCTTCCTGTTTTACTTGATCGTTGTAATCTTGGTTATTGATTTATGCCCCCATAGTACATTCCCAATGTACTCGGGTTGGCTGTTCTTCATTTTTTAATAAAATTTTCGTTACTTATCAAAAAAAATAAGAAACACACCCTGACTACAAAAAGCCTACATACTCAAAAACACAAAGTGACTTCTGCAGACACAGTCAAAAACCTCTGCATCACAAATCTAAGTAAGTACTTAACACCCACAAAATAAATGGATCTCTCCGCTACAGATGTTATTACTTGCTTAGTGCAGAGATGAATCCCACAATAACAGCATAGCACCATGTTCCTTATAGAGTTCTTGAACTGCCCTTTAGCAACAACTCAGCACTTGACCTCCCAAGTCCTAGCATTGTGTTGACAATAGCACATGGTATACAACAGCCCCCATACTAATTTGCATATAATTTCCTTCTGACTTTCCCCTTTATATATATATATATATATATATATATATATATATATTAATAATATTTTGTAGATTCCAATCCACCAAGCTGGACCACTCAACCTCAGGCTTCCTAATCAACACTTCTTCATCACCTCCTCCTAGATTGTCTTAGAAAACCCACACCTAAAGAACAGATGGTCCCTGCTTTCCACACAACCCCAACAATATAAATACGGAGAGGGTCACCTTTGTGGCTCCATTTAAGTAACCTGTTGCAGGTATTCAATCTATTCCTAAAAGTCAATCAATTTGTAAAGGCATGACTTGCAGTTGCAGCCAAGAACTAGATCAATTTCCACCAATTTACTTCTAATTTGACTTTAATTTAACCCATCAAAAAAAAAAAAATTGACTTTAATTTCATTCCAAGTTTCAGCAGTTGTGTACTCTCTTGATTTAGCTGGAATCTAAATAGGTTTATCCCTCCCTCCAACCCCAACTTGCTCTGAAATTAAATAAATCATTAGACATCAATGGCTTCTATGTTCTAACCCCAATCACTGTAATGATCACACTAGGCACATTGACTTCCATACTACTTTATGCATCACATACCATCCCATGTGACCATGTCCAAATATGGTCTATAGCACTCCTAAAGGATACTCCCAATCATGCCAGAGAGAAATATGAGAGTTTTACCCCCTTCAAACCTTATAAAAGGCCTTGCTCAGCTCTTAAGTTCAGAAGTTTCCTCTTCCGCCAACTGCAGCTATGAGGGACTTTCACAGTTCAAAAATCCTGAAGTTTCAATTGCATTATTTTTTACCCTATTGTTTCAAAAAATTTAGTTGAATCTTTAGTTGGCCTCTATTAACCCATGAGATAATGAGGGGTTCTAGAGGGGCTTCACTTCCCTTGGAGGAACATATGGAGTTTAAGGTATCTCAAAAGATTCTCACATGGATAACAACATTGGATAAAATTTTAATGGTGGATAATATACAGAGATGACGTGTGTTTGTTGTTGCTTTGTGTTGTATGTGTCAGAACAGTGAGGACTTAGTTAATTACCTTCTTCTTTTTTGTTCAGTGGCACAAGATATTTAGTCTTTTGTGTTTGCATTATATGGCGTATTCAATTAGGCCGAAAATGGTGATACTGGATTGCTGGCACGGAAGATTTCATTGTCATAGGAGTTCAAAGATATGGAAGGCTGTTCCTTTATGTGTAATATGGAGAATTTGGTGGGAGCAAAATAGTAGAACATTTGACGGTGTCAAAGACCCTAATCACGTTATTATACAGTCCATGTTGAGATGTTTGTATGCATAGATGACTACCTTGGGTAGCATCCCTTTGTATTCTTGTTTAGAGTTTTTAGATCTTTTGAGTTTGAGGTCCTAATTCTTTAGGAGTAGTTTGATTCACAATCTTTTGTGTGAAAAATCTCCTTCAGGGAAAAAAATCTTGTAATATATGCGTTCTAAAAAAAAGGAAGATACCAAAATTCCTCCATATGAATTATAGGTAATGTTTCAGCACCTAAAAGGCTCACAAAATAGCATAAAGTAAAAATAAAGGAAACTTGCCATTGTTAGATAAAATAAAAGTCCAGTGTGCATTCATTTTGAAGCTACAAATCTTAATTGCAACTTCATGGATTAATTTGAAATCAAGGTCAGGTATATTTTATATTTTTATCTTTTAATCTAATTACCCATTCAAAGAACTGCTACAAATTTGTCTTCAAGATGGAGTTAAGAACATTATTAGTAATTCAATACAGCCATCGTTCTGCATCATAGTAAATTTTTAGTATTTTTATTGTATTTCAAACTTTATTTGGATTATGAGGTATTCCATGGATTTTTTCCCCTCATTTATAGATGTTCACAATTTCAGGTCTTAAGCTGTAGTTCTTCATTTTATTTTATTTTTTTGGGGTGTTTCCATATGCATATTGTGTACTTGGGATATGTCCCCTTTTACTACTTTCATTAATTATACCCCTTCCCCCTCCCAAAATAATGAAGAACTAAAGAAAGGTTCAATAAATTTTTCATGGGTTTCAATGGACCAATTGGAATCTCCTCCCTACCTTTTTTTCTTGTGCAGATGTTTCCTTTGGCAGTCACATGTGGCAATACATTCATTCTGAAGCCGTCAGAGAAGGATCCAGGTGATTATCAAATCCTTCCTAGTATTGTAATATATGAGATCATGGAACTTTTGCTCCTCATTACTATGATGCACTAAATAGTAGAGTACAAGGGATTAATAACTCTTCTTTGGTCTCAAATGACAACATGTAAAAAAACAACTATCTTGAGGAGGATCACTTCGTGATATGTTTGGTGCTCAGGATAAGAGGGCTGATAGTTTATAAATTATCCATTTTGTAGTGTTGGTGTGAACCAAATATTGGACAAATGTATCCTTGCACTTCCTATATATTATAAAAACTATATAAAACAAGGGTAGGGAAATGATACTTTGCTGAACATCCCAACAGATAGAAGGGACAAGTAATGCCATGGATCTTGAACTTTGGTCTTGCATTCTACCACTGATCTAATTTTGTAGTTGGCCAGGAATGGTGTGTGGATGGACTTGTGGTGAAACTGAGCTAGATTTGGAGCAGCAGAGGTGAGGGCTTGACAGCATGGCATTTAAGTTGATTTGTTTGGTTGTAGGTGATGGTGGTTATGAGGGAAGCAATAGTGGAGATGATCTATGGGTTTAAATTGGTAGTGATGGAGATAGGTCTAGATTTTGATATTAACATGTGGCAGTGGTAGGTGAAGTAGATGGGTGGTGTTGGTCAATCCTGAAAGGTAGGGTCCTCTTCTCCCCGTTATTCTTAGAGTTCCTATTATTTAACAAAGGGAAGAGGCAAGAAGGCTGAAAAAAGGAAAAAGGAAATCATATCCAAACTCCAATCCTTTCATGCACCAGACATTGAAAAGGATATATTATGTCCCTTAATATGACAACTTATTTGTCAAAAGGGGATTTGAAGTATGTTGTTTTAAGTTTTTCCTGAATTCACTGTATGTTATGGATTTTTCTTAACATCCACACAAGAGGCATCCAATTAAAGACCTAAAAGAAAGTGAAAAACCTGATACCTAATATCTGTAGCCAATAGGAAATCCAAAGATAAATTTCAGTCTATGTGAATTGAAATTGTGTCAATTACATTTCATCAAATGTGTGGAGTGCTCAGCATTTATAATATGAATGTATGTATGTATGTAACTTTTAATTTTTCCGTGGTAGGTAAATTGTCAGTTTCTATTTTTGTAATTTGTTCATTTCTTATAAATTTCCTTTCCCATTAGGAAAAGATTTTGTGTTTCCAATGACCAGAAAATAGAGGTCTTTTGAGATTCTAATGCTTTCTATCTTGGTAAGTAAATAGTCATTGTAAAAAATGAAAGTAAAGCTACCAGAGTAAATGGTACATCTACATAGGCAAAGCTACAAGCAGTCTAGAAAGTGTTCGATTCTAATGCTTTTATTCTTAAGAATTGGACTTACTAGCTCATTCATTGTGCATGCAAATGACATTAATATGCACACATTTGTGCTTAATAACCTACTTGGTGTGTGTGTGTGTATACTTTTCCAGGGGCTGCTGTAATGCTTGCAGAGTTGGCTGTAGAGGCTGGTTTGCCTAATGGTGTCCTAAATATAGTTCATGGCAGCAATGTAAGGCTTCTAATAATTTTTTATCAGATTTTGTTCACTCCATTGATACCTTCCTTGAGTATGGGTATATGTAATTGATCTTTACATTAAAGCCATCAGTTTTTCCCATTGAATACATTGCAAAATTGTCTACTTCTGTTTGGTCAACTATGCCTTATGATGAACATGGTTTTATCTTTGTGCTCAACCAAAATTGTTTGATTTTGATGCTTTTTTATGATGCTATCTGCCTAATCACAAATGGATTTTTTTCTTCTTCTCTTTCTATCATCTTTAGCTTTTCACTTTCTTCACATTGACTTGGGACAGGAAATTGTTAATGCTATTTGTGATGATGATGATATTAAAGCTATCTCATTTGTTGGTCCAAATGTGGTAAGTTATTCCTTAGCGTTGACAATGATACAAGTTGCAATTTGTTACTTCTATTTGGAGTTTTTTTGTTCTTTCTTCATTGATAAAACAGTATGTCATTTGTTTTATGCATATCTGACAATGAGCAACATGGTTGTTTTAGGCTGGTAATCTTGATTCTTGACATTGTTGTTGGTCATACCATGTGTCTTTTACTTCAGATTGTTGATCAGTTATTTATGTTTTGTTCAAAGGCGGGCCCTTACGTATATGCAAGAGCATCAGCAAAAGGGAAGCGTATCCAGGTACTTCTATTCATGCATATGCTTTGGTAACAAGCCTGCAGTTTCTCGAGCATCGTGGTTGCTGTTTTATTAATGCAGTAGTTGAAGTCAATGAAAATTGGCTGGCTGACTGTTGTCTTCAGTCCAATGTTGGAGCAAAAAATCATGCAGTTGTCATGCCTGATGCAAGCATGGATGCTACTTTAAATGCGCTAGTTGCTGCTGGTTTCGGTGCTGCAGGACAAAAGTGCATGGCACTTAGCACAGTTGTTTTTGTTGGA
This sequence comes from Castanea sativa, assembly GCF_040712315.1. Classification (NCBI taxonomy): domain Eukaryota; kingdom Viridiplantae; phylum Streptophyta; class Magnoliopsida; order Fagales; family Fagaceae; genus Castanea; species Castanea sativa. Next base: position 21,063,400 of record NC_134019.1, on the reverse strand, counting down.
GGCTTAAATCCATGGTATTCTGCTTTGCTCCCTTGCTTATCTTTGTGTTTTTTGAGTTCGTATTTGTTGAATCCAAACTTTGTAACTTTGAGCAATGTGTATCTCTCTTTCTTAGGAAGGTGGTTCACTCTATTGTGACTAATTTTATCACATCCTATTCCATTTAAGGAATCGACAATTAGGATCTCTATTTATTATTTGAATAATTTTAATAATTTTAATATGTAATAGTAGTTTTATTGAAAATAGTTTGGAGGGCATTTCAAAGTCCATGGGTATTGGGTAGTACACATGAGAGACACCAAAAAATCAAGATCTAAAATTGCAGTTCTCTAAAAAGTCCCACAAGGAGTGAAATTTTTTTTTGCTAACAAGAAGTGGGGGAGGAAGGATTTGAACCCAAGTTCTCCTCATTGGAGAGAACAGCCAATGCCACTAAGCCACAAGACTCTTTGCGATGTTTAGAAATCCCTTTCGACTCATATACTTATCAAAAAAGAGTCAAAACTTCTGTTTAGGCAGGGAAAGCTTGACCCTGTCAAACTTTTTATTATTTCTCTTGCTTTCTCTCTCTCTCTCTCTCTCTCTCTCTCTCTCTCTCTCTCACACACACACACAATGAATGAAAAGAAATCCATGTCCACTCACAAAGCAGTCTCAAGAATAAAGACTTTTGTTTAGGCAGGAAAAGTTCAACTCAGTTGGATGTTCTAGTCTCTATCTGCCTCTCTCTAAAGATACCCATGAGGCATTAAGGGGTTGTCTTTCATTCCACTACTCCTATACTGACTGAAGGACCCTTTGCAGAAACAAACCTACAATTCCAGAGCTGTCTGAGGCATAAACCATGTAAAGCTAAACAAAGACAAAATTAGAGACCACATCTCCCTGGAAAAAGAACAAGGGATTAATACATGATCCACCAATTAACTGTTTGTACACATATAGCACTAATTTACATTGATCGTCCCCCAAGTTTTCAAATTATCAATAGTGAGATTCTTCCCAACGGCAGCTATCCACGCAAAGAAAGCCACTTTCTTATGCTACTTTACCTTCCAAATGCCCTTTCTTGGATAACAAGTAATTGAAGCCTGCTTAACGTCCTATGCTGTTTAGCTTATGTGGTAAAAGTCTCTCCAGTTTTAGACCCCCTGCATAGGTTATAGCCCCTCTGTAGTGGGCCTACGGTTAATGTGTATTGTGCACCTAAATGAAAAAGGTAAAAATAAATTTATGTTTCTAACATATGTTTTTTTTTAAATAAAATATATTTATAAGTAAGTTTCTTACATATGTTTAGATTGCTTTGATAATACTGCTTCTTGGATTCAGTTAGTTGATAGAGATCATATGGCATGGTGTAAAGTGGTTTGTTGTAAGAAGACTTCATTATTTTCCAGGGAAGATAAACTAGTGGAGCATGCCAAAGCAATTAAAGTAAATGCTGGAACAGAACCAGATGCAGACCTTGGCCCAGTGATTAGCAAGCAGGTGGATGCATATTATTAACCCTTGACCAATTTAGCAGCCTTAAAATCATAAAGAGAGTTGTTGATGTGGCAGTAATTTTCTCTTATAATTCAATAATCATAAATTTTCATGACATTGTGTGCTTTGCACGAGGCATAAGTTTATTCACTATGCATTTGTTATTTTGGATGCGGAAGTAGAAGCACTTTGAGCATTTCTCATTCTACATTTAAATGTGTCTTATTTATAATTTCATATTCTTCAACATTCTTTTTTTTTTTTTTTTGAAAGGGAACATTCTTAATTGTTGACAGGTAAAGGAACAAATATGCAAATTGATCCAAACAGGTGTTGATACTGGTGCAAAACTAGTCCTTGATGGAAGAAATATTGTGGTATTGTCTTATGTTCTGCCAATTTAATCTTTCAATTAGGATAGTTTGTTTTTGTTTTTGGATGTGTTGGTGCCTCTATTTATTATGTTGTTCTATTAATAGTTCTCTAGAAAGGATAAAGGATGCAACAGAAAATTTTAAATGAGGGCTGGCAAGGTTATTCTCTATAAGTCTGATTGTCTGGAACTAAATTCTATCATGTAGAACCTGGTAGGGGTGACTGAAGCACTTGGTTTCAATAATTAAACCTTCTTCAACCTGGCATGCCCAGTTATTTAGGCAGAACTCAATTTTAAATTTTTAATCAAGATTTTTGCAAAGAGATCTAAATATGTGAAATGTGCAAGGATTGCGGACAAGCACAAATGTTTGGTTGTAAAATGTATGCAAGAGAAATGGAAGCAAAGAGTCATTATTTTTAAATTCAAACACAATATTAATATTTTGGGTAAATTACAGCAACCGCCCTAGAGGTTTGGAGAAATGTTAGGGATGTCCACCCCCCCAGTTTCAAATTTGACACTCCATTGATTGAGGTTTGTGATTCATATAACAGATATACTATTTCACTCTATGGTCATTACTTACAATAACAAAATATGCTGTTTTCAAAATAGATTCCCTTATAGACTAACCAAAGGAGTGAACAAACTAAGCAGTCCTTTTTTAGCAATTGGATGAGTTGGATAATTAGATGGTTAAGTTATAATTATTTTTTTTTAAAAAGTCATTGTGTATCTAACCAATCGGGCATTACAAGAGATAAATAGCTCAAGAGAGCTATTTGAGTCAGAACTTGAAGGAGGATGAAAGATAGATCAAGAGAGGGGAAGGTACATAAATAAAGGGAGAAGCAGAGATAGGAAGTGAGAGGAAGAAACAACCAGAAAAAGTAAGCTTGCTCCACGCTTCAAGGATATCTTCTGGTGTTCTGGAAGATTCTCTTTCATTTATAATTTTATATACAAATGGGCTTAACTGAGAACTCAGGACTAACCAAAGGCATAAAAAATGGTCTTCAAACATTTTTCTTAAATATATTTTTTAATTTATTTTGTTAATGATGTAAGCTGATAATTTCTTCAGGGGGTGGAGTGACATTTTCAAAGTGAGGATGCAAGTCTTTCATATTTCCCAAAACCTCAAAGGAGGTTGCTGTAATTTATCCTAAGAACAGAATTTTCTTCCAAACTAATTTGGAGGAACTTTTGATCATTCACATGTACTTTTTGATCATTCACATGTACTTTTTTTTTGGTAGGTAGTATCCACATGTACTTATAGTCACATGACCTATTTAAAAATGACATAATGAATTGTCAACTTTGTATTTATCCTAATATTTTTAAGTAGGATAGAATTACGCCTTTTGGTGAGAAAGGTTAATTCCTTTGGAGGGGTTCTTATCTAGAGCCCTTCACTTCCAATGGCTGTAAAATTGTCCAACGTGACATGGCATGGATGACTCGCAATTCATTAATGCTTTCACTTGTTAAGACAGAATTTATCAAAAAAAAAAAAAGTAGATACATTACATATTAAGGGGTTAGGACACAACAATATATTATGAGTCCTTATATCAGTTTGACACCAGTATTCTTTCTGTGTTGCTCTCTTTGTTAAGGCTATACTGCTATTATTTTTTAACATAAATCACCAACAATCAGGAATATATTTCAAAGTTTTATCCCTACACACTTGGCAGTAATCAATCTGTCTATTATCATATTGTAGTATGAGTTTAAGAAGCTTGTTTATAGCTGCAGTTTTCTTTGTGGTTTGATAAGCTTCTGGACCTAATGTATGGTTTTGATTTTTGGATGACAAAAAGGTTCCTGCATATGAACATGGCAGTTTCGTTGGTCCCACCATCTTATCCAATGTCGCAACAAATATGGAGTGTTACAAGGTATCTCTTACAGTGTTCTAGAGGCAATCATGCATTGTAGTGGAGTAGAGACATGAACCTAATTGAAGACTTCGAGTATGTTTGAAACAAAAGGAGAGGAGCAGAGAGGGGAAAGGTGGCCATAATATGTTAATTTTATTATTGTTCTGGCCACCCTTCTCTCTCCCCTCCTCTCTGCCTCTGTCCATTATGAAGTTAGATGACACTTTGTCTTGGATTCTGCAGGAGGAGGTTTTTGGTCCAGTTCTTCTTTGTATGCAGGTTGCTACAATGCTGCTTATCCCTCCTTCATGTTTCTTCAGTTAGAGTTGTTGCTTACCTGCTTAAAGATGTTAAGATACATTTTTCTTTGTGCCCAGGCTGACAGCATTGAGGAGGCCATTAACATTATTAACAGACATAAGTATCCTCAAATTTAGCTTCTCTTGACCCTCTTTGTAGGAAGAGAATCCTTTAAACCTGTAATATTCTTATACCTGTGAGTTTCCCTCTTACAGGTACAGCAATGGAGCTTCTATCTTTACCACATCTGGTGTTGCTGCAAGGAAATTTCAAACTGAGATTGAAGTTGGGCAGGTAGACATCTTTTTGCAGCATGTTACAAGGCAAAAGGACAGGAAAAATATTAAAAGACTAAATTTGGATAAACTCCATGTGTTTCTTGTTTGGTCCATTGTCTTGCACTGCCCTATGCCCACTCTTTTAAAAATCTGAAGTGCTTTCAATGGGTGGAGTTTTAGGACAGTAGTTGTCTCCACAAATTTGGCCCGCATGTTTTGTTTGTAATGCTCACTGTATTAGTTGATGAAATTCCCTAATATTTGTTATACACTGGTAGTTTTTTTATGAAGTATTAATTTATTTTTTCTTTTAAGTTGGTTGTCATATTTTTTGCTTTTGTCACATGAACTTGGTTTGACTCAGGTTGGCATAAATGTTCCCATCTCTGTTCCGCTGCCTTTTTCCTCATTTACTAGCTGCAAGCCATCCTTTGCCGGTGATCTCAATTTTGATGGTAACATTTACTTCTTTCCACCTTTTTTAGAAGCAATCGTGTAGAGTATCGGATAGTTTGAATTTGTCATGAGACTAAATTGCAGGCAAGGCTGGAATTCAGTTTTATACCCAGGTTAAGATGGTGACTCAACAGTGGAAGGACTTACCGGGCAGCAGTGGTGCATCCCTGCTAATGCCAAGTTCTTAGAGGTTATAATGGACATAAAATGCAATGTATATATGTATATAACGCACACATTTTTTTAGAACAGTATTATTAATGTGAATCTTTGATCACTGTGTAAATATATTTTTTAAGATCACCCAGAACACATGTAGCCTTTACATCTTTGTGTGTAGCACAGGTGAGCACTCCCATGGCATGTTTGGATGTATCAGGGATTTGCTTCATATAATGTGATGTTCCAGTATTCCAGATATACTGTTGTTATAAGTTTTATTGTTATTATTATTATAGAAGTTGTTTCATGTTTCATGTTTCATGTTTATTAGCGCCATATTTAGAGGTGTTGCTTTGAAACTGTGTCTAGAATTAGAATGGATTTTATGCCCCTTGTAACAAACTAAACAAAGAAGGCCAGTCCGTTCTTCAGGTTTAAGCTGGAGATCAGTATAAGGTTTACATGAGATTTAAAGTTTGATAAAAATCATCAATATATATATACATAGAAATGAATTAGCCAATTAAGTAAATGCATATATTAAATATCTATAGTTGTGCATTAATTATTTATATATACTGAATTTATATAATTAGTTTATAAATTTTATATAAATCAGCTAACATTAATAATTATTAACTGATCCTATAAATAATTAATGCACAGCATATATGAATTGCATTAATTATTTGTATTAACTGATTTACTTGGAATAGTAATAATTGATTTATGATATGACATTCTTTTTATCTTTTTTTTTTAGTATCAAAAACTTATGTTTAGTTACTTTGAAAACATTTGACACAAAATCTGTAAGGGCACGAGAACTCACAGCCCAAGCCCACTGAAAATAGTGAGATAGGAATTCTTAAATTCGGTCCAAATCAATAGATACTTGTATAGAGAGTGGAATGAACAAATTTGGGCTTCGCCTGAGGACACAGATAGAGAAAGAAGGACCAGAGGCTTAAGATTAAAATATATAAATAGATCTTTACAAGCTTGCCCGAAGGCAATGTTCTTAATTGTTACAAATATTCTTCACACTCTCTCTCTCTCTCTCTCTCTCTCTCTCTCTCTCTTAATTATTGTTCTATCTATGATTCTTCTTTTTCAATTCTTTCTTCGATCTCATTTATCTGAGTCTCTTTCCTTTATATACCCTATGGAATCTTGCATCCTAGCCTTCCATTTTTAATTTTTCCAAATCTCCTTAGAACACTTGTCCTATTAGATGTCTAGTGAAGGTGGTGGAAATAGCTGTTGAGCTATGGATCTATTGTTCAGGTCACTTCTTCATTAATACAGCTAATAAAGCTGTTGCCAACCATTTAATGCGAAGGAACAAGTGAGATTTTTACTAGAAACTTCCCACAAAGATCTCATTCAACCCCTGAGGCACTCACTTGCACCCATTATATGCCCCAAGGACACTTCGTTACTTCCCATTCTATCCTTGGACCACCTCACTCCTCAGGCTGTGAATACTCCTTCTAGAGGAACAATTGAAGGCTATAATAGTGCTTTCCAGCTTCGGTCCTCGGGCCCCCACAAAATTTATAAAAAATAAAATCTCGGTGAATTAACTAAATTTAATCTTAATTATTTAGATTTCCTAACTTCTTATAGTAATATGTATGAACTCGATTTCCACGTCAAAATGTCACCACTCGGAACTCGAGACTCTAAAACTCAAGTTCCTTCATTGAACTCGAGTTTCAAAGCCTCAAGATGTTAGTTTACAAAATAGTTTCGCAAATTCAACAACTAACTAAATTGTTTCCAAAATCATGTTAAATGCCAAAAAATCCCTAAATTATACTCTTAATTAAACTTTGTACCCTAAATTTTGGTTTTCCATCCAAGACAATGGTATAAATTGTATAATTGACGACGGGGTATAAAGTGTACCACGAGTTATAGTTTAGGGTGTAAAATATAATTTGAGTTATAATTTTGATGAATAAAAAAAAATACCGTCAAATGACTAGATTTTCAAAATTCACATCTGATAAAAAGATATAAGAAAACTTCGAATAATTTCTCTCCAGATAAACTTTAAAAAAAAAAAAAACAAAAACAAAAACAAAATCGACAAATGAAAGAATCTTTCATTAATATAGTGTTATCCTGTATTGCTGAATCATCACGTGTGAGCTGTGATATACTACCTGACAAGATTGTTAATACTCAGATAAATCTCAAGTGGATGATTTTCCATTACTTAGATAGATTTACCACCGAAGAATACAAGTTGCACAATTACGAAACAATTTATGGTAAAAGGTAAAAACATCAAACTTATGCCTAGAGAATTTAGTGCCATTGGCATATGTTAGAGTCAGATAAGTGCTTGTAAAATAGAAAATGTATCACATTTTAGTCAATTAAGTCTAAAATTTGCCCTCAGCAGTTTATTTAAAAGTTTTTTTTTTTTGGAGGTCATTTAAAGTTGTGTAAAGAGTAAAGACATAGAGTTGTTATAGTAACGGTTTAAATTTATAATGATACTATTTATTTTGCATTTAATTTTTTATTTTGCCTTTATGTATCTCGATAATGAAGAAAAAAAAGTAGATAGTGGTTGTTGTGTGTAAAGAAAAAGAAACAGTATAAAAAAAAATAAAGAAAATTGATGTTTTAATAAAATATAGTGTAAAATAGATAATCCGATATGTGGTGTTTTGAAAATGGAGTATTTAAAATAAATAAATAAAGTTCTTATACTAAAATAAACAAAAATTTTTGCACGAGCTCAAATGTTAATAAAAGAATCTAACTTTTCAATTGATGTAATAACTAAAAACTATATTAAGTAACTAGAATTATATTATAAAATATTAGCCTCATGCCCTCATTACATTTGCTTCATGCATGCGATCGGGGTCTTTTTTTATTTTATTTTATTTTTTTCTCTCTTTTGGTATTTAGTGTCATAATTTTTCATTCATCACAATTTGCAATTTACACATTTTTCTACAAATAATAGGCATTGACTCATGACCTTGTTTTTCACAAGAATTTCATTCTATTTTATCTCTCTTGTTTCTATATCATTTTCATTCTAGAACCTATCATCATTGACAAACCAATTGCAATAAATTAAATTAAATAACTACATTTTTCTACTTGAAATTTTATTCACAGTTACGAAATTACAAAAATAATGCCAAAAATTTTTTAAAAAAAAAACTATTCACACATGTAATTCACTCATATACAACAAAAACAAATAATAACTTTTAAGGAGAATTGCAAGGGAAAAAAGGGGAAAAAAAAAAAAAAAAAACAAATATGGTATGAAACCATGTCATCCCTTGAACCCTTTTCGTGTTTGACTTTGATCTCATTTGGTCTTCTAGTTCCCTACTTCCCCCTTCCCCCCACCCCCATAAAACCAGATATACAAAAATTGCCAAGGCTCTAATAATCCTAAAAATAGTTATAATACAATGTTTATTATTTAAAATATTTTTCTTACAATTTCCATAACAAATAAATCAAAATCATATATAGCAATCAAAATTATATGAGTAATAAAACAATAGAAAAAGATATATTCAGATTAAAAAGGGGGAAAAGGCCTAAATTTTAGGATAGTTTTAGGATAAATTTAAAAATAGTTAGCTAAAAAATACTAATATGAGTTGTTTATTTTTTATTAAAAAATGAAAAAGTTGTATTATACTTGACTAACATGAGAGAAAAAAAAGGGGAAAAAGCTATTTAAGACTATCTAAAAAAAGCTATTTTATTTTTAAAATTTGAATTTGACAAATAAACGTGCATGGGGAGGAAGAATTTATTTAGCTAAAACTGAAAATTTTTTGTTAAAAGTACTGTAAATAAAGATAAAAATTTATTGAAATAGTGTAGTGCAACCCATGGATAGTACCAAAAAGTGCAGTGAGACTCATGAATAGTATCAAAAATAAACTGAATAGTAAAATAACTTGGCAAAAATAATCAATGCTAAACGCACACTAAATAGATGAATTTTGGTACTCCAAATGGGATATATATATATATATATATTTTTTTTTTTTGGGAAGAAAAGACAATTGCAAGGTTTGAGACGACCTAGAAAACGCTTGAGCATGTTATTAGTAGTACTAATAACATGATTCCCTTGTTTGGGTTTTATCATTTGGCATACCAAAATCCCTCAAAATCATATATTTGGAAAGTTTAAATTGATGGTTAGACATGTAAATTTATTAATTTAAAAAATCCTACATTTTTGATAAATTTAAAAAGCAGTTCCATTCATGTCTCTACTTCTCCACCTTTCTTTGTCAAATTCAAATTTAAAAATAAAATAGCTTTTTTAAGACAATCTTAAACAATTTTTGTTTTCCTTTCTTCGCTGACGTTAGTCAGGTATAATACAGCTTCTTCATTTTTTAAAATAAAAAATAAACAATTTAGGCTTCCCTTTTTCATCAGAATAAGACACCTCTCCGGCTCTCCCCAGTTCAAAGAAACACATTATTAAAAAAAAAAAAAAAATCTCATGTTTAAACTATTTTGAATACACTATTTTTTTAATTAATTATTTATTTTAATCCAAAGATAACCTCTTATTCATATTCCTTAAAATAGACACTCAGTTGACAAAATCAAATCAAATATAAATAACTGTGTTTCTTCCTCCTGTTTAATCTAAATAAATAAATAAATAAAAAACCTCATCTTTCTCTCTTAGAGGAAGGAGTAGTCTTTTTCTTACAAGGTAATTCTCTCAGTGTTATTTTTAAAAAATTATTTTATTTCTCATATGATTTTGATTGTTGTATGTGATTTTGATTTATCTGTTATAAAAATTGTAAGTAAAAGATTTTAAATAACAAACATTGTCTTATAACTACTTTTAAGGTTATTGGAGTAATTGCTGTTCTTGTATATTTGGTCTTATGGGATCAAAAGTAAGGAACTAAGGATCAAATAAGATCGAAGTCAGGAAATGAAAAAGATTCAAGGGATGGTATCATTTTCTTACCCTATTTGTTCCCCCTCCCCGACACATTTTTTTTTTCCTTTTTCAATTCTCCTTTTTTTAATTGTATATGAGTAAATTAAATGTGTGAGTTACATTGAATTTATGCCAAGAGGTTTTAATTCTATAGACTTCTTAATGTGTTTTTAAGAAAGACGTATAGGTTCAAATCATCTATCCAATTGTTTTTTCTTTTTTGTTCTTTTTTTGAGAGAATCTCTCCAATTGTTGTAATAAGTATTTTTTTTTTTTTTGCTAAACTCAATTGTTGTAATAAGTAAATAATATCTATATTAAGTAACTATATATTATGTATAAAAAAGAAGAAGTAACTATATATTATAAAATATATAAGATATAGTATTTATATAGGCCAATTGCACTACAAAACTGAGAGAGTTAGTGCTGAGTCTGCTGACTGCTGAGTCACAGCCTCGTAGACTATCCGAACATAAGCATCATCAACATCCTCGAAGTAAAAAATGTTGCGGTTTTCGATTCAACGAGGTTCATTTCATATATCGAATTTCATTTTCATTACCAATTCAATTCAATTTGTTTGTTGTTTTTTTTGGTGGTATTGGTGTTGGTAGTTTAGAAAATATAATTTTGATTGTTGTTGCAGTGAGGAATTTGAACTTGAAGGCTTTGAGTTTAAGGCCTCAAATCTTCGCTTTGAGAAACACCCATTTCTCTACGGCCACAGAGCCCTCTTCTAAGCAACCTAACAGTCTGGTATTCTTAAAACATACATACATATATACACACACACACACACGCACACGCACACACACACGCACACATGTAACTTTACTGAGGATTGTGTTTTCTTTTTTTAAAATTTAATTATGCTTATAGAATGTTAAGTTTAGCTATCAAATGGAGTGTTAATGGAAGTGTTTTTGGTTTTTTTTTTTTTTTAATATTTAAAAAGCCTGTAATTTTTGTGGAAATGAATTAAAAGGAGTTGATGGGAAATGGTATTTGGGTTGCATAAAATCTGATTAAAGATTCAAAATTTGATTTTACTTTTTGGACCAACAAATTTACAATTTTGTTTGTTTGTTTGTTTTTGTTTTAGAGATCTAATGAGCAATATCACAGTGAAGCTAAGGAATTAGAATTTCACAGAATTGTAGAATGTATTTGTCCAACAAAACACAGCCAGACAGTGTTGATGCTTATAGAATGTAATATATGCTATTTTCTCATTTTGTTTTACTGGTCTTATGTTATCAGAGGGTTCCCAATCTTATTGGAGGCGCATTTGTTGATTCACAATCACTAGCTTCCATTGATGTTATAAACCCTGTAAGGATCTTAAGATGCACCATACTGCTTACTTTTACATTTACTACAGAATTATAGCATATTTTGCTTTTTGGTGGGGGTCTGATTTGGTAATAGGCAACACAAGAAGTTGTTTCACAAGTTCCACTGACTACAAATGAAGAGTTTAAAGCTGCAGTGTCTTCAGCAAAGCAGGCTTTTCTATCATGGCGTAACACCCCAGTTACAACCCGTCAGCGTATCATGTTCAAGCTTCAAGAGCTTATCCGGAGAGACATTGTAAGTCTGTCAGAGTCATTGGTATATTTGGTTTTTCAAAATCAGTCGATTGACAAATTTGGATCACTCTGTTGTTGTTCCAGGATAAGCTTGCCTTAAACATCACAACTGAACAGGGAAAGACATTGAAGGATGCCCAAGGGGATGTGTTCCGTGGGCTAGGTTAGTGTGTTTTCTTGTCACTTTGCTCTTTTCTCTTTAAGAGGATTTTGTAGTCACTTAGTGACGATGGACCTCTTTGCTGTCTTTGTTTTCCTCTTGTAGAGGTGGTTGAACATGCTTGTGGAATGGCAACTCTGCAAATGGGGGAGTATGTTTCCAATGTATCAAAAGGAATTGATACTTACAGCATTAGAGAGCCACTTGGCGTATGTGCTGGGATTTGTCCCTTCAACTTTCCAGCAATGATTCCCTTATGGGTAAGCCTGCTATATGTTTTACTCCCTGTTACTTACTTTTAAGACTGGTCCATTCCATTTCCCATAATCATTGATTATAGTTTTGCTCTAGGGTGTAGACTGCATTGCTTATTTGAAATCATAGGCTTGTTATGACAGCTACCATATGGTTGAATTAGGTTGAGAAATTCAACCAGAAAAGTTGTGATTAAGATGGAGAAAGCACTTAATTAGAGTGAAACCTGGTCAAACACACTCTCTCTCTCTCTCTTGCACGAGAATGCATAAATGAATGAGATTTTTCTCAAAACGAAGGGAAAGATTGTTATGCAACAAGCATAAAATGAACACAAACAGCTGCAAATTGAAGCTAAAGTACACTGGTTTAATAATTTTCGAAACAGTAAGGCATGCACCAATGGACACAGCTCCTGTTTAGATGCCTCTTTCGTTTTTTTTTTTTTTTTCATTCGCCAAGCTTGACTCTAACGTCTTCCATAACATAATGCAATAGATCCATGGTAAAGTTTTTTTCCTTTCAACTTTGATTGCCCATTTTAACACATTTTCCCAAAAAGCAGGAAAAAGTTAGGTGCTCTGTATTTTATTTTGCTTCTGCAAAAAGCAAAAAAACACTATTTTCCTTAAGTTATTATTTCTCACAAGCATAAAATCACTGGTTTTTATTTATTTTTTATTTATTTTTATTTTAATTGTAATTTTTCTGGGTCTTCATTAATTAGTTTTTATGGTGCTTAAATTGTAGCTATTCATATCTCCCAAGAAGAAGATAATTTCTAAGTGTTGGTTTTATGATAATTTTGCAGATGTTCCCAGTTGCAGTTACATGCGGGAATACCTTTATATTAAAGCCATCTGAAAAAGATCCAGGTAATTCTGATCTTCTTCTTGGTAGTGTAGCCATTGAACATTATCTTCTTCATGATACTATGAACTATATAATCCTAGAAAAAGGATTCAAAATTTTCTTTCCCCTTGGATCTATGCAAAAGAACTTATTCTGTTGTGTTGGTGCTTATAGCACATGAGCCTGCCTGCATAGGTTTGTGAAGCACCTGGGATTGAGGATTGTTGAATATGCCGGAGTTGTGACCAAGTTTTCACAGATGGATTAATTTTTTAGATGCTTGATATTAGATTTGTTGAGCCATATAGCTGTTTGAATTTATAGATCTAAAACTGCCATTATATAATATTTGCTTGTTTGCTAAAAATCCAATGCATACTGTTATCGAGAAAGCAATAAATAATTTTCAGGCCTTTTTTTTGTTAAGTGAAGTTGGGTTTCCAAAATTGAAGGAAGAATATTCTACTAGCTGAATTTCTTAAGGCAAGCTAGAGTAATTATGCAAGTGAACCTTGTCTTAATTACAGAGATGGATTTGTTCAGAAGGATCCATACCTTCTAGCATAGCACCAGTATCATAGAGTAATTGATCATCTTTTTTTTGGATGAGTATCATAGAGCAGTTGATCATCTACACCCTTCGTTCTTAGTTCTTTCCATAGGGCTTATTGAAGCCTCAACTGCTGTGATGAGGTTATGCATGTGTGAATTATGCATTGCTATCTTTTTTCACCCTGACCTAATGTGTGAATTATGCATTGCTATCTTTTTTCATTCCATATATGAGGCTATAATTAAATTGGTGTGCATGTTAATTGAGGTTACCTTTCCATGTCAATATATATATATATATATATTTCATATTTTTGTTGTTACGTGTGGAAAAAAAATTAAATTTTTGTGCTTCTACTTGGAGTGATTTGTATATTTTTTTTCCAGGGGCTTCTATACTGCTTGCAGAGTTGGCAATGGAGGCTGGTTTGCCTAATGGTGTCTTAAATATCGTGCATGGCACCAATGTATGCTCTTTACTTTAATGATTGTTACTAGCTTTTGGATCCCGATAATTGTCCATATATTAATGCACTCAAGGACTCATGTGGGATCTTTTATTGATCTGTTACTTTTAAAATGATAAAGATATAAAGTTGTGATTTCAATGAGTTTACTATCTGATGGGTCTATGACATACAGCTTATGCAGTATGAATCTTTTTTTTTTTTTACTAATCTGGTTAAATAAATTTTTTTTTTTGGAAGACAAACTTGCAATGCTTTGGTGATTTGATGTCACTAAATGTCGCATCTCCTAAAGAATTTTTTTTCTTAGTGTCCTTCATTTTATGGCAGGATATTGTTAATGCTATTTGTGATGATGAAGATATCAGAGCTATATCATTTGTTGGTTCTAATACTGTAAGTTATCTCAAAACATTAATTTCATGAATCCAATTTCTATATATATTTTTTCATAGTCTGTACCCTTTGTGATCCTGTTATGCGTCTTTAAAATTTGAACAGTTCAGGCTTACAAAGTAGTTCATATAAGTAGAAACAAATACTTATATGTCATTTGGTTTCTTGTCCAAGGGATGAAAGATTCCTTCTGTGACTACATAACTAAATAGTCAGCCCTTGATTTGCTGACCTACAATTTCAGTCAGCTCCACTAACTGAACTCAATCTTTTAAGGTCTGCATGATGTATAGGACAACACTCAGCATGACTTCGAAACTGGGTTTAATTTCCATTGAGATTTTAACTATTTTAGTTTTAAATTGGAAGGAGTAAATATAATCTGTAGGGAAAATGTAGCTTTTGCCTTTATGAGTTGTTTGGTCTAGGTTTATTTTTTCTTTTAAGATAATTTTGTTATGAAAATTGTAGCTTTCTTCGTTCTCACGTTGTTGTGAGTTGTGTCAACAAGCTGTATCTTAAATGGCACCTTCTGACTTGTTAAAAGAGGGTTGGGAATGAAGTAATGGGTCAAGACCAGCGGGTGTGTGTATAATTTACCAATTAAAAAATAATAATAATATATATAAAAAAACTCTCACATTGTTTTTTCTTAACATTGATATTTTCCACTGACCACCTCAATTGTCCCAAAAATTGGTGATTAGGACACTATTGCTACTTTTGCATGGCCTGCATCATGATGGTGTTCATACACAGTTGTTTAAATTCAGTCCGAGATTTATTATAAAAAAAAATTGTTTATGTTCCTCCATTGTATAGGTGAAATAGAATAGATGGTCAGCTTGGCTCTGTTCATCGTAGTTTTGTTGTCATTGGAGCTTATTTATCACCTATAATTTGTAACTCAATGTATCTTAAGACTCTTAGCCATATTCTTACATGATATTCTTATTCTTTTATCAAAGGCTGGTATGCACATATATGCAAGAGCATCAGCTAAAGGGAAGCGTGTTCAGGTAAGCACCATTTCTACTTTGGCAAAAAGCATTCCATTCCTCTTATGAGTAATGTGGTTTCTTTTATATGCATGCAACAGCTAAAGTTGAATTGAACTCACTATTTTTTTTAACTATTATCTTCAGTCCAATATGGGGGCAAAAAATCATGCAATTGTCATGCCTGATGCAAATGAGGATGCTACTTTAAATGCTCTAGTTGCTGCTGGTTTTGGTGCTGCTGGACAAAGATGCATGGCACTCAGCACAGTTGTTTTTGTTGGAGGCTTAAAGTCATGGTAAAATGCTTTGTTTCCTGGCGCATTCTATTTCTTCATTTTTATGCCTTTAATATTAGTCTATCTTTTATACTCCTATCCTGGAAATCAGAGGCTCCATGTCATGTTTGTTATACTGAAGGTAGTGGATATAGAAGTTTTCTAAATCGAGTTTTGACCTTCAGTAAGTGCATGTACCTGTAAGAAATTGAAACGCTTCATCTACTCTCATCTTCTTAACTTAGCCAACAATTTCTCTACTTTTATCTTTAAACCATCCTTGATCAGTTTGCAAGGTTTCTTATCTCATTTTCTATTCTCACCTGTTACCCATTCTAATATTGGATTCTGTAATTTCCTTTTGCATTCTCCCATTTTACCCACTCCTATTCTGATAGCAGGCTATTATTATCTTTTTTACTACCCAGTTCTATGTTTCCTTGGTCTTATAATGGAGACTTCTTCTCTCCATTATTTTAGACACTCCCTGCCATAACATGTCCTCATCCTGCAGTGAATTAAGTTTTCTAAAGGAGTCCTAACAATTATAAAATTTCTCTGGAAGCTGGAGTTATCTTCCCTGAAAACAAAATCTTAATATCTAGACCTGGAGGGTCTTCACAAAATGTCCCCATTGAGGATAATGAAGTAAGATATTTGATTTTCTGATGTATGTGAATGTGGCATTAATGTTCTGAATGTAAGGTTGAATATGTGTTAAATTTGCATGTGTATATAGCTTTCAAATTCATCTTACATCCAAAGGAGACAAAGATGAGTATGCTGTCAAAACTTCCTGTTCGATTTCTTGTTTTCTGGAGAAGGATAATTGAATTTGCTATTATGCTAGGCATAACACCTATCTCATTTTTATGGCATCTATGTGGTAGAAAAATAAATGAAAATTAACCTAATAAATATTCAATGAACTATGATTCTATTCCTCAACTTTTACAAACATGTGTCTCAGTATGTGACTTATAGCAAACCTGTCAGAGACAGATTTCATACCTGCAGAGATGTTGTCTTGAATAGGTATTCCATGCATTTTGACCTTCAATATAAAGCAGGTTCTTTCAGGACTTTGAGTCCGTTGATTTACATGGATATATTTTAGTCTAAACCTTCAAAAATAATTCATTTTAACCTTTTCAGGGAGAATAAACTAGTGGAACGCGCCAAAGCTCTTAAAGTAAATGCTGGAACAGAACCTGATGCAGACCTAGGTCCAGTAATTAGCAAACAGGTACGTACACAATTTCCAAATTTTTACCAACTTCAGACAGCTTATTCTGGCAACAAATGAAGCTGAAAACTTCCTTACTTTCCATTATTTTTTTTTGGATTCATTTATGAAAACTTCTATTTAGCTGTATGAGTAGCAGCTTATTGGTACTTCTTGGTCTACGTTTGAATCAGTCTTCAGTGGGTTTCAGACTGGATTACCTTTAAATTTTACTTGTATTTACAGGCAAAGGAACGAATACACAGATTAATTCAAAGTGGTGTTGAAAGTGGTGCCAGACTGGTCCTTGATGGGAGAGATATAGTGGTACTTTTTGGTATCTTTAACATTCTACTGTCTTTCTGTTTGTCGTACCAGAATTTTTTGTAGCTTCTGTAATGAATAGTGGATGATATCTTGTGTTATGCAAGAAGAAACAGTATATGTACTTTGCATCATAGCTGGAAATAGTAAGAAGCAGGAATTGTGGTGAATGAAAGAAGCAATTGGATGCATAAGATTTGATTTGGTAGGTGATTGAAGGAACTTTTATGCATAGGAAACACATTAAAACAGTACAAATAGTCGGTATCTTTTGATCCTGAACTGTGTACGTCGTGCATACTTGGGTTACTCTCTTTTTTAATGTTTGAATAAAACTTTTATTACTTATAAAAAAAAAAGTTGGTATCTATAAAAGCTTAACAACTTAAATATGACTTTGAGGAAGCCCCTCTACAATTCAGACTTGTTTAGCTTAATATCAATTTGAATTGCCTCTGACATTTAAGCTCTCAGTTAGACATGAATGTAAGTTTATGGGCCTCTATGAACTTGGGCAATTTCATTGCATATCTATCTGAGTAAGTTTAAGCATTAGATTTGTATGGGTAATTTATTTCATCTTTCACTCTCTTAAATTAATTTCTAAAAACATAGAAGTTGCAGCTGTTTTGGTCATATGAAACCAAAAAAAAAAAACCCCTGGTAGACGCATTTCTTTCTCAAGAGTGATAATTGGTGCTTGACAAGGTGGTGGTTCCCCATTTGTTTAATTTCAGCATTTCAGAAACTGGTCTACTAATCAATTTATTAATGATTGACAAATAGGTCCCCGGATATCAGCATGGGAATTTTATTGGCCCCACCATTTTATCAGATGTCGCAGCCAACATGGAGTGCTACAAGGTATCCCTTTTCTTTTAATCCTTTTCTTCCCATATGTTGTCAGAAGAACCATGTTTTTCCCATTGGATAAAAAGAGCTGAACTGTGACTTCAGAACAATGCTGACGTTTTTCTACCTCTGCATTTGCAGGAGGAAATTTTTGGACCAGTTCTTATTTGCATGGAGGTGTGTTCATTACTCCATTGTTTTTATCAATCAGGTTATTGATTGCCTAGTATGGAGATATTAACATACAATTTTTCTGTCCCTCTCAACATCAGGCTGACAGTTTCGAAGAGGCCATAAATATTGTTAACAGAAACAAGTACTTCCTTAAATTTTCTTCTCTTGTTGTATATATTACCATACTTTTTCTAATTCTCTTAAAGAAGTATTACATGTGATTTGTATGTGACTTGTACTTCTGGAACAGATATGGCAATGGGGCTTCTATATTTACTACATCTGGTGTAGCTGCAAGGAAATTTCAAACTGAAATTGAAGCTGGCCAGGTAAGAGTCACTTCATCAATTATTATGTCTTAGAGCTTCGTACAGATTAGTTTTCAATTGCATGGCAATTATTTATCAACTCTATGAACCACTTTTTCTGACACCCTTTTCACCATATTTGTGTCATTATATATGATGGAAAGATTTAAAACTTTGCATGATTTGATAAAATTACTGAGCTGTATTGGTTTCTTAAACTATAGTTTTGCCACTGCCAGTGCTTTAAGTGGAATACATAATTCTCAACTTTTTTTGTTTTGACTCAGGTTGGCATCAATGTTCCTATCCCAGTTCCTTTGCCGTTCTTCTCATTTACTGGCTCTAAGGCATCTTTTGCAGGCGATCTCAATTTCTACGGTAAAATATCTTCCTTCCTTTGATCTGTAACTTCATTTTTTTTCTTTCACTGTAGTGGTTACTTGTAGTTAATTGATTTTTTTATTATTTAATTTTCAGGCAAGGCTGGAGTTAATTTTTTCACCCAAATCAAAACAGTCACTCAGCAATGGAAGGATTTGCCAAGCGGCACTGGAGCTAATCTGGCAATGCCAACTTCTAAAGTGTAATAATTTATGATAATACTTAATAGTTTCTTTTCCAGAACTTATTGTGAACTATCCAATAAATTAATAACAAGGTGGTCTTTCTTCTAAAGCTTGTGCTCAGTGGTGAAATCAGATAACTTTTTCAAGGGAGACCATGGTTGTATATTGATGTTAAAATTTTTGAAGTTAATTACTTGTCTGAATAATAATAAATTTTTTGACAATTTAAGGTCTATTGACAAGGCAATAAAAATCAAAAGCAAATTTTAACCATCATGTTTGATTAGCAAACTTGACAGAAATAACAAGCCAAACCAAATTGATTTTTTTTTTCTTTTTCTCTTTTTCTCTTTTTTATTAAGAAATCACATTGCCTAATATTAGGATTTGTTCGTAATTGCAAGTTATCTCATATATTCGCTACCAAACGACAAGAGAAATTTGAAATGTACAACTTCAAGTTCTTGGAACTTGAAAATTATCGATGCAACTACAACTCTAAAGTGGTGGTTTTTGAAAGTTTTGTTAAGATCCATTTGCACAATTGATTACCTACATGACCAGAGTGTCCCATTCCATCTGTTGCCTATTATTCGAGTGCAATAATTTCTGGATTATGTTGTATTTTAGTGGACTATATTTAAGTTCAATCAAGACATCCTCTGCTTTAGCCAAGAGAGAGAAAGAGTCTCTATGATTGAATTCAGGAAAATAATTTCAATACAAGAGGTATGTAATGCAAAGAAGCTTGCGTGTAAATTGCACACTTCCCTCAGTCCCTGTAGCAACCAGGCTACCCCCACAGAACTAAGAAAAAAACAATGTCCATATTTGCAGCCGAATGGGCTTCCTTTTCTGTAATACTTTTTTTTTTTTTTTTGACAGTAAAGATAGAATTTTATTGGATCAAGTAATATAGTACAAGTATCACCAGGCCAACGTAATACAGGATTTCAAAATTTGGCTAGGCATGAGTATGCATGTAATAAAACCCTTTGGCAACCTAATGAAGCTATGCATACAAACAAAATAAACTACCACCACTGATGTACATCAGCTATTCATTGGCAGAGCCTTTGGTAGTCTTGTAGCAGTGTCATTGCCCCTCTAAGAATGTCACTGGGGTGGGTTTGGTTACTGTCAAAGATGTACCTGTTACGTGCGTTCCATATAGCCCATGAAACAATAGCCCACACTTCCATCTCATTCTTCATCAATATGGGCATCAATTCACGCACAAGACTATAAAAATCCTCTGCATATGAGCTTCGCTTCTACAACTTCCCTTCTACCAACGCCCAAACATTTCTAGCCATGGGGAATGCCCAAAGAGCGTGAGCCACCGTCTCATCGTGTTGCTGGCAGATTGCATATGCCGGGTCCAACGGGATCTTCTTTCGACATAGATTCATGCGAGTAGGGAGAATGTCAGAGCACGCCCACCAGACAAACATTTTAATCTTGGGGGGTACCTGTAGCTGCCAAATACGATTCCACAAGCACTTATCCCGCAGTGCCGAAGAATGCTCCACCTATTCTATTTGCCTCATGCGGATCGCAACTCGGTGGGCTGATCTCACCAAGAATACGCCCTTCTTGTTTTCTTTCCATATTAACTTATCTCGATCAGCTATTGCATCCAGCTTGATGAGTTGAATCTCCGCCACCGTGTGAGGCATGAACATATGACTTAGTAGCTGTTGGTGCCCTTGCCTTGTATCCGGGTTGAAGAGGTCACAGACCTTCATACTTTTGTCTGCCTTTGGTCTGGGTCGTGGGGGATGTGGGAGCCACCTATGATCCTCAATCTTGATGCCCTTCCCATCTCCTACTTTCCACACCGTGGCTGCCCTTATAAGGTCTCTAGACTCAAGCAAACTCCTCCACACAAATGATGCGTTGTTGCCCATTTCGGCCTCCATAAATGAGCAATTAGGGAAGTAGCGCGCTTTATATACCCTGAAAAATAGAGAATGACTTCCTTGGATCAGCCGCCAAGCTTGTTTTGCAAGCATGGCAAGGTTGAATGCATGGATATCTCTAAAACCCATTCGCCCTCTATCCTTCGGATTGCACAATTTACTCCATTTAATCCAATGAATTTTCTTCTCGCTTTGTGTTTGGCCCCACCAATATATTGCTAATACCGAATTAATATCATCACATATTTTATTTGGGATTTTGAACATGCTCATGGAGTATGTTGGGATTGCTTGTGCCACCGTCTTGATTAATACCTCTCTCCCCGCCTTTGAAATGTTTTTTTTTCTTTCCATCCCATTACTCTTTTTGTTACCTGCTCCTGTACCTCCCTAAAAGTGCTCACCTTGGATTTGCCCCCCACCATTGGTAATCCGAGGTACCTCTCACAGTTGGTCATGATTTGTGCTCCCAGCATGTTTTGGATTTCTAACTTCACTTGTGGTCTTGTGTTTGGGCTGAAAAAGAGGGTAGTTTTTTGTCTGTTGATGGCTTGACCCGATGCTCTCTCATATGACACCAAAATATCAAGCAGGTTTCGGCATTCAACAGTTGTTGCCTCACAAAATAGTAAGCTATCATCTGCAAATAGTAGCTGTGATAGCCTGACCCTACCATTACACGACAACACTCCTTTCGGAAGCTGGTTTTCCATGGCTCTACGGATGAGAGAGGAGAGACCCTCAGCACATAGTAGGAATAGGTATGGAGACAAAGGGTCCCCTTGCTTGATTCCACGGGATGGTGTGATGAAACCTCTAGCTTCTCCATTGATTAAGATTGAATAGGATGCCATGCGCACAATTTCCATGGCTAGGTTGACCCGTTGCTCTGGTAGGCCAATTTTTAGCATTATCCTTTGGAGGAACTCCCACTCCACCCTATCATATGCTTTGCTGATGTCAAGTTTCACCGCCATGTGTCCCTTTTTTCCCTTTCTCCTGTTTCTCATACAATGGATCATTTCAAAAGCCACTGTAGTATTATCTATTATACTTCTACCAAGCACAAAAGTACTTTGTGAGTCAGAAATAATATTAGGTAATATGGGCTTTAACCGGTTGGCAAGAACCTTAGAAATAATTCGTGATACAACATTTCCCAAACTAATTGGTTGGAAATCTGTGATATATTCTGGATCATTTTTTTTTTTGGAATAAGAACAATATGTGTGTAGTTCATTTTTCTAAGGTATCTTCCTGAGTGTAAAACAAATAATACAGCAGTAGCAACATCATGTCCAACAATATGCCGGAATTTTTGAAAAAAGAAAGGCAACATACCATCAAGTCCCAGTGATTTCGATGGGTGCATTTGGAAAAGAGCAGTTTTCACCTCTTCTTGTGTATAGGGGCGGGTCAACAAGTGTGCCATCCCCTCAGTCACCACCCGATCCACAAAATCAATTACAATCTCCATATCTAGTGAGGTGGATGTTGTGAACAGCTGTTTGTAGAACTCTTCTGCTATGTTGGAAATTTTATCCTCATCAATGTACCACTCTCTTTCCCTATCATACAACCCCATAATGTTGTTGTTCTTTCTTCGCTGACTCGCCCTTTGGTGGAAGAATTTTGTGTTTTTATCTTACGCTGGTAGCCATATGAATCTTGACCTTTGTCTCCAAAATACCTCCTCATGGTGCAAGAGCTCATTTATCTCCTTCTTCACACTGCATATCCTCTCCATATTCTACGCATATCCTTCCTCCATCAGTGTGGTAAGCTCTCCTTGTTTTGCTTCAAGGCGAGTTCTAGTATTTCCAAATGCAACACGGCTCCAAGCTATGAGGTCCATTCTACATTTTTTTATTTTCTCAAAAAGACAAAACATAGGGCTACCATGAGGTTGTATCTGGTTCCATGACTCCTGGATTATCCTTTCACAATCGGTGTGCGCCACCCATTTCTCTTCCAACTGCTGGATTTTGTGTCGTCATCTCCGGGGTTGAGTGGATGGTGTCATGTCTAACATTATAGGATCATGATCAGAATAGGATACAAAAAGGTGACTCACTTTTGCTCTAGGGAAGATCTCACACCAATCTGTTGTTGCCACTACCCTATCTAATCTTTCTTCAACAAAGGTTGCCCCTGGCTGACCATTCCTCCATGTAAAACAGTATCCACTGAATCCTATATCAACCAACCCACAATGGAGGAGAGTGTTACGAAACTCAATCATTGGAGCCATTGGTCTCCTATTACCTCCATTTTTTTTCGTCTGAGGCCAACAATTCATTGAAATCACCTAAGCAAACCCAAGGTAGAAATGCTCGGGCATGTAGGTGTCTCATGAGTCTCCATGTTTCAATTTTACGTTCCTCCACAGAATGGCCATATATTCCTATTAGTCTCCAAGTTAGTGAAGTCTGTGTGTGGATGATCACATCAATGTGGTTTGGTGAGTATGTTTGTGTGTCCACAGTCACCTCCTCCTTCCAAAGTAGAGCCAATCCACCCCTACGGTCATTGCATGACACAACTAGCAAACCATAAAATCCCAGTTCTATCTTTATCAGCTTCATCTGTCTGTCTGTCAATTTTGTTTCCATGAGGAACAAAATTTTCGGAGCTTTTTTCCTCACCAGTTTGGAGAGGACTTCGACTGCACGGCGGTTTCCAAGCCCTCGACAATTCCAACTTAGGACGATCATTGTGATCGGCGGGGCTGAACATCAGCCTCTGCCATTGATAATCCTGTTTGTTGTTTGTTTTCCTCGACCTTAAACCGCTTTGCATCATCCTACCCATGGTTACTGTTATCATTCTGTCTCTCTGTGCCTACTTTCAGAAGAGTAGTTTGTGAGGGCTCGGGTTGTGTTTTGGCTGGGAATCGTGTGGTTTTTTTTTTGCATGTGTTTTCTTTTTGGTTCTTTAAGTGGGTCACGTGGGTTTGGTGTGGCTAGGGTTTGAGGAGCAATTTGTTTTGCGCTGTAACTAATTGGGACTGGAAATAAATTGCTGGCTTGATTCTCGGTGGTGTTAATTGTGTGGGTTAAAGTTGGTTGGACCAAACTTGGAATGTTTTGGCTCTTTAGCTAGGGCTGTGTTAATGAGGAATTATGAGTATTGATGGAATTTGATGATGGTGGAATTGTAACTGGTGTATTAGTAGTGGCCAGATGTGGTGACATGGTGGAATTATGTATGGGTTTCATGGGACGTGGCTTGGTATTGATGAAATTTGATTTTGGTGGGATTGTAGCTGATGCGTTACTTGTGTACAGCTGTGGTGACGTGCTGGAAACTTGCATGGCATTCATGGGATTTGATTGGGGCATTGAAGGTCTTGATGGAGGTTGCGAAGAGACCGGATCGGCATTAACTTCTTTGATGGAATTTGATTTTGGTGGGATTGTAGCTGATGCATTACTTGTGTACAACTGTGGTGACGTGGTGGAAACTTGCATGGCATTCATGGGACTTGATTGGGGCATTGAATGTCTTGATTGAGGTTGCGAAGAGACCGGGTCGACATTACCTTCTCTGGTTTTTGGCGAAATATCGGTTTCGATTTCAATTGGCATATCGGTATCAGTTTCCGTTGGTTTCTCGTTTTCAGGCAGCGAAGGACTAGTGGTGTTTCGTGGTTTGGCTCGTGGAGTTTGCTAGCTTTGGATTGGATGGTTTTGAGCCCCTTCAGCTTCCACCGATCTCCCCCTTATTCTTGCCTTAAGCCATTCTCCATAAGGTCGGTCTCCATCTTTGACACTCACCGGTGACGGGCACTCCTTTTGGTCATGGCCTATCCGACCACAGTTGAAACACCATCCCACCAACCTTTCATACCTGAAAGCCACTCGCGACGTCACTCCTTCTGGGCTAATCACTGGACCTCCCCGCCGGAGTGGCTTATTGAGTGGGACGTTCCACCAACTCACCTATACTCCTACCAATGTCACTTCCAACCTCTTCATTAATGAGATCAAACGGCAGACCCCACACTTGAATCCAAAATGGTTGTTTCAAGAATGTTACGGACTTGACGGACATCCCTTTTTCCCATCTTTGCAAAGCCAAGAGAAGGTTGTCAAAACACCAAGGTCCGTTGTTCCAAACCCACTGCAGTTGGCTTTCCATCAAGAATTTGAACACTAAAAGCCCTTCTCCCACTTCAATTATCTTCATATCGTCACCTAGCTTCCACATATTCCGCAGCAAGTTTTTTGCAGCGCGTAAATTGATTTGCTTCGATGTGAGAAATCTCCCTATGAGGCTTAGGGAGAATTCCTCCAAAAATTTTTCTCTCCTCACTGATCGGATTGACATAACCTCGTCTTCCTCCGTAGTGAGTTTCATGTTCTGTATACATTCCAACACGTCAGATTCCATGGTAACAAACTAGTGACTGCTTCCTCACTGTCTAATCAAGCAACAACTACTAATAGCTCCACTCTTGGTCTTCCCACGTATTAGGAAGAAAAGGAAACGTATAGCTCACAGGGCGTGAGAAGTAAAGCTCATAGGGCGTGAGAAAAAAAAAAAGTTGGGCAGATTGAAAACTGAAACTAGTTGGGCAGATTGAAAACTGAAGGCACCTCTTGGATACTAGGACCATCCTTTTTAATTATTTTACTCTTTTTCCCAATTGATCCGTTTGATTTCCTTTCAGAACTGTTCTTTGTGAGAGAAGGTGCTTTTTCCAATATGGAGAGTTGACCATCTGAATCCTTCCAAGGAAGCAGCCCTGGTGAAGCTGATGGCATTTTTGAGACTATATTTATTTTTAGTGATTATACTTTATAGTACTTACGAAGTCCATCTCATTAATACATGTCTTTTTTTACCTCCCATCTTGGTGTGGTTTAGCTTTGGACACTGCAACATACAATCCAATCTTATTTTAATGGGCAAAATTTGGTAAATAGTACAATTTCAGGAAAGAATTGGGTGAATGGCATGCGCCTAAAAATCGATTTTTCTATACTTGAGGTCCGACCAACATGAATCTGACGTGGAATTAAAAAAAAAAAAAAAAACCACCTGGAACTCGAGTTTAGCAAACTCGAGTTCTAGTTGAATAATTTTTTACCCTTTCAGAAATCGAGTCTAGCAAACTCGAGTTCTTGGTAAGTAAAAGTTTTGAAAATTGGAACTCGAGTTTCAATTAAATTTCTTCAACCACCACAACTGTCTTAGCTTTGCATAACTCTCAAAATATATAACAAATCCCAGCTCTCTCCCACGCCATTTTTTTTTACTTCAAACGCAACTTTCATTCTCTCCCACACCCAAACTCTCTTTTTTTACTTCAAAGCAAACTTTCATTGATCTCTACAAAATTAAAAGCTTCATTCTTCTTCAACCACTAGGTAAATATCTAAACATTTTTCAAAATTTTTTTGGTTAGACCTAGTGAATTAAGTTTTCATTTGGTAGATATATATTTTTCACATACCACTTTTGTAGTGTTTATGAGTAATTAGTTGTTTGTAATGTGTGTGTGTGTTTTTTATTATTATTTTTTTAATGTATTTGTAATGGGTTGTTTTTTGCAATGTGTAATGAGTTTTTTTTGTGAAATGGGCTGTTATTTGTAATGTGTTTAACATGTTATTATTTGCAATGTGTTGTTATTTGTATTGGGTTTGTTACTTGTAAGGTGCAACAGTTTTTTAATTTTTAAAGGTTAGTGACCATATAAAAAATTGCTTGAGAATAAAAATTCAAATATTTCTATTTGCTTGGAGAGAGTATTTTATATGTTCTTGGTTAATCATACAAAATTTGCTTGGAAATTTCAAAAATATGATCTCTAATGTTATATTTGGTAGACCATAGAATGATATATTTTATATTTTATATTTGCTTGGAGATAATAAATTTTCAATTGTTTAAAATTTCAATGTTACCTTTATATTTTCTTGGAGATAATATTTTATAGTTCATATTGGATAAAAGTGTTATACTTGTCACTAACTTTTAGTAAACTCATTTGACTTTGAATAGGTTTGTAATGAATTCAATTGATTTATATCTATATTATGGTGGGGAGCCCCACAGTGATGTGATTCATGGAGTGACGAATGAAGGGCCTGGTAAAAGGTTAGAGATTATTCAGCTAAAAAAATGGCGGGAGATTAATTTGAAGAAGTTGAAAAAGAAATTATGAAAGGGCTGGATTTGGACCGTTGGTTTCATGACATAAAAATTATATATCGTTCTCCTCATGCAGTTTTTAGTGACTGCATTGTCTTCACACCTATTGAAATAAAAGGAGACAAACATGTTAAGATTATGTTTGACAGGATAAACTTTACGCCTAAGTTAAAAGCTGCTGAGTTATGTATAAGTGTGGAGCGTCATACAGAAGTTGGCAGTGAATATGTGCAACAAACAATTTTGGAGGGTGGTGGAAGGGAAGAATTACAATCATTACATGCGTATGTTTCTCCAACTCTTACCCCATGCACCACAGTTGGGGATACACTACCATGTCATGAGACACTAACTCCAATGGAGGTTTGTAGATCTAGTTATCAACAAGAATGTATACAATCTCTAGGGGGGAAGATAAAGACGATGTTGATCATGGTAGAGATGAGTATGAATAGATGATTGGAAGAGATGACTTCCACGAGTACGTTGATCACTATGAAAATGTTGACAATGTTCATAATGATGTTGTGGATGATCATGATGATGATGCTATGGAGTTTCATGATGATATAGGTGATCATATAGGTGTGCAAAATGTTATGAATACAGTCCCTACCTACGAAACTCATATCCCATCATTTCATGCAAACACTTGGGATAATATAGTTGATCCTTCAAATGTTGAGATACCATTTTCATCAAGTTGGGAGCGAGGAATGAATTTTAGCAAAAGGTTGATTTTCCCTAATAAAGAGATGGTGAAGCAGGCATTAATAGTGTATTCTATGGACAACAACAGGAGTTATACAACTGAGTGGTCCAACCAGTAGAGATTGTGTGTGAAGTGCGTGAACTAGTCATGTGCATGGAAAGTCCAAGCATTCTCGCAACGGAAACTTAACGGACTATGGGCCATCACAATATCCAACGGTCCTCACACTTGTCCATCAGTTGGGGTGAACAAAGATGGTAGATGGTAGAATGCTGGATTCAAATTTTCTTGCTCAAGAACTTCATAAATATGTACTTGAAGATCACACTTACAAAATAAAGGATCTCCAAAACCTAATGAAGGAAAGGTTTCAGCACGACATATCGGTTTACAAGATATGAGATGCGAAACAAAAGGCCATTCAAACGTACATGGGAATTGAGAAGAGACGTACCAAAAGTTGCAGAAGTTGTTATTAGCATATAAGGATAGTGATCCGGGTACACAAGTGTCTTATAGGTCAATCAATGGGGACACACCAAGTACTATTATATTCAAGTATGTGTTCTGGGCTTTTGCTCCTTCCATTGTTGGATTCGCACATTGTAGGCTAGTAATTAGTATTGATGGGACTCATCTTTATGGAAAATATAAAGGAAAGTTGTTAATTGCAATGGCCACTGATGCTAACAATGAGATTTTTCTGCTTGCCTTTATGGTTGTGGATGATGAGACAGGGGCTAGTTGGGGATGTTTTTTATCTTGCTTGCGAACAGCGATACAACATGTGGTACTCGATTCTGGCATTTGCATGATATCTAACCGACATAAAGCTATCATATCTTCCATTGAACAGTGGCCCCATAATTATGTATCGGTATATCATCGATATTGCATTAGACATGTTGCTAGCAACTTCAACACTCAATTTAAGGACCCATTCTTAAAGTCTTTTGCCTTGAAAGTAGGATACGCTACTCAAGCTTGCAAACTTGATAAAAGATTGGATTACCTTAAGGAAGCTGAACTCAAGTTTAGTAAGGATCCTAGCACAGAGAAAAAGAAGCCGTACTTATATCTAATGAAGGAGGGTTTGGAGACGTGGACACTGTCACATGATCGTGGACGCCGTTATGGGGTAATGACTACCAATATGTTGGAGTGCTTCAATGGAGTTCTAAAAGATGCACGTGAACTACCAATATCTGCATTGGTTGACTACATTTGGTGCAAACTTGTCGCCTATTTCTATAATCGGCGCACTAAAATATTGGGTGATATTGCACATGGTCAACTTCATCCACATCCTCAAGGGCTTTCTTGATGAACTTGTATTCTTTAAAGTCTTCATTAAACCAGTTAAGGACAGCCAGTTGGTTGGCAATCTGTCATTAAATCACAGGCATTATTACATAGGACACAGACATGACATCAAACAGAACTTGCAAAACAAAATAAATTTGTAAACATTACCAAAATTTCCATTTTAGTGCTAGCACAGTCGATATACAGTCGAGTGATCCTACGATACCACACCATGTATTGATGATGACATGACATCACCTCCTTTATCCTCTTTGCATGACAGACATACTGAGAACGATCAATCCATTTTTGAATATGGACTGCATGTTCCACCCTCCAATTTTTTTCTACCTTGCCCCTCACATCTATTTTATGCAATTTGCAATCAGTATTAACATCTTTAGGTTGTTCCTGCTTTAGCCCAAATTGTCGGAGGACATGATCAGGTAGGTGGAACTCTATAAGCCAAAAACAAATAAGTGACACTTTCGATCTCCACACGTTACTTCCCTTGATGCAAAAATTACAAGGAAGGCGGCTCAATTCATCCGCATATGGCTTCCACTTAACCTATAGTAGCCCCCAACAAAAGCAACCACGTTAAGCAATTTTCTCATAATTTGCATAACTAGTACAATAGTGGGTAATGAAATACTTTTTTATGATTTTGATTATAATGGGTGTAATTTCAAAGACATAAATTGATATAAGCGTTATATAAAAACAAATATTATACTTAGTCAAGTCGTGTTGTGGCAAGTTGATTGCGATATGCAAAAAGCATGTGTGTGGGAGTGTTCTTTGTACACTTGGCCCCTGCCCACCTACAAGCACATAACATAGCATGGTCATTAGTCATTTACGTAAAACTCGAACGATAAAACGATTGTGGCATAATACGTCTAATGATAGCATAATAATTATGCAATATATACTTACTTCATGGCGAGAGGAATTGGTGGTGGTGGTGGACCATAAACACCCTCTGGTGGGGGCACTTTCTATGGGGACATATGTGAGAATCTGGCATATATCCACAATTGGACCAAAATCAATGCTCCACCAATTTGTTTTGCCGTCTTTTTGCTTGCCTTGCACAATTGCCTGTACAACCATGATAGGGCTGCACTATCCCAACTATACTTAGGTGGATTATGAAGGTTCTCCATGAACTCCAACCACATGAGGTGGACCCTATCTCCGGACTTGTCAACAAATACCATATCTCCTAGTAGGGCTAGTACATAACAGCGAGCATACTGATGAACCTGGAACTCATTGGCATCCAGAGGCAATGGTTGTGCAATTCGGTCAACGAGCGCTTTTATTTGAGTCCTTTGACCATCTAGCACGGTTTTATTTTCATCTGGAATTTGAATTCCAAGCATTTCATTATACACAGCTTTCCAAGTTCTTTTAGTGAACCCAACCATTGTCTCACCCTCGATGGGCATCCTCATTATAACTTCCATATCTTGTAGTGTAATTGTCACCTCACCATGTGGAAGGTGGAAAGAATGGGTCTCTGGGCGCCATCGCTCTACAAATGCAGTGATCAATGCATAACCAAGCTTTATGGATGGGACCATGTATAGACACTCTAAACCAAGCAACCTCACTATGGCAATCACACACTCATCTACCATAGGATCTCGATGTGTCAACTTTTCATGGTGACATCAGCAATTTAGTGTGCTAGGAGGACCCTACAAATATTATAACAACAGATAAATATCTAATACTTTGATCAAGTACATAGTATGCCATTAAAGAACAACTCAACATCCAAAAGCAATAGTATAATCTATAAGTTTATTTTCAAATCAATTTTAGGTTTCTTCTATCACTTCACAAAAAAGTTAATAATTCACCAATTACCATTATGCGAAATTTTTTACCTGGCCTCCAGGGTTCCAAAGTAACTCAGATCGATAATCCAAGTTAAGACAACTGGGCAAAAAATGCGCGAGAGTTTCTAAATGTACACAGATCACCAAATTGCCATGCTTACCAATTTGATTCTGTGTACATTAAGAATTACATTCAAGAAGCTTCATGAAAACATTTCTCAAGAATGAATTCAAAGAATTGAGAATCAATATGTAACCAACTTTCAAGTGTCCAAATTCATTTATTAATACTCTCAATAGCTTGAAGCGGATCTATTATAAAACATGATCACCATTATTATCACCAACAACGTCCGCCTCAACGTCCACCTCAACGAAAGGAGGGAAACAGCACATGCTAAGAGAGAGAGAGAAGAGTCAGAATCTCAAAAACTGAATTCATTCATTGAAAATTAATTTTAATACAAGAGGTCTGTAAAGGAAAGAAGCCTGTGTTGTAAGCTACACACTTCCCTATAGCAACCAGGCCACCTCCAGAAAAAAAAAGTCCATCTTTGCAGATGTCATCAGTGGAGAAAAAAAAAAAAAAAAAAAGATAAAAACAATGTTGGTCTGACACTATACAGAATCCGCTCCCTGAAAAATACTTTCAAGACAATTGGATTTTTGCGTATTGCTCTAGCAGTTTGCTCTAACCAAAGACGTAAATTTAAACTTGATAAGTGGCTTTGGGGCAAGGTATGCAGCAGATACTGCATTAGAGGTTGGTGCAGCAGGCTCAAGTTCCTCTACCCCTCCATCATTCCTGAAGATATTAGAGCAATCTCTCCCTGTAGCCACTCCTTGCTGTACCCTGTCATTCTCTACCCTTGTTCCTTCACCAAAATTTTGTTGGACTTCACCCGCTGATTGCGCATCATCTTGAAATCTGTCATGTTCTTTGGAAGAACCTTGCTGGCACACAGATGGAGCAGGAACCATATCAGAAACAAGGATCTCAACTGCGGTAGAGCTTGATGAACATCCAACAGAAGATGAAGCTCCCACTGGTGGGCTAAATCTGAAAGGGCTTTCAACTCCTAGACAACTTTGTGAACAATCCACAATAGGACATCTTGCAGTGATTGAACAATCCTCTACTTTAGCTTCCACTGCCGAAGGTGAATTCCTAATCCCTGCCATAGAATCATATTTTCTCAATTTACGGCCTGTAATAGATTCATCTCTTTTTCTCTTCTTTCCATTACCGGCTTCATCAGCTTCAGCAGCAGCACCATTTCCCCTGGCTACTCTCTTGGGACGGGCAGGCCTAACTCCACCAGGAAAGACAAACAGCGGAATATTATTTCGTTTTACATGACACACACCAATCCACATCCCAGGCTTTTTACAGGTGTACATTCCCACTGTGTTCTTAAATTCCTCAACAGTAAACCTTATATCAAATGGTTCACCTTCCTGAGCACAAACACCTGGTTTCCGCTGCAAGCCCATAAAATAACAACGGTGGAATTTTTTGGATTTGTCCAAACATTCACCAGGATGTGGATGGCACTGTAGCATTCCTCTTGTATCTCTCTCAATTTTCGAAGTCAGCAGACGAAGCCGAGATTCAACTCCTAGAAAGAGAGAAATCTTTCTTCTTCTTCTTCTTCTTCTTCAATTCAGATACAGACTCAGAATGAAAGGTTGATGCTTTTTCACTCTCAGAGATAGAGAGAGAAATCTTTCTTTTTCTTCTTCTTCTTCTTCGATTCAGATACAGAGTCGGAACGAAAGATTGCTGCTTTTTCACTCTCAGAGAGAGAGAGAGAGAGAGAGAGTTTTGAAAATTGAAAACTGAAAAGTGAGAAGAACGTTGGGTATTGGGAATACTTTTATTTTGTTTGAGGTCGGTGGAAGTAGAAGGTCGGTGGAGATTAATAAAATTTTAAAAACCAAAATATAATAATAAATAAATAAAAACCAAAGAAAAACCCATTTTAATATTCATTCCCAAATATATTAATCAAAAAATTTCTAATAATTTAAGAATTTTTTTTATGAAAATATAGAGGACTAAATTGGTTTGTATTTTCTAATTTTATCAATCCATAGTATTATTATAATGATTTTATTTTATCAATATTAAAATTTTGTAGCTCATTTGAGTCAAAATTGATATAATTGAGTATAATTATAGAACTTAATAGTAGTAAGTAAAACATTTAGATTTATAGATAAATTTATTAGAAGTGCTTTTAACTAAGCTAATTGCATGTGTTATATGTTTGTTGAGAGCTTTAAACAAAAAAATCATTGATGTTATATTCTACTTTTTGATTGACTAAATGTTGAAGCATTCTGAATTTTCAATGCTTATAATTATAATTATTAATATTTACAATTATAAATAAAATATGGTATGGGATTTGATGTATTTAAGGGATTTTTTTAGTTTGACTATTTACTCATGCTCTTTTATTTTATTTCATTTTTTTAATTATTTTTCAAAAATAATTTAGTGTCCTTATGTTTTAAATATCAATTAATTAAAAAATAAGAGTTGTTTTGATAATAGTAAAAAAGTGGATTTAAAAAAAAATCGATTCTTTTTTTTTTTTTGCTGAAATAAAAAAAAGTAGATTCTTATTATATATATGGAGTAAAACAAATTAAGGCTTTGTTAATATTTAATTTTTTCATATATAAATATATTTTTCTCATATTTTAGTCATCCAAAATATTATATTATTTTTTTGAGAATAATATTAAAGTGTCATATATAGTTATAATATTTAATTTACTATTTTTGCTAGTATTACTACAAACTAATATAATTGAGTGTTTATTGAATTAATAAAAGTAAAAAATTTGGATTTACAAATAAATCTATTAAAATTGTCTTTCTAATATCGTTCTGATAAACTATTGGCTTAGAATTTTAATAGTATCATTGCAAATTATTAGGCTTAATGTTTTTTTTTTTTTTTTTGAGAAACTATTAGGCTTAAACTTGGTGTATCAACTTCATACCTTTTTGTGTAGGGTATTTTTTTTTTTTGAGTTATCCATGTTCCATCGCTAATCACTTAAATTACATTTTAATATATGGTTTAATTACAATCATTCGATTCTCCAAAAAAAAAAAAAAATTTACAACCACCCACTCATCCTCCCTAAATTGATGATGTGGGGATATTGCAAATCATTTTCAAATTAGGATGTTGGTTACAGTAGTTAGAATTTTAGGGTGCAAATTGCAAATACCTTATAATTATGATGGATGAATACAATTATCCCATTGTAAAAATATCATATTTTAGGGCTGTTTTTTTATATTTTTTTCTTTTTCCAATTGATCCTAATACATTGAGGTGTTAAATTTCAAGTGTTAAAAAATTAGTAATATACTACTTTATAAAATCGAATTTTTTATTTATTTTTACATAATATCATATTTTCCATGACATTTAGTAGACATGGTAAAACGGGTAAGAATTTTCTGACTTGACCCGAAAAAATCGACCCGAATCTGATTTTTTTAACTCGAAGCAAAAATAGGTTGACCCGTGACCTAACTCGTGTTTTTTGCTGGTTAACCTGACCCGAACCCAAACCATTTTTTAAAACTTTTTTTTTTTGGTAAAAAAAGAAAAAAATTAAGACAATATTGATTTAATTGTTTATTGTGAGCTTTAAGGAAACAATTGTGACATTTACATAATTGCATGCAAATTAATTGATAGATGAATGGTTGAACAATCTGTAATGAGTAAAGATTTTTAGATATCAAATAGCAAAGTACATGCTAAGATAATCTGGTTATAGTAGAGTTAAAAATATAGATTTAAAATTGTAGACATGTGTGAGAAACATTCATAAGTGTGAAAATAGTGAAGCCAAAGTATCAAATTAGTATAAATTATGAATGCTTAGACCTATTTTTTAACAATTTATGTCCAAAATAAACCGCTTTTCAATATAAATTATGATATTTCCTAGAATGTGTGTTACTTAACAATGATATGATATTCATAAAAGAGATCATGTATAAATAAGTAAACAATCAAATTTTAATGTATATCTCAAATTGAAAAAGAGTGTCAACCAAAATTGATAATAGATTATAAAATTAATTTTCAAGATTATAAATTTCTTATATGTTTTTATTCTTTGTTAAATGAGTTATCTAATAAGTCATTTGTAATTTTGTTTTATATTTTGGGATATTAATATTGTGTAGACATAAAACTTGTGTATTTATTTTACTTTTCTTTGTGTTATTTTGTTTTAGATAGCAATGTTAAGATTTATATAATTTTAAAATTATTGAATAAGTTGTGGGGGGTAAAAATGCCTAAATGCACATTTGGGCCTTGTTTGTTGGTATAAGTCCATTCGATTAAAGTCTTCAAGGCCCACAGGCTAGTTCGCGCTACAAGGGGCAGATGAGCTGTCTGAGGAGGAGTATCTCCTTGGACGGGCCCAGTAAAGGCCATGGGACGTGTTAAAGAATTTAGAGACAGAATTCTAGAAGATCTGTTGGGAAAAAGGCGTGATCCAAGCACTCGTTAGAAGGAGGAACGTGCGAGAAATATCTAAGGAAAAAAGTTGCTACCACCGCATTAAAGGCCCTACATCTACCTCTCTGACCGCATTAATGGAGAAATGACCTTTGAATAGTAATATTTAGCCTTCCAGCTATTATTTGAAGACTTTAAGAAGGTGGTGGATGGGATAAGTATCTATGAGGAAAATCTGTGCTACATGTGGGAGAGAAAGAAGAGAAGAAGAGGGATATAAGAGGAGAGGAGAGGTATGAAGAAGGGGGGGGGGGAGAAAAAACTTGAAGACCAATTGTAATCTTTTGCTTAGAGAAAGGCAGTACAAGTGGTCCTCGGCCTATATCCAAGGAGAGTTTTTTTTGTCATATTCATCTATTATTTGTATAGATTGCGGCATTCTAGCCTGTTTATCAACTCTCCAATATCCCTAACCTAGATTTCAAACCCATAATCTACAAATTTCATTGTATAAGACTCTTTGGGCCTGGGTCTATCTAGTGATTAGACCGGGTACAAATTGTGCACGTACAATTGGCGCCGTCTGTGGGAATCTAGTGTTGAAGGAATTGGAACATTATGGCAGGCTTAGGTTCGAATCATGCAGAGTCTTAAGGGTCCTAGTACGAAGATCATTTCGAGCGTCTTAAGTGTCGGAGGGATCGAGAGGGAATTGTGCATACAGTACACCTTGATGTAAGCCATTCACGTGGTGGAAGCAGGGCCACCCATGAGGATGATGCCAAGGCCATGCAAAGGGAGATTGATCACCTTAAGAAAAAGTTACGCTGTATCAGACGAAGGCGGGCTTTACCTCCGTACACTCCTTCCTTTAAGGGGTCCTAGGGAAGCAGTTACAGTCCAAGGTCCAAGACTCCCCTTAGCGAAACCTTCTCTTATGAAAAGGATGAGCTACCAGGTTGTAGGCATAAGAAATTTCCCTCTAGGATCTTAGGAAATGATGCTATGAGCCGGGTGTTGCACCAATTCTCCAAGTCACCCTTCTCACGTAGGATTGAGAAGGGAAGGCTCCCACAGCGGTTCACTCAGTCCACCTTCACCATCTATAATGGCAGGACAGACCCAGTCGAACACGTGAGCCATTTTAATCAGAGGATGGCGGTACCTTCTCAGAACAAAACCTTGATGTGCAAAGTCTTTCCCTCTAGTCCGGGACCTGTTGCTATGAGATGGTTTAACGGACTAAAGCCGGGGTCTGTTGATTCTTTCATGGAACTCACTAGGGCCTTTGCATCTCGATTCATCATATGTAGCAGAGTCCCTCGGCCTTTGGACTCATTGTTATACATGGCCATGAGGGAGGGTGAGACTTTGAAAACATACTCTGACAGATACTGGGAGATGTAATGAAATCGATGGCGATTTTGACGAGGTGGCGATTAACACTTTTAAAGTGGGCATCCCAACTGATCATGACTTAAGGAAATCTCTGACTAAAAGGCCTGTGCGGAGTGTACATCAACTCATGGATCGCATTGACGAGTATAAAAGGGTTGAGAAAGACCAACAACAAGGTAAGGGTAAGGGTAAGGTGAAGGTTATCCTTCAAGAGAGGAGAGATTTTAGGTCAGAGAGGTACCATAACAATAAGCTGAGGAGAGATTTCTCAGGGCAATCTACTTCAGCCAATCCTCAAATAGTTAATACCGTATTCCGAGAACTGGTGCACTAATTGCTAGAGAAAGTCCACAAGGAACCTACTTTAAGTGGCCTAGTAAAATGGCGGGGGACCTTGGGAAACGGAATCAGAACCTTTTTTGCCAATATCGTCAGGATGTAGGTCATACTACTGAGAATTGTAGGACACTTTGGAACCATTTAGAGAGCTTGTTAGTGAGGAAAAATTGAAGCAACACTTATATTAGCCAAACAGACAAGGAAATCATTTGGGTTCAAATAATTAGAACAACAACCCATCTTGGCCGCCCTTAGGAATGATTAATGTCATCTTCGTTGCACCTAGTAGAATTGGACGTTGTCCTACAAGGGTGATGGCGGTGTCACATTCCCAAGCCGAGGAGTCTGGTTCGAGGCCGAAGAGGATCAAAGGGAGTACGCCCATTTTGGGATTCTCTGATGAGGATAAGGTTGGGACCATTCAACCACATGACGATGCCTTGGTGGTCACATTGAGGATAGGAAATTATGACTTCAGGAGAGTGCTGGTTGATCACGGTAGTGGTACGGATATTATGTACCCTGACTTATTTAGGGGGCTTAAGTTAGAGCCGGAGGATCTCACTCCCTATGATTCGCCGTTGATAAGCTTTGAAGGAAAGACTGTCATACCAAAGGGACAAATTCGTTTACCTGTACTGTTGGGCCCAGAAACAGTTGATGTAGATTTCATTGTGGTTGACGTATATTCTTCATACACGACCATCGTCG
Source organism: Castanea sativa (assembly GCF_040712315.1). NCBI lineage: Eukaryota > Viridiplantae > Streptophyta > Magnoliopsida > Fagales > Fagaceae > Castanea > Castanea sativa. The sequence goes on along the minus strand of NC_134019.1, from coordinate 21,025,573 downwards.
CAAGGCCTTGGCTGCATGCTTTGGGTGCTGTCTCCTCAACTTTACATGTTAAAGTGAAGTTTCCTTCAGGTGGATTGATTAAAGAAATTCTTGGGAGCCAATCAGTAGCAAGGCAATGCATATCGGCCGCAGTGCTGCATCAAGCCAAATCAGAATCCTCGACCTTGGCTGTGAAAGATTTATAGCAATTAACAACTCTGGATGCGCTCGGTGCGGTGACAGCAGAGGAGGCCACGTGTGAAGAGTTGGAAAGATTTCTCATAAATGATGACCCTGAAAGGTTCTTTCAAGTTGGGATACGGCTACCACATCAAGAGAAGATGGAATTAGTGATGTTTTTGAAAAAGAATATCGATGTTTTTGCATGGGATCCCTATGAGGCTCCAAGGGTTGACCCAAGTTTCATTTGCCATCATTTGAACTTCAATCCTGCTGTTATTCCCAAGAGGCAACCATCTCGGCGTTCTTCGAAAGAACATGCCGAGGCCGTCAAGGAAGAGGTGCTCAAGCTTAAAAGGGCTAGGGCTATTAAAGAAGTTTTCTACCCAGAATGATTGGCGCACACTATCGTCGTAAAAAAGAAGAGCGGAAAGTGGAGAGTATGTGTGGACTTCATAGACCTGAACAAAGCCTGCCCAAAAGACTCATTCTCGATGCCTCGCATCAATTAGCTAGTGGATGCTATGGTTGACATCCTCAGATGAGTTTTTTAGATCCCTTCCAAGGTTATCATCAAATACCTTTGGCGTTGGGTGATCAAGAGAAGACTGCCTTTATTACTCCTATGGGGAATTATCACTATAAAGTGATGCCATTCGTTCTGAAAAATGCAGGGGCTACTTACCAAAGGATGATGACCAGGATGTTCGAGTCGTAGCTTAGGAAGACTATTGAGGTATATGTGGATGATATGGAAGTGAAGAGTAAGATAGTACCTATGCATGTGAAATATTTGGATGACACCTTTCAAACACTTAGGAGGTATAAGCTGCGTCTTAACGCCTCTAAGTTCTTTTTTAGGGTGGGCTTTGGAAAGTTCCTAGGCTACATGGTGACTCATAGAGGAATAGAGGTAAATTCGACATAGGTCAGAGCCATTCAGGGCTTGCAACCACCTCATAATCTGAAGGAAGTTTAGAAATTGAGTGGGATGACTACTGATCTCAGCAGGTTTATCTTTTGGTTTGCTGATAGGTGTAGACCTTTTTTCCAATTGTTAAATAAGTGGAAAGGATTCCAATGGTCCGAGGAGTGCGCTTTAGCTTCTTAGAAACTTAAGGAATATCTTTCCCGACCACCCATCATGTCTCGGCTGGAGGTCGATGAGATCCTATTTGCATACCTAGCTGTAGCTATCCATGCAGTCAGCTTGGTTCTAATAAGGGACGACGGTGGAGTATAAAGACCGGTTTATTATGTCAGCAAATCTTTGAATGAAGCTGAGGTGCATTATTTGCCTTTGGAGAAGGCAATTCTAGCCGTAGTCCATGCTACACGAAAGCTTCCTCACTACTTCCAATCCCACACCGTCGTGGTTTTGACTCAACTTCCTCTCAAGTCAGTACTGCGATGTGCTGACTACTCGAGGAGGGTAGACAAGTGAGGAACTATTCTGGGAGCCTTCGATATCAAAGATATGCCGCGCACCTCTGTGAAGGGCCAAGTCCTCGCTGATTTGGTGGCAGAATTCGCCGAACCATTATTAGAAGAAACTACAAAGGAATTGCATATGGATGAAAACTTAGTTGGCATGATCACATACAAAGGGCCTCCAATTTGGAAAGTGTATGTTAATGGGGCAGCAAATCAGAGAGGATTAGGCGTTGGACTTGTTTTGGTATCCCCTGAAGGAATTACCTTTGAGAAATCCTTGAGATTAGCATTCTCAGCCACTAATAACGAGGTTGAGTACGAAGCTGTCTTAGTCGGTATGGATGGGGGGAAAGTTAGTTCATATGTTCTTGGATTCTCAGTTAGTCGTGGGCCAAGTGTTGGGAACTATAGAGGCTAGGGATCCGAGAATGCAAGAATACCTGACTAAGGTCAAATGTTTACAATCCAAGTTTGATTCTTTCATCCTTACGCATGTTTCTAGAAGTGGAAACACGCATGCAGACTTGTTGGCCACTTTGGCGACGTCCTTGGCTCAATGTCTGCTAGGATTATCCTCGTCGAAGACTTGCTAAAACCGACTTTAACCACCGCAAGTGCCGTTCGTATCCATCTAATAAGGTTCGGACCTAGCTGGATGGACCCCATAGTTTCTTTTCTAAAAAGCGATGTTCTGCCCGAGGAGAAGTCTAAAGCAGATAAAATTCGTCGAAAGACACCTCGATTCTGGTTGTCTGAGGATCAGAAGCTGTATAAACGCTCTTTTTCTGGGCCATACCTGCTATGTGTACACCTTGAAGCGACGGAGGCACTTTTGGAAAAATTGCACGAGGGAATTTGTGGAAGTCACACTGGTGGGAGATCCTTAGCCTATAGAGCTCTGACTCAGGGATATTGGTGGCCCAATATTCAGAGAGAAACTCAGGACTACACAAGAAAATGTGACCAATGCCAGAGGTTTCATCCCAATATTCGTCAGCCTGGTGGTGTCCTTAATCCTTTGTCTAGTCCTTGGCCATTCGCTCAATGGGGATTGGATATAGTTGGGTCTTTTTCGAGGGCTATGGGAAACAAAAGGTAGCTACTTGTGGGAACTAATTACTTCACCAAGTGGGTTGAAGCTGAGCCTTTATTAAATATTAGGGATGTGGACAACAAGAAATTTATCTAGAAGAATATTATCACTAGATTTGGGGTACCTCGCACACTTATTTCAGATAATGACATGCAATTTGATAGTAAAGCTTTCATGAAATATTGTAATGACTTGGGCATCACAAATAGATACTCCACTCCAGCTTATTCTCAGGGAAATGATCAGGCCGAGGCCGTTAACAAAGTTATAGTCAGTGGACTTAAGAAGAGGCTGGATGACGCAAAGGGTAGATGGGTAGAGGAATTGCCACACGTTTTATGGACATATCAGACTACGCCACGAAGATCCACTAGAGAAACACCCTTCTCCATGACTTACGGGGCTGAGGTAGTGATACCTTTGGAATCTGGATTTCCCACATTAAGGATGAATTCTTTCAGCCTGGCAAATAACGATGGCCTCTTGGAGAAAAGCCTTGATCTAGTTGAGGAATGGCGAGAGGCCACCATGGTCCAACTGGCTTATTATCAGCAGAAGCTCAACGAGGATATGATGCTCATGTGAAACTAAGGCCACTAGCGCTTGGGGATTTGGTCTTAAGGAAAGTAATGGGTACTTCCAAGAATCCAGCATGGGGAAAGTTAGCACCAACTTGGGAAGGACCATACCGAATTATTTCTGTAGCGGGCATATCGTTTAACCAATCTAGATGAAAAAATTGTACAACGCCCTTGAAATGTAAATAATCTCCAAAGGTATTACTATTAATGAAAAGCACTTTTTGATTCGTTATGTAACATTATGTAACGTTATGTAACTATTAATGAAAAGCACTTTTTGTTTCTCAATTATCATTATGTAACATTTTTGATTCGTTATTGTAAGTATCAAACAGAAACTTGGTCATGTTTGATCCTCGGACCATGTACCTTGTGGAAATTAGTATTTTATTGAATGTTAAACAGAACCTTAGTTATGTCGGGTCTTCAGACCTTCTACTTTAGGAAAATTAACATTTCGATCTATTTATTGTAAGTATCAAACAGAAACTTGGTCATGTTTGGTCCTCGGACCACGTACATTGTGAAAATTGGTATCTTATTGAATGTTAAACAGAACCTTAGTTATGTCGGGTCTTCGGACCTTCTAATTTGAGAAAATTAACATTTCGATCTATTTATTGTAAGTATCAAATAGAAACTTAGTCATGTTTGGTCCTCGGACCACGTACCTTGTGAAAATTGGTATCTTATTGAATGTTAAACAGAACCTTAGTTACGTCGGGTCCTCGGACCTTCTACTTTGGGAAAATTAACATTTCGATCTATTTATTGTAAGTATCAAACAGAAACTTGGTCATGTTTGGTCCTCGAACCACGTACCTTGTAGAAATTGGTATCTTATTGAATGTTAAACAGAACCTTAGTTACGTCGGGTCCTCGGACCTTCTACTCTGGGGAAATTAACATTTCGATCTATTCATTGTAAGTATCAAACAGAAACTTGGTCATGTTTGGTCCTCGGACCACGTACCTTGTGAAAATTGGTATCTTATTGAATTTTAAACAGAACCTTAGTTATGTTGGGTCCTCAAACCTTCTACTTTGGAAAAATTAACATTTCGATCTATTTATTGTAAGTATCAAATAGAAACTTGGTCATGTTTGGTCCTCGAATCACGTACCTTGTGGAAATTGGTATCTTATTGAATGATAAACAGAACCTTAGTTATGCCAGGTCCTCGGACCTTCTACTTTGGGAAAATTAACATTTTGATCTATTTATTGTAAGTATCAAACAGAAACTTGGTCATGTTTGGTCCTCGGACCATGTACCTTGTGGAAATTGGTATCTTATTGAATGTTAAACAAAACCTTAGTTACGTTGGGTCATCGGATCTTCCACTTTGGAAAAATTAACATTTCGGTTCATTACGCTAAGCATCAAATAAAAATCAAGTCATGTTGTTACATGCCTTAATGCGAAATGACGTATTGATAAACCATGGTAAGCTTGATACTTTGCTTTATGTTTTGAACTAAGTGTCGAGTTAAGTTTTAGATTATGTGTTGTCGAATTTTAGATATTATCATCTATGCATGTAATTTATAGTAAGATAAACGAAATTAGTATGTTAATATTGGAAATTGGAAATCGGAAATCAATTGAAAAAATAACCTTTCAAATTGCTCGTTGATTTTGTCAAGAGATATATCAGAAATAAAATTCAGAAATAAGAAGGTTAAAGTAAAAGTTCCGATACAAAAAACTCATTACATATGGAAAAGGGGCCCTAACTGGTCTAGGCCTCAAGCTTCGGTGGAGGGGTCTTGCTTGGACGTGCTGGCACCCCCTTTTGCTTTGTTGTCCTCCTCTGTTTGTTTAAGCTCCACCTCGAAAGAGGTTTGGATTTTTTTTTCCTTTGTCCTTCACCGCTTGTGGAGGAATGTTGGGCTTGGCGTCCATGCTCGGAAGCTTCTCGGCTTCCCCATCCTGCTCCTTCTCTTTATCAGAACAAGCAGGTTCCTTAGGAATTGGGGTGGGTTCTTGAATGATGGACGACTGTGTAGTAGGTGCTATCTCGGGGGCAGATGTGGCAGGAGGAAGTTCCTCGATCACTTGAATGTCCTGAGAGATCCAAATGTTCTCGGGCTTCCTCAATTCAGAGGTGGTAGGAATTCCTGCCACATTCAGAGCTTCTGCCCATACTTGTTGGCAGTATTCGCTACATAGCTCAGTCAACTCCTTTGTCAATCGATCTTCTGTTGCCTCCACCCCTTCATTGTAGGCAGCCTTCTTGACAGCCTCCTTGCTTTCCTTGAGGACACGAACCTCCTTAGTCGCTTGAGCAAGCTCCTTCTTTAAATCAGAATTTTCTTGCTGAGCTTTGGACAGGTCCTCATCCTTTTGGCGCGGGAGTTTGCGCTGCCCCTCCACTTGAGTTCTAGTCATCTTAAGGTTAGCCTCGGCACCATTTCTCCCCCTTTTTTCATCTGCCAATTGCTTGGTCAGATTCTCCTTCTCCGCTAGAGCTTGGCCTAACGCCTTCTCAGTCTCCATTCTGACTTTGAGTTCAGCCGTAGCCTTCTTCCTAGAATCCTCCACCCACTTTTCTACAACAAAAACTTCTTGTATGGCCTACATAGAAGTGTTGAACAAGTGTACTATTATCGAAGAAAAGATAAAAGTGTGTACGAACGACTATATACTAGAGTACGTTGACAGCAGTAATATGGGGATGATGGAGGACACTCACCATAGCCAAGTACCTTTTCAGGGAGAGGAAAAGATGTGGCTGACTCATCTTGTTTGGGGCTTCCATGTCCTTCAGTAGAAGAAGAGGTTGCTCTAATGCATTGGCCAAGTGATGAGTATGTCCTTGCTGGAATGCCCTAATGCTGGACTGGCAAGAAATGGGAGCCCCATCTAGCCTTAGTGCTGGAGACCAGTTGGCTTGCGCGCGGTGTACCTCGGCCAGGTCACGGCTTTCCCCGCTCTCTACTGAAGAGGCACGTCCTTTACCTTTGCCTACCTTCTGTTGTTGTTGTTGTTGTTGTTGCTGCTGCTGCTTTAGTTTCTTCTACCTCTCCATATCTGCCTCCTCGGCCTCGTTTTTCCTCTTCTTCTTAGGCTCCAGAATAGGAATCTTAGGATCAGAGGGAGGAGGGGGTGGTGGCAGAGGGGGAGGGGTCTGTGACTTAACCGTGCCCATTTTAGAGGCTATTGTGTCCCTCTTAGACATCAGCTTCCTAAGAGTAGACATGTTGTATTCCTCGGAGCTAGAGTCGGGTTGTGCTATTATTGAACCCTTTTAAGCCAGAAGTTTCTGCAGGCACGTGCTCTTCGTCCGAGAGGATGACGAGTTGATCCTCTCGAGGTCTCTCAGCTTCTTCAAGGCAAAACTGTTCAATTTCCTTGTCAAGCGATCATTGCGAAGATAACGGTTCTTCTCAGATGGCTGTCGTCTGGGAATGTGCTGAGAGAGGAACTGCAGCGATGGGGCGAGAATACAATATGATGGAGGGGTCGTCTGGGAGTTCGTGGTCAGAAAGGAAGCCTCGTCATGAAATATCTATCCTTTTGCGTCGTTGGTCTCCTGCGGTGATCGCGTTGTCAATCTCTTGGAAACCGTCTGATAAAGGATCATATCCTAATATCAGGTGGGCTACTCTTACTTGTAGGTCTTCGCTAACAAACACTTCAAATCGAAGAATATGATTGAGGTTCGCGACGCTGCAAAGACTTAGACGCGGCCGTATGTGTTGTTTATCTGTGAAAAACATCCGAGGAGACGAGCATGGTTAGATCAGCAATAAATATCAAAGAAAGGCGTACTAATACGCAATGTAACCAAAAACGGTAAAGTTAATGGGACTGAGTCACAAGTTAGGGAATCTAACTCCGATGGAGTCACACCTGGGTTTCCCCATTTGATTGGGCAGTGAAGACCGTCAGACCAGTTTCCCAAGGCGATAAGAGAGTCATATTTCATGCCTTTGTTGGATTTGGGAAGACAGGATATGAGCCTAACAATGCTAGATCTGGATTTAAGGTAATATCCTACGCCTTTAAGTTTATGGCACTCGTACATGTAAACGACGTCGTGCCATGTGAGGTTCAGACCCATTTGTTCCTTTAAAGTGTCAACATAACTTAAGACTCTAAACACATTTGGTGTGCACTGATCTAGGTATAACCTATGGTTACGTAGGTATTCGCTGGTTATGTTTTTCATGGGAAGGGTCATCCCACCTTCTAGGAATGCGATGATGTGGATGATAACTTCTCCCTCTCTTCTATTGGGCAATATCTCAAGCCTACGTCTTGGGGAATATGATATTTGGCCCGAAAACCCTCCATACCAGCGTCGATATCTACTAAACACTTAAATCTACCCATTTGGTGAGAGTGAGAATGAAAGTTTAGAGAAGGGGAGGGATCTAGTTGGTGGCTGAGGACAAAAGCCGAGGAGAAATGAGTAAAGGAAGTTGAAAACTTACGGGAAATAGTTAGGCGATTCTTCACGAGTTTCTTGAGAGGAAAGAGAGTGAGTAACTCTTAGACTTGATTGATTTCTGAAAAGATGGATGGATGGAGATTCGGTTTCCTAGGCGTTTTGGCGTGTGGGAGGCGGCCTCGAATTAGAATTATCCCGCTCAAATTTTTAGAGCAAACCTGGGCCGTTAGATGCGTATCTCACCGTTGAACGTGGGGAACAAGACGTAACTTGCAGTCATTAATGCGAGTATTCTGGGTTTTGAAGCGTCAGGGGCAGTTTTAAAGGAACGAAAGGATCCCTACATGTGTGGTGGTATGTAAAGTGTGTGGAGGGTGCGCTGTTGGTTCAAAGCTTCATTTCCCTCCTCGGATGGGGGGAAAAAATGAAGTTTTGAGGGGCTATTATGGGGGTAAAAATGCCTAAATGTACATGTAGGCCCTGGGCCTGGTTTGTTGGTATAAGTCTGTTCAATCAGAGTCTACGAGGCCCACAGGCTAGTTCGTGCTACAAGGGGCAAATGGGTTGTCCGTGGAGGAGTATTTCCTCGGACGGGCCTAATAAAGGCCATGAGACGTGCTAAAGAATTTAGAGACAGAATTCTAAAAGATCTGTTAGGTAAAAGCGTGATCCAAGCACTCGTTAAAAGGAGAAACGTGCGAGAAATTTCTGAGGAAAAAACTGCTACCACCGTATTAAAGGCCCTACATCTACCTCCCTGGCCGCATTAATGGAGAAATGACCTTTGAACAGTAATATTTAGCCTTCCAGCTATTATTTGAAGACTTCAAGAAGATGGTGGATGGGACAAGTATCTATGAGGAAAATTTGTGCTACATGTGGGAGAGAAAGAAGAGAAGAAGAGGGATATAAGAGGACAGGAGAGGTATAAAGAAGAGGGGGAGGAAAAACTTAAAGACCAATTGTAATCTTTTGCTTAGAGAAAGACAATACAAGTGGTTCTCGGCTTATGTCCGAGGAGAGTTTTTTTTGTCACATTCATCTATTATTTGTATAGATTGCGACATTCTAGCCTGTTTATCAACTCTCCAATATCCCTTACCTAGATTTCAAACCCATACTCTACAAATTTCATTGTATAAGACTCTTTGGGCCTAGGTCCATCTAGTGATTGAACCGAGTATAAATTGTGCACGTACATAAGTATTAATAAGTTTAACTAAGTTCATTCTTTATATAAGTGGTGAATTCAAAGTAATGTATTTTACATCAAATAATCTGTTGTATGACTTTCCAAATGGAAAATACATATTTGCTTTTAAAAAAGGAAAATTCATGTGAAAAGTATGGGTCAACCAGACCCAACCCCATTTTTAACCTGCTCAAAATGACCAATTTTTGACTTGCTATCCGATTAACCCGACCTAACCCAACCCGCCCGTTTTGCCGTGTCTAACATTTAGATATAGGTGTTAGTATTATGTAGTGAAATATTTACCTGAAAATTAGAGTATAATTAATATTTTCATCATAAATTAATTAATAGATTGTATTTATCTTATTAGGGTTTTTTTTTATTATAAAAAAAATTACAAGAAACTTTCAGGCAAACAAAAAGAAAAACAACAGAAATAATCGTGGTACATTATATGAAGGGGCTGCTAAACTAATTGTAGATAAATCACAAGAAAATTCTATTGCACTGAATTTCCCAATCTAGTATTGGTGTTGGGTTCTACATTTAAACTTCAGCGAATGCAATCAGCTAAAATTTAAGAGTCAAACAAACACACTCAATTTAAGCTATCATCTTCAAGTTCATAACAAGCATAATGGTTTGTGTGTCGGTGAAATGAACAACAAAAATTGGTCAGACATGTCCACCACCAAAAAATTGTTCACTGAGTAACTTAATCTGAGCCAAGTGCTTCCTCCCATTAAAGTGAGAAACCAAGTTTTTTTCCCCAGTGCAGCTTATATTACAAATGTTGCACCTTAAAGTGGATTCTTTCACACTAACGACTTCTTTCTTCTCTTCTGGTACACTGTATGAAACTCTTTCTCGCTCCTCTTTTGTGAGCTGATCAGATTTCTTTGTGGTTGAAGCCAAAACACTCTTTGGCTGGCATTGCTGTTTTTCTTCATGATTTGTAGTAGTTATCTGTACTCCATTGGTGGATATAATCTTTTCCGGCTCCTCAACTGGCTGCTCAGTTTTCGTTGCAGTTGATGCTGGGACCATATTTGGCTGGTTCTTTGCTATGAATGCCTCATAAGCAGCCTTGTGTTTCTTTCCTTGAAGGTGTGAATTCAAGTTTTTCTCACTTTGAGTAGTTAGTTGACATATATCACAAGTCCACTCCTTTCGGACTTCCTTAGGTATGGGTGAATCAGGAAGCTCTCTAGCCGTTGCAACTGCCTCTGCTGGTCCTTTAATCTCCTTACTGGCTGATATTTTGTTCTCAGTTTGATCAGAGTTAGGCTCTGCTGAAACTACCTGAAAATGTAGTGAAGGCATAAATTAGAAGAAAAACTGTTGTTTTGTCATTTCCACCCTTATTTGTGGGAAAAGCATAAGAATTTCACTGCTAAAAAGAGAACTAGACTGAAACATAAGCATGCACAGTTCAAAAGCAAATAATGATGGGAACTCAGTAACAAACTATGACAGGAAAAATGCCATTCCTTTTGAGGCAAGATTTATAGCAAGATTATGATTTGACCATCCAATAGTATTTTAAACTTGGTTAAAATGTGAGGCACCAAAAATGTCATGCCCTTTTCTAGTCTGATAGCTTCCAAGATCAATAACCACTCACATCATTAACCAAAAATTTTACACATTCAACGAACAATTCCCCTTGCAAAATACTCATTTTAATACCCTTCTCAAAAAGATTGAGTTTTCCACACAAAATTTGCATAAAATCCACCAATAAACTTCACCATAAATATAATAAGAATCTTACACATTTGGCTGCAGGCACTTCCTTTTTCTCTGTTACTTCCACAACTCTATTGCCTTTCTGCTCAATGTTAGGCTCTTTGCAATTTGACTGCATCAATAGATAAGAGTGGAGATTAGCTCATCTAGAAAGAAGTAAATAAAATTGTTATTTCTCATTAGAACATACTTCAGAGCTTTTTTGCTTCAATAATTTATATTAAGAAAAAAAGCAAACTGTCATATGATTGCTAAATTAGTGAACATTCTATTGATAAGATTCTTCCAACACTTGTTGGAATTTGTCATTTTATTTATCTAATTAATACCAACAATTGTTGGGCATAAGAATATATTAAAATAATCATAGCAAATGTCATTTTATTCATCTAACTTAAACTAAAAACTATTGGACATATCAGTATATTTATAGAATTATAGTTAATCTTCTCTTTGCATGAGTGACATTTAAAGCTTTACCCACTCTACTTCTTTCTTCTCCATAACTGCAATAGCTTTGATCTTGTCCATGTCATGATTAGGCTTTTTACTTTTAATCTGAAAAAGAAAAAAGAAGAAGCAAAAAACAAAAACAAACAAACAAACAGAAGACAAAGTTAGAGAGAGTGTCTCATTAGTCCATTTATTACCTGCAATGGAATCCTAAAGAAATAAAATAAAAGAACACAAATTTAGTACAAATTTTGTTCAACAAGTTTTGGCATCAGACCTGTGTCATCTTGCAAACTTTTATATGTGCATACAGATTGTGAAGTGTAATGATAGTGTGTTGTGTTCCACAATATATATGTACCAAGTCCATTTGGATTATACAAGTGATCACAAGAAGCTATAATTGTGACCAATACTTTTAGGATATCATGCAAATTCGGCTAGTGCATCCTTGATTGTGATAATTCCAAATTTCCAAGTATAAAAACCCATTTATTTGAATGTCAATTCCAACATATCTAACAAAGAAAGCAGTTTTCAAACTCAATTATTATATAAAAGTTTGATATAACATTTGATCTTAGCTGGACACTAACACTTTGACAAACTAATTACTACAAATTGACATACCTTGGTAGCAATGAGCTCCTCTAGAGCTTCAGGTCCGTTCTCATTTATATATCTCTCTGCCTCAGATAGAAAGTGGTCTCTCTTAAGTAAGAATTCCTTCCACTTATTGAATTCATCAATGACTGATAATGGGTTTATGGAGAGGCATGGACGAACAAGGTGATTATAGACATAAAAGGAACCATTGAAGTGAGGTACAACCAGCCAGCAGATGATCATTAGCTTCATGTGAGGCCAAAACCATAATCTGATAATTAAAGATAGTAAATTTAAACATAAACACGAAACATAAAAAGACATATATTCACACACATCAAGAAAAGGCTTAAACAATAATCTAGTCAAGTTATGCATTGACATATAGCATAGTGAATGAAAGACCTTAGATTTAGTAGCTCATCTTGATGAGAAGGCTAAACACAAGATGACAAAAATTTAAAATTCAGGAAGCCCATCCTATGGCCTATATATTTGTGAGCTTCAAGCGGTTTCCAAGGACATGAAAAGAATATTGAATTTTCAAAAAGTTCTATTTTACTTAGATTTCAATTGACATGGAAAGAGTATCATGCAGATGAAGGGTATTAGAGACCACAACTTTTAAAAAATTTAGAGACAGGGACATATCCATATATGTGTTTCTTTCTAGAGTCACTACTAAAACATATATATACTGTATTTTTCTGGGTAGTTTACATTTTTTTTTCCTAAATAGAGGAATCTTTGCCAGCAAAATGAATATCGAACCTATATGTGCATATCACCCTCATGATATGCACAATTTTTAGGTAAATGAAGTTCCTTCCTTTTACAAGTAGTCAGAGAAGTATTGGACACAAGTGGACTCAAGTGATGAGTGTGTATCTTGAAGCGTATAAAATTCCGAAATTTCAATAGGAAAAATGATAAGCTTGAAATCTATATAAATCCACACATGAAATTTTTTCACGTGTGAAACATATAGAATTTTAATTTTAGCAAACATTCGATTCAACTTGCATATGATTTAAATAAGGGTAAATTACAACTTGTGGTTTTAAATTTCACACTTTTATCCACTTAAAATTTGACCAAAATTTAAGTTACTTAGCTAGATACTTTTTTATCTTGTACTTTTATGGTTTTTTTTTTTTGTTTTTTTTTTTTGTTGTGTTTTTAAAGGAGGAAGACATAAAAATGGAGTAAACTTATATATTCAGCCCTGTTTTTAACAAAGATGGGTTGCATAAATCTAATAGAGTTAACCTCAAGTGGGTAAAGTGTTAAATTTCAAACGGAAGGTAGGCAACTTAAATTTCGATCAAATTACAAGTGGATAAATTGTATTTACCCTTTAAATAATGAAAATATAAATCAAAAGACTTTTTTTTTTTTTGTCCATTTGTTATGCACCATCCTAACAAATGTGACTGTGACTGTTATTAGTGATCAGATTATAATTTAGGTACTCAAAAAGTAGCACACTTTCTAAAACACGTGGGCAATAAAACAATTGAGCATTTCTCTTTCCTTTCACTAATGCTTTTGAAGGTTAAAGGTATGGTATGAGCAACCAAACTCACAAAATCCCAATAGATACAGAGTGTTGGCTAGAACACAAAGTGCAAACAAATTTAAATCCACATCACGAAAAAGATGATTTCTGTGAGCATTTATTTCACATAAATGATGATTGCACATCATTTTCTCTTATGTTTTCTTGGCACTCAATGCAGGGCTAGACTATTGAGGGTAACAAATTTACCTTTCCAGAAGCATCAAGAAAGTATTCTCAAAGAGTGAAATCAAAGAGAAGGCAATCCAATATGTGACCAACTTTTGAGTGTCCGAACTTGAATTGTTCTCAATTGCCCGGATGGAAGCACATCTGTTAAGAAAACATATGGTATCCACATCATGTTCATGCAACAAAAGTACCACTTAAGAGAGAGAGAGAGAAAGAGACTTACAGAGGATACCCCAAAGCAAAGAAATACCTGCAAGTAAAAAACAAACAAAAAAGCAGAGAACACTTGAGAAAACCAGCTTCATGAATCCTGGGACATAGAATTTTCAAAAACTAAAATATTTAAATAATGCATACCATAATGTAAGGACATCAAGGAATTTGAATGCGAAATTGAGAATACCCAATAGACTCATCTTGAAAGTGAACCTATCTGTTTGTTTTCTCAACCTGAATCTCCAAGAGAAGTGAAGATGAGAGGAAAGAGAAAGCAAGTAGAGCTGGAAAGTGGAAAATCCTATAACAAAACAAAAAAAAAGTTTAATAATTGTATAAATAAAGTTGTCTCTCAAAAAAAAAAAAAAGTTGTTTCCTCGTAGGAAAGGAAAGTCCAACAGTAGACTAGGATTGCCTCCGGCCAAGTTTTGGTCCAGTTGAATCTGTGCCGTGAATTGAACATGTTCTAGGATGTGGGCCATGTGAGATTAACGACCCGGATGAGTTGGACTACATTAAAGCAGATTGCATGTGGAATTGTATAGTGGCACCTACTAGTATCTACTATCTAGCTTTTTTTTAATATGACAAATTGACTTAAGTGCATCCATAGCACATGTGGTATAAAAAATGACATTTTACAATATCAAAAATTTACTTTATTATTTTACTACATCATTTTACAACATTCTATCTATTAGATGTTCTATCATTTAATTTTATATATTAAAATAATATTTACTACATATTAAAATAATATATTATCTCTCCCTATCATCACCATCAACAACAACAACAACACATCTACCACTACCGCAACAACGGCCACCAACAGCAACAACACCGACTAGCCACCACTGGCACAAACTTACATCCACCAACGCCATCTTAAATAAAAAAATAAAATAAAAAAACCAGAGAGATTGGCACAAACACAAATCCCAAAATCAACCAACCACCGCTCAAATTAACCAACCACGACTCAAATTAACCAAACACAACTCACTACAACCATCCAAAAACACAAAACCACCAAACACAACCCACAACAACCACCCTAAAAAACACCGCCACAACCACCGCAAGAGAAAGAAGAGAGATCCGGCAATGTGCGAGATGGTGGAGGGAGAGATCGAAGAGACTTAGATGACCTGGACGGCGAGATGGTGGCAAGCAAGATCAGAGAGACCTGGACGGCGAGACAGTGGCAAGCGAGATCGAGCAGAGTTTGACAGAGGCGAGATCGAGATCGAGGTGAGAACGACGCCGTCCCATTTGTGGTGTTTGGTTACGCTACCGCGGTCGGCCATGTTGCTCTGACCTGGTCGAGGCGAGAACGACGCCATTCCATTTGCATGAGATTGAGATTGGCAGATTGTGAAGTTGAGGGAGGAGTTGAAGTTTGAGGTTTGAGGTTGAAGGAGGAGCTGGGAATCTCATCTGAAGAGGAAAGAGAGAGACAGATTGTGACGAGAGAGAAAAAATCAATTAAAGAAGTGAGAGGAGAGAGAAAGATGAATAAAAAAAATATTACACCATATGCCGTTCAGTGTCTGTACCGTGCCAAAATTGTAAGGGTATTATTCAATGTTGCAAAAGTTTGGCACATTTGACACATCTGATAAAGCTCCGTTTTTTATATTTGGGGTGCCAAATGTGCCATATTATAGCATTTAGCACATATACCACAGTCTACCATGCTTTTTTGTTTTTGGGTAAAATTTAGGCATTCTATTGCTATGATCTTGCATAACTATTGCTATTTATCATTCTTTTGTGGATTAATTGGTTTTCTGAAACTGATTAGCAAGTACTAACAAACTAGTTATTTGAAAAAGTATATAAAATAGAGATTTTAAAATATTCCTTTTAAAAATCATAATTAAACATTTGATAAAATTGTAGTTTGACAATTGAGTTATTGATCTAAAATTGTTATTTCAATGCAAATTTCTAAAATTAACCTTTAACAAACCAGAATTTTGGAGGTTAATTTTTTTTTTAATAGAATGAAATTTTATTTAGGGGGTTCAAAGTTTTTTTTTTTAGGGTGGTCAATTTTTTATTTTTTAGGGTGGTCAACAACTCATATTAATTTAAAATTATACATATCTTAAGGTATATAATTTTTTTTCCATGTGAGGGTGGTCATGTGACGATCCTCACCAACACTTAGAGCCGCCCCTAGCTTCGATGATAGGTGACAGTGATCTGGTGGCCAGAGTTTCCACTTCAGCTATCGGTATCAGGGGTCTGATGGCATGTGCCAGCGATTTGGTCATTGGAGCCGTTGTTCTAATGATAGGAGTTGGCAGTTTGGAGACATCATTAAAGCGATCGGTGCCAAAAGTCTAATAACTGAAGTTGTCATTTTAGCCTCTAGTGTTGGCGGTATGGTGGCTAGAGACACCATTTTGGCCACTAGTGCTGACACTCGATCACTAGAGACGCCACTCTAACAACAGTTGCCAATAGTTCTATTTAGCCTTGGTTTTCTTTTATTTTTGTATTTCCATATTGCTATGTACTTGCTAGTGATTGCTATATGAAATTTGGTTGATCACGTACATTGACCTAGTTGTTAGTTTTAGATTAGAAGTGATTCAGCCTATAAAATGGTCTATGAGGTTCTAAATATATGCTAGGGTTTCATTAGCATCATTTCAGACAATGAACAATAACACATTCGGTAAAGAATTTTTTTTTTTTTTTGATAATGGTAAAGAATGTATTCAATTTATGAAATTCACCACCCCTATAGGTTTGAATGCATTTTATTTTGGTGGAAAATTGGCGTTTAGCCATACATTGAAATTGAAAAAAATGGCAAACGCATCTGATTGGATAATACCACATATAGTTCGAATAATTAAGTATCAAGAAATGATACAAAATAGCGATGACCATCACTAGAGAGCACCGGAGAAGGACCCTAAACTTCACTAAAAATTAAATCCAAAGGCACAGTACTAATAGACTGATTTTCAAGTAAAGACAGACAACACTGACTTGACGAGCATGAAGAGCAATGAAGATTGTTAGAAGATAGAATTTGACGCAGCACACGTTCATGAGGATGACACAGGCGATAATGCTGGCAAATTGAATCAACATACTTAGAGACATGAACACTAGGACTGGAAGGCATGGACGAGGACGAGGCGCGGAGGAGAGCCTGTAGAGGCCAAATTCATTCCGCCAGAGAAGTAGAATTTTCTTGGTGACCTGATCCTTAATGAAGAAATGGAAAAGATGAAATTCAAAGAAAACGCCATTGGAAATTGAAGGAACATGGAGCACATTAAAAAAGATGAAAAGAAGAAGATTTAGGAAAGGCCTTACCATTACTAATGCGGAGGTGATCATGACGGCGTCAATTCAGACTCGTAAGATCTGGAGTGAGATGATGAGTTGCGACAATATCCGGAAACTAATCTTAGACTTGAGGAGTACCATAGGAAGCCATATGTGCAGATGGTGAAGGTGAAGCATTTGAGTAGCGTTGATAGTAGGTGTTGGCAGTGTAATTGAAGCTGTTGCAGATTTGACAGTGTTGAGTAGTTATATACTTTACTAGAGGTTATATAGACACATACCTTTGGTGGAATAGATCACCAAATTGCCGGATCTTGTTCTTTGCTTGCTTTACGAACTCCTCATGACCTCTTTTGTGGAACACCTCCAAGTCGCAGGAGAGGCTACTAAGGTCTCTCCTAATTTTCACGCTCCAAATTCTAGGGAATAGTAGATGGTGTCCCAGAGAAATGACTTATTTTGAGAGAGCACTCAAAAACTATACGTATGTTCACTCACTGTAGCTCTTATTGATTTGACTGATGTAGGAGTATTTTAAATACTAGTAGAGATTCACTTACTATCAGATATATAAGATCCCTAAAAGATCTCATCTGTTAAATTTAAATTACTCCACTACTAATATTGATAACTCATATCAATATCTATTAAGTTTAAATTACTCCACTCTAACATTGATATCTCATATTAATATCAGTTAGTTTAAATTTAAACTTACTTATTAGATAACCCAAGTGGACGATCCATGGGCTATGGTTTATGGGTTGGATAAAAACCAGCCCAATTTCTAACATCTCCTAGTAGTCCACACTAGGTACTACAGTCAGAACCGACTCCTCTCAATCTCTTGTCCAATCCTCTCTTTATACAGAAAAATGGATTGTGTGACCTGACGAGAAGGTGTAGGGTAGGAGTACTATATTAAGTCACCATCTAAACTAACATAGTACATCACTTATAATATCTCGTCTATGCCCCAAGTTATTTGATCACACTCGATCAAGTTTCTTTAGTCCCTCATGAGTTCAAAAAACTCAAAGCAACACTTGATCCTATACCATATAATATGCTCATGATTATGTTGAAAAACATATTCCTCATAATTGCCCGAGCTATGAGCCATAAAATAAATGGTGTGTTCTAAATAATTTTTCCTAGACACTCATATAAATTCATTCACACTTGACCACTTTCCTAGACATGCTCCACGAGACCGTATATATCACGACCCTGAGATGACATGCTAAAGTAGCGACATCAAACATTCATTTCATGACATAGTTCTAGGTCTAAAAAAAAGGGCATAGAATGGACCATATATGGTCAACTAGGGCTCACATAGTGACGGAGTAGGGATCTATCCAATCACTCCCTTAATTGTTCGACTATAGTACATACAGTATAATTTGTATGCTACAATGGAGCTCCCACTCAATTGGGCTTGTAACACTCGAACACCGTACAAATCTTAGTCCAACTGCCACAAAGGCAACCAGCCTGAGTTTCTTAGCATAGTTACACATCAAGTTCCTGTCTAAGATCTCACATTTGGCTTTATTCAGGCTTCATGAAGTTGTGGATACACTTCAAGTGATACTCCCATAAGTCTCATCTTAGCCTAGCTAAGGCGACATTCATTATATTGTCTTGCACACCTCCCTAAGCGTCAAGATGATCACTTACTTGATTTACAGAAAAATAAAGTGATCACTATGTCTCATCCTGTTCGCTACTCAAGCACTAGGGTAATCGTCTATGTGAGTAGACCGATCTAAGCTTGGTGACATATTCTCAAAAAATGTGTGCTCAGTATGCAATTTCTATCACATCACAAGATGAATTAAAATGAGTAACATCATTATTGCATAAAGTAGGAATAAACATAAATGTCCATAAGGTATCCAAAAACATATCAAATCCTACAAAGTCCCAAACTCCTAACATAAGCCTAAAATACATCTCTAGCAATGGCTTTAGTAAGTGGATCAGCCACCATCTTGATAGTGGAGATATGTTGGAGGATCACATCTCCTTGTGTAATAGCAAGACGAATGTAGTTATAACGAGTTTTAATGTGTTTGCTTTTGCTATACATCTTTACAGCTTCATCTGCAAGAGATGTCACCCTTAGGCTTTGGAAAAATCTCTTTAACCAAATAGCTTCTTGTGCTGCTGCTGAACAAGCAACATACTCAGACTCCATTATGGATAAAGCAATGCAAGACTGGTTCTTACTGCACCAAGAGATAGCTGCACCACTTAGTAGAAATGCATAACCTGTAGTGGACTTGCGTTCATCTCTATCACTGGCCCAGTTAGCATCAAAATAGCCTCTTAATCTTAAATCTCCACCCTGATAGCAAAGAATGAGATCCGATGTCCCACAAAGGTATCGAAAAATCCTCTTAAATGTTTGCCAATGAACAGGTCCTGCATTACTTTGATAACGACTAACTATACCATTTGCAAAACAGGTGTCTGGTCGAGTACACAACATAGCATACATCAAACTTCCAACTGCACTTGCCTACGGAACTCTTGCCATTTCTCTCTTTTCCTTTTTTGATTTAGGGCAATCTTTAAGGCTTAATGTATGTCCCTTCTTAATTGGAGTGTCTATGAGTTTGGAATTATGCATACGGAATCACTCTAAGATCATCTTTATGTAAGTTTCTTGAGACAAACCAAGAAAATTCTTTGAGCAATCCCTGAAGATCTTAACTCCAAGCATATAATTAGCGACTCCCATGTCCTTCATTTCAAAAATAGAGGAAAACCACCTTTTGATGGTGACAATCATCTCCATATCATTTTCAACCAACAAAATGTCATCCATATACAAAGACAGGATAAGTAAACGCTTTCCTAATCGTTTGACATACACACAATGGTCTTTTACCATCATTTTGAAACCAATCATGGAAAGTTGTGATTTACAATTGTTTTGCGTTGGCTTTAGTTTCATGCCAAATTTGATTGTAATTTTGTTCAATCTTTTATACCCTATACTTTATGTGGGATTTTATTGTAAGGGTTGTGTGATAGAGAGAGAGAGTGTGAAGACTCAAGCATGTGGAGATAGAAGATTTCTTGCGGGTAGCTCGCGACTAAGCATCCTGCGAAATGATGCATGTACCTTGCACATGACTGGAATGCAAAGAGTCATGACAGAAGGTGACAGCTGGTTTTCGCGAGTGTCTTGCGGGTAAGGCCTTCTCGCAAGATACCCGCGAGTAAGGCCTTCCCGCGAGATACCCGCGAAATAGTCTGTTTTGCTCTTTTGTCATATCTGCTCCACTACATCCTCAAACACACTATATATACCATCATTACCCACATATTGAGTAGAGAGTTTTTCAGAAGAGAAAGCCCTAGCCTTAACCCTTGAGAGTGTGAGATTGTCATACCCATAATTCTACACGTAATCCATTATGGTTTTCCTTTAGTCCAACCTCTCCATTTCTATACCCTTGAGAGGTTGATAACCCAAACACTTACCACACTCATACTGAGTGTCCAATGAGTTTTTGGTGCTGCTGGGAAGTATTGGAAGAAGCCAAGCTTTGACGGATACAATCGGGCGCATTGCGGGATCTAGAAAGCTAGACAAGACACGGTTTCGAGAAGCCTTGTTGGTGTAAGAGCTTGGAGGGCTTAAGTGCATTAGGTAGACTAGACTTGGAGGGTCTTTTGCTATTCATGTATCTCAATTTATTGCCTAGTGGATCGATTTACCACTTGGAGGGCGGCGGAGAGGTTTTTTGTCGAGTTCTTTGGTTTCCTCTTCGATAACACATTGGCGTGTTTTCGTGTGTTTGTATCTCTCTTCTTTACTCTTTTAGCTTTCTATTTATTGCTGTGTTTTATTAAATATGGCTTAGAGTAGCGGTTTTGTTTGTTCGCTCACATTTACTCTTTTTTGCACTTAGTTTAAGTTAGAGTAAAATCAACCGAGCCATAATTTATTAATTTGGGGTATAAACAGCTCTTGTGTTTTAACACAAATCTGAGCATTCAAATTGAAATAATAGCCTTATGAAATTTGGAATACCATTGTCTAGACACTTGCTTTAGGCCATAAATGGATTGCTTAAGGTGGCACACTTTGCGCCCTTGTTCCTTGACCTCAAAATCAATAGGTTGATCCATATAGATCTCATTGTCTAGTTTTCCATTAAGAAATGCAATCTTTACATCCATTTGGAAGAGTTCCAAAATGTGCAACAATAGCGAGAATAAGGCGAATAGAGACAAATCTCACTACTGGGGAGAAAGTCTCTTCATAGTCTATCCCTTCTCTTTGGGTATAGCCTTTCGCCAAGAGACGAGCCTTATATTTGTCAATTGATCCATCTGCCTTGGGCTTTATTTTAAAACCCATTTGATTCCAATGGTCTTGTGCCCAGGCGGAAGGTCAACCAACTCCCAAACTTGATTCTTTGCCATAGAATCCATCTCATCTCTCATAGCAACTATCCATTCATGTATAGCAGGTGAAGCTAATGCTTCCTCATAGGAAGCAGGCTCATCTAGGTCCAGTGTGTAACAAATAAAAGATTCCTCCTCAATCTCAAAATGACGACGGGGAATAGTTCCACATCCACTTCTACATACCTTAGATCCTTGTGTGTCACTATCTAGTGGTTTGCTCCCACTAGGAGCTAAATCACTCCCACTATCTTTGGCGATTTCAGGATGAAGTTGTGATTCTCCACTCTCGCCTAAAGATGGTATGACACCTTCAAGTTCTTGCAGCTTATAAAGCTGAAGATCTTGTTTTGCTTCACTGATGCTTGGAAAATCATCTTCAAAGAAGTTGACATCACAAGACTCTATCTCAGTCATTCCACCATCAGAATGTTCACCATACATTATATACCCCTTTAAGCTTTCTGAATATCTTATAAAGATTTTCTTGCTCTAGGGCCCAATTTTCGATACTTAATGGAAGTACTGTGAACAAAACCTGCACAACCCCAAGGCCACATGTTCTCCAAATTGGGTTTAACACCAGTCCATATCTCGTATGGTGTTGTGGGAACTAACTTAGAAGGCACACGGTTAAGGATGTAGGTAGCAGTCAACAATGCATCCCCCCAAAACGAAATTGGAAGGTTAGCTTGTGCTATCATCGAAATAACCATCTTTAATAGAGTACTATTCCTTCTCTTTGCAACACCATTTTGTTGTAGAGTACCAGGAATCGTCAATTGCCTGCATATCCCTTTTTCCTCACACAGTTCTTGAAACAGTTTAGACTAATATTCACGACCCCTATCAGTTTGAAAAACCTTTAGGTTCCTTTCTTTTTGATTTTCAACCTCTGCCACAAAGCGCTTAAAGCAATCTAATACTTCAAAGTGATAGGAGATCAAATAGACATAACTAAAATGTGAATAGTCATCTATAAATGTGAGAAAATAAGAGGCGCCATGGCATGCCTTAACATTCATAGGTCCATATATGTTCGAATGGACTAATTCCAAAGGATGAGTTTCCCTTGGAGCCTTACCAAAAGGCTTCCTATAGTCCTTTTCAGCTAGACAAGGTTCACACATAGGAAGGCTTACATTAGTGATAGACCCCAATAGGCCTTCTCTAGCCAATCTATCTTTTCCTATGTGTCCAAGTCTAGCATGCCACATTATAGAATTAGAAATATCATTATTATGTGCAATAAAAGAAAAAGAGGAATGATTTAAATCCAACATAAAGAAATTATTAGATAAATAACCATGTCCATACAAGGTTTTATTTAAATAAAAATCCAATTGAGGACCATTGAAATGGAAACTAAATCCAAGTCTAAGCATAGTAAGTACTGAAAATAGATTACATTGGACACCAGGTGCATGAAGCACATTATGAAGAAGTAATGTATGTCCCAAACGCAATTTGAGCTAGTAGGTTCCAACTCCTATGACTTCTTCTTG
The DNA here is from genome assembly GCF_040712315.1 of Castanea sativa. Taxonomy (NCBI): domain Eukaryota; kingdom Viridiplantae; phylum Streptophyta; class Magnoliopsida; order Fagales; family Fagaceae; genus Castanea; species Castanea sativa. Next base: position 21,002,692 of record NC_134019.1, on the reverse strand, counting down.
AGCTCCATTACCCAAAATAGTGTACTGTGTGCCTGTTGGTATCCTTTTGTAATCCACACACCCAACTCTATCTCTGGCTATATGTTTGGTTGCTCCTGAATCTACAATCCACCCAAGAATAGTATGAGCAACAAAATCATTTGTACAAACATAAGTAATAGCAGAGTTGTTAAGAATGGATACCATCTTCGGCTCAGTGCACTCACGAGCAAAGTGACCCTTCTTACCACAGTTGTAGCACTTGATCTTTGTCTTGTTCTTCTTAGCACACTTGCCCTTTTGGAGCTTTACTATCTTGCCTTCTTTAGGCCCAAGGTTACCAGCTCTTTGGCATTCCTCCCTTGTCCTTTGTGCTTAGGCCTGAATGCCTTCTGCTGCCCAGATTGGGCAATAAGAAGGGTGTTTTGGTACGCCCCTACACGCCCTGTCTCAAGCTCGAAGACGAGAAATATCAGCAAAAGTCTTGATATTCTCACTATGTGTCAAAACAAGCTTCATTTGTCCCCAAGTAGGTTCAGGCAGTGAACATATCATTGCGGTGACCTATTGTTCATCAGAGAGATTATTGCCAACAACCTTTAGGTCACGGATTAATATAGACATTTTCCTTAGATGTTCAACCATGCTATGCTTTGAATCCATAACATATTGCTCAAACTTCAAAGTAAGAGCTCGCAACCTAGTTGCTGAAGTCCCTTTATAGACAATCTTAAGCTAGTTCCACATCTCTTGGGCATTTGGGTAGTCCTCAAACTCCCGAATAAGATCATTGTGCATGCTACTTAGCATAGTGAAGCATGCACAACAATCTTTCTTAACCCAAGACTTATAGGCCTCTAAGTCACGGCAATGTTGGGCAGTATTCCCATTTTTAGGTTGCACTATCACATTGGTCAGGGTTTCAAGGACCTCTTATTCATTAAGTAGATATTGAATTTTTCTAAGCCACATATCATAGTTGGTTCCATCTAGTTTCTCTCAGTTAGTTAGATCAGCAACTACATTCTTAGTGGCCATGTTCACTACATTCATTACACAAGTTGACATTAGCACGTACATTTTTAAAATTTATTTCCAAAAATCCAACTAGACCATGATATTCCTTTCTACATAGTGAGATCGAAAATTTCGCTAAGCTCATAATCATCTTTCACTATGTAAATTGGAATAACACATCTAATTGATTTTAAATAAAATTTTGTGAAGAATAAAACATCACACCATCCACATATTAAATCATACATATAACATGTGTCCATACATCTTTGTGCACAACATATTGTGCATAGGCTCCACTATAAGCTCTATTGGTAATTTCATACAACATGCTAAGACAAATTTGAAAATTATAGGTAACCGTTAAACACATCCCCTTACATGGCTTCCAAAATTAAATTACATAGCCTTAGATTACATTGTCAAAAACGATGGCCCAAAAAATTGCCAAAAAACATTGGCCCAAAAAATTACATATTTAAGTACCCTACTACAAAGATTCTATTTGTAATTAAAAAAATTTGGGGATGCCACGTTACCAAATAATTTCAAAAATTGTCTTATCCATCCACAATAACAATAAATAAAAATATACATATTGCATAAATTACCAATACAATCTCTAACTATAGAGATGAGCCAAAAAGTCTCATAAACCCTTTGGACACATATTTATCAATACATTTATATAATATCAATTCAATCATATCACAATATGTTAAAAAGACATCATAAAATAATTCAAAGATTAAAACCATGCATAATTATACAGAAAATTAGAAAACTAATCTCACAATTTTCTCATACTATCACAATTCTATGTTAACATCATAGTTAAAAAAAAATGCCACTACAATTACATATATAGTGTTGTACTATAAATTAAAATAAATAATAAGAAAGCCCACTGTGCATGTTATAACATTTGATCTTGATATAATTTTCTATATTGTTATAACTCAATTCCTTTGTAAACTATGTTACAAATTCACACAACATTTGTAAATAATATTACAAACCCACAAAGCCACTGGCGTGTGGCTTATCACTTGCACAGTTTCCTTGTTGAAGGAAACAACAGCAATTTGTGATACACCAATGTGATCTGCACAATATCCTTGTTATAAGAAACAAGGATAATTAGTTGTTAGTGGTACACGCACACGCAAGTGGGGCTAACATCAATGTGGGGGCTCTACACAATATCCTTATCTAAGTGTAACTAATACACTAACATCAATGTGGGGCTCTTTCATTTTATTTTATATTTATTTTTTAATTTTATAGATAACCACTCAAACAATAAGTGTAGTGGTTAGTGGTACACTCATGGTACACTACTACAAAACAATTTTACATACGTGAAAAATGTATTTCCTTTTATTGTTCATTGTCTTCAACCTTAGACATCAATTTTTCAGATTTTATCAAATACAACCATAATCTTTAAAAGACCACAACTTTCTCATTTAAAGTCTAAATTAAGCATGTAAATTGTTGTTTTAAAGCTTATGGAATGTACTTTCAAACCATTAAAAAATATTTGACATTAAACAAGATTTAATGGGTCAAAACAAGCCTGTAAATTTCAGATTTCGTGTAAACAAAAAAAAAAATTATAGCTTTTTATTTCTCTCTCTACATGCCATAACATGCTTCTAAAAATTACAGATTTGAAAATTAAAAATTACTTAAACTTTTAATTTTAGCATGCATATAGGATTACATATCTCAGAGATCATGACATCATTCAAGAGTGAAAACAAGCATAAAATGGCTCTGATACCAATGTTGAATAGTTATATACTTTACTAGAGGTCATATAGACACATACCTTTAGTGGAACAAATCACCAAATTGCCGGATTTGCTTCCTTTACGAACTCCTCACGATCTTCTTTGTGGAACACCTCCAAGTCCAAGGAGAGGCTACTAGAGTCTCTCCTAATTTCCTCGCTCCAAATTCTAGGGAACAGTAGATGGTGTCCCAGAGAGATGACTTATTTTGAGAGAACACTAAAAAAATTATGCGTATGTTCACTCACTATATCTCTTATTAATTTGACTAATGTAGGAGTATTTTAAATACTAGTAGAGATTCACTTACTATCAGATATATGTGATCTCTAAAAGATCTCATCTATTAAGTTTAAATTACTCCACTACTAATATTGATAACTCATATCAATATCTATTAAGTTTAGATTACTCCACTACTGATATTGATAACTCATATCAATATCAGTTAGTTTAAATTTAAACTTACTTATTAGATAACCCATGTGGACGATCCATGGGTCATGGTTTCTGGGTTGGATCAAAACCAGCCCAATTTCTAACAGATAGCAACTGTAAGAGTCTCCTCGAAAATATTGGCCACCACGGGAGTCAGAATGACCACGTCCACGGCCACGACCACGTCTATGTCCACAACCTTGATAGTGATGACCACGGCCTCTATTGGAGGACGGAGAACCATGTTGTGCAACATTGGCCTAGGTGTGTGCTCATTATTTTAAGGTTGACAGAGGAGAAAGAATTTGACTTATCCTAAATGCCCACATTTTGCATAGTGACCTTTTAAGTAGATACAATAGGAGAACTTACCCTCTCAATTGCAGTGGCTTCCTTCTCTATTACTTCCACATCTTTGATTTCTTTCTGTTCGACATTATGCTCAATGAACCTTGACTGAATTAAGATAAATAAGTAGATAAGCTCACCAGAAAGTTTATAAATTTAATTATTTATTATAATGAAGACACAGATACTAATCGTTTTATTTTATTTTATTTTTTATTTTTTATATTACCCCCACCTTCAGAATCACAACTCAATTCCTAATTAATTAAATTTCAAAGAAATTTTAACTTAACCCAAGCAATGGGTTTGCCATGTATTCATTTAACCTAACCCTATAGTCTACATGCACATATGAATCTTATCCACACATAAATGTAGACATAAAACAATCCCTCAAGTATAGGGGCAACTTTCATTCAAATTGATCCTGTAATAAATCCTCTAATCAGAGATTAACTAGCCAATCTCAGGCACATTGACCAGCCTAATTACCCTAACATACCTCACTAGCAAGAAGTTTCTTTGAAGCTTCAGATTCATTCTATTTATGGTATCTCTCTGCCTCAATAGGAAAGTCGTCTCTCTTGAGATAAACTTCCTTCCGCTCATTGAACATGTTGACAACCATTTGTGGTTGCAAGGAGAGACAGGGTTGGATAAGTGGTTCATAGAAATAGTGAGCACCGCTGAAGTGAGAAATCATCAACCAACACATGATCATCAGCTTCATGGGAGGCGAGAATGGTAGCCTGATATGGACACACAAAGTTTTACCAAAAATTTTAAAACACTAAGTAAATCTCGTTTTGATCAAGATTTTCAACTTGAAAATAGTAGTCCTACATAAATACATATATATCCAATGCATTTGCTAGCCAAATTATAAAAAAAAAAAAAAAAAAAAAAAAAAAAAAAAAAAAGCAAAAGGGTTATAGCCGTGCTGTGGCTGTCCCCTATAGTCGCGTTTTATAAACGCGGCTAAAGTATGTCCTATAACCACGTTTTTAGAAACATGGCCATTGGTCCTGGTCTATAGCCGCATTTGTAAAAATGCGTCTATAGACCCTTTAGACCTATAGTTACGGGTTTTAGGCCACGGCTGAAAACGCGGCTTAAAAAAATGCGGCTACAGGCCAAATTGACCTATAGCCACATTTTTAAGAGCTATAGTTGCATTTTAAAAATGCAGCTATAGGGCCTTTTTTTTTGTAGTGAAAGGGAATAGAGGCCTGCATGTATGTAACAAGAAAAGAGAAATGATAAATGCGTGAAATTAAATAGAGAAAATCACCTATAATGTATTAATGTGTGTGAAAGAACGTGTATAATAGGGTGTGTGCAATAAATACTAGCCTAATCATAAATTAGAAAACAACAATTCCAAAAGTTTTGAGAGAAATAAGAGATAGCCCATGAAACACATTTCCGTTTGAAAAAGAGAAAAATAAAAAGCAAAGGTATACCATGCAAATTGGTCAAAGCATTTCAATGCAAATAAGAGAGAGAGCCCAAGAAACCCATTTTTAAACTCAACTTTCGGGTGTGGTCTTTCTCTTGAATCTCCATCTCCAAGCAAAAGATGATTGAAATTGTGAGAATGGGATTGGGAGAACGAAAAGTGAACCTTACAACTTATAAGCAAGAATCAATTTGAAAGTGGAAAAAAGGCAGTGAAAGAGTAAAGTCAGCCAATTCTTCTTGAAGCAAAAATGACCCTTTGGTATCTATCTCGTTACGTAAAGTGAGTTTAATGCCACGATAACGATTTTTCCTTCTCACTCGTGTATGACATTGCACGAGTGACACGTTTGCTAGAGAAAGTTCAAAGTAATAAAGAAGAAAAGGGATTTGATTCTTTTTTACTGTGGAATAAAGGGCGTGACTTACCTTCAATACTTTTTTCACTGAAATTTCTTTTTGTTTTAATGAGCGACTCCCACATTACCAACTAACTAAATAAAACATGGAGATTAAAACTTACTACCATTTGCCATTATATATTTAAAACAAAATGACATGTCTAGTTAAAAAAGTACCGGAGGTAAACATATGGAGTAACAAATTACGATTGATAAAAAGTGTTTGTTTGTTTCTTCTTTTTTTTGCATGCCACCTCTATTTTTATTTCCTGAATAATACTATAACAAAGCAAATAAAAATTCTAGAGGACCTTACCATCTAGGACATAAAAAATAGGGTAAGTTTATAAGAGTAAGGAGTTGGAAATCCTTCCCATACGCATAGAGATTGATAGGCCAAAAATGTATTGACTCATTTGGCAAATTAATTAATTAATTATTCAAGTTAATTAATTAAGCCAATTTAACATGCAATAGCGTGGTAGCAAAAACAAATCACCAACTAAGTTAAATGCAGTAGAAAATAAATTTGACACAGGTGATTTGTTTACGAATGGGGAAAACCACCGAGGCAAAACCCCACCGGGTGAATTTAAGGTCACCACTCTCGAGAATCCACTATTATCAAAGCAAGCAGTTACAAGAAAAAGGAATCCTAGTACCTAATATCAACCTACAATTGAACCCTTAACCCAATACCCAATTGGACTTGCAATGTAGCGGCAATCTCTCCTTTTAATGTACGAATCCTAGTACGTGACTAACCAATGATGCACAGATCCCAGTATGTGACTAACACACCAACTTGAGAAGATGTTGGCTGCAAAGTACTTCAGTTCATCAACATGAAGATTAAGAAGCTCCTTGGTTACAAAACCCTTGGTGTAAAGATGCAGTAGCTTCTACAAAGAAAAAGATGAACTAAGGCAATTTCTGTCTCCGGTCACAACATGCGCGTATGGATACAACAAAACCTTTTTTGTAGCACCTTGTGACGGCCTTTAAAAATAATTCTTATATATGTCTAAGGTTGTGAGAAAAGAAACCCTACAAAAATACACTTGGATATGCGTGTAAACAGATTTGAAAAGTTTGATTTCATAGTTCTCGACAGATACAGCTTCTGTTGAGCTGCTGTCGAGTTTGAATATTAAATCTCGATAGATAGGCTTCTTTTGAGACATTTATCAAGATTTAATGAACAACACTTCTTCACTTTTTTCTTGAACAGACTTGCATAGTTTTAACACTTGACTTGACCAACATGTTTCTTAAAGTCTTAAACCATCCTAGATCTACCTAATTACAACTAAAGTATGTTTTGTTAAAAGATTAGCCAATTGCATCAATAATGTCCCTAACAGAGACAAAGACCTAACGAAAATTATCATTCAATACTATCACTCCCCCAACTTGACATATAGGCTAGGCATGTGACAACCGCATCACACTTCACCTTATAGGTGTTCGAGGCCTTCTTACATACTAATAATTATCCTCAAATAAAATTATATAAAATAAATCCAAAACTAACCTTCAACAATTCAATTTCTAAAAGATCTCCAAGTATAAATGGAAAGAAAAATACCAATCCTCATGTGTGTCAAGTACTAGGCAACACAAATATAGCTCCCCTCTTATGCGCACAACGTTAGTGAAAATCCCGGAAATTGTTATCTTTATAATCGGAAATGTGAAAATCTGCCACATAAACCAACTAGGTGAATGTTTAAATCATCATAAAAAGGCACAAATTCCACTGTATCACCAAATATGCTGTCGTATCACTTGATTTTCTATTTCTTGAAAATATATCTAAAAATTATTAGATTTAGGGTTAAATTTATTGTACAAATTTCAATTCTATTAATGGATATATTGTCTTGAAAATTGATAAGATTAAATCCTCCATAAGTTTATTACTGTGAAACAATAGTTCCATTGGTTTTCCTAGGATATCACTTTTGTTGTCTATGTGATTTGTGCTTGTTTGATATGTTAATCAATTTAATCAAGAACACAATTAATTATTTGGTTAAAATTGGATTAATTTTGTAACAACTAGGGCCTAAAACCCTAACAATTTTAATGAGTTTACCATCTGATGGGTCTATATATGACATACAACTTAGCATGCAGTATGAATCTTTTTTCTTTACTAATCTGGTCAAATGATTTTTTTTAAGACAAACTCGCAGTGCTTTCATGATTTGATGTCATGACTAATTATTGCATCTCCTAAAGAATTGGTTTTCTAAGTGTACTTCATTTTGTGGCGGGGATATTGTTAATGCTATTTGTGATGATGAAGATATCAGAGTTGTAACATTTGTTGGTTCTAATACTGTAAGTTTTCTGAAAACGTTCATTTCATGAATTCAATTTCTATATGGTTTTTTTGTCATTGTCTGTACCCTTTGTGATCCTATTGTGTATCTTTAAATTTTGAACAGTTTGGGCATACATAGTAGTTCCTATAAGTTGAAACAAATACTTATATGTCATTTGGTTTCTTGTCCAAGTGATGAAAGATGCCTACTGTGACCATATATCTGACCTACAATTTCAGTCAGCTCTAGTAGCTGAACTCAATTTTTTTAAGGTATGTGTGATGTATAGGACAATTCTCAGCATGACTTTGAAATTGAGTTTTGATGATGCACCAAAAATTGTTAGTGAATCAATGGTCCAAATGGAGAGCTCCAGAATATCTGCAAGGATGAACACACTCTCAGAGAGTGTCAGTGTAGGGTCGGCCTATTAGCCAACAACCCTCCGATAATTTAATCAGTACCTCACAAGATCTCCATGAACTCTAAAAAGCATAAGAATAAGAGAGCCCCTTTTTTTGGAATGTAATATATTTAACTTCCTAGTAGCTTTTGCAAGGCCGTCCGTGTTTTACTAGTTATCCGTTTGAACTTTAGACTATTTTAAATATATGATAATTTTTCTCAGGCCATATTTATCTTTTTCCCTTTGGATGGGGTGGTTCCCTCGTCAATTGGATTCTAGGTTTTAATTTGGTGAGAAACGCTCAACAATTTTTTTTCTTGTCTTTCCAAACCTCAAATAAATTAAATACAAAAATATTGTTAATGCCAGGAGAAAGAAACTCCATCCAAACTAATAAAGGAAAAGAATACCTTGTTCTCCTAAATAATGCATGTGCTACTACATTACTTTGCCTGTATTTGTGAATTGAGAGAAAAAGTAGCTTTAAAGAGAGCCAGCAAAAGACAAAGTGTATTTGACTAAGTGACCAAATTAAGAGTTGTGCATATCTCTATGAGGAAGTGCATTGATGGCAATCTTTGAGTCACCTTCGAAAATGGAGTGGTGGATGCCAATCTCATGAAAACTTAACAGCTCGTCTAGAAGCTAAAATCTCCAAAATCACCACAAAAGATGGTAATGTAATTTTTTCTAATAAAGAGGTCAAAACTTCCCCTTAATTGAGAAATAAAATTTTGAAATAGGGATTGTCTATCAACATACAAAAATTGACTCTATCTTAAAAATAATTTTAATTATCCATTCCAAACTATAAGAATATGTAATGTATTTACAAAACTGAAATTTTGATTTAGAGTTGCCAAGAGCCTTGTTGTAACTCAATCAACACTTTGTAAAATTGCCAAAAGAGATGTTCATAATTTAAATCTTTCGTCTCCCAATGGTTAAATTATCAATATATATATATATATATATATATATATATATATATATATATATAATTCTGAGGTAATATGCAACATCTACCCCCAGTTTAGAAATTGCCTATAACATGAAAGTCTGTAGATTTGTCACATACATGCTTATAAATTTGATTCTAACTGTGTACATTCAGTTAGCTTACAGGACTAGGAAACTCAAAAACTCTACTCCAGGATGTGACTGTCATCCAGAACTACTAGTGTGCTTTGGATTAGTTCGTTGTTAGAAGTTGACAAAAGCGCAATTATACCTAGAGGATGTGAGGTATTAAAAAGGAACATATAAGCAAACAAGTTAAAAGGCTAAAAGAAAAAAACTAATCTGAACTCAAAAAGAAAGTCGTCATCAATCTTTAGACACCAAACTACATACTAAAGATTTGAGATTTGTTGATCTAAATTGCCAAAGCAATTTAGGCATGCTGACCTCCTACAAGACCTGCCAATTCTTGAATCCGGGCCAAGTGCTTCTTTCCCTTATGGTGAGATTCCAAGTCGACTTTAGAACCGCACCTCAAATTGCATATGTAACACCATAACGGAGAATGAGTGTCTTGAACAACTTTCTTTGAATTTTTTTGCAGGCCATGCACACCCCTTTGTTTGATACTTCCTCTTTTAATCCATTGCTGGATGCACATTTCTTTTGTGTCTGTTTAAGATGTTCGTGCTTCTTTGGTGTTGAGGTAGGGAAACCTTTGTCTTGGCTCTGGTAATTAATTTCAGCTCCTCACAAGTGGCCCTGTGTCTCTTTCCTCGAAGGTGGGAATCTATAGTTGTCTCACTTTGGGTTGTGACCTGACATATGGCACAAGTCCACTCTTTCTGGACTTCCATGAAATCAGGACTACTCTTTGTTGTATCCCTTTCTTTCATATCTGTTTCTATCACTGTGTGATGTAGGAGACGCAAGAAAATTTTTATTTAGTATTATTTATATTTGCAAGTCAGTTGTATTTTTATGTTTTAGGTCTTAGTATTTTATTAGGCTATTAATATTTTAATTTGGAAGCAAGGTTATTTTCGTAATAAGGCAATTAGGGTTTCCTAGCCAATTAGAACTAGGATTTAGTAATCCTTTATAAGCAACCTATTGTACTCTTTAAGGAGATGGTTGATATTTTGATGAATGAAAAAATGGCCGTTTGGTCTTTCTTTGGTCTGGTGCTGACTCCAAGTCTACTCTAGGTGCTGACTCCTAGTGGTTTCTCCGCTTGGTACTGACCCTAAGCAAGGCCTAGGTGCTGACTCCTGAGTTATATCCCTTTATATTATTGTTGTTTTAGTTTTGTTCTGATTGTCCTGCGTCATATTTGGTATCAAAGCAAACATTGATCTATTTGAAGCATTACCGCAATCGTGAACCAGAAAAGTACTTAATAAATCCTCTGTTGTCATTATTTTCCACCCATCAGAACACCACCACACCACACTACACTAACCCAGATTTCAAACCACACACAGAATGTATCGAATTCCCAGACTCATCGTGAATCACAAATCCCTCCTTCCTTAAGCTATATCGCCACCATTAACATAAACAACCCAGCCACTCTTGGACCCCAACCTTACTGCCAGATCCTAATTCCACACTCAAATCACCAACCCTTTGCAACCACAAAGATAGAGAAGAAATCTTGTTGCCACCGACTTGGATCGTCAAATTTTTCCCTTCCTCGCGACAGCGATCCTCCTCCATCAGTTCCTGCTAGCCACTGTGACTACCATTATACACACTTGTTCTTTCTTCCTCAAAGGTAACCCGATAGTCCCATCTGAGTTCTTTCTTCCTCACAGCACTAGAGTCCTGTTTCACTCTCAATACACACTTGTTCCAGCCCATAAAAGAAATACCAATCCAACTTGCCATTTAAAAAAAAAATTGAAAGCCCAAGCTTCACTAGCCCAATTGCCACAAAAAAAGAAAAAAAAAAAGAAAAAGAAAAAAAGAAGACTCAACCCATTTTTTTAACAAGCCCCCAACCCAGCTTTTTCAACATTAGTTTTTTTTTTTTTTTTTTTTTTTTAAATAATTCTAGACCTTGCCCACAAAATCCAAACCTGTCAATTAGCCTAGTCCTAGCAACTGTTTGAGAGAATAGTCTTAGAAGCCTATTCCAACGAGCTGTCTAATGAACATCACAGCAACCTAGGTTCTTGTTCCAACTTCCAGCTATTTTTTGAAGCACTATTTCAGAGAATCATGGTAACACCAGAAGCACCCTATTTTGATGGTTGTAAAACTAATCTACAGGATTTTGTCTATTGGATGAATGGGATGGAGCAATTCTTTGAGCAAGCAAATTGGGCAGATAACAAAAAGGTTAGGTATGCAAAGTTGAAGTTAAGAGGTGGAGCACAAATGTTTTGGGAGAAGCTTGAATATTTCCACTATCTAAACTATGAACTTGTCATTAGTGTGTGGGAAGATATGAAAGAAAAGCTTTGTGATGAGTATTTGTCACCATACTTTCAAGCTAAGTATCTACCCCAATCTTAGTATGGTACTTTTCAAGTTGAAGCAAATACAATGAATTCTCATTCCATTTCATGTCCTCAGCGCACTTTTGAACAATCTATCAAGGAATTACCTACCAAGGAATTAAAGGAATTATCTGTAAAGCTCATGAAAGATGTTCAAGACAGGATTGCTCAGATGAAGCAAATGAAGACTCAAACCGATTCAATTGGGAAACCAGGGATAATTGATCACAATGAACTTATTGCTGCTCTCATAGAAGACAACATTGATGTTGATATGTTGGTCGTGGAGAATCCTCAAGCAACACTAAAGCCTAATGTTGACATAGACGTACATGCCTTGACAAATGTTGCTTTAACATGCATGCAAGGAAATGAATCTATTGAAGAGCAGCAAAGTGAAGGGATGATTCCTAAAGAGAGTATTATGTTAGAGGGAGCACATGATGTGCTATTAAAAGCTAATAAATCTGCTTTTGATCAGCCTTCCATGGTGTATGAAGACAAACAGTTTGCTAAAGTGGTGAAAGTGGATAACATAGTGCTTCCAGTGGTGCTAGATAAGATTATGTTGATTCCACACATTGATTTTGTTATTCCATAAGAGTTTGACATGGTGGAATTCAAGGTTTTTCTTTTTCCTGTGCTCCCTAAGATGATTCCAGACTTGAAGCAAGTGTTACTTGTCAGCATCCTAATCCTTCAATGCTTTAAACCTCGAGGTCGGGTTTTCTCCAATCAGAGAAGAATGATGCAGGAGACGTAAGAAGATTTTTATTTAGTATTATATATGTTTGCAAGTCAATTGTATTTTTATGTTTTAGGTCCTAGTAGTTCATTAGGCTATTAATATTTTAACTTGGAAGCAAGGTTATTTTCGTAATAAGGCAATTAGGGTTTCCAAGCCAATTAAAACTAGGGTTTAGTAATCCTTTATAAGCAACCTATTATACTCCTTGAGGAGATGGTTGATATTTTGATGAAAGAAAAAATGGCCGTTTGGTCTTTCTTTGGTCTGGTTTTGACTCCAAGTGTACTCTAGATGCTGACTTCTAGGTCATATCCCTTTATTTTATTGTTGTTTTAGTTTTGTTCTGGTTGTCCTATGTCACTGTGCTTTTCTTAGTCTGAACAAGGGTAGACTCTATTGGAGTATCCTACAAGTGTAGCAAATTAAACAGAAATTAACAATAGTGATTGAGAGTTGTGATAAATATACTTACCTTGGGAAAGACATGCCTTAATAATTTAAATGTGAATAGAAAATAGGCACCTAATCGCAGGATAACGTACGACCAACATTACCAATACTTTTATTTCCTTAATTTCAATATATACATGATTATGATTCCAACAATTTAGTATACAATGGAGCGCGCTTATGAGCTCATTTACAACTCCAAAATCATTAAATAATTATGTCTAAATCATGTTTTGACATAGTTTCAAGCATCATAAAACATGGTTTCTATGCATATTCATTCTTTTTTTTTCTTTTTTTTTTTGAGTGAATGTTTCTATGCATATACCTAATTCATAATATTTTTCACCCCTTTTAATAAAGAATTCAAATGTCCACAAATTTAATAATGACCTTTTAAGTAAACAGAATGGGTGAACTTACCCTCTCAATTGCAGTGACTTCATTTTTCTCGGTTACTTCAACAACTTTGGCTCGATATTATGTCAATGAACTTTGACTAAATTAAGATAAATGAGAAGACAAGCTCATCAGGAAGTTTACAAATTAAATCGTTTGCTATAATGAAGACACACAAGACCTAATTTTTCCCCACTGCCTTTAGAATATTCTCAATTCTTAATCAAATTTCAAAGAAATTTTAACTTAAAAATAAACTTGAGTCTAAGATACTACTGATGCTATCACACGCTGAAAGCTTTAAGTATAGAAATATCTGTTCATACAATCTTCGTCACCACTGTTTTAGGTTTGCCTTGCATTCATCTAACCTAAACACTATAGTTTACAAGCATACAAATCTTATTCGCATCAGCATGTATATGTATACCACAAGTACAGGGCCAATTTTCAATAAAATTGATCATGTAATAAAATGAACTAGCCAATCTCAAGAATTACTACCCGTAACATACCTCACTAGAAAGAAGTTCCTTTGAAGCTTAGATTCATTTTGTTTCTGGTATCTCTCTGCCTCAGCAGGAAAGTCATCTCTCTTTAGATAAGGCTCCTTCCACTCATTGAACAAGTTGATGACAAATTGTGGTTCCAAGGAGAGACAAGGTTGGACAAGGAGTTCATAGAAATAGAGAGCACTGCTGAAGTGAGGAATCATCAACTAGTAAATGATTATTAGCTTCATGGTAGGCCAAAATGGTAGCCTGATATGGACACAGTGTTACCAAAAATTTAAAAGAACTATGTAAATAATGTAAAAGATAAGATAATCAACTAGCTCTGGATGATACATTAAAAATTATGTAATGTTAGAAATACTAAATAATTGTATATTGTGTTTCTCCATTAAAGAATATACATGTGTGCCTTTATATAGGAGGCATAGGAGTGCAGTACAAGTACAGGTGTAGTATAAGAATGTGTGCTATACAAGTAATCTAGTTGGGCCTAAAGCTCATAACACTATACACGTTAACAGCCCCCTCAAACTCAAGGTGGGTGTGAGACCAACTTGAGGTTGTCAACCAAAGTACGAAGGCATCCCTTAGGATGTGACTTAGTGAAGATATCTGCAAGTTGATCTGTAGAAGAGATTGAGATCAGCTTGAGAGCACCATGGATAAGATGATAATGGATAAAATGACAATCGATCTCGATGTATTTAGTCCGTTTATAGAAGACATCATTGTGAGCAATATGAATGACATTCTTGTTGTCATAATAAAGAAGAGTAGTAGAGGATGTAGACACACCTAAGTCTTTGAGAAGCCATCGTAGCCAAAAGAGCTCAGATGTGGTATTAGCAAGGGCACGATATTTTGCTTCAGTACTAGAGAGGGCCACATGAGTTTGTTTCTTACTTTGCCAAGAAATCAGAGAAGAACTAAGAAGAAAGCAATAACCAATGGTGGACCTGCGATCACTAGGATCTCCTACCCAATCAGCATCAGAAAATGCACAGAGAATAAGAGGAGACTGAGCAGAGTAGAAAAGACCATGGAAGAGACTGCCCTTTAGGTATCAAAGAATGCATAGAATAGCAGCATAGTGAGTCAATCGTGGAGTAGACAGATATTGGCTCACCTAGTGAATAGCATAAGAAATGTCTAGACGAGTAACAGTGAGTAAACTAGGTTGCCAATTAAGCGTTTGTAAAGAGAGAGATTAGACAATGGTTTCCCCCTTGAGGGAGTTAGATGTGCATTAAGCTCAACTGGAGTTTCAACAGTCTTGCTATCAGTGAATCCAGCTCGAGACAAGAGTTTAGAAGCATACTTAGTTTGAGTAATATAAAGTCCATTTGTAGAATGAGTGATGTTAAGACCCAAAAAGTAGCTGAGATGACTAAGCCCTTTCATCTCAAACTGCTCACTGAGAAAATCCTTGAGTTCTTGAATACCACTGAGGTCATCACCAGTTATGATCATATCATCCATATACAGGAGAAGTAAAATAGTGCCTTTGTCAGTATGGTAAAGAGATAAGGCAGAATCATAATGACTGGCCATGTAACCTAAGCGAAAGATGGTAGAGCTGAATTTGACAAACCAAGCTCGTGGAACTTGTTTAAGGCCATAAAGTGCACGTCGAAAGTGATAAACCTTGTTTGATTCAACAGAGAGACCAGAAGGAGGTTGCATATAAACTTCTTCACTTAAATCCCCATTAAGGAATGCATTTTTGACATCCATCTGGCAAATGTCCCATTTACTGGGAGCAGTAACAGCTAAGAGGGCACGAATAGATGAGATATGAGCAGCCGGAGCAAATGTCTCTTCATAATCAATCTCATACTCTTGTGTAAAACCTTTTACAACAAGAGGAGTTTTGTAGCACTTAATGGACCCATCAGAGTGAGTCTTAATGGACCGACCACAGATTTTCTAGGAGGGAGAGTGACCAAGTCCCAAGTATGGTTTTTAGATAATGCATCAAGTTCCTCTTTTGTTGCAATCTGCTATAAATGGTCAGTGGAAACCTCATGATAGGTGTGAGGCTCGTGCAATGTAGTAAGGGCAGTGTAACAATGATAGTCAAGTAAATGTGCAGGAATGGATCTTACCTGAGTTAAGTGACGAGGTGGAATGTCTTGTGCAAGATCTTCAGGCGGAGCAGGAGCAGGGGACCCAAGCTCAGGGTTGGGTAGCTCGTCTTCAACCTATTCATCTTCCACCTGTTCATTAAAGGGGGAATTAGGAAAGGGATCAAGGATATCCGGTGGTTGGACAGAGAAGTCTATAGGAGAATCAAGAGCAGCTACAAGAGGGTCAGGAGTAGCTACAAAAGGAATATGTGACTCATCTGGATATAGATCTAAGACAAAGGAGGAAGATAGAAAAGCACAGAAGTGAGAGAGCTCGACAAAGAGGTAATGTTCCCAAAAGAAAACATTGTGGGAGATATGAAAACGATGAGAAGTAGGATCATAACACCGATACCCCTTTTGAGTTTTTCAATTGACTAAGGCTCAAGTTTGTTATGCTCATAAGGCTGAAGAAGAACGAAACAAGCAGATCCAAAGGAGTGAAGGTGGTGATAGTCTAGAGGCGACCCAAAAAGGCGCTCATATGGAGTTTGATTTTGGATGACAGGACTAGGAATGCGATTAATAGCATGAACAACAGTTTTGCTCCAAAAAGGAGCAGAGACTTTGGCAGATAGAAGGAGAGCACGAATAGTGTCAAGAATATGACAAAATTTTCGTTCGGCTCTACCATTTTGTTGAGAGATACCTGGACAAGTTATTTGATAAACAGTGCCATAAGAATGCAAAATAGCTTGGAAAGCATATTAAGTGTACTTAAGAGCATTATTAGATCAAAATTTTTTGATACATTGGAAAATTGAGTTTTAACCATTTTTGCAAAATTAGAATGTACTTACAATAATTCAGAACGATGTTTCATATTAAAAATATAGTTATAACAAGAGTAGTTATCAACAAAGACAACAAAATATCAAGATTCACCAATACTAGAGATAGAGGAAGGCCCCCAAACATCAGAATGAATAAGGTTAAAGATATCAGTGGATATTGATTTACTAGTATTGAAAGGCAAAACTAGTTGTTTTCCTAACTGAGATGAAACACAATCAAAATTTTCTATAGACACTAAACCTAACAAACCTCTAGAAGCCAATTGTTGTACCTCGAGAAGAAGATGTGTGACCAAGTCGAGCATGCCAAAGAGCAAGGGAAGGAATAGAAGAAACTGTAGCAGCTATGGCAACAGAAATAGGAGCAACAAGTGGAAGACGAAGGTTGTCCACGGGAAACATACGCCCAAGTCTGGGACCGACCCCAAGCTCCTATCCCGTCCTTGGATCTCGCATAATATACCTAGAATAATCAAATATAATGCGATAACCCAACTCAGCTAATTGTCCCACATAAAATAAATTGTAAGAAAGGTCAGGAACATTAAAGACCCCAGGAACTAAGAGGTTGGAGGTCGAAACGAAACTTATATTATGACTAGACATTATGGAACCATTTGCTGTGCGAATATCAAAAGGGTGTGGTGTAAGTTTAATTTCAGAAAATAAGGACAAGTGAGGTGTCATGTGATTGTAATAAGCAGAATCCATAAGCTAAGAAGAATGAGACATACCAGATAAAGCTGAGAGAGAAAAGGAATAAGATGCATTACCAACCATACGAATGACATTAGCGATGATGTTTTTAAGGTCATTTGTGGATACGGTGAAAATGCGACCTGAATACTTAGACTGTGCAGAGACGGAAGCCATTGGTTGGACACTCTCAGTGTTAGCAACAGTAGCAGCAAAATTTGAGACAGCTAATTTGTTGTGATGATACCAAGTCTCAATATTGTGGCCAAAACGTTTGCAAAAATTGCAAAAACGTTTACTGGATTGTCGGCAACGATTATTGCAACAAGAAGAAGACATGTCCTTATTCTTCATTTAGAAGCAAAATATGCAAAAATAGATTGTAAAAATGAAATCTACGCAAAAAACTAGGTAAGGAGCACCTGGACAACAATAAAGTCAACCTTGGAGAAAAGTCAACGGTTTGGTTGACGATGACACGGCAGGTGACATCAACAGGCAATGGATGATGATGTCAACTGATGACGTGGCAGTGATGACATCACTTAGGGCTGACATCAGTAGGTGTAGATCTGGCGCGTGAGCTTCAGCGCAGAATCTTTGGGTGATGCGTGAGGGCATATGCAAGCTCCAATGACTGCAAGGTTTCCACGATTGAGTAGATCGAGGCGAGACGATCATTGTGGTACTAGAAAAATACTTATTGGAGCAATATGCACAACGAAGACAGTAAGTGCAGTGGTTTGTGTGGTGTGAGACTCCTCAACGACAGCGGCTGCGGATCCGAAACCCAAGGACAACAACTGGAAGACGTCGGAGGTTCTACAGCAAAAACTGCGGCGGTTGCTGTGATGGCAAAAGCGATGTTGAGAATGGACTAACACCAACAAAGAGAAGACTGCTAAGAAAAGGTCAGAGCATTGGCTTTGATACTATGTTAGAAATATTGAATAATTGTATATTGTATTTCTCCATTAAAGAATATACATGTGTGCCTTTATATAGAAGGCATAGGAGTGCACTACAAATACAGGTGTAGTACAAGAATGTGTGTTATACAAGTAATCTAGTTGGGCCTAAAGCTCATAACACTATACACGTTACCATGTAACATAATTCTCCAAGTCTTCATAAAATTACCTATGACCAAGAAGTAGAGGAAAAGAGAGAAGATAACCTACGGCCACATTTTGGTAACTATAAATGACTGAACTATGAGAATTCTGAAAGTGATCAATTGTTGATTATGAAAATCCAGAACAATTATAATGCTTTACCTATATTCAAATTTCAATTTACTATACCATTCAATACATTTTCATAGACTGAAAAGCATAGCTGATTTGGGAAATCTCTTAAGTAATCAAAGTTATAAAACAGCTTGGCAGAAAATGCACGAGAGTGAATTTGTTTGAAACCTTTCTCTCATCAACGATCAATCCATGGTTCCCACAAAATTTAAAAGCTTTAGATATACAATAAACATAGAGAAATTACTTAGTAGGAGCAATGCAATAACGCAACCAAAAAGAAATATCAAATGGACTGTAAAAAAATTACCATTCAAGAAGCTTCATGAAAGCATGCTCAAAGAGTGAAATCAACGAATAGAGAACCCAATAAGCGACCAACTTCCGAGTGTCTGAATTCGAATTACTCTCAATAGCA
Organism: Castanea sativa; assembly: GCF_040712315.1. NCBI lineage: Eukaryota > Viridiplantae > Streptophyta > Magnoliopsida > Fagales > Fagaceae > Castanea > Castanea sativa. The sequence continues at coordinate 20,983,659 of NC_134019.1, read as the reverse complement.
CAAATTGAAGCGCATCTATCAAGAATACAATCATCATTGTCATCATCACCACCTCCATCTATATAATGAAAGGAGGGAAATAATTAAACAACACATGTTAGAGAGAGAGACTTACAAAGGATACCCCAAAGAGAAGAGAGGCCTGCAAGTACATGACAAGAAAAGAAGAAGGGATAAATGCGTGAAATTAAACAGAGAAAATCACCTATAATGTATTAATGTGCGTGTAAGAATTTGTATAATAGGATGTATGTGATAAACACTACCCTAATTGTAAAAAGAAAACAAAAATTCTGAAAGTTTTGAGAGAAATAAGACAACCCATGAAACCCATTTTAGTTTGAAAAAAAAGAAAAGAAAAAAAAAAGCAGAGATATACCATGTAAATTGGCCAAAGCATTTCAATGCAAATAAGAAATAGCCCACAAAACCCATCTCTAATTAAGCTCAACTCTCTAGTGTGATCTTTTTCTTGAATCTCCAACTTGAAGTAAAAGATGATTGAAATGGTGAGAAGATTGGAAGAACGAAAAGACAAAACGTTACAATGTATTAGCAAGAATAAAAGGATCTGTTTGGTACGTGTGTTTAAACAACAGTTTTTAAATTTAAAAGAATTTTTTAGAAATATGTGTGGATAAAAAAATATGTAAAAACACGTACAATATTATTTAAAAACTGAAAATTATTATTTGAAATCATATACCAAACGTCCCTTAATTTGAAAAGTGAAAAAAAGGGCCGTGAAAGAGTAAAGTCAGTTTATTATTCTTGGAAGCAGAGATGACCTTACAGTATCTTCATCGTTACTTAAAGTAAGTTAAATGCCACGAGATGACGATGCCATTCTTGCATCGTGGTACGTCATAGTCGTATATATACGAGGAAGGAGAACCGATTAATGTTTTTGCTGCTCGCTCGTATACGCCGACATTGCAGAACTAATCGGTTTGCATGACATGGGTACTGGATAAGTACAATTGTCCAACAGTTGGTGAGTATAAATGTTCTTCTCGTACGGGAAGTATAGGTGCACATGCACAAAGATGCAAGATACATGTGCTAATTAAAAGGGATTTTGATTCTTTTCAATTCTCTATTATGGAATATTGAGTAACAAATTACGTTTGAAAAGAAGTTTCTTTTTCTTTTTGGAAAGTTTTGTGGTAACTCACTTATTATTTTTTTTAGCATTTTTAATAAAAATGTCCGTAATTCAAATATTTTATCTTCCAACAGTCAAATTATCAATAACAAAAAAACAATTCTAATTCAAAGTTAATATGCAATATCTATCCTCCAAAATTACGGTGTACTCTGGATTGTCTTTTTGTTGAAAGTGGTCAAAAGAAGTGAGCCTTTAAAATGCAACACAATCAAATAGCTTTAAAAAAAAAACTAAAAGAAAAAAACTAATCTAAACTCACAAAACAAAGTCATCATCAATCTTAGTCACCAAACTACTATTCTAAATTGCCAAAGTAATTTAGGCATGCTGACCTTCTACAAAATCTGCTAATTCCTGAATCCGGGCCAAGTGCTTCTTTCCCTTAAGGTGAGCATCCAAGTTATCTTTACTGGGACACCATACGTTACATATGCAACACAATAGCAGAGATCGAGTGTCCTGAACAATTTTCTTAGAATTTATTTGCAGGCCATGCACATCCGATTGTTTTATATTAACTTCCTCTTTCAATCCATTGCTGGATGCACATTTCTTTTGTGTCTGTATCTGTTCATGTTTCTTTGGTGTTGAAGTAGGGAAACTTTTCATTTTGGCTCTGGTAATTGCTTTCAGCACCTCACAATTTGGCTTGTGTCTCTTTCCTTGCAGGTGGGAATTCAAAGTTGTCTCACTTTGGATTGTGACCTGACATATAGCACAAGCCCACTCTTTCTGGGCTTCAGTGAGATCTTCTTTTTTGATAAACCGGACTTCAGTGGAATCAGGTGTACTCTTTGAGGTTACATTCATATCTGTAACTGTCTCTGTGCTTTTCCCAGTCTGAACAAGGGTGGACTCTATGGGAGTAACCTACAAGTGCAGCAAATTAAACAGAAATTAACAATAGTGATTGATAGTTGTGATACATATATTTACCTAGGAAAAGACCTGCCTTAATGATTTAAACGTGAATAAAAAATAGGAATCTAACTGCAATATAATGTGCAATCAACACTGCCAATACTTTTATTTCTTTAATTTCAATATATATATATATATATATATATATGCCCTTTGGGCATATACTAATAAACCATTTTAGAAAACTTTTTATAAAAAAACGAAAAAGTAATTAACTGTTTTGATAACCTTTTCAATTTTCTATAAAAACTTATCCAAAATGGATGTTAAATGTATATATTAACTGGACCCATATATATATATATATATATATATTCCACAAGCTTATGAGTTCATTTACAACTCCAAATTCATTAACCAATCATGCCCAAATCATGTTTTGACTTAGTCTCAAGCAACATGGATTCTCTGCATGTTCCCTTCTTCTTCTTTTGTTTTTTTGCTTTTTCCTTTCTGAGTGAATGTCTCTATCCATATTCGAAATTCATAAACCTTTTCACCCCTCAAGAAATGCCCAAATATTGTATTATGACCTTCCAAGTAAATAGAAAAGGAGAACTTACCCTCTCAATTGCAGCAACTTCATTTTTTTCTGTTACTTCAATATCTTCATTTTCTTCTGTTACTTCAACATCTTCGTTTTCTTCTGTTACTTCAACATCTTTGTCTTCTTTCTGCCCGACATTGTTCTCTATGGACTTTGACTGAATTAAGAATCATTTAAGATAAATGAGAAGATAAGCTCATCAGGAAGTTTATGAGTTACATAATTTATTATAATGAAGAAACAAGTACTAATGGTTTTTCTTTCCCGTCTTCAGAATAACATCTCAATGGCCTAATTAAATTTCAAAGAAATTTGAACTAAAAATAAGCTTGATTATAAGATACTACAGATGCTATCACGCTCAAACATTAAATACAGATATATATATATATATATATATATATATATATATATATATATATATATATATTATGTTTGTACAATCTTCCTAACGTCAGTTGTGGGTTTTCCTTACATTTGTACCTAAACCCTACAGTATACATGTATTTGAACCTTATCCGCACATATATGCAGACTCAAAACGATCCCTCAAGTACAGGGGCAATTCTCACTCAAATTGATCCAGTGATAAATCCTCTAATCAGAGATTAACTAGCCATGCAATCTCAGCCCCACTTACCAGCCTAATTACTACCCCTGACATACCTCATCACTAGAAATAAGTTCCACCGAAGCTTCAGATTTATTCTGTTTCTGGTATCTCACTGCCTCAGTAGGAAAGTCATCTCTCTTTAGACAAGGCTTCTTCCACTCATTGAACAAATTGATGACAATTTGTGGTACCAAGGAGAGACAGGGTTGGACAAGGAGTTCATAGAAATAGAGAGCACCGCTGAAGTGAGGAATCATCAACCAGTACATGATCATTAGCTTCATGTAAGGCCAGAATGGCAGCCTGATATGGACACAGAAAGCGTGACTAAAAGTCAGAAAAACCGAGTAAATTATGTAAAATTTGAATGATGATGAAGCACATTGAAAATTATGAAACGTGATTCTCCAATTCTTCATAAAATGACTGAAATATGAGGATTCTGAAAGTAGTTGTCAATTGTTGATTGTGAAAATCCAGAACAAATAAAATGCTTTACTTATATTCACATTTCAATTTAGTATACCATTCAATACAATTTCAGGGATTGAAAAGCATAGCTGATTTGGGAAATCAATGAAGATCGAACGTAAACAAATTAAAGTTAAAACAACTTGTAAAAAATGCACAAGTGAATTTTTCTGAAACCTTACTATTGTCAACGATCAATCTATATATGGTTCCCACAAAATTTAAAAGCTTTAGATATATATATACAATAAACAAATGGATACTTATAGGAGCAAGGCAATTAATAAGGCAACCAAACAGAAACAATGAAACATATAATGGAGGCTAACAAAATTACCACTCAAGAACCTTCATGAAAGTATGCTCAAAGAGTGAAATCAACGAATAGAAAACCCAATAAGCGATCAACTTCCGAGTGTCCGAATTCGAGTTACTCTCAATGGCACAAATCGAAGCGCATCTGTTCAGAATACAATCATCATTATCATCATGACCACCCTTTCCGCCTATATATATATATATATATATATATATATATCGCAAAAAAGGAGTGAAAGAAACAACACATGTTAGAGAGAGATACTTACAGAGGATACCCCAAAGAGAAGAGAGGCCTGCAAGCAAGTGACAAGAAAAGAAGAAAGTATAAACGCGTGAAATTAAACAGAGAAAATCACCTATAGTGTACTCATGCATGTGTAATAAAAATGTGTATACATTAGGGTGTGTGTTATAAACACCACCCTGATCATAAATTAGAGAACAATAAATCTGAAAGTTTTGAGAGAAATAAGACATAACTCATATAACCCATTTCAGTTTGAATAAAAAAAAGAAAAAAGAAAAAGAAAGCAGAGATATACGATGAAAATAGGTCAAAGCATTTCAATGCAAAGAAGAGATAGCCCACGAAACTCATCTCTAATTAAACTCAACTCTCTGGTGTGGTCTTTCTTGTGGATCTCCAACAAATCGAAGCAAAAGATGATTGAAATGGTGAGAGGAATAGGAGAACGAAAAGACAAAACGTTACAACGTTGAAACAGAAATATATTTGAAAGTTAAAAATTAAAAATAAAAATGGCAGTGAGAGAGTAAAGTCAGCTTTATTGCTCTTGGAAGCAGAGGTTACCTTTCGGTATCTTTCTCATTACGTAAAGTAAGTTTGATGCCATGAGATGGAGAAAGTACATAAGTCAGCATCTGGTGTTTCATGCTTCAATTAAAACTTGTCACTTGTATAAAAATGACAGGTCACGATACTTAACTCACTTAAATGAAAATTTTTCAAACTCCCGCCCTTTTAACACGCTTTACACTCTCTAGCACAACAGCATACACCAGCCCCTTGCACCTCCATGTACTCTCTCTCTCAACTCCAAAGCTTGATAGTCACTGCTTAGCATCGCCGCCAGAGATAGAGATACACCGCTAAACATTACCAGTTCCTACTAGACCGGCCTTTGTCTCGTCGAAAAACGCCCAAAACCGTCTCTTCTTCTCATTGTTTCCAAATTCCAATCTCCGACGCTAGAAGTTTTCTCGCGCTTCCAACAACTAAAGTTGCAAGAAGGTCTTCTATCTCTCTTTTTTTTTTATTTTTTTTTATTTTTCTGTTTATAGGGATGTGTTTTGTTTTGTTTTTATAAAAAAAAAAAAAAAAATTGAATCATACATGTTTGATAAAATGCTTCAATGAGGATGGCTGCACTAATAGTACAGTAATAGTTTTTTATTGTTATTATAAATCGTTTCCAAGTTGTCCATTATTACCAATCTTTGTTTTTCTCTTCAAAAAAAAGTATTTGTTGAGTGTAAGTTGATAATCCAAAAGAGTTGGGAGTCAGGCCTAGCGGCAGAGAGAGCTGTTTGGCCTTGCTGAAGACTTTAGAATGCGACAAGAATTTGTAGCTGGCTTTTGCCGTCAGTGCCGTAAGAATTGCCCATCACCATCTTTCTCTTTCTTTTTCTTTTTTGGGCTTGTTAATTTGATTCATGAGTACTGCTTGTCTACTAATTATATATAGTTTTCCAATTGGGTTAGTATGTTTTTCTTGAATTCTAATATACTTAATTGGGGCTAGATTCTTTTCTTTGATAAATTTTGACCACCAAGTTTGGGAATTTGGTGTTTATTTATTTGGTTATGTTGTTTTTATGCAGTTGGACATATTCAATTGCAACCAAAAAAAGAGGGAGGGAGGGAATTCACTAAATTCAATTGGGTAGGATAGTTTACCTAGTTATCTCAGTTTGATTAATTGCACTAAATTTTGATGGCTATGAGCAGTACATACTTTTCTTGGCATCTTTTGTTTCATTTTTTTGATACTATATTTGTTGGGTATCTTGTTCACGTTATTTACAAGAAGCACCCTTAAAGCATGGCAACATATCAACCCAAAAGTCGCAAATAGTTTGTAATCACAACAAAAACTTAATTCAAACTGGCTAAAATGCACAATATAACCCTTCTACTCTCCACACTAGCTGGTGAATATATATATATATATATATATATATATATATATATATATATATATATATATTCTTGCGATGATTAGTTTCAACACAACACAATCCCACACTTGAATTGAACTCTTCTTCAAACATTAGTTTAAGCACAACTTTAATGTGTGCTTTTGTTTTTTGTTTTTTCCCTAATATTGTTCTTTTTTTTAGGGCCTTGGAGAAAAAATTCTAAAGTATGATGGATAGCTTTTTGGATGGTATTTGGGACAACATATTGCACAGCCGATAGACAACATCTTGGACTATTTTGGACCGCATATTGCATAGTGGAGGAACATTTAGGACAATATCTTTTATTTGACAATTTTTTAGATAGCAGAATTTGGACAATTAATTGTATAGCTAACACTAATTATATTCAGTTTGGAAAATTTTTGTAACTAATGAAGTTACTCAAGCATGATAGATTTTCATTTTGTTTATGTTGGAGTAGGTTCTAGTTAAAAACTAATTATATGCAAATGATGAAATTTTTTAATGCAATAGTACAGTTTATTCTTATATCGTAGATTCTATATGTGCATGGTATGGTTATTCAAGGTGAATGATAGTTATGTATAGTGGTTGAATTGCAATGCTAGATTGTTTGAGCTGAAATGGAGTGGAGGAATGCTAGATTCTTCAAAGACCAAGAAAACTTGGTATTATTATGAGCCAAACGTGACATTAAGTATATCAAAGAAGAACAATTTGCACATCTTTTAATTGGATCAAGTATAAATTATAAATGCGCATTACAAGTTTCTTCCTTTTCTTTCAAGGGTAAATGACAATAAAATTGCACACTACAACTACATACATTGTAACTTAGATTGTTCAAACACATACATTCATCAATCACAAAACTAATCAAAATTGAGCTCAAACTCTTCAACATCAATATTAACCGAAGTCCCATGTGTCTTATAACAAATTTCTTCCATTAACTCTGTGTCAACCTCATCATGCTTATCAATTAACTCTTTCAAAATTGCTTCATAAATCTATGGTATTGTCTCTTCATTGCCTACAATATTTTTCAATGAGCTCTATCCTGCAACCAAACCATTTGAACAGTATTAAAATGTAATTACTCAAGACAAAAAATAAAACATCCTGAAAATGCAAAAAAAAAAAAAAAAAAATCTTTTTGGATGGGAACAAATAAGATTATTGAAAGAAAGCTATTATCCATTTATCCTAATGTAGATAGTATATCCTATAATAACAATTCATAATCTTCAATCTTGCACATAATCCCATGGGCTACAAATGTCTCTCAATTTGTATCAAGATACTCTGGTGACAACCTAACATAACCCTGAGGGGTTGAGGTTCCAACTACAATTTGGTGGACAACCCAAAAAATACTTGGACCAAAGGCCAAGAGTTGCAAATATGATATTTCAAAATTTCCAGCTAGCTTAGCTTGAATTCCACAAGCTATAAGGCTTAGATTTGAAGCACTATACAATAAATATAAGGAAAGCTGAAAAAAAGAAGAAGATATAGATCTGAAATTTTATTTCCATGTGAAACAACATAAACTCTTAGTTTCACCACATTTGAATAAATTCCTTTAGCACTTTGTCTTGAGTTAATTGGTATTTAATTGAAAAACAAAAAAGGAGTTTAAACTACCATAACATTCAAGCGAGGAAAAAATACCAACAAGAATTAAAAGAGGAAAAAAGTCTATTGAGGCAATGCTCAATAAATCACATAAGGCAATGACAAAAGAATTACAAATGGGGGACCCAAAGATATTGATGCTTGAAGGTTGCATCTAGCTATTTACCATAAGATAGATGTGTAATTCAGATTGTTTACCATCTCGTTAGAAAAATTTAAAAGGCCATAAGAGATACCAAATAGGTCTTTTTGTATTCTGCCATTTGGTTATTCACCATAAAACAAATATGTAATTCATATCGTGCAACAACTCAACTAATAAACAAAGAAAAAGCTTTATTTCTCTACCGATGAAACTGCAACACACTAACCACTTTTAATCTAATCTAAAGAACAATGAAATAAAATAAAATAAACCTTTTACTGTATTATAAGTGCAGCAATCTTCACTGAAGCATTTTATCAAACATGTATAATTCAAATTATTTTTTTTAAAACAAAACACATCCCTATAAATAGATTAAAAAAAAAAAAAAGAGAGAAAGAGAGAGAAGACCTTCTTGCAACGTTAGTTGTTGGAAGTTCGAGAAAACTTCCAGTGTTGGAGGTTGGAATTTGGAAACAATGAGAAGAAGAGACGGTTTTGGGCATTTTTCGACGAGACAAAGGCCGGTCTCGTAGGAACTGGTAATGTTTAGTGGTGTATCTTTATCTCTGGTGGCGATGCTAAGCAGTGACTATCAAGCTTTGGAGTTAGACGTGGCAAAACGGGCGATTCAGGTCGAGTTCGGGTTGGGTCAATCGAGTTTGCGGGTCAAAACGGGTCATTTTTAAACGGGTCAACCGGGTTGCGGGTCGGGTCGGGTCGGGTTAGATTTACCCGTATTTTTCAAACAAGTTTTTTTTTTTTTTTTTTTTCAATTACAAAAACAAATCAATGACAACCTGTTTAGAGAGAATGAATAAAATCAATTAAGCAAATGAATTGCACTTAATGTCACTTGGTGGTAGATGTGCATACTGGTGGTCTCTACTGGTGGATTTGAGGAAGATGCTTGACATGGCTCAGGCAAAGAAGAGCCTGATATGGTCACTGTAGGAGGCTCAATTGAGGAGGAATTGTGATGCATTTGATGGTGCAGGTGGCTAGTGATGTCTTGAGATTCAGGCGGTGCAAAGGCTGAAAGAGGTGTAGAGTAAGGTGGAGGAGAATCATTTGGTGGATCAATCTCCCATTCTGAGAAGATGCAAAGCTCCCCCTCAACAGGATCACTCTTGTACAAGCTTGTAGGCGTGGAATAAGGAAAGATGGATTCATCAAAGACCACATGGCGTGAGATATAAACTCGCCCAGTCGGTGGATACAAACATTTGTACCCCTTATGCTTCATGCTATAGCCAATAAAAACACAAGGAAGGGACTTTGGATCAAGCTTATGTGATCTATACTCACCAAGGTAAGGAAAGCACTTTGAGGCCAATACTCGTAATGAAGAATAGTCCGGATTTCTTCCATAGAGTCTGAAAAAAGGAGATTCCATGTTGAGGTGTGGGGATGGTAGATGGTTGATTAGGAACACTGCTGTGGAAAAGCAATCTGTCCAAAATCTTGGTGGTAGATGTGCATGGAACATCATGGTGAGTCCCAATTCAGTGATATTTCGATGTTTTCTCTCAGCCTTGCCATTTTGCTTAGGTGTTTTTGGACAAGCAGATTGATGGTGAATACCTTTCGTAGCTAGAAACTGCAAGAACTCACGATCTACAAATTCTCCACCTTCATCACTTTGAAAGACACAAATTTTTGCATTAAATTGACATTCCACATATTTATAGAATAGATCAAAGCAACTAAAGCATTCTGACTTCTTCTTCATAGGAAAAAACCAAGTAAAATTGGTAAACTCATCAACAAATATTGTGTAGTAGCGAAACTTTTCTCTAGAAGACACAGGGGCTAGCCCCCATAGATCATAATGAATTTTATAAAATGGGAGTTTTATTTCATTTTCTCTAGGCAAGAATGGAAGCCTACACGATTTCCCCATTTGACAACTAGTACAAATTGAAGAAGACTTAGATGCTGAAGCAAAAGAAATGAAATTTTTTGAGTGCAAGTGATCAATGGTCCTTTGGTGTGCATGACCGAGACGATAGTGCCAACAATCTCTAGCAACCCGCTTGAATCGATGGGAGAATAGGGTTGTTAGACCTCTATCAAAGGCATAAAGACCACCTCGTTTACTCCCTTTCGCTACTGTTTTGTTGGTTGTCCTGTCCTTTATCACAAAACCATGTCCATCAAACTCAAAGATGAGTGGATAATCAGTAGTAAGTTTACTAACAGAGAGCAGATCTTTCTTAATATCAGGAACTAGTAGCACATCTTTTAAGTGAATAGGAGAAGAACTAGTACCAAGAGTAGTTTCACCAATGAGTGTGATAGGTAAAGTATGACCATTGCCAACCATAACACCATCGGATCCATGATAAGGAATTAAGGAATGAAGATTACCTGGGTTACTAGTAATATGGTCACTAGCTCCTGTGTCTGGGAACCACTCAGAATCTTGACTGTTAGCAATGGTTATAGCTGCTAATGCTTGTTGAATGTTGTCTGCTGTGAATGAGTGATTGAATCGATTAAAGAATTTGAGGGCAGTGTGGTTCCTTTTGTTGCAAGTCTGACAGATAATTGCTTCATCTTTTGTGTTTTTGGTTGCGATGATTAGTGAATTTTCTGGCAGATTTCGTGTAGGATGGCTGGAATTCTTTAGTGCAAATTGAGCACCTTGAACAAACCCACGTCCCTTAGAATTGAAGGACCCTTGACCACCATTGCTTCTTTTATTTTTATTGTTGCGTTGGCCATAGAAAGCCATTTGAGGAGCGGGTTGAGCATCAAGCTTATGCCTTTTAGCATAACTCTCTAGTGAAGTGACAATTTCAAAGTATGGAAGGACTGGTGGTCTCAACATGGTAGTAGTGAACACCTCATATTCTTTGCCAAGCCCATTGAGTAGCCACCATGATTTCTTGTGATCTGGAACTGGCTTCCCAATGGCTGCAAGATCATCGCACACAGCTTTGAACCGACGGAGATAAACAGCTAAGGTATCGGTACCTCGAGTTATAGAGGTAAGCCGCTGCTTAAGCGCAAGGCTTCGGTCTGATGAGACACGAGCAAATGCATGAACCAATGCATTCCAGACCTCAAAGGCAGTATTAAGGCCTACAACAATGCCAAGAACTTCCTCGGAAAGAGTGGCTGTCAACCAACCTTTGACAAGACGATCAGTTTTGCGCCACTTCACAAATGCAGGATTAGTTTGTGTGCCAGTGTCAGCATTATTGATGAACTGGGGTGGTGGTTGAACTTCACCATTGATAAAGCCTTGGAGGTCATAGCTCTCAAGGATATTGAGCATTTGTGTTTTCCAGAGAAGGAAGTTGGTAGAGGAGAGACGAAGTGACACAAAATTTGCAATATTCTGTGTCACAGGATATGGATAGTCATCAGATTGAGTGTCAGCATTATTGATGAACTGGGATGGTGGTTGAACTTCACCATTGATAAAGCCTTGGAGGTCATAGCTCTCAAGGATATTGAGCATTTGTGTTTTCCAGAGAAGGAAGTTGGTAGAGGAGAGACGAAGTGACACAAAATTTGCAATATTCTGTGTCACAGGATATGGATAGTCATCAGATTGAGTGAGGGCAGGGGAAGAGCTTGATGTGGTTGACATAGTGGGTTGAAAAAAAAAAAATTTTGTTTCTCTCTCTCTATCTCACGGTTGGCTCTGATACTATAAAGAATTTTTGAGAAATTCTATCTCACCTTGAGATAGAGAGAGAGCTGGTATTTCATTTATATAGAAACTATTACATTTTGTATATTGCCCATTTAGATGGATATGTACAGAGGAGAAAGAATAGGGAGCAAATCATGTGTAACAGCTGAAAGAAATAAGGACAACTAGCTGTGGTATTTTGCTAGCTGTCTATCTTCTACAATTTAGGTGATCTTGGTATATTTTCCTCCTGATTTTTAGTTGCACTGTCCTCCTGATTTTCAGCTGCACTATCCTGATTTTCAGCTGCACTTTTATTCAGAACCTCTAAACTCTTCAGTATATGAACGCCACCCTTTGATGCATAGATCCCAGTACGTAACTCACTCCTTTGCATGAATCCCATTACGTGACTCACTCACCAACTTGAGGAAGAAGAATATTGGCTGCAAAGTTCTTCACTTCATCAACAATGAAGATCAAGAAGCACTTGGTTACAAAACCCTAAGGCACAAAGACACGATAGCTTCTTTTTGAGAGAATAAGACTTCGGTCACCTTTTGCATATGTTCTCCTTGTATTCTCCTATGTGACGGCTTCTAAAATAAGCTTTATATATGTCTAGGGTTATGAGAAAAGAAACCCTACACAAATACAAAAACATGGGCCAAAAATCAGATTTGGAAATCTGAATTCCCGTAATCTTGATAGATACCTCGTTCGGTTGTGAAGTTATCGAGCTTCATTCAATAAATCTCGATAAATAGCTATCTGTCGAGCAGCTATCCGCAGGTGTCCACAGATGTCTAGCTATTTGTCCAGCTTTAGTGAACACTTTTTCTTCACTTGTTTTTTGGTCCAATCTTTATGGCTTTAATACTAAACTTGAACAGCATGTTCTTTGAAGTCTTAAACACATCCTAGATCTACCCAAATACAAGTAAAGTGCGTTTTGTCAAAAGATTAGCCAACTACATAAAATATGTTCTTAACATTTTTGAAGGTTAAAGGTATGGTATGAGCAACCAAACTCACAAAATCCCAATAGATACAGAGTTTTGGCTAGAACACAAAGTGCAAAAAAATTTAAATCCACATCACAAAAAAGAGGATTTCTATGAGCATTTATTTCACATAAATGATGATTGCACATCATTTTCTCTTTTGTTTTCTTGGCACTCAATGCAAGGCTAGACTATTGAGGGTAACAAATTTACCTTTCCAGAAGCACCAAGAAAGCATTCTCAAAGAGTGAAATCAAAGAGAAGGCAATCCAATATGTGACCAACTTTTGAGTGTCCGATCTTGAATTGTTCTCAATTGCCCGGATGGAAGCACATCTGTTAAGAAAACATATGATATCCACATCATGTTCATGCAACAAAAGTACCACTTAAGAGAGAGAGAGAGAGACTTACAGAGGTACCCCAAAGCAAAGAAAGACCTGCAAGTAAAAAACAAACAAAAAAGCAGAGAACACTTGAGAAAACGAACTTCATAAATCCTAGGAAATAGAACTTTCAAAAATTAAGGGGGTGTTTGGTAGATGAGTTTGAGTAATGTTGTTTGGGTGTTTTTGATATACGTATGAGTGAAAAAATGTGTGAAAATATGTGCAAGTGTGCTTAAAATGCTCAAAAGTGTGTTTAAAATGGCCTACCAAATAGACCCTAAAATATTTAAATAATGCATACCATAATGTAAGGACATCAAGGAATTTGAGTGCAAAATTGAGAATACCCAATAGACTCATCTTGAAAGTGAACCAATCTGTTTGTTTTCTCAACCTGAATCTCCAAGAGAAGTGAACATGAGAGGAAAGAGAAAGCAAGTAGAGCTGGAAAGTGGAAAATCCTATAACAAAACAAAACAAGTTTAATAATTGCATAAATAAAGTTGTTTCCTAGGAGGAAAGGAAAGTCCAACAGTGGACTAGGATTGCCTCCGGCCAACTTTTGGTCCAGTTGAATCTTTGCCGTGAATTGAACATGTTCTAGGATGTGGGCCATGTGACATTAACGACCTGGATTAATTGGACTACATTAAAGCAGATTGCATGTGAAATTGACGCTCAATTGTACGCAACTAGTAACTACACTTGTTCCCATACTTGTGCTACATAGTACGGTGGCACCTGCTAGCATCTACTATCTAGCTTTTTTAATATGACAAACTGACTTTTTTAATTAGTCTTTTTGGCTGAACTATTGCCATCAGTCTACCACGCTTTTTTGTTTTTGGGTAAAATTTAGGCATTCTATTGCTTGGATCTCGCATAACTATCGCTATATATCATTCTTTTGTGGATCAATTGGTTTTCTGAAACAGATTAGCAAGTACTAACAAACTAGTTATTTGAAAAAGTGTTTATATATATATAAAATAGAGATTTTAAAATATTCCTTTTAAAAATCATAATTAAACATTTGATAAAATTATAGTTTGCAATTGAGTTATTGATCTAAAATTGTTATTTTAATGAAAATTTCTAAAATTAACTTTCAACAGACCAAAATTTTGGAGAGGCTAAATTTTTTTTTAATAGAATGAAATTTTATTTAGGGGGTTCGAAGCTTTTGTTAGGGTGGTCAAGTTTTTTTTTTTTTCCTAGGAGGTCAACAACTCATATTAATTTAAAATTATATATATATATATATATATATATATATATTAAGGTATATAATTTTTTTTTTCCAAGTGAGGGTGGTCATGTGACCACCCTCACCAACACTTAGAGCCGCCCCTAGCTCCGATGATAGTTGACAGTGATCTGGTGGCCAAAGTTGCCACTTCGGCTATTGGTATTAGGGGTTTGTCATTGTCATTGTTCTGACGACATGTGCTAGCAATTTGGTCATTGAAGTCATTGTTCAAATGACAAGAGCTAGCAGTTCGGAGACATCAATAAGGTGATCAGTGCCAAAAGTCTAATAACTGAAGTCATCATTTTAGCCTCTAGTGTTGGTAGTATGGTGGCTAGAGACATCATTTTGGCCACCAGTACTGACACTTGGTCACTAGAGACGCCGCTCTAATGGCATTTGCCAATAGTTCTATTTAGCCTTGGTTTTCTTTTATTTTTGTATTTCCATACTGCTAGCTCTTAGTTGCTAGTGATTGCTATATGAATATTGGTTAATCACGTACATTGACCTAGTTGTTAGTTTTAGATTAGAAGTGATTCAGCTTATAAAATGGTCTATGAGGTTCTAAATATATGCTAGGGTGTTATTAGCATTATTTCAGACGATGAACAATAACACATTCGGTAAAGAATGAATTCAATTTATGAAATTTATCACCCCAATAGGTTTGAATGCATTTTATTTTGGTGAAAAATTGGCGTTTAGCCATACATTGAAATTGAATAAAAATGGCAAACACATCTGATTGGAAAATACCACATATAGTTCGAATAAGTATCAAGAAATAATACAAAATAACAATGACCATCACTAGAGGGCACCGGAAAAGGACCCTAAACATCACTAAAAATTAAATCCAAAGGCACAGTTCTAATAGTTCCAAATTTAGAGTACTCACAACAATGGAGCTAAATAGCTATATAGTTATTTTAGCTCCACCAAAACACAAAAATCCATACTATGGTAGTGGAGCTAAATGTAAAAAAATTTAGCTTCTTGCTACAGTGTACATTTATACATAGTGCACTGTAGCAAGAACCTAAAAAAAAAAAAAAAAATTATTAAACTTCCCCATTAAAATAATATTTTCTCTTTTTCTTTCTCTCTCTCTCTCTCTCTCTCTGGCATCTTTCATCTCCTCTCTGCTTTGTCGGCCAACTCGCCGGCGGTGGTGTTCATAAAATCCATATAAAACCCACTGAATCAGACACCCAGCCACTAGAAAAACACCTAATCGGACCACCAACAATGCCAATCCACCAAACCCACATCACAAAACACCACAAAACACAAACCCACAAAGATAGAGTAGAGAGAAAGATCAAAGCAACGCCGGTCCAAATTCCATACAACCACCACAATACACAGACCCATGGAAGATTGGTTAGAGTAGAGAGACAGATCACAAACCCATGGCACAACCCACAAACCCACCTCTCAGTAACCTCCAAATCGTCAATCCCACCGTCTCCTCCGCCTCAACTACAATCTTAGCCTCGCTTTCGTTTCGACTTTGCTCACACTCGCTTGGCAACTCGTGCGGCAAACCAGGCAAGGCATTAAGCGAGCCTCGAATCCGAGTTGGAATTGTTCCTTGCAGACTGTGCAATGCGACTCGGTCGAGACGTGGGTCTTGATGATTTGGAGGTGGTTATGGCTGGGTTGTGATGTGGGGGTTTAGGTGGTAGTGAGTTTACTGAGTTGAGAAGAAAGAGTGGAAGTTTGATCATTTGTTGGTTTATCTTGGTTCAGAGAAAGAGATAGAGACAAAGAGGAAGAGAGAGAAAGAGAATAAAAAATAATAAAGAAGGGATATTTAAGTGAAGTGGTAAATTTTTTTTTTTTTTTTTTAAATTGAAGTGGTAAAAAAATATCATTGCAGTGATGGGGCGGCGGTGGCGGCGATGAAAGAGTTAGTAGCAGCAGCAGTGGCGGCAGCGATAGTGGCAACGGTTGCGGGTGGTTGTAATTATTATTTATTGTAGTGGATATATTATTTTATTATAGTGGATATATTATTTTATTGTCGTAGATATATTATTTTATTGTGTTGAAAGCTAAAATAGATCCACTGCTATAGCATGTGAATAAGTAAAATAGATAAAGTAACTTTTTGTGGTGCCAAACAGCTAAATTTTTAGCTCCACTGCTATGGATGCTCTTACAAGTAAAGATAGACGACACCGACTTGACAAGCATGAAGAGCAACGAAGCTTGTTAGAATATAAAATTTGACGCAGCACATGTTCATGAGGATGACATAGGCGACAATGCTGGCAAATTGAATCAACATACTCAGAGACATGAACACTAGGACTGGAAGGCATGGACGAGGTGCGGACGAGAGCCTATAGAGGCCAAATTCATTCCGCTAGAGAAGTAGAATTTTCTTGGTGACCTGATCCTTAATGAAGAAATGGAAAAGATAAAATTCAAAGAAAACGCCATTGGTAATTGAAGGAACATGGAGCACATTAAAAAAGAAGAAAAGAAGAAGATTTAAGAAGGGCCTTACCATTCCCAACGAGAAGGTGATCATGGCGGCGTCAATTCAGATTCGTAAGATCTGGAGTGACATGATGAGTTGCGACAGTCTTCGAAAACCAATCTGACTTGAGTAGGGGCGGCTTGATGCATTTGGGGGCCTAAATCGAAAATTGATTATCTTGTTTTAGATGCAAGATTACTACTAATTAACATGAACTACGTAGAATTTTTTCTTTTTTTAAGAAATTTTATAGACAAAAAAATTTTGACAAAATTTTTCATACTTGTTGATGTGGTAGATTAATAGTAGTAAATAAAAGAGTAATATAAGTGGTAGACTTAGATGAGAACTAGTAAAAATTTGCTAACTAAACTCATTATTATTCTTATTTTTTTTAGAAGTGCAACATTCATGATATTTTTTTACAACAAATCCTATGTTTTAAGTTACTTTTTGTTTTCTATTTGAAAATATCACTATAATTTTTTTTTTTTTTTTTTTTGCCATCAATAGCAGGCTGTAACAACCTATAACTTAGCATTAGTTGTAAAATTGTTGTGAAAATATTGTGGACGTTGCATTTTTCTCTATTTTTTATTTGTTTTTCATTTGGTAAAAAAAATATTTTATTTATTGATTATAAATAGCTCTATTGGTTAAAATTTGGGGGCTTTTTTTTTACTTGGGGCCTTAGGCAACCACATCTCTTGCTCCACCATTCAGCTGGCCCTAGACTTGAGAAGGAGCACCATAGGAAGCCATGTGTGCAGATGGTGAAGGTGGAGCATCTGAGTAGCGTTGATAGCAGGTGTTGGCAGTGTGATTGAACCTGTTGCAGATTTGACAGCGATTGTGAGAGTCTCCTTGAAAATATTGGCCACCACGGGAGTCAGAATGACCATGTCCACGGCCACGGCCACGTCAATGTCCACGACCTTGATAGTGACGACCATGGCCTCTACTGGAGGACGGAGAACCATGTTGTGCAACATTGGCCTGAGGTGTGTGCTTATTATTTTAAGGTTGACAAAGTTGAAAGAATTTGACTTAACCTAAATGCCCACATTTTGCATAGTGACCTTCCAAGTAGATACAATAGGAGAACTTACCCTCTCAATTGCAGTGACTTCCTTCTCTATTACTTATCTTTGATTTCATTCTGTTCGACATTATGCTTGATGAACTTTGACTGAATTAAGATAAATGATAAGATAAGCTCATCAGAAAGTTTATGAATTTAATTATTTATTATAATGAAGACACGCAAATACTAATCTTTTTTTTTTTAATTTTTTTTATCTTACCCCCACCTTCAGAATCACATCTCAATTCCTACTTAATTAAATTTCAAAGAAATTTTAACTTAACCCAAGCAAAGGGTTTGCCATGTATTCATTTAACCTAAGCCCTACCGTTTACATGTACATATGAATCTTATCCACTCATAAATGTACGCATAAAACAATCCCTCAAGTACAGGGGCAACTTTCATTCAAATTGATCCTGTAATAAATCCTCTAATTAGAGATTAACTAGCAATCTCAGGCACATTGACCAGCCTAATTACTACCCCTAATATACCTCACTAGAAAGAAGTTCCTTTGAAGCTTCAGATTGATTCTCTTTAGATAAGCTTCCTTCCACTCATTGAACAAGTTGATGACCATTTGTGGTTCCAAGGAGAGACAGGGTTGGACAAGGAGTTCATAGAAATAGAGAGCACCGCTGAAGTGAGAAATCATCAACCAACACAAGATCATCAGCTTCATGGGAGGCCAGAATGGTAGCCTGGTATGGACACAAAAAGTTTTACCAAAAATTTAAAAAACACAAAGTAAAGAACGTAATAGATAGGATAATCAACTAGCTGATGAAGCAAATTGAAAATTATGTAACATAATTCTCCATTTCTTCATAAAACTCCCCATGACCAAGAAGTAGAGGAAAAAATAGAAGATAACCAACGGCCACATCTTGGTAGCTCTAAATGACTGAACTATGAGGATTCTAAAAGTTATTGTCAATTGTTGATTATGAAAATCCAGAACAATTAAAAAAAATGCTTTACCTATTTTCACATTTCAATTTACTATACCATTCAAGACATTTTCATGGACTGAAAAGCATAGTTGATTTGGGAAGTCTCTTAAGTAATCAAAGTTATAAAACAACTTGGCAGAAGGTACCCAAGAGTGAATTTTTCTGAAATCTTACTCTCATGAACGATCAATCTATGGTTCCCACAAAATTTAAAAGTTTTGTATACACAATAAACAAAGAGATAGTACTTAGTTGGAGCAAGGCAATAAGGCAACCAAAAAGAAACATAAAATGGATTGTAACAAAACTACCATTCAAGAAGCTTCATGAAAGCATGCTCAAAGAGTGAAATCAAAGAATAGAGAACCCAATAAGCGACCAACTTCTGAGCGTCTGAATTTGAGTTACTCTCAATAGCAAAAATCGAAGCGCATCTATTAAGAATACAAATCATCATTATTATTATCACCATGACCCCTTCCACCTATATATATATTTCGAAAGGAGGGAAAGAAACAACACGTCAAAGAGAGAGAGTTACAGGGGATCTTTAAGAGAGGCATGCAAGTATGTAACAAGAAAAGAAGAAAGGATAAATGCGTGAAATTAAATAGAGAAAATCACCTATAAGAAAACTCTATATATTTCACTTTTTTGGATGTGTAAAATTATAAAGTACTACTCCATAATGATAGTGGCTAATTAATTATATATATTAGTGATCTCATTTGTAACACTTCTTACCATTATCATATATTTATTAACTGATGATTTACATAACAAAGACGATAAATGACAGGTAGCATTGTTCATTAGATTTTCGAAAGTAATAGTGTATGAAAATTATACACACACACACACACACACACACGCACACACACACATATATATATATATATATATATATATATACTTTTTTAGTTATGATTAATATGGTTCCATAGTTAGAGTTTGATTAGTTTTAAATTTAAATTTAGTAATATGATTGTATTTAATTGTTTTTTTTTTTTTTTTTTGATAAGAATACTTCAATTTTTATTGAGGTGAAGACGAATACATAGCATCATGTAATGTAGAGGACTCAATAAAGGAGGGAGTTTCCTCTAGCCAAGTTACATAAGAATCAATTCCTTTAGCAAAACTTGCTAGGAGATGTGCTGGTCCATTACCCTATCTTTTAACATGTGAAAAATTAAAAGTATGGAATTCATGCATCTTGTGGTGAGTACTGGTGATGATGTTGACAATTGAAGCGTGGGTGGGAGTGGTGTCCGTGAGTGTAAGGTAGACAGCTTGCGAGTCACTTTTGAAGATGGCATCCTTGATACCAATATCTGCTGCGAAGAGAGCTACTTCGTCCATGGATTTTGCTTTGGCTTCCAACGGACCCAGTGGCAATGGAAGTTTTTTGCTTAAAGTAGCAACAACCAAATCCAAGTGGTCCTGGATCACAACGCCGATGCCAACCGTTCCAGCTTGTGAAAAGACGGCGGCATCAGTGTTTATTTTATACCACGGGAATGCTAGTGGTACCCAATGGTTGTCCATGGCGTCCTTGGGCACGCTGGGTTGGCGATAAGCAAGCTGGAATTCTTCTAGCATGTAACGTGCTTGAGAGAGGATCTCTTTTGGTTGCTGTCTTGGATTGCCCAGCCTAGTTTTGTTGTGGTTGAACCACATACACCATGAGATCATAACAGTGAGTTCAAGGAGTTCTAGGCCGAAGTGTTGTACGAAGATCAAGTACCATAGGAAATCAGCAAAGGTCCTATGTGAGACACCGGTTTTGTCAAAAGGAATACCCGATATGCTCCACGTTTCCTTGGCCTTTGTGCACTCCCAGAAGAGGTGTCCACTAGTTTCTTCGGCTAAGTGACATGCTTCGCAAGTGGATTCAGTGAGTATGTGTCTGTGGCAGAGATTGTCTTTTGTGGGGAGGATATTGCGACAGCCTTTCCAGGTAAAAGTCTTGACTTTTTTTGGGACACGAAGTCCCCATATGGTGTGCCAGAACAATCTCTAGGTGTCTCCATCAGATAAATCCGCCGTGACCAAGCTTTGAGTCATAGAGAGCGCCAGCTTGTAGGCGCTGCTCACTGTGAAGACTCCTCGTGGTGTGTAAGCCCATATTAGACGATCTCTTGGTTTAAAACTTCCTAATGGGATACCCAGGACGGTGTTGACATCATCAGGGAGGAAAATTTGCTGCAGTAAGGGGTATTCCATTCTCCTGTCACAAGGTGCATGAGACTGGATACTTTCGAGTTCAATGGAAGGAAACGTGGTGTGGATATGATCTGAAAGTTTATGGGTTTAGGAAGCCACCTATCCGTCCAGATGCCCACTGACGCACCATCTCCGATCTGCCATCTACATCCAGCTTTCACTACGGCTTGGGCATCCATGATACTGCGCCATGCGTAAGAAGGTTTGGAACCTAGTTCAGCATGAAGGAAGTCTGTGCATGGGAAGTAGCGAGCTTGGAAGACACGGTGAACAAGAGAGCCATGATTATTTTGTAAGCGCCACCCTTGTTTTGCTAAAAGAGCCAAGTTGAAGGCTTTGAGGTCACGAAAGCCTAAACCACCTTTTTCCTTTGGAGAGCACATTTTTTCCCAACTCAACCATGCCAATTTGTTCTTCCCATTGGATTGACCCCACCAAAAACTGCGGACCATGCAAGTCATATCATCACAAAGAGTGTCAGGAAGCTTGAAAACACTCATAGTATAGGTGGGGATTGCTTGAGCCACTGCCTTGATAAGAATTTCCCTCCCTGCTTGTGAGAGCAGTTTTTCCTTCCATCCTGAGAGTTTTGTATTAAGTCTCTCCTTTAAAGCATGGAAAGTGTTCATCTTTGATCTTTCGACTAGGGATGGGAGACCCAGGTAAGTTTCATGTTGCCAGATAACTTTTGCCCCAAAGTGGTTTTTAATGTTCTCTTGGATTTCATGTGGAGTGTTTTGCTGAAGAAAAGGGAGGTTTTTTCCCGGTTCAGCTGTTGTCCTGAGGCATGTTCATAGGTAGTGAGGATGTGGTCTAGGTGATTGCATTGTTCATTTGTGGCTTGGCAGAAGATGATACTGTCATCTACAAAGAATAAGTGGGATATGTGAGGCCCTTGAGGGCGGGCAGCTACACCTCGAAGTAGGCCATTATCCACAGATTTGCGAATCATAGCTGATAGTCCTTCTGCACAGAAAAGAAACAAAAAGGGAGATATGGGGTCCCCTTGTCTTAAACCCCTTGTGGGGGTTATATAACCTCGGGGTGTGCCATTAATCTTGACGGAATATGTAACAGAGCTAACACATTGCATCATAAGAGCCACCCATTTATTATTGAAACCCATTTTCAGCATGATCTGTTTAAGGCAGTCCCATTCGACACGATCAAAGGCTTTGCTCATGCCAAGTTTTAAAGCCATCTCCCCTATACGGCCACTCTTTTTTTGGATTAGGTAATGCATGGTTTCAAAGGCCACCAAAATATTATCCGTAATGAGACGGTCAGACATAAAGGCACTCTGATTCTCACTAATGATAGAAGGGAGGAAGCATTTTAGGCGGTTTGCTAGGACCTTCAAGGTGAGCCTAGAGATGACATTACTAAGACTGATGGGCCTATATTGGGTTATCTTTGTGGGGTTTTTTTTTTTTGGGATGAGGACAATATGTGTGTTATTGAATTTTGGTGGAATAATACCCAAGTTTAGAGAATCCAACATAGTTTTTGTGACACACTCACCCGTTAAAGACCAAAAGTGTTGATAAAATAGAGGGTGCATACCATTAGGACCAGGCGATTTTTTTTGGATGCCTTTGTTTGAGTGCTCTGTGGACCTCATCTGGACTGAACTCACATGTCAGGTATTCATTCATAGGTTCTGTGACAACCGGCTAGATAGCATCAAGGAGTTCGGCCATATTAGTTGTGCCATTTGAGTTGAAGAATGAGGTAAAATAATCCAGAATGATGCCCTCCACGACTTCGTCATCATCCTGCCAGTTCCCCGTTGAGTCATAAAGGCCTTGGATGAGATTTCGTTGTTTGCGGTTTGAAGCTTTCTGGTGGAAAAAATTGGTGTTTTGGTCACCATCAGTAATCCACATGCTTCTTGCTCGTTGATGCCACATCATGTTCTTCGCGTCAAGCCAACAATTCAAAGCTTTACAGACCTTATGAATTTCATCCGCATTACTGATAGGCTGTCTCTCTAGGGCTTGTAACTTCTTAGTCAGTCTATCAACCTGCCTCCCAACGTGGCCAAAATTAGTTTTATTCCACACTGAGAGCTTAGTACAGCAGCTATCAAGGCAATTGGTGAGTTGGGGTCCATCGGGTTTGTATAAGCCTTCAAGCCATGCTTCTTGAACGACATCGGCACAACCTGGGTGTCGCAGCCACATTGCTTCAAAGCGGAACGAAGTCTTAGTAAAGCAGCGACGGGGTCTAAAACTAGGAAGATGGACCGAGAGCATGGAGTGATCCGAGGTGGACATAGCTAAATGGTGGAGAGTGGCACCTTGAAAAGAGGAATTCCAAGCTGAGTTGGCTAAGGCATGATCCAAGCGAATTTGAATTCACCCGTCAATTGGGTGATTTCTGGACCAGGTGAATGGAGAGCCGAAGAATCCAAGGTCTTTGAGTTCGCATGTGTTAATGGCTCTGTTAAAGTGATCCATTTGCCTAGATGGACGTGGGTTGCCTCCATGTTTTTCAAAGCGATACAAGATCTCGTTGAAGTCACCCAAACATAGCCACGGGAGGTTATTTGATTGGCTGAGAGACTCAAGTAAAGTCCAAGTTTCCTCACGCTTGCTTGTGTTTGGGTGTACATAAAACCCCGCCAGTCTTTATTTTGAACCTATTTTAGTACAAAGAACATAGGCATCAATGAACCACCGAGAAAAGTTTTGCACATGTACCTGAGTACCTGGCTTCCATAATAGGGCCAGACCACCACTCTGGCCATTGCTTGAGACTGCTAGCCCCTGGTTGTAATCCCAGTATTGTTTCTTTACGTTCAATTGTTCAGTGGTGAGTTTTGTCTCCATTAAGAAGACATAAATAGGAGCTTCTTTGGTCCATGCTCTCTTGAGAGCATTAACTTTACGGGGGTTCCCAAGCCCCCGACAGTTCCAGCTTAAAATACTCATTGGACCCGGCAGTCTTGCCTAGCAGGTACCGCCGATTCCTTGGTCTGAACCGTAAGTTGGTCAGTGGTTGTTTCATCATGCAACTTCTGTTTCTTGTCTAGAGATGTGCCATGCATGCCATGCAAAGTCTCCATTTTTCTTTTTGGTCCAATAGTGGGCAACGTAACATCACTAGTGTCCATCATGTGCTTGGCATGCTCAAGTCTTTTCCATGTACCACGTGTGGTGTTTGATGTATTTGTTGAGGTGATAGGATGGTTGACTGCATTGGTTTGTAGGGAGGGAAGAGAGCAGGTATCAGTGGGAGGAGGGAAGTCAAGGATCTCATTAAGAGGTGGGGTCTCTAGATCAAGGATATTTTTAGGTGAGGCAGCTGGCTGAGATATAGCGAGAAACAAATTTAAATTTTTGTCAATGTCCTTTAAATGCACATTGAATAGATTTGTGTCAGCCAAAATATCTGTAACCAATGGCATTGATTGAGAGACCGTTGCTGTGATTGCGAGGGAATTTATGATTGTCCATATTGGGTTGGCATGGTGGTGTAGGGTTGGCCGACGGTGTTTGTGGTGGGGGTGTGGTGGTTTGGGCTGTGGGAGGGGGTTTCGGGCGGGGGCCGCGGGATGGGCCATGTGTAGGAGTGGTGGTTGGTATGGTTTTGTTGTTAACGATTTGTGGTTGTTGGATGTTGGTCAGAGCGGCGCATAGCCAGGGTCCGTATTGTTGGTTGTCTCTGTTCAGGGTACCATCACTACCTATCCATAATGTACAATCTTTCTCATCATGATTGAGTAGGCCACACCAATAACAGAAAATAGGTAGGCGCTCATACTGAAAAGAAACCCAGTGGGGTTGCGAGTCACCAATGTTGACCATTCAGCCTCTGCAAAGTGGTTGGTTGATATCTATATGGACTCGGACCCTGAGATAGTGTCCTTGACATTCGCCGTTGGGTGATGTATCCACCTGTTCCACTCTGCCCAGTGTTTTCCCTATGGCTTCAGCGTTGGCTTTAATCATTTTTCGGATAGGCAAGTTGTGTATTTGAACCCAGAAAGAAGCATCGTCGAAAGTTGCGTCGTCCACCGATTCATCTTCCTTAGGTTTGTATAACCCATCAAGTATTTATCAAAGGACCATGGTCCTTGTGCTAGGATTTTCAAAGAATCAGATTCATTTTCAAAGATTAGTAGAGCAGTATTGGAGCCTAAGTCTCGAACTTCAAAATTCTGGATTGAACGCCACATACTCCGGAGCATGCGTGATAGAGCTTCTATGCTGACTCTGCGTTTTGTAAAGAGATGGGCTACAAGGACTTTGCTATTGTCTTCCATGGTGGGGCTGAGGGTGACTATATTGCTCTCCCTTGTGTTAAGGGAGAGGCATTCACATTGTCCAGCAAGGTCATCCATGTGTATGGTATGAAGAAAAAAAGGATGAGAGAAGGGTGAGAGAAGGGTAGGTGATGAAGGAAAAGAAACTGAGAAAAAAGAAAAAACTGGGTTCCACCGAGATGGGGAAAAAAAGGCCCTAGTCAAAGACAAGGGGCAAGGTTTTCATCATCTTGGACTCTCGAGAGAGACCCGTGGAGAGAAAAAAATTTCAACTATCAAAAATAGTGTCTATTGTATTTAATTGTTGATTGTTGATTTAAATTTTTAAGTGAATTTAACGGTTTATGTTACTACACTATAAAGTTTTCAATGTTCTCCACATGGTAATCTCTATTTTATTTTTTACTTTTCCTTACAACTTCTTTGTTTTCCAATCAACAACTACCAATTGACGTTTGGTATTTTTTCTTTATTTACTCTTTATTACTTTGTATTAGTTTTTTAAATACCATCTCTCTCTCTCTCTCCATTGGCAACCTATCATTTTTCAAAATTTGATGATGATTCTATGACATTAAATATGCCTTATTAGTTTTTTTTTTTTTTAATTTGGTGTTTCTGACTTAATTTTTTTTGTACTTCATTCTTCCTTTGATGCATTGGGTGTGAGAATGAGTGTTTCCCTAACATTACTCCACTTAATGTGGACAATTTTATTTATTTAATTTAGGCAAAATATTATATTTAAAAATTTTTAAAAGTAAAAAGGAGTGGAAATATAAATAATTTAATGATATATATGGGGGATATGACTGAATTTAAATGTTAAATAAAATGATATGAGAAAAGAAATAAAAATGAAATACATAACAATAAACACTAACTTATCCAGATAATTCTATGTAATATAATAATAGTACATTCTTATATATTATTTTTAATTATTTATAATGCAATATGATAATATTTAACAATCAAAGTCATAAAAAAAAAACTTAAAACACAAAACTAAATTCCATCAACCAAAATAGAGTTTTAAAGAATACAAACTTTATCAAGCTAAAATAGAGATGCAAGAAAAATAAAAATAAAAATCTACCAAAAAATTGAGGGAGAAAGAGTGGAAAATAACCACTTTTTTTGTGAGAGAAAATTATCACTACAACAATATGTATATTTAGTGACGAAAAAATTCGTCACTAAATGTCTAGTTTTTCGTCACTAAGAACCTTTAGCGACGGAATCGGACTTTTAGTGACAAAACTCATTTCGTCGCTGAAACCTCGTCACTAAAAGTCTTGGCAATGAAAAATTTCGTCACTAAAAGTCCGATTTGTTTTTTTTTGTTTTTTTTAAAAAACCTTTTAGCGACGAAACGTTTTCGTCGCTAAATGTTTTCCTCATTAAAAACACTATTCAGTGATGAAAATATTTCATCACTAAAAACACCTAAGTTTATTAAATCATATTTAGTGACGAATAATTTCTTCACTAAAACTATGTTCAGGTACACATAGTGACGAAAAAGAATGGAAGAATGAATGAAAAATTTATACTAAGTGGATGATAATAAAAAGAAACAAAATAAAGGAAGATAAAAGGAAAGAGGATGAGTGATATCAAGGTAGAATGTTTGGGGAGATGTGAAGGTAAAGAGAAGGAGAAAGGTTGGAGAAAGTGTAAATGTTAAAAAAAAATGAGTACAATTTGATGAGCACAATTTTCTTTTATTTGAATTTAAGTAAAATATTACATTTTTTTATTTTTTAAAACAAAAAGAGAGAGAAAATATAAATAATTTAATGATAAGGAAGATGTGGTTGAATTTCAATATTGAGTAAAACGGAAGAGAAGAAAAAAATAAGAAAAATTAAAAGATATAACAATAAACACTAAATTATCCAAATTATGCTATGTAATGTAATACTATTTTATTTTTATCTACTATCTTTAATTTTTTATAATGTAATTGGATAAAATTTAACAATAAAATTTATTAACCTAAAGTGGAGATGCAATAAAAAATAAAAATCCATCAAAACATAGAGAGAGAGAGAGAGAGAGAGAGAGAGAGAGAGAGAGAGAGAGAACTATGAAAAGAATGGAAAAGAGTGACAAATTTATAGTAAGAGGGATGAGATAAGAAGAGATAAATGAAGGAAGTTGAAGGGAAAGATGAATAGCAATATTAAAGTAGAGGGTAGTGGGGAAATGAAAAGGTAAGGAAAGAGAAAGGTTGAAGAAAGTGTAAATATTTTAAAAAATAAGTGAATGTAAAAAAAATTATAGGAAACTTGGAAATAAAAAAGATATATATATATATATATATATATTGATGTTAAAACCGACAAAGATGAATATGTAAAGTCAATAATATATATATATATATATATATATTTGTAAAAAAAAAGGAATAAATAATAAATAATAATTATGTGGCGAATGACGTGGCAATGAGGTGGCGCAATAGGAGCTCAGCAGCAATAAATGTCACGCTTTAGCTTTTAGTAATATATAGATATAGATGTGTGTGTAAGAATGTGCATAATAGGGTGTGTGCAATAAATACTAGCCTAATCATAAATTAGAAAACAATAATTCTGAAAGTTTTGAGAGAAATAAGAGATAGCCCATGAAACTCATTTCCGTTTGAAAAAAAAAAAAAAAAAAAAAAAAAGAGATATACCATGCAAATTGGTCAAAGCATTTCAATGCAAATAAGAGAGAGCCCAAGAAACCCATTTTTAAACTCAACTTTCTGGTGTGGTCTTTTTGTTGAATCTCCAACTCCAAGCAAAAGATGATTGAAATTGTGAAAATGGGATTGGGAGAATGAAAAGTGAACGTTACAAAGTATAAGCAGGAATCAATTTGAAAGTGGAAAAAAGGCAGTGAAAGAGTAAAGTCAGTCAATTCTTCTTGAAGTAGAAATGACCCTTTGGTATCTTTCTCTTTCATAAAGTGAGTTTAATGACACGTTTGCTAGAGAAAGTTCAAAGTAATAAAGAAGAAAAGGGTTTTGATTCTTTTCGATTCTCTGTTATGGAATAATGGGGTGTGACTTATATTTTTTTAACTGGTGTTGAGGTCTAAAAAAAAGTCACAATATTGCACTAAGGCCCAAAAAGGAGTACAGAGAATTGAACTCCATAAAAATAATAAAATACTTGAGCCCATAATAAAGAAAGAAGAAGGCAAGCCCAAATTCATTATGGGTTTCAAAGAAGAACCCAAATCCATGAATGGATAGGCCTTAGAACTCATAAAGAATGAAGAAGGAAAGTCTGGCCTGCCCAGGCCAGGAAATTGCTAGGGAACCTAGTGGAAAGAGCCAGGCTGGGATGCCTAGGGATTGCCAAGAGCTCGAAATCCTCGAGAGGTGCAACAAAGCCTGGATCAGATCAGGACAGCTCAAAGGGGGGTGCCAAGAAGCACAAAGAACAAGAATAGACATGTCCTTATTAGCCACCTAAAGAAGCTGGTAGAAATTAGAAGGCTTGGGAACCAACAATCCATGAACAAGGGGCTGGTACCTCAAGGAACCCAGAAAGAAGAACTGTAAATAGAAGTGGTTAGGAAAATTTTAATCTAGCAAAAAGAAATCAGCTAACTTGGGGAAAATGACAAAGGGAAAGAGAACTTGAAGTTGAATCTAAAAAGGTGAGGTTCATAAGCATTAAAGGAAGAAAGGTCAAAAGTCAGCTCTCTAAAGACATCTCGGAACAGAAAAGCAGCAGGAGGCTTTTGAAGAAGAAGCACCAAAAGAAGAAAATTATGAGAAAAAATAAAAAAGGAAAGGACCCGTCGCCAATGTTGTAGGCACAACATTGGTTTTGGAACCCAAGGGAACAACTGGGAGAATCAGTGGTACCCCGAGAACCCTAGGATGGCACTATAAAAAGGAAGGACAAACAACAGTGACATTCATTCAGCAACATTGAAATAGAGTAGAATCATTGAGAAAACTCTATTTAGAACGCAAAGAAAGTAAGAAAAGAAAGGGAAATAGCCCCTGGTATCCTCACACAGCCACTAGAGAACATACTTGGATCCAAGGGGTTCAAACTTTGCAAGACTTAGAGGCTTGAAGAGCTGTCTTAGTTCGAAATTTTTGAACTTGTTTGGACCTTGTAACACGTCCTAGTTAGCATAACATATTACACAATTTGGAAAGTAATGGAACATTTGATATTACCTTAAGGAAAATTAACATTTATTTTGTTTTTTTCTCTATTACATTGTCCCTTTATTGTTTCTTATTGTTCAATACATATATTCTTGATTTGCTAGTATGTATGTGTTGTAGGATTCATGTTCTGCGCACCACTTGGTTCGTAATCAGCCCATCTAATTGCGGTGAACCAAGCACAGTCCCTTAAGACAATAATTATTGGGCCTAGGATCCTTATTCTTACTTGGGCCTGTGTCTTAGAAAAAGGCACCCACACATTTTGGCGACTTCACTAGGAACTGGGTAAAGAAGAGGGAAGAAGTAGTCCATTCACAAAGCATGACTCCAAGACCAAGAAACTGTAAAGGTGCTAATATGCCATCGGTGGCATCTGAGCTCGTAGGAGAAAATGAGGTAGCTTCCAGACAAAGGAAAAAGGCACCTCTGGTGGTGCAGAAAGTAATTTCCAGACAGAGGCATGCAGGGTAGGAGCTAGACCCTGTAGCTCAAATGGCAGAAATGCTAAAATATTTGCAACAAGAGATGCACCTCCTCAAAGAGGGAAGGACCCAGGAAATTAGGGATAACGCTCCCCTTGTGGTCAACTAAGACAGGGGCCAACTAGAGGCAGGGTCAGCAATAGGAGGAGGAGCTAACCCCCAGTATCTCACGTTAGCAGATGGCAATGCCCTTTTGGAACAAGAAAGGGAAAAGCTCTCGAGAATCCCCAAGCAATTTTCTTAAGATCCCCCATTCCTGCTAGAACTCCTCGGAAAACCTTATCATAAAGGATATGCACCCCTAAAATTCCATCATTTTGATGGACGAAATGGAAGCGCTGTGGAGCACGTGAGTAGGTTCATTCACACCATGGGCCCTTACATAGGGGATAAGGAGCTGTGCCTAAGAGAGTTTGCTAAGTCCCTAGTGGACAGGGCATATACATGGTACACCACTCTCAGGCCTGGGTACATCAAGACGTGGGACGAGATGATGGAGAGGTTTTGTGCAAAATACTATACAGGTGAAGACAAGTTCACCTTCTAGAGCCTCTAGATGACAAGGCAGAGGGTTGGAGAGGATCCTGTCCAGCTCATCAAAAGGTTTGAGGATGTCTCTCTAGGCTGTTACAGAGATCATAAAGAAAAAGAACTCATGAAAACCTACATATCCAACATGCTTTTTGATTACAGGCTTAATCTTGAAAACCTGTGCATAACCCAGTTTGCTGACCTACTACAAAGTGAAGGAAAAATTCTGGTTTTGCATCTCATGCAAAACCCACAGCGGAAGCAACGAACTAGAATCTATTTCATTCATGATTGATAACGTGCACAATGTAAATTTTAGAATTTAAGAACAAGATAGCGTACCTTGGTGTGGAGAAATTCAAAACAAAAATTAGAAGCACTTGGGAACACTTTTAATCTTCACTCCAATTCCACTTTACGCCCAAGATGTGTGGTCTCTCAATCAGTTTTTCAAAGGGAGAATGAAAGTGTGTCTCACACTCTCTCACACATCGTTTCTTTTTCTTTTCTAATCTCTTCTAATAAAAATTATGTACGTTTCTCCCTTTATAACTAACTGATTATCTAATTGGGCTGGCCTATTGGGCCTTTCCAATTGGGCTTTAATGTGTGGCTTGGAGTGGGACCAAAAGGGACCAATAAGACACTAGCTCCAATGGGCCTTGGGCTTTTTCCGTCAACTCTTGACAAGCCCAAAGTTACCATTAATTATATTTAATACCACTATATAAATATAATTGCACTCTAAGCCTTATTAATAAATTATATCCCAAGACTTTATTATGTATACAACCCCTTCATTAAAATATTCGTAGTAATCCAAAGTCATGAATATAGACTGCCACTTTGAAGATTACTACATCTTAATCCTTGAGTACCCGGTTTAATCATTTATGTTATTTGTCATATATTTATGAAATCTAATTTCATAAATATATACTTTAGTAACTCTTTACTAAAGTAGTTGGGCCCAACACTCTGAATAACTAAATCCATTAAACTTATCTCAAGGGAATATTTTGTATTTCCATTAAGAGACTATGAATTCCATCTTGAGAATATATGTTCCATCAACACTAAATGCGGATGCCCAACATACTGAGGTTTTGACCGTAACTAATAGATCTCACTCCTGATATATCAAAACAACCTACATCTCATGATCAGGTCCATTATTCTCTCAGGATTTAGAGTTGATGTAAATAGAAGTCGTGAGATTTATTATTCATTTGACAGTCGTTAGGAGAATAATAAATCTCGCAGCGGTCCAGTTCAATATGTCTTAACTCTTAAAACATATCAACATACCAACTAGAAGTCTCCACTTCCATGATCAAGACAAATCATCTTAGTTGATATGTTATAGTCTTCGCAGATGAAACGTCCAATTTCATCACCGACTACGAACTAAACTTCTGAGTTTACAAAGAACTTGTGATTTATATCTTCTGTGACTTTTCACATAAATCACATACAATGCATCTCATGGACTATGATAATGTCTTAGTTCATTTATAGATAGTCTCATATAATTAAACAATTTAATTATTAAATACATGCCAATAAATTGGGTTTTAGGGCATAAACCCCAACAATCTCCCACTTGCCCTCAAAGACAATTTATCATATATCTGACACTTATTTTCCTTTAGAGTAATTCATAATCACTCTAAGGCAAGGCTTGGAAACAAGTTACAGTCAAATTTATTGCATAAATTATCTTTTCTACTACTACTATTTCTCATGTACTTATATCTCTCTAATGAGAAGATATCATTTACACTTAATGTGTATCTTCACCACCTAGAGTGAACACATATCTTGAAGTTCAATTTCATGATATGTATCTTCACCACCAAGGATGAACACATATCTTAAAGTCCAACTTCATGAATCACAATCAAACTACAAATCAATATTTGCACATCCAGTAATAATCAAAACTTCACTTTTGTGGACAAGCATATAACACCTCATTCCCATAAGATATTTGAGTACATACTTTACTCCCACTAACTTAAGTGATCTTTGATTCAATTGATATTTGCTTACTATGCCCACCGTAAAATAGATATTTAGCCTAGCATGTAGCATAGCATAAAGACTTCCTATCTATTTGATATAAGGAACCGTCTTAATATGCTCTTCCTTTTATATGTCTTAGGACCACAATCCTATATAAAGGAACTTCAAACTTAAAAGGAAAGAATCCTTTCTTGAAGTATTATATGCTATACTTGGCTAGAATCTAATTTATTTAAGCAGTTAGAGATAGACCCAACATCCTAATTTCTGAATTATAACAAAGTTTAATTCTTAGGATGTGACCAGTTTTTCCCAAGTACTTTATATCAAATAGGACTAGACAACCAAAAACACATTGATGACAATAAATCAACATCATTCTAAATGATTAGAATGTCATCAACATACATTAAGAAATTTATTATTCTATATAGCTATACACACATAAGGCCTTTTAATATTTGATCAAAATCAAACAATTTGATTTCTTGATCAAAGATAATATTTTATGATTTGGATGCTATCTTTAATCCTTAAATGGAATTTAAGCAACTTGCAATCTAAATACTACCGTTTCTTTACTATGTACAAGTCTAGTTACATCATATAGATGTCTTCCTCAAGATTGCTACTAAAAGAAGCTTTCTTGATATCCATTGCCATATTTCATCCAAATGAAATATAATGGATAAGAGAATCTAGATAGAGTCAAACTTGACTATTGGTGAAAAAACTTTTTCATAGTCGAACCATTTCGTTCTGAATAAATATTTTCGCCATTAGTTTTGACTTTGAAGGTTTGCACCTTCAAATCTATCAATCTCAATTTTTCTTGTAGACCTATTTGAGAACAATAGGCTTAATGCCATTAGGCTCCTCTACAAGTTCTAGACTTTAAATAGAATCTAATTCTATTTACATAACCTTGATCCAGTAATCCATATTTATATCATCTATTGCCTCAACGTAGGACCGAGGATCAAATTCATATCCTTGCGGAATGACTTCAAAAGTTTATTCCAAAAGTATGAATTTATTTGATAATTGATAATCCTCCCACTACGATATTGTATTGGTGTATTAGCTATATATCTAGAATAATTCCTTGTGATGTATCTAATACAACCATCTCATTTCTAAATGTATTTCATAGTTGTCTTACAACAAATTCTGACATTTTTCTTCTAGAACGATTCTATGTGTAGCTTTAAGATTATTCACATAGTCATCATCAAGAACTTTGTATTTGTACTTTACAAACATCTTATCTTCTTTATGACTACCAAAACAATCTTTTGAAATTCCTTTTGGATACCCAACATAAACACACATTTTTCTACCTTTTGATTTCATTTTGTTAGACTTCCTTTCTAGCACAAGTGCTGGACATCCCCAAAAGTGAAAGTATCATATATTAGGTTTTTACCTAATCCACAATTTGACAAATGTCTTAGGAACAAACTTTTGAAATCAATTTTAGAAAATGTATAGTAATACATAGAGTATAGCTCCAAAAGAAATAAGGAAATGGAAATATTTATCATGTACTTTACTATTTCTAAAAGAGTCTTATTCCTCCTTTATGTATGCACTGACTTAAAGAAGTCATTGATATTATATTCCTTTACAATAAAGGAACCCTAGATCATATTATCCTCTAAATAGAATTCATAGATTGAAAATTTAACAAATAATGGTTCTAAAAGCCCATCTTTCACCAATCTTGAATATCATTTAGATTAATAAGATCTAGACATAAGTGCCAAAAACATACAATACTGAAGGATGAAAACTTTCTCTTTAAAAAGTAAAACATGTAAATCTCCATCTAGAAAACAATCATGGACAAAACTTAGCTTTACCAAAACGGAAACACTTTCCTTTTGGTCATACTTTTGAGTCTAATTTCCTTTTGGCAATTACTAGGGCAAATAGCTTGCCCAACTGTTTGGTATTTTAATTCCTCTTCTTACCACCTTTTCCTTTTGGTCTAGGCTAAGAATTTGATTAAATCATATTGATCCTAGCCTTAGCTTTTAGGATGTCTTCCGTTGTGTAGAACTCACTCATCAATTCAGATAATATAAAAGAAATTTATTTTCAAAACAATCTGAATTGGTCAAATGATTCTAACAAGGACTTATGGATCATATCCATATAAGATTAACATTTAATCTCTACATCCAAGAATTCCAATTCATTTTAAAATGAAAATATTTTCATAAAATGATATAGAATTGGAACTACTTAAGCTTTTCTTGGCACTCAATATGACTTATATTAAATATTGTCTAGTAGCACGATATTTCATACCAAACATCTCATTTAGACTTAATACAAAGTCTAAGTCTAGTACTAACTCTTGCATCTCATGTTGTAGCACATTTGAGATAAAAGCCAATGTAACATATTAGCATTTCAATGGAGATTATGATCATATCATAAGCCATCTTCCATCAATGCATCATGCATAGGAAATTATGATAATGCTGAATTGAAACATATATATGTACTTCAGCTCCTTAAGCACCATGTCCAAAATTATATCTTAGTTAATGTGATTCAATAAAAAAATAGTTAGAGAACAAAAATTTATGGCAACTTCAATTCGAGACTATGAACATAATTACAGGGACATTATATTTTGCATCCATAACCATATAGTATAAAACCCAAAAAACATACTATACCAGGTGCAACGACAACCTAATCTCGCAATTGATATTCCTCAGCATAGAGTGAATACCAACCACTACGATCAAGCGAGAATTACTCTCATTATTAATGCTATCATGGTAACTCTTACCAAACAAAATAATTTGCCGCTATTTCTTTGGCCTCTAAGTGATAATAGCAAGAACTCAGCATAGAGGATACTATCAAACTTAGTCTAGTGTACACCATTGCCTAGAATCATGTGTAGCCACATTTCATCCCCTTAAACAGGCTTATTATGTAATGTCATGATACAAAACACCATCCGCATGGAATGCAAAGCTCGAGGCTAAGACAAGGTGTTTGATCAAACTACTATAAACCAAGAAATTCAATCCTGTAGTACCATGAAATAAATACTCTCCGCATGGAATGCTAAGCTCGAAGCAAAGACAAAATATATATTTCACACTACTATGAACCAACAATGGAGGCCGTGAGATCCAACCCTTGTATCTCTCTCCCACTAGAAATTTTAAAACAAGTGGATTGTCCTAAAAACATTGTGATCTAATCACAAATTTAACCCTACACATCAAATGTGTTTAATTGTTTAAATTCGATGTGATGTTACTAAGTCACGTCACTTTAGTGTAACGAACATTCGCTTAATCACAAAGAAGTTTAACCTTGTAATCCGTGAAGTAAATACCCTCCGCATGGAATGCAAGACTCGAAGTCAAGACAAGGTATTTATTCACATTACAATAAACTTAACAAAAGGGTTATTTAAGCACTCCCACTCGTTATTTGGGTTTTTTCTTAAATAATTGTGATCTCATCACAACTAATAACCTTGCACTTGTTCAAGACTCTAATCTCATTAGAATCACTAACTAAAATGGAAGTCCTAAACTATTTAGGATTCCTTAAACACTAATGAATCAAAAATTAGTTATATAGAACTCTCTCCTTAATTTACTAAATAAAAGATTCTAATCTCATTAGAAACTATATAACTTTTTAATTAGAATTTTAATCTCATTAAAACCCTCTAATTAAAATAAATTAAGGACTTTTAATCATAAAACAATTTAGGACTAAGAGTTCTATTTAACTAACATCTTTGATCTCAGTAGGTCTTTTAGTTAGATAATGATTAATAAATATCCTTAACTTTTAAGGACTATAAAATTAATCATATAGCCTTGCTTTTATTAAAGTTTTAACACTTAGTGAAAAACAAGTGAAAATTCAAAATTCAGTGCCTTTGATCAGTCGAAAGGAATTCTCGATCGATCGAGACTCGCAAAACTGATTTTTTCAGAATTTTCAGGTAACCGTTTTTGACATCTTCATTGTTCTGCCATCAAAAACACTTTTTGATTTTATCAACAAAGATTTACAGATCAAGAACCATAATAATACTAGACACGTGAAAAAATATAATCCTAATCTCATTAGGAATAAA
This sequence comes from Castanea sativa, assembly GCF_040712315.1. Lineage (NCBI taxonomy): Eukaryota > Viridiplantae > Streptophyta > Magnoliopsida > Fagales > Fagaceae > Castanea > Castanea sativa. The sequence goes on along the minus strand of NC_134019.1, from coordinate 20,946,986 downwards.
TTTCATCAAACTAGCATTAACACATATAAATATATATAACGTAATAAAAACTCATATTATATATAAAAATCTATATTATATTATATATAATATAACATACAAATTAATATATATAATATATATATATAATTACATTACGTTATATATATATATATATTTATATATATTATAATATACTATATATAATATATATATATATATATATAGTTATAGTTGTCAGAAGGTATGAATCCTCACGGATTCACTTTCTACAAAACAAATAAAATTGTCAAGCATTTGTACACTAAGTCAATGCACTTGCACAAAGGCCAATCAACCGTGGGCCATCTTATTGTCTTATTCTAAACCAAGTTGTGCAACAAACTCAAGCAATGCATTAAGTCCAAAAGGTGCAAGCAGTGAAATGAGAATTCAAAACATGCAATTGGTCACCTTTTCTAAGTCCAATCCGTGACATAACTTCAAACCATGCAAATTTGAATTCATAAGTCAAACGGTGCAATAACTGAAGCAGTTTTCCTTTTCAAGCGGTTACTTCATCAATTAATAACTACCATAAGGCATGCAATCCGTACATCAACTATGAAATAACAATCAATGCATCAACACTCAATTGTATTCATATCCAAGCACTTTTCTACAAGACACGGCTTCACACAAAAACAATATATCCTTGTGAAGAAACGGATATGTATATACAGGTGATGCAATTCTCTTCATTATATTCATATGATGCAGAAAATTAAAAACACAAAGACAACGGTTTTTCTTAAATTCTAAAATTTAATCACACGTTATACAATCATGATATGAAAACCTGGCTCTGATACCAATTGAAGGAAAAATTCTGGTTTTGCATCTCATGCAAAACCCACAGCGGAAGCGACGAACTAGAATCTATTTCATTCATGATTGATAACGTGCACAATGTAAATTTTAGAATTTAAGAACAAGATAGCGTACCTTGGTGTGGAGAAATTCAAAACAAAAATTAGAAGCACTTGGGAACACTTTTAATCTTCACTCCAATTCCACTTTACGCCCAAGATGTGTGGTCTCTCAATCAGTTTTTCAAAGGGAGAATGAAAGTGTGTCTCACACTCTCTCACACATCGTTTCTTTTTCTTTTCTAATCTCTTCTAATAAAAATTATGTATGTTTCTCCCTTTATAACTAACTGATTATCTAATTGGGTTGGCCTATTGGGCCTTTCCAATTGGGCTTTAGTGTGTGGCTTGGAGTGGTACCAAAAGGGACCAATAAGACACTAGCTCCAATGGGCCTTGGGCTTTTTCCGTCAACTCTTGACAAGCCCAAAGTTACCATTAATTATATTTAATACCACTATATAAATATAATTGCACTCTAAGCCTTATTAATAAATTATATCCCAAGACTTTATTATGCATACAACCCCTTCATTAAAATATTCGTAGTAATCCAAAGTCATGAATATAGACTGCCACTTTGAAGATTACTACATCTTAATCCTTGAGTACCCGGTTTAATCATTTATGTTATTCGTCATATATTTATGAAATCCAATTTCATAAATATATACTTTAGTAACTCCTTACTAAAGTAGTTGGGCCCAACACTCTGAATAACTAAATCCATTAAACTTATCTCAAGGGAATATTTTGTATCTCCATTAAGAGACTATGAATTCCATCTTGAGAATATATGTTCCATCAACACTAAATGCGGATGCCCAACATACTGAGGTTTTGACCGTAACTAATAGATCTCACTCCTGATATATCAAAGCAACCTACATCTCATGATCAGGTCCATTATTCTCTCAGGATTTAGAGTTGATGTAAATAGAAGTCGTGAGATTTATTATTCATTTGACAGTCGTTAGGGGAATAATAAATCTCGCAGCGGTCCAGTTCAATATGTCTTAACTCTTAAAACATATCAACATACCAACTAGAAGTCTCCACTTCCATGATCAAGACAAATCATCTTAGTTGATATGTTATAGTCTTCGCAGATGAAACGTCCAATTTCATCACCGACTACGAACTAAACTTCTGAGGACAAAGAAATCTTAACCATGAGGACAAAGAACCAAGAGGACTACATTAACCATGAGGACAAAGAAAGTGCCAGTACCCTAAGTCATGACAGCATCAATGGGAGAAAAAAAGGAAGAGACCTAAAGGAAAAATGGTCGAGGAACCACCTGTGATCCCATGTACTGTATAAGAACTGAATCATGTTTTGGATAAGTGGATTGGAGATGAAATTTTTACGCCGTTGACTATGTCCAGGCCACCTACTAAAGAAGAAAGGAAGAATCCTTTGTTTTGTAGGATTCATAACTATGTCAAGCACTCTACTAAGGATTGTTGGACCCTCTGTAAACTTTTCCACAAAAGCTTAGGGAAGGGACCCTCGAGCTCACTCAAAAGGAGCCCAAGGTGCAAAAGAACCCTTTACCCAATTACAAAGGGAAGGGGGTTAGTAGCTGTAGTGATCCACTAGAACCCAGCAGAGGCAGAAGAATCTGAAGGATCCTTCCATCTGAGCACAGTCAGGACCCTTATTTAGAACCCCAAGTTCAGGTCACTATTTAACCGATTGAGATTTGGGCCAAAAGTAAGAAGGGTGGCCACAGAATCCCTCATGAGTATAGCAGCAATTTCAAGAATGGATTGTTTCATTGCAGAATCCCATGCTAGCCGAGCTTACTTGGAAACTACCAATGCAATAACATTTACAGATGAAGACATGGAAGTGGAACATCTAGACCATTGCAAACCCCTTTATCTAATGGCCACCATAAACAATGTCCAAGTCAGAAGAGCACTGGTAGACACAGGGGCATCACTTAACCTCATAGCTTTAAGTACATTAAAGGCCGTGGGCCTGACTGGCAGGAGGATCCTGGTGGCTTCCATAGAGATAACAGGGTTTGAAGGATCAGCAGAATCCACTGAGGGATATGTACAGCTGGCCTTAAGGGTAGGCCTAATAGTAGCCCTGACCAAGTTCCACGTAATTAACTCAAAGGTTTCTTACCATGTTCTATTGGGACGCCCCTAGCTCCATAAGCATCGCCTTGTTCCCTCCACATACCATCAATTTGTTAAAGGGAGATTGAATGGGAGGCCAATAAGGATCCTTGCCAATCCGAGCCTCTTTAGCCAAGGAGAGGTGAACTTTGTGGAGACAATGTTTCATGACGAGCTAAAACCAGATGACGAGAGCCCTATGCCAAGGACCCTAGGGGCACCTATTTTGGAAAAAGAAAAAGGAAGGGGCACTCGTGACCTAAGGAACCTCCTAGACAGGAAAAGTTAAAAGAGGGAAACCAACTCCTCAGGATCCCAAGAGTTTGTAGTAGTACGGGAGCTTAGAGGGAGGTTGATATATCGTTTATGAAGGTACGTGGGACCTAAATGCTTCATGTGGGAAGGTCTTGGACCACCAGGTTATATGATGGCTTAAGAAGAAATCTTAGAGGACCCAGTCAAAGAAGCACAAATCCTGCTTAAGGAGGAGTTGGAAGAAGTAAACTCTAGGGTTAGTTTGGGAACCCAGAAGGCTATTTTCATCAACAGTCAGTTGGCAGCATAGGAAAAGGAACAGTTAATAGCCTTACTCCGAACATATGTGGATGTGTTCACATGGACATATGATGAAATGCCACGTTTGGATCCAGGACCAGTAGTCCATTCTTTCAACGTGTACCTAGGAGTCAAGCTAGTGGTCCAACCAGCCAGAGTCCTTAACACTGATATAGAGGTTTAAATAACTCAAGAAGTCAAGAAACTGCTAACAGTTGGCTTTCTAACATAGTAACCGTGAAAAAAAAGAATGGTCAAATCTTTTGTTGTGTGGACTTTCGCAATCTAAACAAGGCATGTCCAAAAGATAAGTTTCCCCTACCTAACATTAACCTGCTTGTAGATTCAACTACAAGAAACTCTATGTTTTCATTCATGGATGGATATAGTGAGTATAACCAAATCTGCATGGCTACCAAGGATGCAGAGAAGACAGCATTCAGGAACTTGATCGGAAATTTCTATTACACCATGATGTCCTTTAGCCTTAAAATGTAAGGGCCACGTACCAGCAAACCATGATGGCTATCTTCTATGATATGAAGCATAAGGAGATGTAAGCTTATGTGGATGATATTGTGGTAAAGTCAAAAACTAGAGAAGGACACTTTTAGATACTTGAACAAGTTTTTGAAAGGTACAGAAAGTACAAACTACGCATGAATCCCATGAAGTTTGCCTTTGGAGTATCTGCTGAAAAATTTCTTGGGTTCTTGGTACATCACAGAGGTATAAGCATGGACCTAGCTAAGGCCACAACCATTGCAACCATGAAAAGGCCTACAACAGTTAGAGAACTCAAAAGCTTCCTAGGGAGGGTCTCTTACATAAGGAGGTTTGTGCCAAGATTAGCCTCTATCACAAGTGGTTTATCCAAATTGTTGAAAAAGGGGAATGAATTTGTGTGGGGAATTGAACAATAGGAAGCCTTTCATAGGATCCAGCAGATCATAAATCATCTTCCTATCCTACAAGTACCAATACGTGGGCGACCCATGCTGCTATATTTAGCATCAAATTCACAAGCTATAGGGGCCTTGCTAGCACAAGATGATAATGGGAATGAGCAACTCATTTATTATGTGAGTAAGGCACTTAAAGATATAGAAACTAGGTACCCCAAGATAGAAAAGAGCATGCCTAGTGGTGATTTATGCATCTCAAAGGCTAAAACAATACTTCTCAGCCTATCAGATCCTCCTAGTAACCAAATCGCATCCCATAAAGGCGCTCCTTCATCAGCCTCTCCTAACGGGAAGAACAGCACAATGGCTAGTCTTGCTCACTCAATACGACATTGGCCTCAGAACCCCCAAGGTTGTCAAAAGCCAAGCCATAGTATATTTTCTAGCCCAGTTCCTAGGGGAAGAAGAGTGTTTGCTAAGCCAGGTTATCCCTAGAGAGGTGGTGATGGCAGAACTCCCAAGAAAGAAGTGGATAATGAGATTTGATAGGTCAGCAACAGCAACTTTAAATGGCCTGGGAGTTGTGCTAAGTTGCGAAGATGGGGATACCATGCCATTATCTCTTAAGCTTGGGTTTTCCTGCTTAAATAATGCTACTGAGTACTCAGCATAGGAGTGAAACATATGAGGGTCTTAGGAGACTCTAACCTTATGGTCTCCCAAGTAAAGGGTGACTTTGCACTAAGAGAGTAAAGTTTGACAACTTACAGAACGTAGGCGCAAAAGCTAGAGCAAAAATTCCAGACCTTCAGTATGGAATACACCCAAAGGAGTGGAAATAGGTTCACTGATGCGCTAGCCACCCTGGGATCCCAGCTGCTACTTAAAGGAGAAGACACTCTGATAAAAGTAAGTAAGCAGGAGTATTCCATCATAGGGATCCTTAGAAGAATGTTCCCTAAGAAGACAGAGCAGGAAGATTGGAAAGACGAGATGAAAGGAAAAATAAAAAAAGTGGGGACATGAAAGAAGTATCAAAGAACTAAAAGACTATACAGTAATAGAAGGGGAGTGTACAAGAGGCTGCCTGGAGGGATCTTGTCCAAATGCATCAATGATAAAGAGTGAAAGCTGAGGTTAGAAGAATTGCACAGCCAGATCTATGGGATTGTAAAAAAAATTAGTCTATACAAAAGGATGCAGCACATGGGGTACTACTGACCAGATATGAGCAAAGAAGCTGCAATTGTACAGGAAAAATGTCAAAGGTGCAGGCTTTCAGTGGACAAAGAGGAAAGTTATGCTGTGTTTGTGACAGAAGACTGGAGAACTCCATTCATGGAATACTTGGCTCAAGGGATCCTGCCAACTGATAGGACATCGACGCACCAGCTTAAGAAACTTGCCATCAGATACTTCTTGCATAACGCAGTCCTATTCAAAAATGGTATAGCGGGGATCCCTTAAGATGCCTAGGGCCTAGGGAGGCTAGGGAAGTCGTCAGGGAAGTCTACTCCGGTGATTGTGGAAGTCACCTAGGGAAAAAAAGACTCTACAGGTAGTTGCTGCAGTTAGGGTACTATTGGCCCACAATGAAAAGGGACTTCGAGGAGTTGGTTAAAACATGACACGCATGCCAAGTACTTAGAGATGCAATCCATACTCATCCAAATGTACTGCAAGATATGACAACAGCATGACCTTTCCACATTTTGGGGCTTGGCCTTATAGGGCCCATAAACCCTCCTTCTAATGGCTATATGTGGATCTTAGTAGCCACTGAGTTTTTTACAAAATGGGTGGAGGCCATCCCCTTGAAAAAGGCCACTAGAGCGACCATGGAAAATTTCATTAGGGAACACATCATCACAAGGTTTGGGATCCCCAAAAGGCTGATCAGTGACAATGGAACTTCATTCATAAATAAGACATGAAGAACCGACGGAGGCCTATTACATCAAGCACGGGAGGTCCACGCCATATTATTCACAAGGAAATGGTCAAGCAGAGGCTACTAACAGGGTGATACTAAAAATCCTCAAGAAAATGAAGCATGAATATGGAGGAAAATGGAGTGATCACTTGACAGATGTACTTTAAGCATGTAGGAGTTCCTTGAAAACAATCACAGGGTTCTCACCATTTTCCCTGGTTTATGGGACAGAAGCCATCAGTCCCGTAGAACTAGTCATCCCTACACCAAGAGTAGTGCTCGAAGTAATTCAAGAAGGCATAAATGACACAAACAGTGAAAGGAGGCTGGAAGACCTGGAAGGGCTAGAGGAAGAACAAGAGGTGGCTAGAAGAAGGAGTCAAAGGTATCAGCAAAGGATGGCCAAGGCATATGGACTGGCAGTACACCCAAGAGCCTTCACAAAAGAGCAGCCGGTGTTAAGAGCAGCAAAGCATGTGAGGAAGAATGTCCCCAAACCTTCCGAGTTTGCTCCAAAATGAGAAGGGCCTTATATCATCAGGAAAGCCTACAGTAGCGGATATTACTACCTCACAAAGGAAGATGGGACCATCCTGACGGACCTTCTAAATGGAAAGTGGCTAAAACAGTACTACGCTTAAAAGGGAAGGACTTTCAATATGCCAAGACCCCCTTCCTTTTCCAACTCTCCAATCTGCTAAGTGTTTCATCATTCTTTACTTTTGAATTTTATTCAACTTATGTTTTTTATTTAGTTCCTTTTCTTGTTGTTTAGGAGCTTATGGTAGAAGGACATTCTATGATCCTTACTGTCTTTGTCAAATCCTCCTATATTCTCTAGTATGGCAATTATGCTATGATTCAATGAAATTTTCTTTCTTTTTTAAAAAAAAAAATCCATTTTTGATCAAAGTTCACAATTTTGTAGTATTACATAACCCAAATATGGGAAGGGTACCTGGGCCAGCGCAAAAAAAAAAAAAAAAAAAAAAAAAAAAAAAAAAAAAAAAAAAAAAACCCTTAGCGCATGACTTAGGACTTATGCCACAATTAGTTCAAGTACATGACCTGGGACCACAGGCAAAAGTAAGCACCTGGGGTACCCAGCCCAGTACTTGTCAAAAAGGGGACTACTCGGCTCATGATCTGGGACTTTAAAAAAAATGTCCAAAGTATCCAGTTTAGTGCCTACACAAGAACGCAACCGCCAAGGTACTTGGCCCAGGATCCGCTGCAAAATTTCGTTGGGACCATGGCCCAGGATCTAGTTCAAAAAAGAAGAAGGGCAGAATGCACAGAAGTAGTCTTCAAGAAAAAAAAAGAAAAAAAAGATCGATATTACCATACTAAAAGAAAGAAGTAGCAAAGATCTAAGATAGCAAAGATAAACTTATACAACTGTGATTGTCTAAAAGAAAATAGTTTATGTATTTGAACTACTAAAAAAAAGGGGGCTGAGGCATGAGGCCAGCCAGTAAAGAGCCTTTTGGAGGAAGCAGAGGAGCAGTTGATGAGGAAAGAAGTTGCTGTTCTTGACCTTCAATTCTTGCAACGCCTTGTCTAAAGCCTCGTCAGTAGCAGCAATTTCAACATCAAGATTCCTGGTGGCTTGTCTCTGGAATAGTAGGTGGGCTAAGGAACGCAAATACTCCAGCATAAAGGATAGGCTGAACTTGGCTTCTATAAGATCTTGCACCACTCCTCTCCACTCCAAAAGCTTTTCTTCAGATAAAGAGTCAAGAGAAAAGTCCCTCAAAGAGATCAACACAGTACATAAAAGCCCCATCAAGATATTGCCCAAGAATACGCCTCTCCTGAACCCACTAGTAAAGTCCCCGTGAGCTTTGAATAGCCCATCCAGTAGTGGCAGCCCTTCAATAGGCACAAAAAATCTCACAAAGTTACTATAAAAAGGCCCAATACTGTGAAAATGGCTCGTGAGAAGGCTATCGAACTCCATTGAATCAAACCGGGACAAGAAGGTAGAAAGCCTTGAGGTAGGATTTGAGACAGTTACCCCTGGAGCCTCCCCCATTGTTGGGTCTCCACCTTTAGGAAGTAGAGAACTCTCGACCATCTGGATGACTTGGGGGATCCCTGCTTGAGCTTCAACAGCCGGGACATTGGGAGCAGATTCCACAACTACCTCAGCACCTATAGGCTCAAGATCACCTATGTCTGCACCTAAAGAAGTAGATAAAGTTAAGAAGGGAAAAGAAGAAAAGAAAATAAGGAATAAATAAAATGGAAAGCAAAGAAAAGCTAAAGAACCAGTATCAACTCCCTATGGTAGAGCTTTCTCATCTTCCTCCTCTGACTTCTCAAAGGACTCTGTGAAAGAACACATAGTACGTTGGAGAAAAGGTGAGGAAACTTTAGAAAAATTGCTAAAAGAATGGAAGGACACCGGTGGCTTCACCATAGGAAAGATGTAAAAAAAAAAAAAAAAAGGAAGAAGGGGGAAGAATATAACGATGGTAAGCAATATGCACCTTCAGAACCTTCTGACTCCAAAGAAGGGGCAGCCTTGGAAGGAGATTGAGCACTAGTTTGACCTAAAAGAGGAAAAGGGAACGAGAACTCTAAAAAATAAAGCATAAAAAAGATAAGGATAAGCATTAATAAAGAGTGGGTGAGGCTCACCTGCTTGTATGATGGAAGGCGCACCCCCCAAGGACTCTTTGCCTAACGTAGACTCAATAATGGGTTCAAGTGGCACAGTTTTGGTAGGACTGGGAGTCTACACGGGCTGAGATCTTGGGAAACAAAAGGTTTGAAAGCTTTGGGGTCTTGAACAGTTAGGGGAACAGAGGGTAGAGTGGGCTGGACATCCTTCACTGCCTGCCTGACCTCCTGAGCCACATCACCACTAGGGAGCTCCTCTTCCATGCTTGAAATAGCAGCAGATTGAGTTGTCCCCACTTCTTTCACTAGCCTTTCACTAGTTGTAGGAGGGGGTACCTTAACCTACAAAAGGAAAAGAGAAATATGTGGAAAAACATTACAAAGCGCATATGTATATTGCTCCAGAAAAGGAAAGAAAAGCGCGCAGTAAAAAGCACAAGTGAAGGAAAACCATACCACATCATCACCAGACGACTGACTCTTGCCCCACTTGGGGTTTAACTTACGCTTGGTCTGCAAGAGAAAATTGACCATTCATTAGTTAAAAAAAAGAAAAGGGGGAAGAGAAACACAACAGGAACAATAAACTAGTATGGGGCAGATGTCAAAAAAAAAAAAAAAAGGAGAGAAGAAGGAAAGAAGCCTTGCCCTTCTCTCTTTCTATACAGGTTCTTCAATGGTCTTTTGCTTACTACAAGTATGCCCAAAGGGTCCTAAGGGAAACTGGGGTGTGAAACCAAAGGACCCCGAAGAACCCTAGGCAGCAAAACTCACAAGAACCTGGGAGAGAGAAAGAGAGAGAGGACTCTACCTTAGTCTTCACTCGGATCTTTGAAATTAAGGGGTGGCCAACTTCCTTCCCAACTAAAGAGATGTCCACTCTCTCGGGTTCCTTAGAAATGACTAACTGCTTGCGTGATCTAACAGTCTTCCTTTCCTTAGTCCCAGGGCCAACTTCACTGCCCTCAGCGCTTTCTTCAAGCTCAGCCCTCTTGACAGCTTCTTGTTTGATCTACTTCTCTTTGCCTTTACCAATAGGGACCGCAGCACCAATTGCCTTCATCACCCCTCTTTTGATAGGCACATCAGGAGAGGTGCCCACAATAAGGTCACATCCTGACCAAGCCTCAAGGAAATCCTGCACATAGCATACCTAACCGCCCTTGGTAACATGTCACTTTGCAAATCCTATCTTGCTACTTATTGCAGCAGAAACAATGCCAACAGTGGGAAGGGATAGACGTTTGTTGTAAGTGGGGGTAGAGAAAATACCAAAATCAGGAACCCTTGCAATCTTACTAGAGCCAACAAAATTTGAAAAGGATTTTTGAACTCTTGTCCAAAAGCCAGCAAAACCACTAAAAGCAAAGACACCCCTCTAGGAGTTTAGCACCACAAATTGAGGGCTCTTACGTGAACAATATGAAAAAGCTTGAGACCTCAGAAACAGATCCAGGGAAGGAAGAGAAGGCACCACTTCCTTGAACAACAGTGGGATGTCTTGGTTAAAACCAAATTGCCTAAGGACTTGGTGTGTTGAATAGTGAGTATACCTGGGACCACTAGAGAAGGGTACTGGAAGCCATGAGGGACTAATATAGGCCAAATATGTGAAGCTACCTTCATCTCCCCTACAAAGATCAAAAGTATTCCCTGGGGAGCTGAGGAACGAGGCTAACACAGAATCACATGCAAACCCAAGGTTGAACTCCCGAGGAGAATGCCAACTCAAGTGACCTGCTTGATCAAATAACTCCACCAAATTATGGCTGCCACCTTTCAAATTGGCCCAGCGAAAGATGATGGGGTGGCTATCAGTAGAAGTACCACATAGACCCTTAATCATATCTAAGGATCCTTGGAACTTGTCCTTCACGAATTTCAAATTCCTACACTTTGCCAGAGTAACAAAAGAACGGTCCCACATGAACACCTAAAGGATGGCACAGTGAAGGGACGAGGTAATAGAATAGCAAGAATTGCCTTCAACTTCATCGCCATAAAGCAAATCCAATTAGGAGTAAACATGGCCTAAGAACATGGGGGCTAAAGGATATTGGGCACCTTAGGACAATCTGATTGCCAAAGGGAAGAAAACAGATTTATCCCCATACTCGGGGAACTCGCTAAACAAAAACTTATTGAGCCAAAGCACCAGGAACCCGGCTCGCCTAGCTGCCTCGTCCTTTTCTCGAGAGAGGTTCATGACCCACTTGCCCATTCTGGCCAGTTTCCCACCGAGAGAGGTAGTGTGCCCACCAAAGTGACTGAAAAGTTTATCTTCCACCTCGAGATCCTCGCTAGTAAGGCTGATATCAAAAGGATCCTCCTCACCAAACACCGGAGAAGATTGTTGACCACATCCTCCAAAGTGATTGTAAGCCCACAAACAGAGAAGAAGAATGTGGGGAGGGAGGGGCACCAGTGGCGCACCAAATGTCTAAGACCTTTAGTATCCCTAAAACCTTTAAGGTTCCTAGAAATTACCACTGATCTCAAAAGCCTGACACACTCCAAACAACTAACAAATTCACCATTAGAAAGCTCCTTATTCACCTAAATGGGCTAACTAGTGATCTTACTAGGAACGAAATTGAAGAAAATGGGAACTACTTCATGAGACCCTCGCCAAATATGCATATCTAAAATCTCCCTCAGATCTAGAACCTGAGTAGAACTAGCAAACTTGGACTGGCTAGAAAACACCCAGGTATGAGGAGAAGAAGGGGCTTCGCCGTGAGACACCTGGGGAAAAAACAGGATGGAAGTGTACCAAGGATCCTGTAAAGGGAAGGCTGGGCGCCCCGCAACCTCTTGCGTCTTGCCCTGTGTAAACCCAGAGGAGCTTTCACCCTCAGAAAGACTGGGGGTGTGCTCCCTTCATTTTTGTGAAGAAGAAAAAGCCATGGAACGGTAAAATGCACTGGGAAACAGGGAAATCAAAGGAGTGAAGAACACAGAAAATAGGAACAAAGGAACATAATAGTAGGAAGGAAGAAGATAAGTTTGAGAATAAAGATTCCCAAAAGATGAAAAGAAAGTTTGAAATGATTGCAATAATGGTGCAAAAAGCAGTTGGAGAAGACGATGTATAGAAAGATGCACCAGTTGCCAAAATTTATTTTTTTTTAAAGAAGGAAGTTATGGATAGTTATTATTGGGAGTTACGGGGAACGTGAAAAGGGGATGAGGAAGTTTTCACTTAAACACTCAACTGCCACGTTCCTTGTAAAGAGAGAAGGTTGCAAAAGAAGTGTAACACACAAAGAAAAAAAAGGATACCCGAGGACTATGGGAAAGCAGGATCCTGAGACCAATTAAGATAGTGGAGGAAAGGAACTCCTATGAAAATTAAAGGTGATGGTCTACTCACGCGTGGACTACAGGCAACCCACGAGCTTAGGGGGCTAAATGTTAAGGTCTAAAAAAAAGTCACAATATTGCGCCAAGGCCCAAAAGGGAGTATAGAGAATTGAACTCCATAAAAATAATAAAATGCTTGAGCCTATAATAAAGAAAGAATAAGGCAGGCCCAAATTCATTAAGGGTTTCAAAGAAGAACCCAAATCCATGAATGGATGAGCCTTAAGACTCACAAAGAAAGAAGAAGGAAAGCCCAGCCTACCTAGGCCAGGAAATTGCTAGGGAACCCAGTGGAAAGAGCTGGGTTGGGATACCTAAGGACTACCAGGAGCTCGAGATCTTCAAGACGTGCAACAAAGCTTGGATTAGACTGGGACAGCTCAAAGGGGGGCACCAAGAAGTGCAAAAAATGAGAATAGACACGTCCCTATTAGCCACCCAAAGACGCAAGTAGAAATCTGAAGGCTTAGGAACCAGCAATCCATGAACAAGGGAGCTGGTACCTCGAGGAAACCAAAAAGAAGAAGCATAAAGATAAACGGGTAGGAAATTTTCAATTTGGTAGAAAGAAATTAGCTAACTTGGAGAAAATGACAAAGCGAAAGAGAACCTAAAGCTAAATCTAAAAAGGTGAGGTTTAGAAGCATTAAAGGAAGAAGGGCCAAAAGTCAGCTTTCTAAAGACATCCCAGAATGGAAAAGCAGCAGAATGCTTTTGAAGAAGAAGCACCAAAAGAAGAAAATTATGAGAAAAAAAGGAAGGAACCAACCACCAATGTTGCTGGCACAACATTGATTCTGGTACCCAGGGAAACAACTAGGGGAATCAGTGGTACCTCGGGAACCCTAGGATGACACTATAAAAAGGAAGGATAGCCAACAGTGACATTCATTCAGCAACATTGAAATAGAATAGAATCATAGAGAAAACTCTATTTAGAGTGCAAATAAAGTAAGAAAAGAAAGGGAAATACCCCCCAGTATCCTCACACAGCCACTAGAGAACATACTTGGATCCAAGGGGTTCAGAGTTTGCAAGACTTAGGGGCCTGAAGAGCTATCTTAGTCTGTAATTTTTTATCATGTTTGGACCTTGTAACACATCCTAGTAAGCATAACATATTACACAATTTGGAAAGTAATGGAACATTTGACATTACCTTAAGGACCATAACATTTATTTTGTTTTTTTCTCTATTACATTGTCCCTTTATTGTTTCTTATTGTTCAATACATATATTCCTGGTTTGTTAGCATGTATGTGTTGTAAGATTCATGTTCTGTGCACCACTTGGTTCGTAATCAGCCCATCTAACTACAGTGAACTAAGCCTAATCCCTTAAGACAATAATTATTGGGCCCAGGATCCTTATTCTTAGGCCTGTGTCTCAGAAAAAAGGCACCCACACAATTGGAATCTCTTTTTATTTTAATGTGAGATTGTCACGTCACCCACTAACTAAATAAAAGATGGAGATTAAAATCTACTACCACTTGTCATTGTATATTTAAAACAAAAGGACATGTCCAGTTAAAAAAAGTACTGGAGGTAAAATATGGAGTAACAAATTATAATTGATAAAAAGTGTTTGTTTGTTTCTTTTCTTTTTTTTTTCATGCCACCTCTATTTTTATTTCCAGAATAACACTGATAGGCCAAAAATGTATTGACCCCCTTGTGATGAATTAACCAATTAATTAGCCAAGTTGATTAATTAATCAGATTAACATATAATATGTGTGGTAGCACAAACAAATCACCAACTAAAATAAAATGCAACGGAAAATAAAGTTGACATGGTGATTTGTTTACGAATGGGGAAAACCTCCAAGGCAAAAACCCCACTGAGTGATGTTAACATCATTACTTCCAAGAATTCACTATTATCACAACAAGCAGTTACAAGTAAAGGAATCCCAGTACCTTATACCAACCTATAGTTGAACCCTTACCCCAATACTTAATTGAACTTGTTCTGTAATGACAATCTTTTCTTTTAATGCACGACTCCCAATATGTGACTAACCCATAAATGCGCGGATTCCAGTATGCGACTTAATCACCAGATTGAGAAGGATGTTGGCTGCAGAGTTGTTCAGTTCATCACACGATAAAGATCACGAAACTGCTTGGTCATAAAACCCAACGGCGTACAAACGCAGTAGCTTTTTCAGGATAAAGAAGAACTAGGGCAAATTAGGTTTCCGATCACAATTTGCATGAACAACACTTTTCTTCACACTCGTGCAACTATGTAACGTATGACGGCCCTTAAAACAATCCTTATATATGTTTAGAGTTGTGAGAAAAGAAAGCCTAAACATCTATTCATAGATTGGAATGAAATCAAAACTGAAAATATGATTTTCATAACTCTTGATATATACCCTATCTATCAAGCAGCTGTCGAGCATTGGGCTAGAATAACTTTTTAAACCTCGATAGATACTAGCTGTCAAGATTTAAAAACCAGCATTTCTTCACTTGTTTCTTGGATAGACTTGCATGGCTTTAACACTTGAACTTGAAACCTTGTTCCTTAAAGTATTAAACACATCTTAGATCTACCCAATTACAAGTAAAGTATGTTTTGTCAAAGGATTAGTCAATACATGATGGCATATGTTTCTAACATGAAGCACATATGTCCTAACAAACACTAACAAAGAAAATAAAAATTCTAGAGGGGAAGCCATCTACCTTACCATCCGGGACACAAAAATAAGGTAAGTGGATAAGAGTAAGGAGATGGAAATCCTTCCCGTACGCATAGAGACAAAGATCTGACAAAAATTATCATTCAATACTATCACTCCCCCAACCCGACGAGTACTCTAGGCTTGTGACAACGGCATCACACTTCACCTTACAAGTGTGCGAGGCCTTCTTACGTACTAATAGTTATCCTCAAATAAAATTACATAAAATAAATCCAGAACTAACCTTCAACAATTCAATTTCTAAAAGATCTCCAAGTATAAATGGAAACAAAAATAACAATCCTCATGTGTGTCAAGTACTAGGCAACAAAAATATAGCTCCCCTCTCATGCGCACTACGTTAGTGAAAATCCCAAAAATTTTATCTTTATAATCTGAAATGTGAAAATCTGCCACATAAACCAGCTAGGTGAATGTTTAAATCATCATAAAAAAGCACCAATTATTCCACTGTATCATCCCCTAAATATGTTTTCGTATCACTTGATTTTCTAATTCTTAAAAATTGTATCTAAAATTAGTAGATTTAGGGTTAAATTTATTGTACAAATTTCAATTCTATTAATAGATATGTTACCTTGAGGATTGTTTAGGTTAAATCTTCCATAAGTTTATTACTGTGAAACAATAATTCCATTGGTTTTCCTAGGATATCACTTTTGTTGTCTATGTGATTTGTGCTTGTTTGATATGTTAATCAATTTAATCAAGAGCATAAATGCATAATTAATTAATTAAATATTTAGTTAAAATTGGATTAATTTTGAAACAACTTGGGCCTAAAACCCTAACAATTTTAATGAGTTTTCCATCTGATGGGTCTATATATGACATAGAACTATGAATCTTTTTTCTTTACTAATCTGGTTAAATGATTTTTTTGAAGACAAACTTGCAATGCTTTGAAGATTTGATGTCACTAATTATTGCATCTCCTAAAGAATTGGTTTTCTTACTATACTTCATTTTGTGGCGGGGATTTTGTTAATGCTATTTGTGATGATGAAGATATCAGAGTTGTACCATTTGTTGGTTCTAATACTGTTAGTTATCTGAAAACGTTCATTTCATGAATCCAATTTCTGTATGGTTTTTTTGTCATTGTCTGTACCCTTTGTGATCCTATTGTGTATCTTTAAATTTTGAACAGTTTGGGCATACAAAGTAGTTCCTATAAGTTGAAACAAATACTTACATGACATTTGGTTTCTTGTCCAAGTGATGAAAGATGCCTACTGTGACCATATATACCCAAATTTGCTAACCTACAATTTCAGTCAGCTCCAGTAACTGAACTCAATCTTTTAAGGTATGTGTGATGTATACGACAATTCATTGTTAGTGAGTCAATGGTCCAAATGGAGAGCTCCAAAATATCTGCAAGGATGATCACACTCTCAGAAAGTGTCAGTGTAGGGTCGGCCTATTAGCCAACAGATCTCCAAGAACTCTAAAAGCATAAGAATAAGAGAGCCCCTTTTTTTGGAATGTAATATATTTAACTTCCTAGTAGCTTTGGCAAGGTCGTCCATGTTTTACTAGTCATCCGTTTGAACTTTAGACTATTTTGAATACATGATAATTTTTCTCAGGCCATATTTATCTTTTGCCCTTTGGATGGGGTGGTTCCCTCGTCAATTGGATTTGTTAGAAATACTGAATTGAATAGTATTGTATTTCTCACTGAAAGAATATACATGAGTGCCTTTATATAGAAGACATATGAGTGCAGTACAAGTAAATATGAGTGTAGTACAAGTAAGAGTGCTATACAAGTAAGAGTGCTAAACAAGTAAACTAGTTGGGCCTAAAGCCCACAACACTATATATGTTAACAGCCCCCCTCAAACTCAAGGTGGATGTGAGACCAACTTGAGGTTGTCAACCAAAGTACGAAGGCGTCTCTTAGGATGTGACTTGGTGAAGATATCTGCAAATTGATCTGTAGAGGAGACTGAGATTAGCTTGAGAGCACCATGGACAAGATGATAACGGATAAAATGACAATCGATCTCGATGTGTTTAGTCCGTTCATGGAAGACATTATTGTGAGAAATATGAATGGCACTTTTGTTGTCACAATAAAGAAGAGTAGCAGAGGATGTCGACACACCTAAGTCTTTGAGAAGCCATCGTAGCCAAAGAAGCTCAGATGTGGTATCAGCAAGGGCACGATATTCTGCTTCAGTACTAGAACGGGCCACATGAGTTTGTTTCTTGCTTCGCCAAGAAATCAGAGAAGAACCAAGAAGAAAGCAATAACCAGTGGTGGACCTGCGATCAGTGGGATCTCCTGCCCAATCAGCATCAGAAAATGCATGGAGAACAAGAGGAGACCGTGCAGAGTAGAAAAGACCATGGAAGAGAGTGCCCTTTAGGTACCGAAGAATGCGCAGAACAGCAGTATAGTGAGTCGATCGTGGAGCAGACAGATATTGGCTCACCTGGTGAACAGCATAGGAAATGTCTGGACGAGTAACAGTGAGATAAACTAGGCTGCCAACTAAGCGTCTGTAAAGAGAGGGATTAGACAATGGTTTCCCCCCTGAGGGAGTCAGATGCGCATTAAGCTCGACTGGAGTGTCAACAGTCTTGCTATCAGTGAGTCCAGCTCTAAACAAGAGTTCAGAGGCATACTTGGCTTGAGTAATGTAAAGTCCATCTGTAAAATGAGTGATTTCAAGACCCAAGAAGTAGCTGAGATGTCCAAGATCTTTCATCTCAAACTGCTGACTGAGAAAATCTTTGAGTTCTTGAATGCCACTAAGGTCATCACCAGTTATGATCATATCATCCATATATAGGAGAAGTAAAATAGTGCCTTTGTCAGTGCGACGAAGAAATAAGGCAGAATCATAATGACTGGCCATGTAACCCAAACGAGAGATGGTAGAGCTGAACTTGGCAAACCAAGCACGTGGAGCTTGTTTAAGGCCATAAAGTGCACGTTGAAGGTGACAAACCTTGTTTGATTCAACAGAGAGACCAGGAGGAGGTTGCATATAAACTTCTTCACTCAAATCCCCATTAAGGAATGCATTTTTGACATCCATCTGGAAAAGTTCCCATTTACTGGCAGCAGCAACAGCTAAGAGGGCACGAACAGATGAGATACGAGCAACCGAAGCAAAGGTCTCTTCATAATCAATCCCATACTCCTGTGTAAAACCTTTTGCAACAAGACGAGCTTTGTAGCGCTCAATGGACCCATCAGAGCGAGTCTTAATCTTGTAGATCCACTTACAACCAACCACAGATTTCCCAGGGGGGAGAGTGACCAAGTCCCAAGTATGGTTTTTAGATAATGCATCAAGTTCCTCTTTCATTGCAATCTGCCATAAAGGGTCAGTGGAAGCCTCACGATAGGTGTGAGGCTCGTGCAATGTAGCAAGGGCAGTGTAACAATGATAGTCAAGTAAATGTGCAGGAATGGACCTTACCCGAGTTGAGTGACGAGGTGGAATGTCTTGTACATGATCTTTAAGCAGAGCAGGAGCAAGGGAACCAGGATCAAGGTTGGGTAGCTCGTCTTCAACCTGTTCATCTTCCACCTGTTCATTAAAAGGGGAACTTGGAAAGGGATCAAGGATTTCTGGTGGTTGGACAGAGAAGTTAATAGGAGAATCAGGAGTAGCTACAGAAGGATCAGGATCAGCTATAGGAGGGTCAGGAGCAGCTACAGAAGGAATTTGCGTCTCATCTGGAAATAGATCTAAGACAGAAGAGGAAGATAAAGAAGCACGAAAATGAGAGAGCTCGACAAAGAGGCGATGTTCCCAAAAGACAACATTGCGGGAGACACGAAGACGATGAGAAATAGGATCATAACACCGATACCCCTTTTGAGTTTCGCCATAACCAAGAAAACACCAAAGTCTTGACCTAGGCTCAAGTTTGTTATGCTCAATGGTCCAAATGGAGAGCTCCAGAATATCTGCAAGGATGAACACACTCTCAGAGAGTGTCAGTGTAGGGTCGGCCTATTAGCCAACAACCCTCCGATAATTTAATCAGTACCTCACAAGATCTCCATGAACTCTAAAAAGCATAAGAATAAGAGAGCCCCTTTTTTTGGAATGTAATATATTTAACTTCCTAGTAGCTTTTGCAAGGCCGTCCGTGTTTTACTAGTTATCCGTTTGAACTTTAGACTATTTTGAATAAATGATAATTTTTCTCAGGCCATATTTATCTTTTTCCCTTTGGATGGGGTGGTTCCCTCGTCAATTGGATTCTAGGTTTTAATTTGGTGAGAAACGCTCAACAATTTTTTTTCTTGTCTTTCCAAACCTCAAATAAATTAAATACAAAAATACTGTTAATGCCAGGAGGAAGAAACTCCATCCAAACTAATAAAGGAAAAGAATACCTTGTTCTCCTAAATAATGCATGTGCTACTACATTACTTTGCCTGTATTTGTGAATTGAGAGAAAAAGTAGCTTTAAAGAGAGCCAGCAAAAGACAAAGTGTATTTGACTAAGTGACCAAATTAAGAGTTGTGCATATCTCTATGAGGAAGTGCATTGATGGCAATCTTTGAGTCGCCTTCGAAAATGGAGTGGTGGATGCCAATCTCATGAGCAAACTTAACAGCTCGTCTAGAAGCTAAAATCTTCAAAATCACCACAAAGGATGGCAATGTAATTTTTTCTGATAAAGATGTCATAACTTCCCCTTATTCACAAATAAAATTTTGAAATAGGGATTGTCTATCAACATACAAAACTTGACTCTATCTTAGAAATCATTTTAATTTTAATTATCCATTCCAAACTATAAGAATATTGTAATGTATTTACAAAACTGAACAATCATCATTTTGATTTAGAGTTGCCAAGAGCCTTGTTGTAATCAATCAACACTTTGTGATATTTGCAAAAGAGAGGTTCATAATTTAAATCTTTCGTCTCCCAATTGTTAAATTATCAACAACAAAAAAATTCTAATTCCGAGGTAATATGCAACATCTACCCCCAGTGTAGAAATTGCCCATAACATGAAAGTCTGCAGTCTAAACCCAAACTAAATAAATTTAATAATCACCATTATATATTTGAGATTAATTTGTCCACTATCACGTAAGTTTATCCTTACGACCAAACTAGGACTACATATAACAATTTTTGCACACAAGCCATAACTTGCAACTTAGCATAGTTACAAGTTTATAACGATATTGACACCGGAATATCTCATGCGAATAATTATAACTTGGCTAAATTTGAACATCAAATTGGTGAAATTGCACTTGTGTCCCTTCCTTACCCTCCCAAAAAATCTATTATCAAATATTCAATACTATGGACATTAAAATATAAATCTATCGTTTTGAAAAAGGAATCAATAAAAATCATCTACAACTTTTGGTACATACAAATCCTGTACTTAGATATGGAACACCTTTTGACACTTAGAAATTTAGAATCAAGTCCCTTTGTCATGATAAGTGTCAAGCTAATATTTTATATGAACAAGAATTAATTGAAGTTAAATCCCACATGTTAAAAATATATTGAAATCTCAGTAACTACTAACTAGAAAATATTGGTCAAAATATGGTAATATTGTAGATCTGTCACATACATGCTTTTAAATTTGATTCTAACTGTGTACAGTTAGTTAGCTTACAGGACTAGGAACTCAAAAACTTTACTCCAGGATGTGACTGTCATCCAGAACTACTAGTGTGCTTTGGATTAGTTCGTTGTTAAAAGTTGACAAAAGCGCAATTATACCTAGAGGATGTGAGGCATTAAAAAGCAACACATAAGCAAACAAGTTAAAAGGCTAAAAGAAAAAAGACTAATCTGAACTCAAAAAGAAAGTCGTCATCAATCTTTAGACACCAAACTACATACTAAAGATTTGAGATTTTTTTGATCTAAAATGCCATAGCAATTTAGGCATGCTGACCTCCTACAAGACCTGCCAATTCTTGAATCCGGGCCAAGTGCTTCTTTCCCTTATGGTGAGATTCCAAGTCGACTTTAGAACCGCACCTTAAATTGCATATGTAACACCATAACGGAGAATGAGTGTTTTGAACAACTTTCTTTGAATTTTTTTGCAGGCCATGCAATCCCCTTTGTTTGATATTAACTTCCTCTTTCAATCCATTGCTGGATGCACATTTCTTTTGTGTCTGTTTAGGATGTTCGTGCTTCTTTGGTGTTGAGGTAGGGAAACCTTTGTTTTTGGCTCTGGTAATTAATTTCAGCTCCTCACAAGTGGCCCTGTGTCTCTTTCCTCGAAGGTGGGAATTTAAAGTTGTCTCACTTTGGGTTGTGACCTGACATATGGCACAAGTCCACTCTTTCTGGACTTCCATGAAATCAGGTATACAAGTCCACTCTTTCTGGACTTCCATGAAATCAGGTATACTCTTCGTTGTATCCCTTTCTTTCATATCTGTTACTATCGCTGCGCTTTTCTTAGTCTGAACAAGGGTAGACTCTATTGGAGTATCCTACAAGTGTAGCAAATTAAACAGAAATTAACAATAGTGATTGAGAGTTGTGATAAATATACTTACCTTGGAAAAGACATGCCTTAATAATTTAAATGTGAATAGAAAATAGGCATCTAATTGCAGGATTACGTACAACCAACATTACCAATACTTTCATTTCTTTAATTTCAATATATACATGATTATGATTCCAACAATTTAGTATACAGTGGAGCACGCTTATGAGCTCATTTGCAACTCCAAAATCATTAACTAATCATGTCCAAATCATGTTTTGACATAGTTTCAAGCATCATAAAACATGGTTTCTATGCATATTCATTCTTTTTTATTTATTTTTTTATGAGTGAATGTTTCTATGCATATACCTAATTCATAATATTTTTCACCCCTTTTTATAAAGAATTCGAATGTCCACAAATTTAATAATGACCTTCTAAGTAAACAGAATGTATGAACTTACCCTGTCAATTGCAGTGACTTCATTTTTCTCGGTTACTTCAACAGCTTTGATTTCTTCTGGCTCAATATTATGCTCAATGAACTTTGACTGAATTAAGATAAATGAGAAGATAAGCTCATCAGGAAGTTTACGAATTAAATCGTTTGTTATAATGAAGAAACACGACCTAATTTTTTTCCCCCTGCCTTCAGAATATTCTCAATTCTTAATCAAATTTCAAAGAAATTTTAACTTAAAAATAAACTTGAGTCTAAGATACTACTGATGCTATCACACGCTGAAAGCTTTAAGTACAAAAATATCTTTTCATACAATCTTCCTCACCTCCGTTTTGGGTTTGCCTTGCATTCATCTAACCTAAACGCTATACTTTACAAGTATACAAATCTTATTCGCATCAGCATGTATATGTATACCACAAGTACAGGGCCAATTTTCAATGAAATTGATCCCTTTCAATAAAGAATTCGAATGTCCACAAATTTAATAATAACCTTCTAAGTAAACAGAATGGGTGAACTTACCCTGTCAATTGCAGTGACTTCATTTTTCTCGGTTACTTCAACAGCTCTGATTTCTTCTGGCTCAATATTATGCTCAATGAACTTTGACTGAATTAAGATAAATGAGAAGATAAGCTCATCAGGAAGTATACGAATTAAATCATTTGTTATAATGAAGACACACGACCTAATTTTTTTCCCCCTGCCTTCAGAATATTCTCAATTCTTAATCAAATTTCAAAGAAATTTTAAATTAAAAATAAACTTTAGTCTAAGATACTACTGATGCTATCACACGCTGAAAGCTTTAAGTACAAAAATATCTGTTCATACAATCTGCCTCACCTCCGTTTTGGGTTTGCCTTGCATTCATCTAACCTAAACG
Source organism: Castanea sativa (assembly GCF_040712315.1). Classification (NCBI taxonomy): domain Eukaryota; kingdom Viridiplantae; phylum Streptophyta; class Magnoliopsida; order Fagales; family Fagaceae; genus Castanea; species Castanea sativa. The sequence continues at coordinate 20,924,044 of NC_134019.1, read as the reverse complement.
CTATAGTTTACAAGTATACAAATCTTATCCGCATCAGCATGTAAATGTATACCACAAGTATAGGGCCAATTTTCAATGAAATTGATCCCTTTCAATAAAGAATTTGAATGTCCACAAATTTAATAATAACCTTCTAAGTAAACAGAATGGGTGAACTTACCCTGTCAATTGCAGTGACTTCATTTTTCTCGGTTACTTCAACAGCTTTGATTTCTTCTGGCTCGATATTATGCTCAATGAACTTTGACTGAATTAAGATAAATGAGAAGATAAGCTCATCAGGAAGTTTACGAATTAAATCGTTTGTTATAATGAAGACACACGACCTAATTTTTTTCCCCCTGCCTTCAGAATATTCTCAATTCTTAATCAAATTTCAAAGAAATTTTAACTTAAAAATAAACTTGAGTCTAAGATACTACTGATGCTATCACACGCTGAAAGCTTTAAGTACAAAAATATCTGTTCATACAATCTTCCTCACCTCCGTTTTGGGTTTGCCTTGCATTCATCTAACCTAAACGCTATAGTTTACAAGTATACAAATCTTATCCGCATCAGCATGTATATGTATACCACAAGTACAGGGCCAATTTTCAATGAAATTGATCATGTAATAAAATGAACTAACCAATCTCAGGAATTACTACCCCTAACATACCTCACTAGAAAGAAGTTCCTTTGAAGCTTCAGATTCATTCTGTTTCTGGTATCTCTCTGCCTCAGGAGGAAAGTCATCTCTCTTTAGATAAGGCTTCTTCCACTCATTGAACAAGTTGATGACAAATTGTGGTTCCAAGGAGAGACAGGGTTGGACAAGGAGTTCATAGAAATAGAGAGCACTGCTGAAGTGAGGAATCATCAACCGGTACATGATTATTAGCTTCATGGTAGGCCAGAATGGTAGCCTGATATGGACAGTGTTACCAAAAATTTAATAAAACTATGTAAGTAATGTAAAAGATAAGATAATCAACTAGCTCTGGATGATGAAGCACATTGAAAATTATGTAACATAATTCTCCAATTCTTCATAAAACTACCCATGACCAAGAAGTAGAGGAAAAGAGAGAAGAAAACCTACGGCCACATTTTGGTAACTATAAATGACTGAACTATGAGGATTAATTCTGAAAGTGATCAATTGTTGATTATGAAAATCCAGAACAATTATAATGCTTTACCTATATTCACATTTCAATTCACTATACCATTCAATACATTTTCATAGACTGAAAAGCATAGCTGATTTGGGAAATCTCAAGTAATCAAAGTTATAAAACAACTTGGCCGAAAATGCACGAGAGTGAATTTGTCTGAAACCTTTCTCTCATCAACGATCAATCTATGGTTCCCACAAAATTTAAAAGCTTTAGATATACAATAAACAGAGAGATAATACTTAGTAGGAGAAAGGCAATAAGGCAAGCCAAAAGAAATATCAAATGGACTGTAAAAAAATTACCATTCAAGAAGCTTCATGAAAGCATGCTCAAAGAGTAAAATCAACGAGTAGAGAACCCAATAAGCGACCAACTTCCGAGTGTCCGAATTCGAATTACTCTCAATAGCACGAATTGAAGCGCATCTATCAAGAATACAGTCATCATTATCATCATCATCACCACCTCCATATATATATATAATGAAAGGAGGGAAATAATTAAACAACATGTCAGAGAGAGAGACTTACAGAGGATACCCCAAAGAGAAGAGAGGCCTGTAAGTACGTGACAAGAAAAGAAGAAGGGATTAAGGTGTGAAATTAAACAGAGAAAATCACCTATAATGTATTAATGTGTGTGTAAGAATGTGTATAATAGGATGTGTGTAATAAACACTACCCTAATCATAAAAAGAAAACAACAATTCTGAAAGTTTTGAGAGAAATAAGACATAGCCCATGAAACTCATTTCAGTTTGAAAAAAAAAAAGAAAAAAAAGCAGAGATATACCATGCAAATAGGTCAAAGCATTTCAATGAAAATAAGAGATAGCCCACGAAACCCATCTCTAAATCTCTGGTGTGGTCTTTTTCTTGAATCTCCAACTCCAAGCTGAAGATGATTGTAATGGTGAGAAGAATGGGAGAACGAAAAGACAAAACGTTACAACGTATTAGCACGAATATTAATTTGGAGAGTGAAAAAAAAAGGCCATGAAAGAGTAAAGTCAGTTTATTCTTCTTGGAAGCAGAGAGATGACCTTTCGGTATCTTAATCGTTACTTAAAGTAAGTTAATGCCACGAGATGACAGTGCCATTCTTGCATCGTGGTACGTCATAGTCGTATATATACGAGGAAGGAGAACCAATTAAGGTTTTGGCTACTCGCTCGTGTATGTCCACATTGCAGAACTACATCGGTTTGCATGAGTGACACGTGTTCTGGATAAAGTAGAATTGTCCAACGGTTGGTGTGGTGAGTATAGATGTTCTTCTCGTACGGTATAGATGCACATGCACAAGATGCATGATACACGTGCCAATTAAAAGGGGTTTTGATTCTTTTCAATTCTCTACTATGGAACATTGAGTAACAAATTACGTTTGAAAAGAAGTTTTTCTTTCATTTTGGGTTAATTGCGTAAATGGTTCTTAAACCATATAATTATTCATTTTGATTCAAAATTGTCAAGAGTCTTGTGGTAACTCAATTCATACTTTTTGGTATTTTTAATAAAGATTTTCGTGATTGAAATTTAGTTTTCAACAGTCAAATTATCAAAAAAAAAAAAAAAAAATTCAATTCAAAGTTAATATGCAATATCTACCATCCCAATATAGAAATCGTGAAAGTCTATGCAGTCAATACCCAAAATTACGGTGTACTCTGGATTATTTTTTTGTTGAAAGATGACCAGAGAAGTGAGGCTTTAAAATGCAACACAACCAAATAACTATAAAAAAAAAAAAAACCAAACTCACAAAACAAAGTTGTCATCAATCTTAGTCACCAAACTACTATGATTTCTCAGTTGTTAATCTAAATTGCCAAAGTAATTTAGGCATGCTGACCTTCTACAAAATCTGCCAATTCCTGAATCCGGGCCAAGTGCTTCTTTCCCTTAAGGTGAGCATCCAAGTTATCTTTACTGGGGCACCTTACGTTACATATGTAACACAATAGCGGAGATCGAGTGTCCTGAACAATTTTCTTAGAATTTATTTGCAGGCCATGCACATCCCATTGTTTTATATTAACTTCCTCTTTCAATCCATTGCTGGATGCACATTTCTTTTGTGTCTGTATATGTACATGTTTCTTTGATGTTGAAGTGGGGAAACCTTTCTTTTTGGCTCTGGTAATTGCTTTCAGCACCTCATAATTTGCCTTGTGTCTCTTTCCTTGAAGGTGGGAATTCAAAGTTGTCTCACTTTGGATTGTGACCTTACATATAGCACAAGCCCACTCTTTCTGGACTTCAGTGAAACCAGGTGTACTCTTTGAGGTTACATTCATATCTGTAAGTGTCTCTGTGCTTTTCCCAGTCAGAACAAGGGTGGACTCCATGGGAGTAACCTACAAGTGCAGCAAATTAAACAGAATTGACAATAGTAATTGATAGTTGTGATACATATATTTACCTAGGAAAAGACCTGCCTTAATGACTTAAATGTGAATAGAAAATAGGCATCTAACTGCAATATATATATTCCACACGCTTATGAGTTCATTAACCAATCATGTCCAAATCATGTTTTGACATAGTCTGAAGCAACATGGTTTCTATGCATATTCCCTTCTTCTTTTGTTTTTTGTTTTTTTGTTTTCTCCTTTCTGAGTGAATGTTTCTATCCATATTCGAAATTCATAAACCTTTTCACCCCTCAAGAAATGCCCACATATTGTATTATGACCTTCCAAGTAAATAGAAAAGGAGAACTTACCCTCTCAATTGCAGCAACCTCATTTTTTTCTGTTACTTCAACATCTTCGTTTTCCTCTGTTACTTCAACATCTTCGTTTTCTTCTGTTACTTCAACATCTTCATCTTTTTCTGTTACTTCAACATCTTTGTCTTCTTTCTGCCCGACATTGTTCTCTATGGACTTTGACTATTAAGAATCATTTAAGATAAATGAGAAGATAAGCTCATCAGGAAGTTTATGAGTTAAATAATTAATTATAATGAAGAAACAAGTACTAATGGTTTTTCTTTCCCACCTTCAGAATAACATCTCAATGGCCTAATTAAATTTCAAAGAAATTTGAACTTAAAAATAAGCATGATTATAAGATACAACAGATGCTATCACACTCAAAACATTAAGCACAGATATATATGTTTGTACAATCTTCCTAACCTCAGTTGTGGGTTTGCCTTACATTCATACCTAAACCCTATAGTTTACATGTATTTGAACCTTATCCGCACATATATGTAGACACAAAACGATCCCTCAAGTACAGAGGCAATTCTCATTCAAATTGATCCAGTGATAAATCCTCTAATCAGAGATTAACTAGCCATGCAATCTCAGCCCCACTTACCAGCCTAATTACTACACTTGACATACCTCATCACTAGAAATAAGTTCCTCTGAAGCTTCAGATTCATTTTGTTTCTGGAATCTCTCAGCTGTCTCAGTAGGAAAGTCATCTCTCTTTAGATAAGGCTCCTTCCACTCATTGAACAAGTTGATGACAATATGTGGTACCAAGGAGAGACAGGGTTGGACAAGGAGTTCGTAGAAATAGAGAGCACCGCTGAAGTGAGGAATCATCAGCCAGTACATGATCATTAGCTTCATGTGAGGCCAGAATGGTAGCCTGATATGGACACAGAAAGAGTTACTAAAAGTTAGAAAAAGCAAGTAAATAATGTAAAATTTGAATGATGATGAAGCACATTGAAAATTATGAAACACGATATATTCTCCAATTCTTCATAAAATGACTGAACTATGAGGATGCTGAAGGTAGTTGTCAATTGTTGATTTGTGAAAACCCAGAAAGAATAAAAAGCTCTACTTATATTCACATTTCAATTTAGTAAACCATTCAATACAATTTCAGGGACTGAAAAGCATAACTGATTTGGGAAATCAATGAAGAACGTAAACAAAGTTTAAAAAAATAATAATAAAAAAATAAAAAACTTGTCAAAAAATGCGCAAGTGAATTTTTCTGAAACCTTACTATCATCAACGATCAATCTATATATGGTTCCCACAAAATTTAAAAGCTTTAGATATATATACAATAAACAAATGGATACTTATAGGGGCAAGGCAATAAGGCAACCAAACAGAAACATATAATGGAGGCTAACAAAATTACCACTCAAGAAGCTTCATGAAAGCATGCTCAAAGAGTGAAATCAACGAATAGAAAACCCAATAAGCGATCAACTTCCGAGTGTCCGAATTCGAGTTACTCTCAATAGCACAAATCGAAGCACATCTATTAAGAATACAATCATCATAATTATCATCATCACCACCCCTTCCACCTATATATATATAACAAAAGGAGTGAAAGAAACAACACATGTTAGAGAGAGATACTTACAAAGGATAACCCAAAGAAAAGAGAGGCCTGCAAATACGTGACAAGAAAAGAAGAAAGTATAAACATGTGAAATTAAACAGAGAAAATCACATATAGTGTACTAATGCGTGTAATAAAAATGTGTATAATAGGGTGTGTGTGTAAACCCTAATCATAAATTAGAGAACAATAATTCTATGAGTTTTGAGAGAAATAAGACATAACCCATGAAACCCATTTCAGTTTGAAAAAAAAAGAAAAAGAAAGGAGAGATATACCATGCAAATAGGTCAAAGCATTTCAATGCAAAGAAGAGATAGCCCACGAAACCCATCTCCAAACTCAACTCTCTGGTGTGGTCTTTCTCTTGAATCTCCAACAACTAGAAGCAAAAGATGATTGAAATGATGAGAAGAATGGGAGAACGAAAAGACAAACGTTACAACGTAGAAACAGGAACATTAAAAATAAAAAATAATAAAAAGGCAGTGAAAGAGTAAAGGCAGCTTATTCTTCTTGGAAGCAGAAATGACCTCTGGGTATCTTTCTCGTTACGTAAAGTAAGTTTGATGCCATGAGATGACGATTCCCTTCTTTCATCGTAGTACGTCATGTATATATGAGACAGGAGAACCAATAATTATGATTTTTGCTGCTCGCCCGTGTAGGCCATTGCAGAACTAAATAAGTTTGCATGAGTGGCACGTTTGCTGGATAAAGTAATCTGGCGTAAACGCATTTTTAGTTTTTATATTTTAATTTTTTTTTATTTTGATTTTTATATTTTAATTTTATTATTTTTAGTTCTTAAACCAATTAATACGTGTTATTTTTGTTATTTTCGTTGGTTAACCGACGAAAATATTTGAGGTAGCTAACAGAGGAATTAAAATATTATAAAAAATGTCACATCACCCATGACACATCAGCATATAAATTTAAAAAATTAATTTATTAATTTTAACTAAATAAAAAATTAAAAACAGAATTAAAAACCAAAATTCACATGAATTAACATCTAAAAGTTTCTTAAATAAGAACACCTACCCAAAAATTTTAAAAACCAAAAAATTAACATAAGATCCAAACCTGAACACTATTCTCAAACCGGCCACACACTTTTTCTTTTTTTCATCTCAAACTCAAATTCAAACTCTATTCTCTCATCTCAAACTCAAACTACACAGCCACACACTATTCTCTCATCTCAAACTCTCTCTTCCATCTCAAACGCTCTGTTCTCTCATGGCTCATACCTGAGCTCTCTCTCCTCTCATGGCCGATCCATCTCATAACTGAAGACCCATGGCCGAACCTCATGGTTGAAGACCCAAAGACCCATGGCCAAAACCCACGCCTATCATCTCATTCTTTTTCTCTCTCTTCTCTCATCTCTCATCTCAAACCTGGGCTCTCTCTCTTCTCTCATGGCCGATCCATCTCATAGATGAAGACCCATGGCCGAACCCCATGGTTAAAGACCCAGAGACCCGTGGTTGAAGGCCTAAAGACCCATGGCCGAAATCGCATCATCTCTCTCTTTGGCTAGGATCATTTAGAGGAAATCAAATCTGAAATTAATGAGGATTGGCTTGTGTTTTGGTATTTTTGGTTTTGTGTTTTGATCTGACTGGTTTGGGTTTTGGTATTTTTGGTTTTGTGCTTTGATCTGACCGTGGTTTGGGTTTTGGTATTTTTGGTTTTGTGTTTTTTATCTGACCGAGGTTTGGGTTTTGTTAGTTGATTGTGTTAGCATTGCTAAGTTTGATCATGGTTTTGTAGGTGTTTTTGTCTGTTTGGTTGCTAAGGAAATGCAAGAAAATAGAAGAAAGTCTTGAATTTTTTAATTTTCTGGGCATCCATGTTCTTGGAGAAGAACATGAAGAACAATAAAATATTGGTGTAAATGCACTTTTAGTTTGTTACTGTGTTCTTTGTGTTTTTAAATTTGAGTTTGTGTTTGGTTCTGGGTTTTTGCTCTTATATTCTTGTGTTGATGTTTAAATCTGTGATCATGTTCTTGTGTGTTCTTGTTCAAAATGAATTAGATCTAAATTTATGTAATTTATTTTTTTTAATTATATTTTTTGTTTTTACTTTAGTTAAAATTGATAAATTATTTTAAAAAAAAAATTAGATGTTGATGTGGCATTTATTATAATATTTTAATTCTTCCGTCAGCCACCTTAGATATTTCCGTCGGTTGACCAACGGAAATGACGAAAACAATACGAGTTAATTGGTTTAAGAACCAAAAGTGGTAAAATTAAAATGTAGAGACTAAAATGGAAAAAATTCAAAATGTAAGGACTAAAAGTGCATTGACGCCAAGTAATTTTAGAGAGTTGTGATGCAAATGCACAACAGCACAAGTCGATACATGTGCTAATTAAAAGGGGTTTTTGATTATTTTCAATTCTCTACTATGGAATATGGAGTAACAATTTTTTTTTTTTTTTTATATAAGATAGAAATTCTACTCTAACCTAACGTAAGTGTATATGTGTGTGAAACTCCCTCCTAAATATTTGAAGTACGGCCCTTTCTCCTCAAACCGAACAAGTATTTATACTTGTAGAGTGACCACTGCACCAAGAGTGTACGGTGGTTGGAGTAACTATTGGGAGGACTACAATTTGACTCCCTACAACAACTCTAAAAACAGGTCTACATGGCGTGATGTCAAATGCCATAAAAGATTTGAGTGTGTCTTCTTTATCACCAATTGGTTTTGAGGTGGAATGGCACAGCTCACAGTCGGACAAATGGTATCAGAGCCAAAGTCATGGGTTCGAGTCACGGGAGTGTCATTGTGAGGGAGGGATTATTGGGGGGGGGGGGGAGGGACTACAATTTGACTCCCTACAACCACTCTAAAAACAGGCTTGAGTGGCGTGATGTCGAATGCCGTAAAAAATTTGAGTGTGTCTTCCTCATCACCAATTGGTTTTGAAGTGGAACGACATAGTTTACGGTCTGACAGTAACAAATTACTATTGAAAAGAAGTGTTTGTTTCTTTTTGCCTTTTTAATTCAAACCACTATAACACTAACCAAAAAAAAAAAATTATATCCATAACATTTTCAAATTTTCACAACAAATTATAAGTGGCTATGTTACAAGTTGCTATTGGTGGGTAAAAAGAATAGTTTTTGTGTTAAAACTTAGATTACTACATCTTTCTCAAAAAAAAATGTTAGATTACTACCTAGGAATTGTTGTAAAAGTATTATAAAAATGTATATTGTGGATTAGACAAGGAAAAGTCATCTTATCTTATGACTCAAACACAAAAATAAAGAGAAATCAAGAGTAAGGAGATGGGAATTCTTCCCCGTAAATAAAGACAAAGACCCAACATCATAAGCCAAAGTAGTACTGGTTCAATACTGCATGTGCCTAACCCAATGAATGGATTAGGCACACGACAACGGTTGCACACTTCACCTTTAAGACCTTCTTATATACTAATAACTATTCTTAAAGAAAATGATATCAAATAAATCTAAATCTAACCTTCAACCATTCTGTTAGGTTCTAAAGATTTAGGTTTAAGTGTTTAGAATCATATTTTTATTGTGTTAGCAAATCGAGAACAAAACATGTCTGGTCTAAGTTGTAAGGACATATTTGGAACATGTTGTGAACATATGTCATTTAAAATTGACTAAGCCTTTGACAAAATACATTTTACTTGTAATTGGGTAGATCTAGGATGTGTTTAATACTTCAAGAAACAAGAGTTCAACTTCAAGAAACAAGAGTTCAACTTCAAGTTCAAGTATTGAAACCATGCAAATCTGTTCAAGAATCGAGTGAAGAAGTGTTATTCATTAAAGCTCAACAGATACCTCGACAGATGTATCTATCAAGATTTAATATGTGAAGCTTGACAGATATCTCGACAGCTGTATCTATCGAGAATTATGAAATTCAGGTTTCCAAATTTGTTTTCCGTGCATATCCAAGCTATTTGTGTAAGGTTTCTTTCCTCACAACCCTAAATATATATAAGGATTATTTTAAGGGCTGTCTCAATTGATGCAACTTGATGCAAAGGTTTTATTGATGCATATTGTGACCAAAGACAATCTACCCTAGTTCATCTTTCTCTTGAAGAAGATGCTGTGTTTGTACGTCGTAGGGTTTTGTAACCAATGAGCTTCTTGATCTTCATCATGTGGATGAATTGAAATACTTTGCAGCCAATATCTTTTTCAAGTTGGTGTGTTAGTCACGTGCTTGGATCAGTGTATCGATTGGTTAGTCACGTACTTTGAGCTGTGAATTGAAATGAGAGATTGTCACTACATTACAAGTCCAATTGGGCATTGGGGTAAGAGTTCAACTGTAAGTTGGTATAAGGTACTGGGATTCCTTTACTTGTAACCGCTTCTTTTTATAACAATGGATTTTCAGGAATTGTGACCTTAAATTCACCCGGTGGGGTTTTGCCTCGATAGTTTTTACCATTCGTAAATAAATCACCCATGTCAAATTTATTGTCCACTACATTTAACATAGTTGGTGATTTGTTTATACTACCACATGTATTGTATGTTAATTGAATCTAATTAATTAACTTGGCTAATTAATTGATTAATTTACCAAATGGGTCATTACATTCTTACCCTATCATAGATCTTTAGGCAGTGCTTAAAAGTGGTTGTTTCAAGATTCAAGTCTAGCTGATTGTAAAAAAATGAGGTGTAATTCTGCCTTGCTTGACCAATCGAGAATTAGGCTCAATCGATTGAAAATCGTAGATCCAGTTTTTCTGTAAAATTTTTTAAACAAGCCCAAGCTCGCGAAAACGTTTAGGGTTTCATCTAAACTTCTCCACATATAAAAGAGAAACTCTAGCCACGTTTTGAAGACTTTTAAAAAACTTGTGTGTTACTCTTTGTGAGATCTGAGAGGTTTTGTACCTTTTAATTACACAAAAATCTACCGGAGCAAGAACTACAATCAAGCGTTGGTAGAACATAGTTGCTACATCAAGATCATTACTGATGGTGATCTAAAACTTTTGAGTGGGATCTCAAAGTCACAAGTAAGGTGGCTTGTGTTGGTATAAATCCAAGAAAAGAAAGAGTCCGTGGATTCGAAACTTGCATATGGTCATATCAGTAAGTTACTACATGAGGTAACAATAGATTTAGGGTTAAATCTGATTGTAAAAACTTTAATTCTCTTATAGTGAATTTGTTTTACCTTGAGGACAGTTAGGTCAAATTCTCCCTAAGTTTTTACCTTGAAACGGTTCGTTTCATCGGTCTTTCTGGATCATCATATCGTGGTGTTATTTATTTTTCCACATTTGTGCATGATATGATATATGCTTGTTTAACCTAGATTTGAATAAAAAACCTAAGTAATCACTTGATTAATATATTATGTTAAACAATCTGATTTAAGGGGTCTAAACAAACAAACACATGTGGGTTTCAGTTAGCTCAACTGGTAAAGTTTCTGATGGTTGTATAAGATATTTGAGGTTCAATCCCCGCCTACACCAAAAACTAATTGATGTCTTGATTTGATGATAAAGTGCTATTATCAGGAGCGGACACCATAGGTTAAAACTCTCTTCAAATTCAAATTCAAATTAAAAAAAAAAAAAAACACGAACAAACACATTCAATTTCCGAAAGATCCCCAAGTTTGATGGAAACAAAAATCCAATTAATCTCCGTGTGTGTAAAGTACTAGACAACAAAAATATACTAATTATTACAAGTCCAATTTATCTCAAATTTCTAAGCTCCTCTCAAGCGCACAAAACCTGTTATCTTCATAATCTGAAATGTGTAAATATCTGCCTCCTCTCTTTGGAATCCTTAGAAGTCACTAATGAGTCTAATGGTGGCTGAGTTTCTAACTTAGTGTATATATATTACTAACCCAATATCAAAATTACTAATTAAGTTGCCCTTAAAAAACATCGCTCTATTTTTTATTTTTGTTGCCTTTTTTGATATATTATTATTTGTTTTGGAACCGGTTATTACAATTTGGAAATACATTTTAAGGACTTAGGCAAAAAATTTGAGAGAGTATTTTTTTCATATTTATATATCTATTAAATATTTTTTAATATACTTTCTATATTATATTTTTGTTTTGGTTTAAAAAAAATTCATCTTATTTTTTGAGATGCCAAATTGCTAATTGGATTTTTGCATTTAAGTTTTATTAGCATCTCTTTTATAAGTTGTTAGGAAAATTGATTATTAGTGATTATATATTCAGCATACTTATAGCAATTTATTTTTTGGTGAAACAATTTTCGATTTCAATTGAGTTGGATTTATATTGGCTCAATGTTATGGAGGTCTTCTTGAAGGCGACAGGAAAAATAAAATGTAAGACCCACCTAAATTTTTTCTTTTAAAAAAATTCAATTATATCATTACAATTTCAGGGGTCTTTTGTTTTGTTCATGTAATGGTAGCCTTGGGACCCTTTATAAATTTTGGAATAGATGGGGCCCTAGGATTAGACCTAAGGCCCGAAGCCTAGATTCGGCCCTAAGCTAAAGAGTTTGCTTCTCTGATGACATGATTTACCAACCAACATGAAGCAGAAGATTATAAATTAATAATGTTTGCAATAAATTTTTTTTTTTTTTTTTTTATATTAGATAGAATTTATGCTCTAGCCTAATCTAAATGTATATGTGTGCGAAACTCCCTCCTAAAGACTTGAACCTTGACCCTTACCCCTCATACCTCACAAACATTTATAATTATGAAGTGATTACTGCATCAAAAGTGCACGGTAGTTTGCAATAATTTTTGCAATTGCCCAATGGGGTAAAAGAGAGAGCATGCTATAGGTTTAATTACGTTTAAAGCATCATCTCCCAAAATAAAATTGGTAATACATCTTCAATCAAAAATTTCATTGCAAAAAGAGTTGTCTTGCCTTTTTCCCATTAAAAAATCACCAGGATCCGAAGAAGTAGACCATATATAAGAAAGAAGTCAAACTTATTGCGATATACGGCTGAAAGAGTTACGTAAGACCTGTGAATCTGAATTGTGATACATAAAATTTGGGCCATGGACATATAGTACGTGAGCTTATTGAACTCGCAAAAGATTTGCAGAATAGTGTCCTTTTCTTTTTTATTCAAAATTGGGAAAGTAGAACATTCATATAATAGTATTATCTCACAAACCCAAGTTTATATACATGGTAGGATGTCATGTATTATTATTATTATTATTATTTAATTTATGGGATGAGAATCAAGCCAAATGGGATGTCTCTTGTACTTGAATCCCACGATAGATATTAGATAAGAATAGGCTCGATATATATATATATATACACACACTACTAATCCTTTTGGACAGAAAGTAAAATTCAAATTTTGTTCAAAGTTTGAAACTCATAATGATGATGCTTTTAATCTTATTCGTGCTAAAGTTAAACATCTAAACTTCCTTAAGCAAGAAGTTTGATACAAAAGAATTGCTGAATAACTTTCTGATAAATTGTTGCAATTAAAAATTGATAATTTTCAGAAAATCTTGATGGATGATGTTTGCTCTGATATTCCTAATGCTTTTTGGCATAGGAAGAAACATATTGTTGACTTGCCCTATAATAAAGACTTTAGTGAAAAGGATATTCCTACTAAAGCTCGACCTATTCAAATGAATGCTGAAACAGTTGAATTCTGTAAAAATGAAATCAATGATTTACTCAAGAAAAAACTGATTAGGAATAGCAAGTCCCCTTGGTCTTGTGCTGTTTTTTATGTGCAAAAAAATTGGGTTTTGTCAATAATTTCATCAGGAAATTTGTCAGCAAATTGAATAGCTCTATCAATAGGACGGATCTGTCCTTCAAAAATATCATAGCCAAGGAATCTTACTTTGGTTTGGAACAGTTTGATTTTCTTAGCAGAGACAACAAGACCATTTCTTTTTATTGTTCCTAGAAACGAGTACAAATGTTTCCAATGTTCATCAATAGATTTAGAGAAAATCAAGACATCGTCAATGTAGGCGATGGTGAAATGATTGAAGGAGTTGAATATATCATTCATAATATTTTGGAATTCACTAGGGGCATTCTTAAGGCCAAAAGGCATAACATTCCACTCATAGTGACCAAAGGGTGTAGCGAAAGCAGTCTTATATCTATCTTTTTCACTAATCTCGATTTGCCAAAATCCAAATTTCATATCAAACTTTGAGAACACAACAACATCACTCAATCTATGGTTGCTATAGCATATATGAGTAATCATAATGATCTTGATCACATTGATGTTGTTGACTTGCTTGCTACTGGTTTTTCTGGTACTCTTCGAGGTTGGTGGGATTCACACCTCACGGAAGAATCTAGAGAATCTATTAAACATGCTGTTAAGAGAGATAATGATGGTATGCCCATTTTTTATGAAAATATTAATCGAGGTATTCGTTGGTGTTAATACTTTGGTTTATACTATTCTCAAACATTTTGTTGGTACTCCATCTAATATTTCATCTCGAATCTCTGATTATCTGAATAATTTGAAATGTCCTACTATGTCTGATTACAGATGGTACCAAAATGTGTTTTTCTCTAGAGTGATGCTCCAGAAAGATTCCACAAAGCCTTATTGGAAAGAGAGGTTTATTGATGGTTTGCCTCCTATCTTTGCTCATAAGGTAAAAAATGAATTAATTGGTAAAAATGATTCTATTGACTATGATAATTTAACCTATGGTGATATTTTTAGCACTATAAAAAACTTGGAGTTAATATGTGCAATGATGAAAAATTGTTAAAACAACAATTAAAAAATAAAAAGAAAGTTAAATATGAAATGGGTAATTTCTGTGAACAATATGGTTTACCTCCTATTACCCCTTCCAGGCAAAAAGAAAAAAGTAAACATGATAAAGTTTACAAAAGTTATTCCCACAAAAAGCATAAAAGATACAGAACCAACTTTGTTAAACCCAATTATTTTTATGCTAAAAAGAAATTTGCCTTTCGAAAACATGATAAATAGAGATCAAGTAAAGGTATATGCCTTAACTGTGGCAAATTTGGTCATTTCAACAAAGACTGCAATCAAAAGCCTGGTAAATTGAAAAATAATCTAAATTTGTTAAACATTAATGGTAATGATCAAAATGAACTGTTTCAGATTCTTGAATATGCTGCTTCAACTGATTCCTTTGAAGAGGATTTCTCCTCCTCATCTAATTCTACTTATCACTCTTGCAGTGATACCTCTAATTCTCTTAATATTAAACTTGGCTGTAGAGATTCATGTTGTAATCTGATAAAATCTGTTAAAGTGTTAACTAAGAGTGAAGAAAGTGACGACTTGCTGTTGACATTAATAAGTAAAATTGAAGACCTTAATTTACAAAAAGAATATCTTGACAAGTTTATAAAAAACTTAACAAAAGAAGATAAGGTTAAAAAACCTAAATCTACGATAAGTTTTGAAGAAACTATGGAAAGATTTAATAAAAAGAAAACAAAAGAATTAACCATTTATGATCTCCAGCATGAAATAAAAATTGTCAAACAAGAAATAATTCAGTTAAAAAATGATGTTAGAACTGTTAAACATAATAATGATAATCTTAAACAAGAATTGTTAATTCTCAAGATTGATAAAAATATGGATAAACATCAATCTGATAATGATGAGCAAGAAGACGGAGATGAATCCACTCAACAGACTCCTCCTTCTGGTAATGCTTTGATTAGTTTAATTGATAATCAACTTGCTCTTGTTAAACATATGATGCTTCCAAAATGGTTCACTAAAGTCAAGATTGTTGTTTCTCATGATTATGCTTTCAATACTATTGCTATGATTGATTCTGGTGTTGATGTAAATTGTATCCGGGAAAACTTGATTCCTTCCAAATATTTCAAAAAATCTACTGAAAGATTGGTTTCTACTAATGGTACTCAAATGAAAATTAAATATGAATTGAGTAATGCCCATGTTTGCCAAGATAATGTTTGTTTCAAGATTCCTTCTGTGCTTGTTAAAAACATGACTAATAAAGTGTTACTTGGTTTGCCTTTTATTGCTACTTTGTATCCTTTCTTTGTTGAAGATAATGGTATTACTACTGATCCTTTTGGACAAAAAGTAAAATTCAAATTCTGTTCAAAGTTTGAAACTCATAATAATGATGCTTTTAATCTGATTCATGCTAAAGTCAAACATCTCAACTTCATTGCTAAACAACTCTTTGATAAATTGTTGCAATCCAAAATGGATAATTATCACAACGTCTTGATGGATGATGATTGCCCTGATAATATTGATGCCTTTCTTGTTGACTTACCTTATGTTAAAAACTTTAGTAAAGAGAATATCTCCACTAAAGATTTTCCTACGAATACTATACTTCAAAAAGGAATTCATAGCACTAGATTCTTGACCAAGTCCTTAGAATGGATCAAGTACCCTATCACCAATGCCAAGATCAAGTCTTTTCCCTATCCCAATACTTCCAAAATTGATCATAGTCATTCTAGAGCCTATTGTTCTGCACAGCTAATATGTATAGTACGATTTTTGAAAATGTTTTTGAAAAACTTTTCATCGCTAGCTGCCTTAATATCCTCTCATTTGCCTGGTAGGGAAAAGAACATATTAATACCACTAGTAAGTGGAATATAATGACTTCTTCAGCAGAGAAGAAGAACAAAGGGAAAGCACCGGCAGAAGGCTATTCTCAAAACAAAAGGCTTCCAGCGGGATCACCTTTTGTAATGCATGAAGGCGCATCCTCTAAGATAAGACCTAGTGGTGCAACATCCCTTCAAGAATTTGTCCCGGCAGAGAAGACATATTCCAGTGGTGATATAATAATTGCTTTACAGGAAGTTTTGTCCAGAGAACTGCAATTCTATAATGGAATCTTTAGTGAATTGCCAGATTCCATTAAATTCATTCTTGACAACCTTCAAGTTACCTTCTTATCAAACTGCCATAAACTTTTCAAAAAAGCTATGAGAGCACTTAAAATTCACCTTGTTAACTTAACTACTCAAAATGAAACTTGTACAAGTCATCCTGATGAGGCTTATGCAGACTACCTTGTTAACTCCAAGGCCCATAAAAGTCATCCTAATGAGGCTTATGCAGACTACCTTGTTAACTCCAAGGCCCATAAAAGTCATCCTAACAAACCAAATATTGCAACCTTCATTAGTCAACTCTTTGGCAAAGAGGAAATCCATTCAATGGATAAAAATGCTATAATTGGTACTGATTATGCTAAATTGAGTCTTAAGACCCAATCTTCGCTAAGAAGTGCTGTCGCCATCTTGCCTCCAGAAGTAGAATCTTGTATTTTTAAAAGCAAGGCTATGACCAAAGATCTTGATCTTTGGCTCAAATATTTCAAAACTCTTGTTACAATCGCTCCTACTCTTGTTGAACCTGATGGCCCCAATAAAGGTTACATGAAGAAAAAGTAGGGAAAATACTTTAGGAGTAGTCTTAGAGTACATGAAATGAACCATCCTTTCCCTGGCCTTTTGATTAATTATGAGGACGGTTCAGATGATGATCCTTTCTAGCTCTCTCAAATGTTTGAATTTGGTTTTATCAGACTCATAAAATTACCTGATATTATTCAAAAAGTTGTTACAAATGTTGAAAGCCCTTATGTTTCCATCCGATACCGGAGTACTTTACCCAAATAGGAAAAGAATAATTGGATGAATGTTCAACCCTCCATGCATCTTGTTCTCATTAATGGTTATACTCACCAGGGACAATGGTATGAAGGTAATGTTTATGTTTCTCATCAACGTCCCTATACACTTGCTAAATGTTGGAGAAGTTATTTCAATAATCGAATTCTAGATGTCACCTAAGAATTATGGAAAGACTACCATTTCTTTGGTTGTACAAATAGAATTTCTGTTTTCATAAATAAACCCTATGATTCTGCTATCCGACATCTACAATGGGCAAACCATGATGACCCAAGAATATTCCTCACAAGAGATCCTGTTTATGAACCATTGTTATATTGTGGATTCTGTAACCAGTATTCCTCCTACCATGAACATGAGTGTAATGATGATCCCCCATGGGATCCTTGTCCCTCATGGGACCCCTATGAAGGGTATCCTTCTAACGCTGCTTCTACCTGATTCATCCTCTCACTATTTGTATAGTCTGCATAACGACTACAATTGCTTCTTCCAAGGGAAAAGGTTTTCTTTTACCTACCGATACTATTACTTTACCCTTGAATGATGGTTTGATTGACTACCATGATGACAGGCCTCTTTTGTTGACTTCTTTGGCCCCTCCAACACTTCAATGATATAACACTTCTTGCATGGCTTATACAGGTGATATATTCACCTATGAATAAAGGCACTACTATTGTTTTCCTACTAATAATGATTCTTTTGGTGAATACTTTTGGCATGTCATGCCAAACTTTGCATCATTCACCTAAGAACCTTTTCTGTCGACTTTACTAGTTCCACCTCCGCTGATGCTGCTCATCCCTCCTCGGTTGACTGCTTTTGGCACAACATGCCAAACTACTTTTGGTTCCAAACCCAACCTGTTAAAGCCAAATTTTTGGGAAAAGCATCTGGATTTTATGCTCCTGTTGCACCTAATACCCCTCACGGGTCCTGATATAAATAGTAAAAAATGTCCCTATTCACCTTTGTCTATTGCTTTATTTACCTATATAAGGGGGGTTGTCCCTTATTGTTAAACTCAGAATTCTCTCTTAGGATCTCCTTTAGAACTCTCTTTAGGACTTCCCTTAGATCAGAATATCTCACTATTTCCACAAAACTTGTAACTAGAACCAGGACTAGCTTTCAAGCCTTGTATTGTTTATCTTGTTGATCACTGATCACTGTAATCTTGTAACTGCTACTACTACTGTAAGTGTTTTGAATTAATTTCAATAAACACTTCTATTTTCAATATCTTTGATTTATTTTGATATAACTGGTTAGTTGGTTCTACCGCCTTACTTTCAATTATCATTATTTTTAATTATTATATATTTATTGTGCTTCCACTTTCTGCACTGTCGTCCTTCACCCTTTATGGTATCAGAGCCATTCTTTCCTTGGCCGATAGTGTTGTTGTGTCTTTCATATTCTGTCTGTGTCTACCTGACCTTGTGATACTTCGTTGTTGTGTTCCTTCTTATTGTCGTTGGCGCCACCGTAGTCGTAAAGTGAATTCCGAGAACTGAACAGTAAGGCCCGTGAAGCCAGGAGAGCGTGAGGGCATGAGAGGTATACGGTTGATTACATTATGTGTTATGAAATGCAACAGTCGTGAGAAAAACGTGATAATTGAGTGTTATAACTAAGATAGCTATAGATAGGATGTGGAGATCCAACTTCTTTGTTAGCTCTAGGATTGGTTGTCCTCCTGATATTGTGAATGAAAAAGACCTCACTGTAGGAGAAAGTGAGTACCCTGATTTTAGAAAATGGACTATTCCTAAGGTCTCTTCTAAGTCTGTTTACCAGCTTAGTTGGGCTGAAAGTCATTCTTTCTCTAAATATAGAGTTAGAACTGTTAAACAAACTTTTTCTATTTCTAAAACTCATGAAAAATGTTGTTTGTTTTCCAGAAAAAATAATAATGATTTTATGACTAAGAAACTCAAATATTTACATATTGGGCTTCTTCAAGTTGCCATTAAACCATTAACAAGAAAAGGTATTAATGCTTCTATTCTCATGTGCTTAAGAGATGCTAGATTTAAAAGATTTAATGATAGCATTCTTGGTATGATTACTGCTTCTTTGTATGATGATCCTATTTACTTTGATTGTTATCCTAATCTTGCTCTTGCTTTGGATGATCCTAATATTGTTAAAGCTTTGACTTTAAATATATTGACATCTGGTTATGATATGGATGATGGTAGTAAGCCTTTTGCTCTTATTTACCGCATTTATTACCGATTGCTTGGTTCTCAGTTGGATCCTTGTTCTAAAGATAGAGATCCCGCTGGAAAAACTATGTTAATCCAATGTTCTTCTCCTAATGCAAAGATCCAAGTCCCTAAAATGATTCAATGGCAAGATATTATTCTTTCCAAAGAATGGACCTTCGAACGTGAAACTCCACCTGTTAAACTTGTTTTTGATGAACTTAATCTTACTAATATTCAACAATATACTGATGGTACTGTTAAAATTTGTTTTGATGATAACAAAGGTTTTAAACCCTTGCAGATCAACAAAGGAAGACATTCCTTTGCTGGATTTGAAAGTTTTGTTAAACGAGATCATGAAATTGATGAGTTTTTGAAAAAGAATTTTGAAAACCGTGAATTAAAGCTAAAAGGAGTTGCAAGCAACAACTCCCAAGTTAGCACTGTTTTTTATTCAACTAAAGCTGAATCTCCCTCCATTAGTAGAAATACTCATGAAGAAGAAAATGATGCAAAATCTGATGCTCCTTCTAGATCTGATTTTCCACCTATTGAAATCCCTGTTCACCAAAATCAATTAAGAGTAATCAATCTTATGGATCAAGATTTTGAAATTGATATGGTTGCCTTGTATAATGAGTTTATTTCTGCCACAAACAAAAGTAAAAGAAAATACTACCAAGGTACTTTTGCTTGATCCGAGAAAGATAGAGTCAAAAGGAAATGGAAAGAAAAAATGAATCAATTAAAACAACATATATTGTTTTTTGATTATCTTGAAAATTATTAAGTTTCAAAAAATGATGTTCATACTAATCATTTGAACATAATAAGAAAATCTGCTTTTAAAAAGGAAGAAAAAACCCTTGTTCGGTCTAGTCATCCACCTCTTGAAACTGTTTTAATCACTTGCCAAAATAATAAGGAAAATACTGACGTCAAGGCCTCCCCTTTCAAAATTACTGATGATAAAACCCCTATTTCTGCAATTATTGAACAAAACAATTTTGCTAATGAATCCTTACATATTATTGGTCAACAACTTGATCATATTGAAGAAAAAATTGTTGAAAAAACTACTGTTCCAAAACTTGAAAAACCTTTGATTGATTTGCCTAGTCAAAAAGAAAAAATGAATTTCAAAACTTCTCAGACTAAGACTTTGGAAAAGGTTGAAAAAATGCTTGTTGATTTAAATGCCAAAACTAATTTGAAAATCAAACCTGAAGAGACTTCTACTTCCAAAAATGCTGCTTGTACTATTTCAAGAAATGAGAAAGAATTTGTTTCTGAAGAAGACACAAATTCTGACTCCTTATCTTCTGTTTCTTACAAAAATGTTTTTGATGATGGTTTAAGTTTACCTGAAATTAAAAGATTTGTTGGAAAACCCAATCCCATGTCTTTTACAAAAAACTGGTATTCAAAACCTACTCCTCCTGATATGTAGTTTAAAGAAAGAACTTTTCAAACTCAATTTTCTGTTTCTACTGAAAAGCTTTATGAATGGAATATTGACGGTTTGTCTAAACAAGAAATTATTAACAAAATGGCTCATATGTCTATGGTTGCTATAGCATATATGAGTAATCATATTGATCTTGATCACACTGATGTTGTTGATTTGCTTGCTACTGGTTTTACTGGTTCTTTTCGAGGATGGTGGGATTCTTATCTCACAGAAGAATCTAGAGAGTCTATTAAACATGCTATTAAAAGAGATAATGATGGTATGCCCATTTTTGATGAAAATATTAATCGAGGTATTCCTGATGGTGTTAATACTTTGGTTTATACTATTCTCAAACATTTTGTTGGTACTCCATCTAATATTTCATCTCGAATCTCTGATTATCTGAATAATTTGAGATATCCTACTATGTTTGATTACAGGTGGTACCAAGATGTATTTATTTCCAGAGTGATGCTCCAGAAAGATTCCACGAAGCCTTATTGGAAAGAGATGTTTATTGATGGTCTGCCTCCTATCTTTGCTCTTAAGGTAAAAAATGAATTAATTGGTAAAAAATGATTCTATTGACTATGATAATTTAACCTATGGTGATATTTTTAGCACTATAAAAAACTTGGAGTTAATATGTGCGATGATGAAAAATTGTTAAAACAACAATTAAAAAATAAAAAGAATGCTAAATATGAAATGAGTAATTTCTGTGAACAATATGGTTTACCACCTATTGTCCATTTCAGGCAAAAAAGAAAAAGTAAACATTATAAAGTTTACAAAAGTTATTCCCATAAAAAGCATAAAAGATACAGAATCAACTTTGTTAAACCCAATGATTTTTATGCTAAAAAGAAATCTGTCTTTCGAAAACATGATAAACAGAGATCAGGTAAAGGTAAATGTTTTGACTGTGGCAAATTTGGTCATTTCAGCAAAGACTGCAACCAAAAGCCTTGTAAATTGAAAAATAAACTGAATTTGTTAAACATTAATGATAATGATCAAAATGAACTGTTTCAGATTCTTGAATCTGCTGCTTCAACTAATTCCTTAGAAGAGGATTTCTCCTCCTCATCTGATTCTGCTTATCACTCTTGCAGTGATACCTCTAATTCTCCTAATATTAAACTTGGCTGTAGAGATTCATGTTGTAATCTGATAAAATCTGTTAAAGTGTTAACTAAGAGTGAAGAAAGTGACGACTTGTTGTTGACATTAATAAGTAAAATTGAAGACCCTAATTTACAAAAAGAATATCTTGACAAGTTTATGAAAAACTTAACAAAAGAAGATAAGATTAAAAACCCTAAATCTACGATAAGTTTTGAAGAAACTATGGAAAGATTTAATAAAAAGAAAACAAAAGAATTAACTGTTTATGATCTCCAGCATGAAATAAAAACTGTTAAACAAGAAATAATTCAGTTAAAAAATGATGTTAAAACTATTAAACATAATAATAATAATCTCAAAAAAGAATTGTTAATTCTTAAGATTGATAAAAATATGGATAAACATCAGTCTGATAATGATGAGCGAGAAGATGGAGATGAATCCACTCAACAAGCTCCTCCTTCTGGTAATGTTTCTGGTAATGCTTTGATTAAGTTAATTGACAATCAACTTGCTCTTGTTAAACATATGATGCTTCCAAAATGGTTCACTAAAGTCAAGATTGTTGTTTCGCATGATTATGCTTTCAATACTATTGCTATGATTGATTCTAGTGCTGATGTTAACTGTATCTACGAAGGATTGATTCCTTCAAAATATTTTGAAAAATCTACTGAAAGATTGGTTTCTACTAATGGAACGAAAATGAAAATCAAGTATGAATTGAATAATGCTCATGTTTTCCATGATAATGTTTGTTTTAAGATACCCTCTGTGCTTGTTGAAAACATGACCGATAAAGTGATACTTGGACTTCCTTCATTGCTACCTTGTATCATTTCCTTGTTGAAGATGATGGAATTACTACTGATCCTTTTGGACAGAAAGTAAAATTCAAATTCTGTTCAAAGTTTGAGACTCATAATGATGATGCTTTTAATCTTATTCATGCTAAAGTGAAACATCTAAACTTCCTTAAGCAATAAGTTCAATACAAAAGAATTGCTGAACAACTTTCTGATAAATTGTTGCAATCAAAAATTGATAATTTTCAGAAAATTTCTCTGATATTCCTAATGCTTTTTGACGTAGGAAGAAACATATTGTTGACTTGCCCTATGATAAAGACTTTAGTGAAAAGGATATTCCTACTAAAGCTCGACCCATTTAGATGAATGCTGAAACAATTGAATTTTGTAAAAATGAAATCAAGGATTTACTCAAGAAAAAACTGATTAGGAATAGCAAGTCCCCTTGGTCTTGTGTTGCTTTTTATATGCAAAAAAATGCTGAGCTAGAGAGAGGAACCCCTCGTCTTGTTATTAATTATAAGCCTTTGAACAAAGTCTTAGAGTGGATTAGGTACCCTATCCCCAATATGAATGATTTGGTTCATAGGTTGAGTGATGCTATTGTGTTCTCAAAGTTTGATATGAAATCTGGATTTTGGCAAGTCCAGATTAGTGAAAAAGATAGATATAAGACTGCTTTCACTACGCCCTTTGGTCACTATGAGTGGAATGTTATGCCTTTTGGCCTTAAGAATGCCCCTAGTGAATTCCAAAATATTATGAATGATATATTCAACTCCTTCAGTTATTTCACCATGGTCTACATTGACGATGTCTTGATTTTCTTTAAATCTATTGATGAACATTGGAAACATTTGCACTCGTTTCTAGAAACAATCATAAGAAATGGTCTTGTTGTCTCTGCCAAGAAAATCAAACTGTTCCAGACCAAAGTAAGATTCCTTGGCTATGATATTTTTGAAGGACAGATTCGTCCTATTGATAGAGTTATTCAATTTGCTAACAAATTTCCTAATGAAATTATTTACAAAACCCAATTTTTTTGCACATAAAAAGCAGTACAAGACCAAGGGGACTTGCTATTCCTAATCAGTTTTTTCTTGAGTAAATCATTGATTTCATTTTTACAGAATTCAACTGTTTCAGCATTCATTTGAATAGGTCGAGCTTTAGTAGGAATATCTTTTTCACTAAAGTCTTTATCATAGGGCAAGTCAACAATATGTTTCTTCCTATGCCAAAAAGCATTAGGAATATCAGAGCAAACATCATCCATTAAGATTTTCTAAAAATTATCAATTTTTGATTGCAACAATATATCAGAAAGTTGTTCAGCAATTCTTTTGTATTGAACTTCTTGCTTAAGGAAGTTTAGATGTTTAACTTTAGCATGAATAAGATTAAAAGTATCATCATTATGAGTCTCAAACTTTGAACATAATTTGAATTTTACTTTCTATCCAAAAGGATCAGTAGTAATTCCATCATCTTCAACAAGGAAAGGATACATGGTAGCAATGAAAGGCAGTCCAAGTATCACTTTATCAGTCATGTTTTCAACAAGCACAGAGGGTATCTTAAAACAAACATTATCATGGCAAACTTAAGCATTATTCAATTCATACTTGGTTTTCATTTTAGTTCCATTAGCAAAAACCAATCTTTCAATAGATTTTTCATAATATTTTGAAGGAATCAATCCTTCTTGGATACAGTTAACATCAACACCAAAATCAATCATCACAATAGTATTGAAAGCATAATCATGTGAAACAACAATCTTGACTTTAGTGAACCTTTTTGGACGCATCATATGTTTAACAAGAGCAAGTTGATTGTCAATTAACTTAATCAAAGCATTACCAGAAACATTACCAGAAGGAGGAGCCTGTTGAGTGGATTCATCTCCATCTTCTCGCTCATCATTATCAGACTGATGTTTATCCATATTTTTCTCAATCTTAAGAATTAACAATTCTTTTTTGAGATTATCATTATTATGTTTAACAGTTTTAACATCATTTTTTAACTGAATTATTTCTTGTTTAACAGTTTTTATTTCATGCTGGAGATCATAAACAGTTAATTCTTTTGTTTTCTTTTTATTAAATATTTCCATAGTTTCTTCAAAACTTATCGTAGATTTAGGGTTTTTAATCTTATCTTCTTTTGTTAAGTTTTTCATAAACTTGTCAAGATATTCTTTTTGTAAATTAGGGTCTTCAATTTTACTTATTAATGTCAACAGCAAGTCTTCACTTTCTTCACTCTTAGTTAACACTTTAACAGATTTTATCAGATTACAACATGAATCTCTACAGCCAAGTTTAATATTAGGAGAATTAGAGGTATCACTGCAAGAGTGATAAGCAGAATCAGATGAGGAGGAGAAATCCTCTTCAAAGGAATCAGTTGAAGCAGTAGATTCAAGAATCTGAAATAGTTCATTTTGATCATTATCATTAATGTTTAACAAATTCAGTTTATTTTTCAATTTACCAGGCTTTTAGTTGCAGTCTTTGCTGAAATAACCAAATTTGCCACAATTAAAGCATTTATCTTTACCTGATCTCTGTTTATCATGTTTTCGAAAGACAGATTTCTTTTTAGCATAAAAATCACTGGGTTTAACAAAGTTGGTTCTGTATCTTTTATGCTTTTTATGGGAATAACTTTTGTAAACTTTATCATGTTTACTTTTTCCTTTTTGTCTGGAAGGGGCAATAGGAGGTAAACCATGCATATTGTTCACATAAAGTACCCATTTCATATTTTGCTTTCTTTTTATTTTTAATTGTTGTTTTAACAATTTTTCATCATTGCACATATTAATTCCAAATTTTTTCATAGTGCTAAAAATATCACCATAAGTTAAATTATCATAATCAATAGAATTATTTTTACCAATTAATTCTTGTTTTACCTTATGAGCAAAGATAGGAGGTAGACCATCAATAAACCTCTCTTTCCAATAAGGTTTCGTGGAATCTTTCCAGAGCATTACTCTGGAGATAAACACATCTTGGTACCATCTGTAATCAGACATAGTAGGACATCTTAAATTATTCAGATAATCAGATAAGCGAGATGAAACATTAGAAGGAGTACCAACAAAGTGTTTGAGAATAGTATAAACCAGGGTGTTGACACCATCAAGGATACCTCGGTTAATAATTTCATCAAAAATGGGCATACCATCATTATCTCTCTTAACAGCATGTTTGATAGATTCTCTAGATTCTTTTGTGAGGTGTGAATCCCACCAACCTCGAAGAGTACCAGAAAAACCAGTAGCAAGCAAGTCAACAACATCAGTGTGATCAAGATCATTATGATTACTCATATATGCTATAGCAACCATAGACATATGAGCCATTTTGTTAATAATTTCTTGTTCAGACAAGTCGTCAATATTCCATTCATAAAGCTTTTCAGCAGAAACAGAAAATTGAGTTTGAAAAGATCTCTCTTCAAACTGCATATCAGGAGGAGTAGGTTTTGAATACCAGTTTTTAGTAAAAGACATGGGATTGGGTTTTCCAACAAATCTTTTAATTTCAGGCAAACTTAAACCACCATCAAAAACTTTTTTGTAAGAAACATAAGATAATGAGTCAAAATTAGTGTCTTCTTCAGAAACAATTTCTTTCTCATTTCTTGAAATAGCACAAGCAGCATTTTTGGAAGTAGAAGTCTCTTCAGGTTTGATTTTCAAATTAGTTTTGGCATTTAAATCAACAAGCATTTTTTCAACCTTTTCCAAAGTCTTAGTCTGAGAAGTTTTGAAATTCATTTTTTCTTTTTGACTAGGCAAATCAATCAAAGGTTTTTCAAGTTTTGGAACAGTAGTTTTTTCAACAATCTTTTCTTCAATACGGTCAAGTTGTTGACCAATAATATGCAAGGATTCATTAGCAAAATTTTTTTGTTCAATAATAGCAGAAATAGGGGTTTTATCATTAGTAATTTTGAAAGGGGAGGCCTTGACCTCAATATTTTCCTTATCAACGGTTTTGTCTTCCTTTTTAAAAGCAGATTTTCTTATTACATTCAAATGATTAGTATGAACATCATTTTTTGAAACATAATAATTTTCAAGATAATAAAAAAAAAAAATGTTTTTTAATTGATTCATTTTTTCTTTCCATTTCCTTTTGACTCTATCTTTCTCAAATTGAGCAAAAGTACTTTGGTAGTATTTTCTTTTACTTCTGTTTGTGGCAGAAATAAACTCATTATACAAGGCAACCATATCAATTTCAAAATTTTTAATTTCAAAATCTTGATCCATGAGATTGATTACTCTTAATTGATTTTGGTGAACAGGTATTTCAATAGGTGGAAAATCATGTCCTAAAGGAGCATCAGATTTTGCATCATCTTCTTCTTCATTAGCATTTATGCTAAGAGAGGGAGATTCAGCTTTGGTTGAATAAAAAATAGTGCTAACTTGGGAGTTGTTGCTTGCAACTCCTTTTAGCCTTAAATCACGGTTTTCAAAATTATTTTTCAAAAACTCATCAATTTCATGATCTCTTTTAACGAAACTGTCAGATCCAGCAAAGGAATTTTAACAGTACCGTCATCATATTGTTGAATATTAGTAAGATCAAATTCATCAAAAACAGGTTTAACAGGTGGAGTTTCACGTTCCAAAGTCCATTCTTTGGGAAGAATAATATCTTGCCATTGAATCATTTTAGGGACTTGGATCATTGCATCAGGAGAAGAATATTGAATTAACATAGTTTTTCCAGCAGGATCTCTATCTTTAGAACAAGGATCCAACTGAGAACCAAGCAATCGGTAATAAATGCGGTAGATAAGAGCAAAAGGCTTACTACCATCATCCATATCATAACCAGATATCAATATATTCAAAGTTAAAACTTTAACAATATTAGGATCATCCAAAGCAAGAGCAACATCAGGATAACAATCAAAGTAAATAGGACCATCATACAAAGAAGCAGTAATCATACCAAGGATGCTATCATTAAATCTTTTAAATCTAGCATCTCTTAAGCACATGAGAATAGAAGCATTAATTCCTTTTCTTGTTAATGGTTTAACAGCAACTTGAACAAGCCCAATATGTAAATATTTGAGTTTCTTAGTCATAAAATCATTAATATTTTTTCTGGAAAACAAACAACATTTTTCATGAGTTTTAGAAATAGAAAAAGTTTGTTCAACAATTCTAACTCTATATTCAGAGAAAGAATGATTTTCAGCCCAACTAAGCTGGTAGACAGACTTAGAAGAGACTTTATGAATAGTCCATTTTCTAAAATCAGGGTACTCACTTTCTCCTACAGTGAGGTCTTCTTCATTCACAATATCAAGAGGACAACCAATCCTAGAGGTAACAGAGGAGTTGGATCTCCACATCTTATCTATAGCTATCTTAGTTATAATACTCAATTATCATGTTTTTCTCACAACCGTTGCATTTCGTAACACATACCATAATCAACCGTATACCTCTCATGCCCTCATGCTCTCCTGGCTTCACGGGCCTTACTGTTTAGTTCTCGGAATTCACTTTAGGACTACGGTGGCGCCAACGACGGTAAGATAGACACAACAACGAAGTATCACAAGGTCAGGTAGACACAACCAGAATATGTAGACACAAAAACACTATCGGCCAAGGAAAGAATGGCTCTGATACCATATTTATATAATTTAGGGCAATATTTATTATACATAGTGTGCGTTTGGCTCCAGATTAAAAAACTAGTTTATTTTACTATTCAGCTTATTTTTGCTACTATTCATGAGCCTGCTGCACTTTTTTGGTACTATTCATGGGTCCTATAGTACTATTTAAGCTAACTTTTACTTTTATTTACTATATTTTTAACAAAAAAATTTCAATTCCAACAAAATAAGCGAATCTCAAACTGACCCGTAGTGCGTTTTACGCTCACGATTCAAATACACTAAAACTGTAATTTAAAGTCATGTTTTTAGTATATTTTTGCAAAATATGTAAATCACATTATGTGTAATAGATTTTTCTCTATAACTTATGTAATTGTACGTACCTATGACTCAAGATTCAACCCATATGGACAGCCTTGTAGTTAACTTGGTTGTCCAAGTGTTTCTAACTTGATATACTGCCCTTTTTTAAGTTTCCAAAAAGAAGTTGATGTTGTAAAATAGCGGAAGTTCAAATTTACCAAAATTGATTGTGAAAATATTTTAGACTTAAGAAAGACCTCCAAACTAATAATAGGAACGAAGAAAATTAATCTAAATGAAAAATAGACACAAAACACCAAAATTTACGTGGTTCAGTAATAGCCTACATCCATGGACAACGATGAACAACTTTCACTATATCAAACTTGGGATAATACAAATTGGTATAGAGGCACTCTCACAAACCCAAATAGCTCTCGCTTACAAATACAAAAACAAAGAACTAAAAGTTCACAAATATCAAATGCGTATGCCAAATACCAAATGTGAATTGCGTACAACTCAAAGAGAGAGCCACAAATCAAATCCAAAAATTGCAACAAACCAAGAGAGAACAAATCACCAAATTGCAGAACCAAAACCAAGCGACAACAAACCTTCTCACTATTCCAAATTGCAACCCACAAATATCAAATAATCAAACAAAGAGAGAGAGCCTATTTTTCTCACACTCTCTAATTTTCCGTAATAGCACTATGCTTATATGATAGGTTGTGATTGATGAACATAAATTGAAGTACAAAAAGTGAACTGAAGAATTTTTATTAGACCAACAAAACCAAGTACCATACAAATTGTAAGAACATTAGCAAACCCCCCACCCCCCAAAAAGCTATTTTAGCAACTGACACACTAAAAAAAAGTTATACCCAAGTATGTAAATCTAAAAACTTTTTACAACCGTGAACAGTAAGTACATATATTAATTTAGACATTACCATTTAGGATTCGCAAATCTAAAATATTATAAGCTTGTTTGGCATGTGAGTTTTAACACAATAACTTACATTTTAAACAACATTACACACTTTTTCATACATTTTTTCACTCACACGTGTATCAAAAACACTCAAACAACATTAGTCAAATTACTCTACCAAACATGTGTTATATTTTATTCTTTTTTTTTTTTCTCACTCTCACTCCTATTGAACTGTTTAAGGAACAGATATTAGCTCCACTAAATGAATGAAATCTTTTGCAGCAGTGCCATTCGGGCTAGCAGCCGCTTGTACTGTATGTTTGAGAGCTTGGGCCTTGTCTCTCATCTCCTTCCCATTTTCATGTCCCAAAATGAGTTCCAAGCTCTTGATCAATCCACTCTTAGTGAGAATTCCACCCTCAACTTTGACACCAACCCCCCATACTTCCTCTACCATTCTTCCAGTCATGTGATGATCACCAAAGAACGGCCTGCAGATCAGTGGCACACCATATGCAACACTCTCCGACACAGAGTTGCTACCACAGTGAGTCATAAACACAGCTATTGAAGAATGAGCTAGAACTTTTACCTGCGGTGTCCATGGCACTATTTTCCCTTGCATTCCAGTTCTCTCAACAAACCCTTTGGGCAAGAGGCTCTTTATGTTGTCCTTGAGAGACCACAGAAATGGAATTCCACTCTCTTCCAGTGCCTCAGCCAATGCTATTAACTCATTTTGAGGTGGTGAAGCCACAGTTCCAAAGCTTACATACGCAACCGACCTTTCCTTCTGCTCATCTAACCAAGATATGCACCCTGTTAAATCCGAATCCGACTGTGATGGCAGCGATAGTGTGAAGAGACCCACATTAAGCACATTTCGAAACTTTGTTTTGAAATCACGATTGAGAAGAGGTGGGTTTAGTTCTTCATAAAAGTTCAGCACTACAGCACTGGCTCGTGGTAACACCAACCCAACTTGACTCAGCATGTGTGAGAAAGTTGACTCTTCCAACTGCTCCGATAGCACCTCCTCAGGTAAGTCCGAAACACGCATTTGAGACAATCCTGGAATGAATTCCAAGGTTGCATCTTTAACTTTATTACTGCCAAAACGTTGGCGTATAAGGTCAGTATAAACATGAGCCGAAAGAGAGCAAGGGAAAGGCAACCAAATTGGGATCCATGGAACATGCAAATCCTCTGCAACCTCCAAAGCAAATGTCAAGAATGCATCGGAGATCAAGCAGGAGATTTTCTTACCAGTCTCTGCCACAGCCACTTCTAAGCCTCTTTTGAAGTTCTGTGGCGAGACCTTAATGAAAAGTTCCACAGCCTCAATAGGGTTTGGGGAAAGAACATGACCAGCAGGAACTCCATCGGCCACATCATAGGCTTTTATGTTGGGCAAGATCTCGTCTGGTTTTGCTGTGGAGAAGAGTGAATGGTTGGACTTTTGTGTGTTTAAGAATGAGAAGTGTACGTTTGGAGCAGCTTTTGCTAATTTGCGAACCAGAGTCAAGAGAGACAAGGCATGGCTGCCGAAGGAGAATGCCAACACAGCCACATGTTTATGAGGAGAGCTTTTGGTCATTGACATGATGTTGGGTTAGACAGTTGAATCAAGAAGAGAGAGAGAGAGATGTTACCATATATGGGACAGGAAACGCTGAATCCAAACCGCACCTTCCTCTACTCCTCAGTCTTATCTTTTATAGGAAAGAAGCTCAAAATTAGTAGTTGTCCTGTACAAAATCATGACCAACTAGTGTGATGTTACATGTTGTCAGATATTCAGATGTGATCGACAATCTAAAGTGGAATATACTTTTGACAATCTAGGAAGAAATCCGTAGTTAATCGAGAAGGAGACACGAAAATTGGCGGTCATAGAAGCAACACGCTCATTGTACGAAAGTCATGAGTTGCATAGCTACTATTCACGTGACATTCACCTACTCCTGCCCCTGATTTTTAATTAGATTTTACTGGCGTATGTTTTAGGGCATATAATAATAAATTATTTTAAAAATAAATAATAATAATAAATTTAACATTTTTTTACCATTTTTTTAATTCTTCATAAATATTTTCAAAAAATGGAAGAGCACACGTTAATTTCACCTACTTTTGCTATTGTAGATGCAACTCAACGTACGTATTACTCTAATCAAAATTCAAGTTTATTGCATGTTTTGTGCCATGTGGCACATTCCCATTTACCAATCCAAGCCACCTCAAATACTATGCCATATTCTTTTACTCAAAAAAAAAAAAAATAATAATAATAATAATAGTGTAATATGCCATATCGGCATATCCTATATATCATTCATAAATAGGCGGAAAAAAAAAAAACAATATTGTAGCCGTTGTTTACACAAAATGAGTTTTGTATGAGAAATGCCCAAGTTGAAGTGCTTCACCAACAAGAAAACCGTTTTGGCTTAGGTTTACTGGGTAACAAATCTACAAAGCTCATTAGTATTCTTGCAAGTATATGATTTGCAATTCATACTAGTAACTCCTGGACTTATGGTTAATGTCTGAAGGAATTTTTCTGAAACGACCTTACTATCATCAAGACATCAACGATCAATCTATATATGGTTCCCACAAAATTTAAAAGCATTAGATATGTATATACAAAAAACAAATGCATACAGCATTAATATTGGTGGTGCTAAAAAGTCGTAGTGTTATTTTTAGCACCACCAATACTAAAAAGCATGCGGCAATGGTGGAGGGAAAACAAAAAATTTGGCTTTGGAGCTATGTATGGTGCACAGCTGGCTGTGCACCGTAGTTAAGAAAGAAAAAATAAATAATATTTTATTAAAATTTATATTATTTTATTGTGTTGGTAGTG
The DNA here is from genome assembly GCF_040712315.1 of Castanea sativa. Taxonomy (NCBI): domain Eukaryota; kingdom Viridiplantae; phylum Streptophyta; class Magnoliopsida; order Fagales; family Fagaceae; genus Castanea; species Castanea sativa. The sequence continues at coordinate 20,891,450 of NC_134019.1, read as the reverse complement.
GTGGTTTTGTTTTATTATAATAGATATATTATTTTATTATAGTAGATATATTATTTTATTGTGTTGAAAACTAAAATAAAATCACTAATGTTGGGTGTTTTGTAAAGTGAGGTGATGAAATAGATAAAACAGTTTTTTATGGTGTCAAATTGCTAAATTTATGACCCCACTAATGTAAATGCTCTTATAGGAGCTAACAACAAGGCAATAAGGCAACGAAACAGAGACATATAATGGAGGGTAACAAAATTACCATTCAAGAAGCTTCATGAAAGCATGCTCAAAGAGTGAAATCAACTAATAGAAAACCCAATAAGAGACAAACCTTCGAGTCTCTGAAATCGAGTTACTCTCAATAGCACAAATCTAAGCGCATCTATTAAGAATACAATCATCATTATCATCATCATCACCCCCCCCCCCCACACACACATATATATATATATAAACAAAAGGAGTGAAAGAAACTGAAGAGGATAAAATTGAAGTAGACGGACCCATTCAACAGAACCTGTCATGGGTGGCGGTACTAGGATGGTGGATGATCAAGGTGAAGGAAGAAGACGACGGGACGTGTCCAAAGAGGACGGATTCTCCATAACGGACAGATGAGAAAGCAGATGGATGCAAAGTGAACGATGGCAAAGCTACGTGGCAACCACAAGTGGACGGGGTCATACTAGCTGATGACTTACACACAAGTAGACAGGCTCATCCAAACAGATTTAAATTAATAAAGTCCACAAGAGGACAGGTTTATCCCAAGGGTAGATCTGAATTTATTAAGTCCTAAGTGGACGGGCTTCCTCAAGCAGACGAGCTTCCTCCCCAATAGATTTGGCTTGATCTTCAAGAGGCATAGTCTCCCCGTCACCTGAAGGGTCGCTGGTGGTGTCATCCGCAAACAACTCATCGATGCTTTCGTAGTAGAAAGGCTGGGCTGGAGTCTGGGCCTGGGCATCAATCGAAATATGGGACAGGTCCAAGTTCGGAAAAGAGACTTTGACTTAACGGAAGCAATCGTTAAAGCCATCCACGAAGGAGCCACCAAGCTCCATTAGGAGGGTGTCGGAGTCACAATACTCCTGTATCGCATCTTTCTTAGCTAGATGGAGCAGATCCTTAGCATTTTTGGTCTCTTTCTCCTTGTCCTTAAAGACCTTCCTCAGCACCTCCATCTACTTCTCCAGCTCACCCTAGAGTTGCTCCGATGCAGCAAGCTTCTTTTCCAGGACCATTTTCCACGCCTTCAACTCCCCTAGCTCTGCCTCCATTGCCTTCGTCTTTGCCCTCACGCGGTCCAGCACCGTTTCTTGGGATAGGCAACGGTCCATCAAGCCCTCATCATGAGCATCCCTGCAAATAGAAATCAACAAAAAAGGTTAGAAAAGTGAGGAAACAACTCGATGGGAGGAAGAAATGAATGGATGTACCTATGCAATGTTACAAAGGCCCGTCTCTCCCATGGCCTTGGTACGTGGTTGCTTAAATCCTCATAGTTGTCATCTTTAATGATGGACGACAGCTGCTCAAGTGCATACCGAGAATCCTCATAGAGGAGGATGGGATGATTTTCAGTGACAGGAACTTGACCCATCATGAGGCCTTTACCCTTCCTTGGACCGAGCAAAGGAGGTTTCTTTACATCAGGAGTCACCCCGACGACCGACCCTGCTGTAACCTTGGGTTTCTTGGGGGGACGACCAGTCTTCTCTGACGGCTTCCTTCTCATGGACTGGTTGACTGGCCCGTTCCCTTGGGGGGGCAAGCTTCCCTCTTGCTTATTCTTTGCAGCAACCTGCTGCTTGATAAAAGCCCTTCTCTTACCTTTCTCCATTTTTGCACCAAATTAGACGAAGGGAAAAGTTAGGTGAATCACAAAACAAGAAGAAAAAGTAAAAGAAAAAAGGACGACGGACTTATGTTTGCGAGCTTGATTGTCGTAGCGACGAGCAGTTTTAGTGGGTTCAGGATCGTCACAGTACCAATGGATCGTGTCCAAGGTAACGAGCTTCACCCATATCCTCTTTTTCAATTTAATCTGGAAAATTTTCTCCAAAAAGCTCCACTACTCCAAGGTCACCTCTGGACGGTCTCCAGCTGTGAAGAGGGGATGGTTAGGCCAACAACAACAATAAATAATAATAAATAAAATTTAGACCAGAAAAAGGCATTATACCCCAAGTTTTGACTACAGGCATGTAATCCTGATCGTTGGGGTGACACATCCAGTCGTCACCCTGAATAAAGAAGTACCGGCTCTTCCAGTTTCTGTTGGAGTCTGGATGTCACACACTAGCCTAAGTACAGGCTTCCTTGATAGGAAACTGTACATACCCTTAGACTGGTTGATTTTTGATAGACGATAGCAGTGGAAGAACTCCTCCATCATCATTCTACGCTCTCCATCAGACAAGACCCCATACAGAACTTCTGCACCAAGGAAGACTCTCCAGGCATTTAGAGAGATCTGAGTGACGGCCAACTCCAGGTACTGAAGTAGACGGCGGTGAAGAGCATTTAGAGGGAATCTAAGTCCTGCCTTAAACATCTGCTCGTACACCCCGACGTCCTCGCAACCATGGTAATAACACTTTTTGGACTTAAAAGGCAGATAGATTGGGATGCCGATAGGAATCTAGTACCTTTCCCTAAGGGTCTCAAAGTGTTTCGCCTTGATGGTAGAGTTGAAGTTGTTTACCGTCCACAACGGGAGAAGGATAAACTCCCTAAGGCTGTCAGGGCCTATGACGGATTGGACGGGAGGATCAACGAAGTACACATCTTCATTGTTTGAATCCCCACCTAAACCATCCTTCGATCCAACCACGTCCATGTCCTTATCCTCCTCCGCTGAAGGAGAATTGGCAGACAAAACTCTTTCCTCATAAGAGGTGTTGGGGTCATCCTGACCTAACCAATACACCTCATCATAGCCAGCTCCTTCGCGGACACACGATTGATCACTCGACACCTTACCAGACATCTATCACCTACACATGACGGATAAAACCCTAAGACTCTATAGATCTACATATGCAACGAGTATGCAACATTTAAAATAAAAAGCAAAAAGAAAAAGTTTGTCGTAAGGAGAAGGTAGAGCAGACGGTCACCCCAAGCAATGAAGAGAACGTAGTTGAAAAATAAGTAGACAGTAGCGCTCTAGTTCTAGAAATTTGTTGTGGAAAGTAAAAATGAAAGGGAGAAACAACATATATATAGAGGGAACGACACGAAAGACGAAGGGATGCTTCGGTACGAGCAATTAACCACTAAAAATGTGCAACGTGCCCCTACTACATTAATGGCTCTAGACTAGCCTATCAAATCAGAATGCATTTCCCAAAGCTTGAGTTAGACCGTCACTCCACGGGTCTGTCCGAAAAATGAGGCGACAGACCCATGGAGTGAGGAGGCAACTGAAGAGAATAAAATTAAATTAGACAGACTCGTTCAACAAAACCTGCCATGGACAATGGTACTGGGATGGTGGAAGATCAAGGTGAAGGAAGAAGACGACGTGACATGTCCAAGGAGGATGGACTCTCTATAACAGACGGATGAGAAAGCAGATGGATGCAAAGTGAACGGTGGCAAAGCCACGTGGCATCCACATGGCTTAAGTGGTATTCAAGAAACTTCAAATTAAAATGTCTTGTGCTCCACAATTAACCCTAGTCAACAAAACCTCTATATGAAAAAGATCCGGTAAAATACGCGTATTTATGAGAATTTTCCCTACAAGGCAACATCTTCTTCGCCAAGAAACCAAAGTTGGTCATACACTATTATAAAAACTCAAAACCCTTAAAAATCAAGGTACGCATAATTTACCCAGCTCTGACACTCTAGAGTCATGACAGTTCTCTAACTTAATCTTCGAAAAGTATTTGGCTGGTATCACACTGGTAATCTCTATAGGATCTTCTTTTTTGTTATGTACGTCTCGTCTAAGAGTGCGTAGGGACTGTGTAGCTTATTGACGTTTTTTGACATCATAAAAAACAATACATGTTAGAGAGAGATACAGAGGATACTCCAAAGAGAAGAGATGCCTGCAAGTACATGACAAGAAAAGAAGAAAGGATAAATGCGTGAAATTAAACAGAGAAAAGCACAGAGTCAACTTCCCTTTAATCTTAAATTAGAAAACAGTAATTCTGAAAGCTTGAGAGAAATTAGAGATAGCCCATGAAACCAGGGATGGACACAGGATTTTAAACTAGCAGGGGCCAGATTATAAAGGAAAAATCCATCCAAATAGGCATCCATATAGTATCAAAATATTATAAATACTCAAAATCATTGTTTCTAAATACATTAAGATGCAATCATTTACCAACAAAGACAAACAAAAGCAAAATAATGTCTTTTTTTAATACTAGGCTGGCCATGATTTTTTTTTTTGTTGAAGTTAGAGTATTCACATTGATGGTGCTAAAAATTTTAGCTTTTGGCACCTCAAAAAATAATTTTATCTATTTTACCACTTTACTTTACAATACACCCAATATCAAATGTTCTATTTATTATAACTTAATTTAAAATAATATAAAAAATATTCATTAAAATAAAAGAGGAAACGAGATAATTTGATTTTTTTAATTGAAGGAAGAGATATAATCTTAATAAAATATTGTATATTATTTTGACCACTTGCTATAGTCAACTGATATTTATATCAATTTATTGTAGTTGCAATAAATTTAGCTTTAACTTCTCTAATAACATATAATTTTTTGATCATTTGGTGGTAAAATAGTTTTTTTTTTTGCTAAAATACAATTAACATTGTGAATATTTTTATTATTTTTATTAAGGTTTTTGGTTTGATAGTTGCTATTTAGATGAAACTAGTTAAGCTTATTGTGGAAAAAAGAGGCTTAAAGTTTTGGAAGGGGGCTAACTATAACAATGAAAAATAGTATAACCAAAACAAATATATATTGGACCCAAGGGGGGGCCTGGGCCCCCACTTAGATCCGTTCTTGCATGAAAACCATTTCAGTTTGAAAAAAAAAAAAAAGCAGCAAAGATATACCATGCAAATAGGTTAAAGCATTTCAATGCAAATAAGAGATGGCTCACAAATAAGAAAGTTGATTTCGTACCATACTGGCCGGTACCGCTGATATTTACTATTTCGATACTTCTACCGGTACAAAAATATGATTGTTTCGTTCCGGTTTAAATACCGGCCATACCGGATTGTTTCGGCTACACCGAAAAAAATACCGCATTTCGGCCGGCAAATGCACACGGGACCGAAACAAGAAAAAGAAAAAAAGAAAAAAAAACGTTCTCACTCCCTCGTCTCTCCACTCACCCGGCGTCACTCGCAGTTTCTCAAGCTCATAGCGCATGGTCTGTCCTTCCTCAAATTCCAAATTTCTTGACATGCAAAACCGGGGTCCCCTATATCTCTTTCAGATTTACTTTCTCTTTCCTCTTTCTTGCTTGCGTCAAACTTAAGCCAATAGCCTGAATTTCAGCTTCTTTAACCCCCCAATATATTTGACAGCTTGCAAAATTGATGTATAAAGTCAAAAGCATCCTTCTTTTGTCAGATTTTTTCATTTTTTAATTATTCCTAGCCCCAAAAACTGTCAAAATCCTCTCAAATGTCAAAAATGTCAGTTGTCCTATATTTTTAAGCCCTCAGGTGTGAAAGGTAAGCTTACTATTTTAAATTTAAGTTAATTTTTAATTCTTTTTATAGACATAAATGTATAGGGGCTTGAGCTTGGGCTTAAGATTACAAATTAGTCTAATGAATTTATATATATATATATATTTAGCGGTAAATCTGAATCAGTATACCGGTATTAATCGGTATTTGAAATATATCATACTGCTAGTCAAATCGGTACAGTCTCCGGTACAGTATTGACTCCCTTACCCACAAAACCTATTTCTAATTAAACTTAACTTTCTAGTGTGGTCTTTCTTGAATCTCCTAACTCCAAGCAAAAGGTGATAGTAATTACGAAGGGATGGAGCCAAAATTTAGGGTTAAGGGAGAGGAAGTATAAAAAAAATCATTAGAAAATTCTAAATAAAAATCCATTTTCCTCTAAAAAAAAAAACATTCATTTAGTATTAACAAACCATCAATGAAGACAAAGACACAAAATTATTGTTTCTTAATACATTACAATGCAATTATTTATAAAAAATGGAACTCGACGTGTGTCTGTTGTTGTTGTTTTTTTTTTTTTTTTTTTTTTTTTTTTTTTTTTTATTTTTTGTGTGTCTTTGATGCATGCATTTGCTGTAAGGTAAAGACAAAATTATTTTGTTAAAATCTTTAAAAGGTCAAGTTGCTTGTTTTGGGTAAAATTAATTGATTGAGCTTGATTATTTTTAGCTTTGTCATCCATCACTTTTTTTGTTGGGCTAATTTTTTTGGAATTGTTAATTTTGTTCTAGATTTTAGATCTATAAATTTTTTTTATAGCCTTTAAAAGGATCAATTATATTGTTAAAGGGATCTAAGTGTAATTTTATTGAACCAAATTGCTAAAGTTAATTCATAAATATATATACTAGTATTTTTTTTAAAAAAAATTGAGAGATGGCCCCAAGCCAAAAAATAGCTCCGTCCATGATTATAATGATGATGCCATTCTTGCATCATAGTACGTCATAATCATATGCTCATGAGAAATGATATATCCACAATATTTTCACAATATTTTCACAATATTTTTACAACAAATCTTAAGTGACAGGTTGTTACTAGTTGTTATTGTTGAGGCAAAAAAGTAATCTTAATGTTAGGTTCAAATTTGAACCAATAATAACTAACTACCTATGATTTATTGTGAAAATATTATAAAAATGTGGTGGATTATCTGAGGAAGGAAGGAGAACCAATTATGATTTTTTCCTACTCGCTCGTGTAGTCGTGTATGCCATTGCGGAACTAAATAAATAGGTTTGCACGAGTGACACGTGTACTGGATAAAGTAATTATAAAGCACAGTATGAGAGAATTGTGATGCACACGCACAAGTGGTTACATGTGATAATTAAATGGGGTTTTGATTCTTTTCAATTCTCTATTATTGAATATGGAGCAACAAATTACGATTGAAAAGAGTGTTTGTTTCTTTTTTCTTTTCTTTTTAGTTTTTCCTGCAAACCTCTTTAACACTAACAAACCAAATAAAAAAGAGAAATGATATACGAACAATATTTCAACCATACTCTTACAATAAATTATAAGTGGTAGGTTGTTACAAGTTGTTATTGGTAGAAAAAAAAAAGACAATTTCAATGATAAGTTTAAATTAAAACTAATAACAACTTACTACCTATAATTTAGTTGTGAAAATTATAATTATAAAAATATTGCAGATGTAACACTTCTTAATAAAGAAAATAGAGAAAGAAAAGCCATCTATATTACCATCTAAAAAAAAAAAAAAAAGAGGAATCAAGAATAAACAGATGGGAATTCTACCCCGTACATAGAGACAGACTCAACCTCACAAGCCAAAGTAGTATCAATTCAATACTGTCATGCACATAACTCAACAAATAGGTTAGGCATGACACAACAGTATCACACTTCACCTTACAAATGTGCAATGCCTTCTTACACACTAATAGATATTCTCAACAAAAAAAAAAAAAATTATATCAAATAAATCCAAAGCTAACCGTCAACCATTCAATTTCCAAAATATCCCCAAGTATAAATAGAAACAAAAGTCAAATCCTCATGTGTGTAAAGTACTAGACAACAAAAATATACTAATTATTACAACTCCAATCTTATCCCAAATTACTAAGCTCCTCTCAAGCACACAATCTTAGTGAAAATCCTATAACATGTTATCTTCATAATCTGAAATGTGAAATCTCTGCCTCCCCTCTTTGGAATCCTTATTCCTTAGACGTCACTAACCTAGTGTATATATATTACTAACCCGGTCAATTTCAAAATTACTAATTAAGTTGCCCTTAAAAAATGTTGCTCTTTTTTTGTGCCTATATTTTATGATTATTTTTATTTGTTTTGGAACCAGGTATTACAATTTGCAAATATATTTTAAGTTCTTAGGAAATTAATTTGAGAGAGTATTATTTTAATATTTACACATGTATCAAATATTTTATGATATACTTTCTATATTATATTTTGTTTTGGTTTAAAAATAATTCTTCTAATTTTTTAAAATGCCAAATTGCTAATTAGATTTTTGTATTTAAGTTTTATTAACATCTCTTTTATAAGTTGTTAGGAAAAGTAATTGTTAGTGATTATTCGGCATACTCATAAAAATTTATTTTTGGTGAAACAATTTACAATTTCAATTGGGTTAGATTTATATTGGTACAATGTTTGGGGGTCTTTTTGAAGGCAACAAAAACAAATGTGTGATCCACCTAAATATTTTCTTATTAAAAAATTTAATTACATCATTACAATTTTGGGACTGTTTGGGGGGATTTTTTGTTCAGATAACGGGGGACTTGGGACTAGAATGGGGGACTTTGCACACGGTATGTTTTACGTACGATAGTCAAATACACTAAAAATGTAACTTAAAGTCACGTTTTTAGTGTATTTTTACAATATGTGTAAATCACATTGTGTGCAATAGATTTTTCTTTATAACTTATGTGATTCAATTTTACTAGCTGTACCTGTGACTCAAGATTCAACCCATAACGGACAGCTTGTAGTAACTTGGTTGTCCATGTGTTCCTAACTTGATATTCTGCCTTTTAAAGTTTCTAAAAAAAGTCACCATAATACAAGTAATGCTACGGACACAAATTATTCTACAAATATTTTACAAACCGATGATGTGGCATACTCCATCTCAGTTTTTTAAAAACTAAAATACCACGTCAGAAATTAACAAAGTAAACTAAAAAAAACCCAAATAACGTTTGCAACAAAACCCTCTCCCTGTCCCTCTCCCTCTCTGCCTCAGCAGTATTGTACGGCGCCTCCATCTCAGACCAAGCCCTCTCTACGCCTCCCTCTTTGCCTCATCGGTCCTAAACACAAAGCGTGATGGCGAAAAACTCTGGCCTCAAATCCTCTGCCTCACGCCCTCTCTCCTTGCCATAAAATTCTCACACTCCGACCAACGCCACCGCCAACTCGCTGGAATCGTTGCAGAACCCGCCGGAACCATGCCTGAGAACGGTGTTGCAATCCCATCTCTGCTAGTGCCGCCGTGAGCATGGTGCCTCCATGTCATCTGCCTCCCTCCCGGTAACGACAATGGTTACACTCTGTTTCAGTATTGAATTTTTTTTTTGTTCAAGTAATTCATATGGAAATTTGGTGTAGAGTACTGCAATATTTATGGCCTTGAGGCAATCCATTGAATTATATAATCATGTGGATGGAAAGGGTCGAAATAACTAATAACCAAAAAGAATTTTTATGTATTTTGAGCTGGTCTATTTCTGGTTTCCAAAAAGAATTCCAAACTTGGACTATTGCTGGTTTTCTAGCCTCAAAGATGCTGTTGGAAAATTCGAAGAAGGCATTATTTGTTATCCCATTATTTGGTCTGAGATGGAGGCGCCGTACAATACTGCTGAGGCAGAGAGGGAGAGGGAGAGGGTTTTGTTGCAAACGTTATTTGGGTTTTTTTTAGTTTACTTTGTTAATTTCTGACGTGGTATTTTAGTTTTTAAAAAGCTGAGGTTGAGTGTACCACATCATCAGTTTATAAAATATTTGGAGAATAGTTTGTATCTGTAGTATTATTCATATAATACATCGTGCGTGGATATATAGTTCCCTTTTAGTTCAAATGAAACTTCTTCACGTTTACAATTGAAACATCCAGATTTTAATCCTCTTTTCACCTAAAATATATTTTTCAAAATTGATAAAAGTACAGCATAACATATATAACCATCGTAGCATTATCACTTGTAATATTAGGCGTGCGTTTGCCTAATGCTTATTTTGCGTTTGTGTTTTAAGTGCTAGGTCCCATAACATTGTTCATGACCCAGTCAACAAATAAAAAACGCAGGAAACAAACCCACGGCAGCATTGTTACGTTTTAAAAATTATTTTGCTACAGTGTTTTCAGTAATAAGTTTCTAGTTTTCAGCAAAATAAGCGGTATCCAAACAGACCTTAGTTGTGAAGTTCGTAAATGTATAGAAATAAGCATATTTTTACTTATTAGCTTATTTACTTTATACCTATATAAAGTAAAATTTGAAAACTTCTATGTAGATAAATATATAAAAATTATAAAAAAAAAACACTAATCCAAACTTACCTTTAAAGGTCACCATATATCGTAATGTATATGAAATTACATACTATCAAAGATAAAAACAAAACACAAGTCAGGGGAAGGAAAACAAAAAACATAACGATGTCCAAGTTCTATGATGTTGGGGATATTATACAATGTAATAATGGAAGAACAAAGTTAACACAAAAGATAAACATAAAATAGATAACTTGGAGGCACAATATCATCTTCATTAGACAATATTTGCCCCCACACTCATCGATCGAATAGCAATCGAATAGCAATTGATTCATCCAGAGGCTTTAGGATTATTTTCTTACCATTTCAATCGATCGAGCTAAAGTTTCGACTGATAAAAAATGTTAAATTTTGAATTTTCACTTAGAAAATTTCAGAACTTAAATTTTCACTTCATGAAATAATATTTTCCAAACTCAAACATCATTATTACAACCTATCTATGTATATACCTATATATACAACATATGGTTGTCAATCATTTTTGTGGAGTCTAATTATTGTTCAAAGGGAGATATGAAAATTGGGGGGGGGGGGGGGGTCATAGAGGCAACACATTGTACGAAAGTCGTGAGTTACACACCTACTGGCTACTCGTGGTCCTGATTTTTAATTTTGCAGGAAAGAGAATCATTGATAGCACGAGAAGTTTCATAGATATTTAATAAACTAATTAAACTTGATGATAAAGATTGGTATTTTTTTTTTAAGAAAAAAAAATTATAATCTGAAAATTCAAGAATCAAATAAAAGGGTTAATGATGATGCCAAAAATCGTCAGTTGGGTCACTCGTTCAATCTAGAGCATTAGATGATCTTGTAGGATTTGCAAGATAAAAAAAGTTGATCGAAGAGACCACCAGGTTGTTCTCAATGGGGGAGCCTTCGATGCTTGAGCCAGAATCAACCCATATATTTTCTACATAGATAGTGTTTTGTAGTCTTTTTTGACGTACCTTAGCAAATAGACAAATTGTCCCTTTTATAGGTAGCTTGGATAATGCTCATAAATGTCTTCATGTACATAATTGCAAGTAATTATTTCCTTATGTGTAACGATCTTTGTCTTAATGGAAGTTTAAGGTTGATGGGTAATGGTCATCAGTAATGTGTTAAATGTGTTTGAGCGGTTACATTTTTTTCATAATGGTCTACTAATGATGCAATGTCATTCATATTAATGGACGGCTTTAATGATTTTTCTAGACTTATTAGTTAATAACAATGCAATTAGCTTTTTACAAGCATCTAAGACGATTTTTAGAGCTTCATTCTTATTACAACATAAATGGTTTTTGAGCCTAACAGCAAGCTTTACAATAGTATAGTGTGCGCTGCAGTATTAAAATTTCTCCTAACTTATCTAAACTTAGGCGTGATAAAAATACTTTCTAAGTTCATGATATTGCAAATAATAGTTTAGATTGAGATTGTCAACACAAACTTTAGCAACTTAAACACAAATTTAAATAACTCAATTTTTGACTTATAATTAGCTTGACTCTACTCATTACAATCTTACTCATTTAATTACTATATTAATATATTGCATACATTTTTTTTCTAGGGTGCAAGTGCCTCGTAGTTTTGATTGACAAGAATAAAAATTCTCAGTCCTATTTTTTGTGTTTGTCTTTTATTTTATATTTTATTAATCACAACTTGATATATATTAAAAAAAATTTGAACCCTAGTATTTTTTTTTATAAAAAAAAAAATACATTACAAGTACTTGTAATTGATTAACATACATAAATTTTTTTTATAAAAAAAAGTGAGGAATTTTTATTAAACCCAACAAAACCAAGCACCGTACAAGTTGGAAGGGTCACCTAGTGCTACAGTTTAAGGCACAGATATTAGCTCCACCAAATGACTGAAATCTTTTGCAGCAGTGCCATTCGGGCTAGCAGCCGCTTGTACTGTATGTTTGAGAGCTTGGGCCTTATCTCTCATCTCCTTCCCCTTTTCATGCCCCAAAATGAGTTCCAAGCTCTTGAGCAATCCACTCTTAGTGAGAATTCCACCCTCAACTTTCACACCAACCCCCCATACTTCCTCTACCATTCTTCCAGTCATGTGATGATCACCAAAGAAAGGCCTACAGATCAGTGGCACACCATATGCAACACTCTCGGACACAGAATTGCTACCACAGTGAGTCATAAACACAGCTATTGAAGAATGAGCTAGAACTTTTACCTGCGGTGTCCATGGCACTATTTTCCCTTGCAATGCAGTTCTCTCAACAAACCCTTTGGGCAAGAGGCTCTTTATGTTGTCCTTGAGAGACCACAGAAATGGAATTCCACTCTCTTCCAGTGCCTCAGCCAATGCTATTAACTAATTTTGCGGTGGTGAAGCTACAGTTCCAAAGCTTACATACGCAACCGACCTTTCCTTCTGTTCATCTAACCAAGATACGCACCCTGTTAAATCCGAACCCGACTGTGATGGCAGCGATAGTGTGGAAAAACCCACATTAAGCACATTTCGAAACTTTGTTTTGAAATCACGATTGAAAAGAGGTGGGTTTAGTTCTTCATAAGAGTTCAACACCACAGCACTAGCTCGTGGTAACACCAACCCAACTTGACTCAGCATGTGTGAGAAAGTTGTCTCTTCCAACTTCTCCGATATCACCTCTTCAGATAAGTCCGAAACACGCATTTGAGACAATCCTGGAATGAATTCCAAGGTTGCATCTTTAACTTTATTACTGGCAAAACGTTGGCGTATAAGGTTAGTATAAACATGAGCTGAAAGAGAGCAAGGCAAAGACAACCAAATTGGGATCCATGGAACATGCAAATCCTCGGCAACCTCCACAGCAAATGTCAAGAATGCATCGGAGATCAAGCAAGAGAATTTCATACCAGTCTCTGCCACAGCCACTTCTAAGCCTCTTTTATAGTTCTGTGGTGAGACCTTACTGAAAAATTCCACAGCCTCAATAGGATTTGGGGAAAGAACATGGCCAACAGGAATTCCATCGGCCACATCATAGGGTTTTATGTTGGGCAAGGTCTCGTCTGGTTTTGCTGCGGAGAAGAGTGAATGGTTGCACTTTTGTGTGTTTAAGAATGAGAAGTGAACGTTTGGAGCAGCTTTTGCTAATTTGCGAACCAGAGTCAAGAGAGACAAGGCATGGCTGCCGAATGGGAATGGCAACACAGCCACATGTTTCTGAGGAGAGCTTTTGGTCACTGACATGTTGATGGGTTAGACTGTTGAATCAAGTAAAGAGAGAGAGAGAGAGAAAGAGTGATGTTCCAATGACTGACACCGGGATATTTGCTCTACTTTTCAGTCTTATGTTTTATAAGAGCACTTACAGCAGTGGCGATATATTAGTATATTGGTATTTTTTAACTCTTCAAATACTAAAAAGCATGCTCCAACAGTGGAGTTAAATCTATTTTTTTTTAGCTCTAATAAACAGTGCACATCTATAGATAGATGTGCACTGTTCATGAGAGCTAAATCAAAAAAATATTATTTTATTGTAGTTGGTGCTGTGAATATTTTTTGAGTTGTGGGATATATTATTTTATTGTAGAAGATATATTATTTTATTGTGATATTTATATTATTTTATTGTGTTGAAAGCTAAAATAGATCCACTGCTGTAGTATGTGTGTAGATATGTATAGGTAAAATAGATAAAGTAACTTTTGGTGGAGCTAAAAAGCTAATTTTTTAACTCCACTGCTGTGAATGCTCTAAGTAAGAAGCTCACAATTATTAGTTTTTTGTTTTTTTGGTGAAATCATAATTATTAGTTGTCCTATACAAACATCGTGAATGGAGTGATGTTACAATGAAGGACATTGTCAATACTCATATGTGATTGGGAATCTAAAACCGAATATACTTTTTTGTTAATTAAAGGAAAAAATAGTGGGATGAGAATTTACTTTGTCGGAAGAAGTTTATGGTTAATCCAGAAGGAGACGCGAAAAATTGGTGGTCATAGAAGCAACGCGTTCATTGTATCAAAGTCTTGAGTTGCATACCTACCCTTGGGAATTCAATTAATGTGACACGCCTACTCCTACACCTGATTTTTAATTTCACCACGGCTATTGTCCTAGATATCTGTCGGCGGTATAATTCTATGCAACGTCCAGATACATCTTACCAAGCTATACATTCAAAACTAGCCTTTCATTTTTGAGAGAGGGTGTGGACATGTTATGACCAAGTGGTTCAAAGTATATCTAAGTAATCTTTAGTATTTAAACTCTATATTGAGTTTATTATAACACAAGTACTTAATAAAATATAAAGTTATTAAAGGCTTTCTTATATGGACATAAGTTATTAGACCAAACTATGTAAACTTTTTGGTGTGCTCTATTTTTTATTCTTCTGTTCATCATTCAATAATTAAACTCAATCACACAATAACTTTTACAATATCCAAGATGCATGCTCAATATACGTATTAATCTAATCAAAATTCAAGTTTATTGCATGTATCGTTGTAAGGCCACATGGCACGTTCCCATTTACCAATCTATGACAACTCAAATACTATGACATATTCTATGACTCAAAATAATAATAAACAATATACCATATCGGCATATCCTATATATCGTTCATATTAGGTGGGAAAACAATATTGTAGTCATTAATGTTTACACAAAATGAGTTTTGTGTGAGAAATGCTCAAAAGCTCAAGTGCTTCACCAACAAGAAAATCGTTTTGGCTTAGGTTTGCTGGCCAGTGGGCAACAAATCTACAATTAAAGCTCATTAGTATTCTTGCAAGTACATGATTTGCCATTCATACTAGTGACTCCTGGACTTATAGTTAATGTCTTTAAAAGGGATTATCTTCTCTACGATATGACTTTTGACTTTAGTCATTTATATATATATTTTTTTTCAGATAATAGGAAAAAAAAAAGTTTTTTTTAATGAATAGTACTATAGTAGCCATCATTTTGATAAGTTTGCATTTTCAAAATTTGAAAAGTTGCATAGCTGTTAGAAGCTATCCTTAGAGCATTCTATCGGTCTATTTTAGTATTCAATCTATCTATTTTAGTATTAGAATTTTTTATTTTTATTTTGTGATTATTTTTAAAATTACTCATATTAGATTATATATATATATAAATTTTTATACTACATTTCATTAAAATATTTTTTTTTTCAATTTTTAATTTCTTATGAACAGTACTGTAGCTAGAGTTCTATTTTGCATGAGCTAATTATGTGGGTATTGGGGGGTTGGTTGGGCAAATTGTGGAACATATGCTATTTTAGATTGACTGATATGAATGCTCATGTTTCTTTGGTAAAGTTGTTGAGTGATTGAAAAAAAAAAAAGGAAAAAGTGGAAGCAAGATTTTAATATGGTTCGCAAGTTTAGCTATTGCCCTACGTCTACATCTATGGAAATAACGTGGATCGCAAGTTTGGCCTAATTGCCCTACACCTACATCTAAATATAGAGAGCACTGCTGAAGTGAGGAATCATTAACCGGTACATGATCATTAGCTTCATGTGAGGCCAGAATGGTAGCCTGATATGGACACAGAAAGTGTTACCCCCAAAACAAAAACAAACAAAGGTAAATTATGTAAAAGATATATTAATCAACTATTTGCCCGTTTGGATCCCCGTTTTGCCTTGCGTTTGCGTTTTTTTTTTTTTTAAAGACCAGCGCTTGGTGCACTGTTCATGGGACATGAACAGTGCACCAAGGCATATAAACAGTAAAAAAAAGTTAACAGTATTTTTTTACACATTAAAAAATTATTTTGCTACAGTGTTTTTAGTTTTCAGTTTTTAGTTTTCAGTTTTCAGCAATAAGTTCTATCCAAACGGATTCTATATCTCTGGATGATGATGAAGCACATTGAAAATTATGTTACATAATTCTACAATTCTTCATAAAAGAAGCCTACACTCATGACAAAGAAAGTGGAGGAAAAGAGAGAAAATAACCTATGACCACATCTTGATAACTAAAAGTCTATAAATGACAAAACTATCATGATTCTGAAAGTAGTTGTCGATTATTAATTATGGAAATCCAGAACAAATATCATGCCGTTTTTAAATTCAATATTCAAATTTTCAAACCACTCACTACATTTTCACGGACTGAAAAGCTAGCTGATTTGGGAAATCTCTTAAGTAACCAAGAGTGAATTTTTCTGAAAACTTACTCTCATCAACAATTAATTTATGGTTCGCACAAAATTTCAAAGATTTAGATACACAATAAGTCACCAAATTAACTACTAAGTTTTGTGAGTTATTGATCTAAATTGCCATAGAAATTTAGGCAAGCCGACATCCTACAAGACTTGCCGATTCCTGAATCCGGGCCAAGTCAACTTTACTACTGCACTTTACGTTGCATATGTTACACAAAAACAACAGAGAATGAGTGTCCTCTGTGAACAACTTTCTTTAAAAAATTTTGCAGGCCATGCACATACCTTTGTTTAAAATTAATTAAGTTTCTCTTTCAATCTATATTGATGGATGCACATTTCTTTTATGTCTCTAGACGTTCATGTTTCTTTTGGTGTTGAAGTAGGGAAACCCTTGTTTTTTGGCTCTGCTAAATTAGGTTTTAGCTCCTCATAATTAGCCTTGTGTTTCTTTCCTTGAAGGTGGGAACTACAAGTTGTCTCACTTTGGGTTGTGACTTTTTTTTGGGTAAATCTTTGGGTGTTGCCATTTCTTCCATGTTTGTTACAGTCACTGTGCTTTTCCGAGTCTGGACAAGCTAGGGTAGACTGTGTTACCACTGTGGCATGCATTCGGGTTAGGTCTGGCTGATGAGTTCATTTTGATGGGTTAGGCATTTGTTGGGTTTAGTAAGCGGGCTTGCCTGATGCGTACTGTAAATAATTCATCAAATATATATATATACATAACCGAAACTTGTTAACTTCATCAAATTTTGACACCTCACTTCAAAGGTTTCACAATTTTCCACATCAGCTTTTTAAAAAAAAATTAATGAAGAAAAAACTCTAACGCAAGTTAGACTTCTAACCAAATACAACAACACTCTCACACTGTCTCTACTCCCTCCTATTTAAGAACTGCTCTCTCTCTTTTCTTAGTCTCTTCAAATGCAGCATATCATTGCTCCAGAATGATCCTACCATCATTAACAAAAATACTGAGACCAAAGGTAGGATGTTTCATGCCATGTTGACTATAGAAGATCAAACGATCTTTCTGTAGTACATCATGATAACGTAACAAGCAATATATGTAGCAAAAAAATAGACCAAGTTAAATATTTTTAAGCTTTCAAAACTTGGGTTTATTTTTTCAAAAAGGTATATGTAAGTTTTCTTATCAGATTTAATGTTAACATATATGGGAGACTATTTGGTCATTTAAAATTTTTTTTGAGGAAAGATAAAAGGAAAAGAACTAAAGAATGTACAATCTAAAAAAAAAAAAAGGAAAAAAAAAAAAAGACAATTAGGCAAAGGATTTTGGAGATTGTTGTTTTTGTTTGTTTTTGAATAAAAGCTAAAGTAAAATTTTTTTGAAATTGTTTACGTTCATGTGCATGTATGTATGGGGTTTAATTGAATTAGAATTTTCTTTAAAACTTTGGTTTTGATTCAATCAGAGGAAGTATGTTTCAATATTTAGAGTTTTTTTTATATGTTTTATTGTAACTTAAACTTGGTATTTGAAGCAATGTAGTCGATACCGTACTAGTACTGGCCAGTATATACCGTATCGGTACGTATACTGATATCAAAACGTCAATATTTCAAATACCGTGTACCAGCCATACTGGTCAATTTAGGGTAATATCGGCCGATACCGAGTGTATTGTTGGATAAATACATGGAAATACGTGTTTGTATCTCATACAAAACATGCGCAGTGGAAAATTAACAAATCTACTTCATTCGCAATTGATAATATGTACTATGTAAGTTTCAGAATTTAAGAACAAGAAAGCGTACCTTGGTGTAGTGAAATTCAAAACCAAAGATTAGAAGTACTTGGAAACGCTTTTAATCTTCACTCTAATTCCACTTAATTCCCAAGAAGTGTAATCTCTTAATTAGTTTCCAATGAGAGAATTAGAGAGTGTCCAACACTCACATACAAACTATTTCATTCCTAATATGATCTTAATGAAAAACCACCTTATAAAATTTTGTATGTTTCTCTCATTCTATATAACTGATTATCTAATTGGGTTAGCCTTTGGGCCATTCCAATTAGGCTCTAGTATGTAACTTGGAGTGGGACGAAAAATGACCAATAAGACACTAGCTCCAACGAGCCTTGGGCTTTCTTATCAACTTTGGACAAGTCCAAAGTTACTATTAACTATATTTAATACAACTATATAAATATAGTTGCACTCTAGGGTTTATCTATAAATTATATCCTAAGACTTTATTGTACATACAATCCCTTCATAAAATATTCATAGTAATACAAAGTCATGAATGTAGACTGCCACTTTGAAAATTACTACATCTTAATCCTTGAGTACCCAGTTTAATTCTTTAAGTTATTCATCATATATTTATAAAATCTAATTCCATAAATATATACTTTAGTAACTCCTTACTAAAGTGGTTGAGCCCAACTCTCTGAATAACTAAACTCATTAAACTTATCTTAAGAGAATATTTTATATCTTCGTTAAGAGACTATAAATTCCATCTTGAGAATATATGTTCCATCAATACTAAATGTGACTGTCTAACACTGAGGTTTTGATCGTGACTTTTAGATCTCACTCTTGATATATCAAAACAACCTACACCTCATGATCAAGTCCATTATTCTCTCAGGATTAATCTTCACTCCAATTCCACTTAATGCCTAAGAAGTGTGGTCTCTCAATCAGTTTTCAAGGAGAAAATAAGAGAGTGTCCAACACTCACATACAAACTATTTCATTCCTAATATGATCTTAATGAAAAACCACCTTATACAATTCTGTATGTTTCTCTCCTTCTGTATAACTGATTATCTAATTGAGCTAGCCTTTTGGGTTATTCCAATTGGGCTCTAGTATGTTGCTTGGAGTAGAATCAAAAGGGACCAATAAGACACTAGCTCCAATGAGCCTTGGACTTTTCTGTCAACTCTTGACAAGTCCAAAGTTACTATTAACTATATTTAATACAACTATATAAATATAGTTACATTCTAGGCCTTATCTATAAATTATATCCTAAGATATTATTGTACATGCAACCCCTTCATAAAATATTCGTAGTAATACAAAGTTATAAATTTAGACTGCCACTTTGAAGATTACTACATCTTAATTCTTGAGTACCCGGTTTAATCCTTTAAGTTATTCATCATATATTTATCAAATCCAATTTCATAAATATATACTTTAGTAACTCATTACTAAAGTGGTTGGGCTCAACTCTTTGAATAACCAAACCCATTAAACTTATCTCAAGAGAATATTTTGTATCTTCGTTAAGAAATTATGAATTCTATCTTAAGAATATATGTTCCATCAACACCAAATGTGGCTGCCTAACACTAAGGTTTTGATCGTGACTTTTAGATCTCACTCTTGATATATCAAAGCAACCTACACCTCATGATCAAGTCCATTATTCTCTCAAGATTAAGAGTTCATGTAAATAAAAGTTATAAGTTTATTATTCATTTGACAGTCGTTAGGAGAATAATAAATCTCATAGCGGTCCAGTTCAATATGTCTTAACTCTTAAAACATATCAACATATCAACTAGAAGTCTCTACTTCCATGATCGAGACAAATCATCTTAGTTGATATGTTATAATCTTCGCAGATGAAATACCCAATTTCATCACCGACTACGAATTAAAATTCTGAGTTTACAAAAAACTTGTAATTTATATCTTCTGTGACTTTTTACATAAATCACATACTATGCATCTCATGCACTAAGATAATGTCCTATTAGTTCCCTTATAGATAGTATCAAATAATTAAACAATTTAATTATTTATGACATGCCAATAAATTGGATTTTAGGGCATAAACCCCAACACGTACCGGCTGGTACATAAATTTTTTTTTTTATAGTTTTGTAATTTTTGAATTTTTGTAAGGACATAATGGTAACTTATGTGTTATAACTTATTAGTATTATTTGTGTTCTTAGTATACAATGAACAATTAAGCTTTCTATTTTTTATATTGTGGTTTTTTTTTTCCTTTTAATTGATGCTAAAGTCTAAAAATTATGAATAATTTATTCTGAATTGAGATAATGTTTAATGGTAAACTTTTATATTTATTATAATACACACACACAGATGCATACATACATACATACATACATATATATATATTTAAAAATATAAAAAATAACAGTAAACCCGAAACGGTACACCGGTATTGACCAGTACCGAAATATATCGTTCCACTGGTCAAATCGGTACAGTCTCCGGTACGAGATTGACTCCCTTGATTTGAAGTGTTAATTCACAGTTTCATTGTTCATCTATTAATCATGAGTAATAATATGTTATTTGCGATCAATATGAACTTTCAAACCTTCTCACAAGTGAATCGATTCACTTGTGAGAATGTTTGAAAGTTCATATTGGCTTAGTAAACCTCAACCATCACCAAACAGCGTTTTAATGTCGTTTGTACAAATTGGGAGAATCGAAGTTGCCTTGAAAGTTCAAATTGTTGCTTTTATAGTCGTGCATAAAATTATAAAAAGAATTCGAACCCTTTTTTCCCTTAATTTTTTATAGATGAAGTTTTCATAGACAGAGCTCACACTCACCATTTTGATAGAAAAAATAATATTTAAGGATAGTCATGGATCAGGTATGCCGAACTCAACCCGAAACTTTTATCTATTGATACTTGGATTTCAATACCCTTTAAGTATAGTAGCCATCTCCTGCTTGAAACTTTACCTACTAATACTCATACTCGACTCGAACCCTATTTTATTGGGTAATTTGGATTTTTATTTTATAAAAAAAAAAAAGTTAAAAATGTGATTATAGATGAAATTCAACACATCCTAGCCCAGCAATAGAAAACCTTCCGTGATAGATCTATCTTTTTCTCCCTCTCTCTTTTTGTTTTTTCGCTAAGAAAGTAATTCAATATGAACATTATTATTATTTTCCTTTCTATGTTCAAATAATTAAGACGAATGATGCTACGTTGATGTTTGTTTGGCCATTAATTTTGTCAATTATAAACACTTATGACATGCAGTCAAGAAATAATATTATTTTTGAGCACTTCTATTTATTCAAAAAAAATCTTAGATAGGAAAGATTCCTTATTAGAGAAAGTAGTCTTACACAATAAAGAAATATTTAGAGAGGAAGAAATAGAATTTGGGTTGCTTCCAAAAAGCAATAGATACGTAATAAGAAGAAGATGAAGAATTAAAATAAAATAAAATAAAAAAAGATAAAATTTGGATTTGACCAAGGAAATCTTGACGTTTGGAAATTAGGATCCAACTGGAATTAGTTTATTGAAAATAGCTCTACCTAACCAACAAAACCAACGTTCAAATGTTAAACCAATATTTTTTTATTTTTAGTTATTTTTCATCACAAAAAGTTATTTTATCTATTTTATTTATTCATTTTATAAAATATTTACCATAAGTGGATTTATTTTAACTAGTAACACAACAAAATAATATAAACATCACAATAAAATAATATATCTATTACAATAAATAACAATTATTAAAAAAAAAATTACACAAACCAATCATGACATAATCCACAACGACTGCCAACCAGAAACAACCACCCACAACCACTGTCAAAAACCCAAATTAGCCAAAAACTACAGCACAAATCACCACCAACACAGTCACACCACCCCTGACCCACGAAACCCAGCCACCACGAAACTCAGAAAAACCTGCGAAACCCAGCCAAACCGCCACCAAACCCACTACCCCGAATTAATTACCACCACCAAACCACAACCACCATCACGGCAACCTCAAACTCAACCAAAAAACCAGCAACCAACAGGGAAAAAAAAAACCAACAGATAAAACCAACCCACGAATTGGAACAATGGTACAATCGAAACAATCCACAACCCAATCAACAACCCACCACCACCAACACCCACAAACCCATACCCACTGCCACCCACATCCACCACCACCGTGGCCACACTGACCCACGAAGCCCACCACCAACACAGCCATGCAGAGAATCCCACGCTAAGAAACCCATGCCGCCTCATCGAGAAACCCACGCTGTCACACCGAGAAATCCACTCTAAGTTACCTAGTAACCCACGTTGACGCTGGGCAGGGGCTTAGGTTGGCGCTGGGCAGGGGTAGGTGCTTGGGTCGGCGCTGGGCATGGGTACGCACTTGGGTCGGCAAGAGTGAGGAAGAGAGAACAAAATATGGAAATGGGAGAGGGTGAGTCTGAACTAATGGCCTGTTTGGGAGTTTAGAGAAGGAGGAGAGTAGAGGGGAGTAGAGGGGAGGGGAGTAGTGGGGAGGAGAGTAGAGGAGAATGATTACCCTCTACCTTGTTTGGATGTTTTTATAATTAGTAAGGGGGAAGGGAGTAATTAGCCATTCCCCTTGTTTTTAACATTGTAATTTTATAAATATAATAAGGGTAAATTAGGTAATTTACTTTATCAATAATTTTATGTGCTTTACTCTCCTTCCAAATCTCTCCAATTTGGGGGAATTAAAAATGAGGGGGTTGGAAGTAGTTGAAACCCTTTCAAATCCCTCCAAACCCCTCCCCCTCCTTCCTTAAAAAACTCCCAAACAAGATAATTGAATTACTCCCCTTCCCTCTACTCTACTCCCCCTCCTTTTTTAAACATCCAAACAGGCTATAAAAGAGAGAGAGCAACGAACAGAAAAGGGAAACAAGAAAAAAAAAAAAAAAGGAAAAAAGAAAGGAAGAAATATTATTTAATTGGAGGGAGCAATAAAATATAATATATTGGCTGTGTACTGAAGCTGAGAAGCTAAATTTTTTAGCAATAACTCCACCATTGCAGCCTCACTTTTGTGATTGATAGTGCTAAAAATAGCAATATAACTTTTTAGCACTACTAATACTAGTGCTCTAATATATTAATGAAGTTTTCCTGCTAATTGTACTAGCTAAAGGCTTGAAACTTTTTTTGTTTCTTTGTTTTTATTTTTAAGCATGAGTCGGATTCACGCAAAATCCAATCCAATTATCTTTTACCCATGAGGAATAGGGTAATACTCAGAATTTTCGAGTTTGGTTGAATATCCATTACTTAATGGGTTTGAACAGTATCTTCTGAAAGGAAAAAAGATTTTTGAGAACCTTTTCTTGGATTCGAAAGAGAGTATTTAGGCTTGACCCGAATCAAGGAATTTCTTATATATGTATTATATTCTAAATGGGCTAGATAAAATAAATAATACCATTTTGAGGACTCACAAAAATACCTTGGACTCGAATGATATCACAATCTTTTTTACGTACAATACCGTGTGGAGGTAGAAGGCCTGCGGGTCGTGAACTTCTTTATATGCATTATTCTTTTAAGGTCTTGTTAACTAGTGCTTTTAGGGCATTTGTTAATAGATAATTCAAGGAAAATTTTGATATAATTGTCATTGAAAATATACAAAACTAAAAAAAAAAAAAAAAAAATTGATTACTTTTTTTTTTCTTTTCCCATAAAAAATTTCTAAAAATATTCTTTAAATTAATGACTTCAGGACATCCATTGATTTTTCTTATCCTTTTTACCAAATAGAGATTTAGGGGTTGACATTCTTAATTTATATTTGTCATTGTGCAAACCAATCATTTTGCCTCATAAATTTAATATATAAACTGATTTGTCAAATGAGTGAGTATTGCAACTTGTGGTTCTCTATGCGCAAACATCTTAAGATTATAGATTATCAATCCGTCCGTCTAGTATAGTTATGTGGTGGAGGTTAAAGTCCATAAGAGAGTCAATTTTTTACTTTGGAGGATTAAGGGTAACATACTACCAACTAAAGACAATCTTCAACAAAGCTTGGGGATAGGTGAAATAGGGTGTGTTGTGTGAGGAAACAGTGGAATCTGGCCAGCACATGTTTTTCAATTGCCCCGTGGCAAGGGAAATATAGTTTGAATGTTTGGGAATATATGCTAATAAACTAAATGTATCTAACAATTTAGATATAGTGAAGGTGATCTTAGATCCTCCAATCCCGCCTATGTCTTCTATTCATCAGTTTAAGGAAGTGGCAGAGTTGTGTACATTGCAAATGACCTTAGGAGTGGAATCCATTTGGATCCTTTGAAATAAGATCATTCACGATGGTGAACAGGTAGTTAATATCACAAACCATATTTGCAATCTCAGAAACAAAGACAAAAAGATGTGCTAGCCTTAGAACAATCTAAGGATTTATATGTTGGCAAGGTAATCTCTTGGAAACCTCCTACTGCTGGCGTAGTCAAACTTAATGTTGATGTAGCTGTCCAAAAAGATTTTAGTACCTTAGCTTTTGTTGCTCGAAATGAAGTTGGAGATGTCATTAGAGGTTGGGCTAAAGTTTATGAAATATGTGATCCTGTGCAAGCTGAAGCAACAACAATTCTATGGGCATTACAAATTGCCAAGGCAGAATATATGGAGAGAATTCAAGTGGAGGGTGTTGCTAAAAGTTGTTTTGATGTTATTAAAGAAGGCTGCTCCATCGCTACTTGAACTATCCTATCTATAATTTGTGATGTTGTAGAGTTTAGCAAATTTTTTTGTTAATTGTAATTTCAATTGGGTTAAAAGAGAGCTTAACACTGCAACTCATTATCTAGCTAAATTTACAACGGTATATAGGTCTACTGTTTGTTATGGTTCGCATATTCTTCTTGCTGAATGTTGATACCATATTTGGTCTGCCCTCGAGTTGCGTGCCAGACCCCGAAAAATCAAAAAAATATCATTTCTCTTCATGGGGCCTCGAGAATATCTAGAACGACATTGTACAACCCGTTCAAGCACCCGAAGTGCCTTTTTTAGCTAAAATGACCAAAATGCCCCTAGTCAACCATAGGTTGGACCGAAGGTCAAATGAGGTTGAAACTCTCACAAAATGACATTTTTCATAGTTTCACATTAAACTTGAGCTTCTTGGGGAATTTTAACAACTTTGATCAAGTTTGACTCGAAGTCGATCTTGGGTGGGCTCAAAAACCCTAATTTTGATTCGGCTATTAGAACGGGTTGAAACCAACGCCATTGCGAAGAATATCAAATTCACATTCCAACGACTATTCATGGGTCGAAATCGGAGTTAGAATGGCTGAGATGTCATGAAAACTGAGATGACGCATCGATTGATGCACCACTAACTTCTGAGAGCCATAACTTTTGATCCGACCGTTGGATTTCCAAGTTCCATACCTTTTCAGAAACAGGGAGTCAAGATATTTCTAGGGGTGTCAGGATCAGCCCCATCTCAGGCCTTTTGAGGCCAGCGGTCCTTGAAGGAGGAAGACATATTTTTGATTTTCTGCTCTCTACCTAGTTTCTCTACACGTTTTTCTCTCTTCCAAACACCAAAAACACACACAAAACACTCAAAAAACACGTCAAAGCCTCTTGATTCTTCTCTCTTTACTAACAACACAAGGTATTGTTCTTATACCCAATCTTCCTTTCATTGGTTCGACACTTTGGATTTGGGGTTTAGGGGTGTGGATGTAGCTTTTTAGCTATCATCTACACCCCCTAACATTCTAAATCTTTTCCTGACATTTATCTTGCTCTTTTTTGCTTAAATAACATAATTTATTGCTTTCTTTAGCATGTTTCTTGCTTTATTTGTGTTTCTAGCTTAAATCTCTTTGTCGTTATGTCTTATGCCATGTTTTGTGCTTAGATCTATGTTCCCACATGTTCATATGTTTATATCTACATGCTTAGGGTTTTAAGTCATGTTTTTTTCTATGTGTTGTTCCTCTTTTTGCTCAATGTTGATGTTAGGGTTACATGCTCACATGCTTGATATCATATCTATGGTTATGTCTTGCCTAGATCTATATGTTTGTATGAACGTTCTATGCTCCTATGCCTATATCTGAGTCTTCACACGCATGTATGCTTGGATTCATGTCCTTCCATGTCTATGTGCTAAATTTCTATATGTTTACATACATGTTTCTATGCCTATATGCTTATATCTATGCTTCCACATGCTTGTGTGTTCGGATCTATGCTCTTTGCATGTTTCATGTTATTTTCCATGTGCTTGTGCGCTCTATGCCATGTTCACGTGCCTAGACCTAGGCTATGTTTTTCATGCCATGTGCTATTGTAGACCTTTTGTCACTTTATCTTTCTTTCTTGTGTTTTGGCCTATTGGTTTGAACCCGATCTAGAACCTATAGTCTTCGTTATCGTCCATACACCTTGGCCCATATCAAAGGGTTTGGATCACCAATTTTGCATGTCTGTGCTTGCTTGCTTCTATACTTTATACTTGTGTTAGCCTTTCTTGTTCTAGGCTTTGCCACGCTTGATGCCCTTAGTGGGCGTGTGGTTGTGTGGTTACATCTGACGCCCATGAGGCCCTGTTTGGATGCAACCACTTGGGACGCATCGCTATGATGCCGGTTGCTTTGTGTATACCTTTCCCTTTTTCTGCTCCGTACAATGATATGCTTGCCATGCTTGTTTGTGCCACCCGTTAGCTTTATATGCATCTTTACACCCTTGCTTACATGTCCATGCATGAGTCTTACTTGCTAGTGTGTCGTCCATGCTTCAACACAATGAAGTTATGGACATCCAATCCAGACCTACATTTGTCCCTCGCGGACACCACCTTTTTTTTCTTTCTTGCTTGTTTGCCTTTTCACTTGTTTGCTTGCTTTCCTATTATGCTTGCCATGTCTATCACACTTATCTGTTTTATGCCTTTTCATATACTCTTTGCATCTTTTGCTTCCATTGCTTGTCTGCTGGTTTCTTGTCTTTGCCTTTGCATGTACACGCATGGAGCGAAGACACTTAGAGTTAGGGCACGGTCTCCTAAGCACAAGCAAAAGGGACGCAGAAGTGGACATGAGCACGTGGTTAAGCCAAGCGACTGTAGTCAGTAGGTTTAGGAGTTTAGCTTCTCCCCTTTGGTTATGTACTCTTTTAAACCCCTTCCTTCCTCCTCCCTTTCTCCTCTAGATGGTTTGTATTAGGTATATCATGTCGTGTACCATTCGTCCTTATCTCTAGAGTATGGCGACCCCTGTTTACTTTCTTGCCTAAAATAACTTTCCTGCACCTATATTTTGGGCCATGCTTTAGGGATGTAGGCATTTATTTTCCTGCATTATGTGCTTGCATTGTGTGTGATGTATGTATATATATATACTTGCTCTTCCCTCTCTAGTGTGATTGTCACAGTCCGTGCCACCTAAGGCAAGCGATGCCTAATACCCGCTGTGAAAGTAAGGTGAATTGTCGCCAGATTTTCAATGTAGAAATCTGGCACTTTGCTCGAACACCTTAGGAAATCATAGATTGGGACCACGCCATTTCAAAAGCCAAACCTCAAAGCCCCCTGTATGCAAAGCCCTAAAAGCCAATGTCAAAATCATTTTTTTATTGCAAATTTCTGAAAATTAAGGTTTTATCAAAACAAAGGACTGTCCTTGGACAAGCGTTGTGGGATGCTTAACACCTTCCCCATACATAACCAAACTTCCGGACCTAAAAATCAAGATTTTTTGCTATCCACATTAGATTAGGAAAAATTCCATTTTTTTAAACCTAGGATCGGTAATAAAATCAACTAGAAACAGGTAGCCAATCACACCTTAGAAAAACCCAATGATTGGTGGCGACTTCACTCACCTTTAGTAATCCCTAAAAATTTGGCCTAGATTCTTGCCATAATGCCAAAGGTAGACCTACCTTTCTCCACCGAGAGAGAGAGAGAGAGAGAGAGAGCCCCCGAAGCCCCGTGCGAAGCACACATCACGCACCATATTTTGAGAAGGCCCTCCAACAGGGCCCTGCACGCGCGGAGTTGTGACCACGGTAGGTGGTTGAACAAAGGCCCACAACGACGATGACGGTTTTTCCGCCCCGTTCCGATCGAGGCCGGGTGTCGACACTGAAATTTTGGATGCTTGTAAGAAGGATGTTGGTTTTACTTTGTTTTAATAATATGATCAGTTTATTAGCGCAAAAAAAAAAAAAAAAAAAACTATAAGATGAATTAGATATAAGATGACCAAAAGTAATTAACTTGGTTGTCCAAGTGTTTCTAATTTGTTATCATAAAACCATCAAATCATCATTACTTGAAATTTATTGGCATAATTAGCAAATGTATAAAAATAAGCTTATTTTTACTTATGAACTAAATTACTTATTGACAAAACCAAGCACCATTAAGTGGTAAGAACTGACAAGTTCCGTTGGCTTTACAAAGCCTAAACTTAAATTTCAACAAAGTACTCACAAGAAAGAGAGGAATGAAAATTTTTGTTAGAGTACTTCAAACTCTCAAACAAATAGATAAGACTACTACCTTAAGAGCTCACTACTACTTTTTCTCTTATACACTTTCACATCATACATCTATCCCATTTTATAGGGTGAAGTAACAAGGGTTGTCATTATTGTCATGACTCTTTGTTTCATAACAGAAAATTTTAGAATGTGAAAAACTCAAAGACACAAATGTTTTGGAATGACAAAAGACACAAATAGTTATGGAAAAAAAAAAGACACAGACTATTATGAAATATCAAGAGACACCTTTTGGTTTACCACTTCCAACACTCCCCTTTAAACCAAAAGCATCTTCACACCAAGCATTGTCCTCAATCTTCTGAATCTATCAACTGGTAAGGCTTTGGTAAAAATGTCTACTACTTGCTCTTCTGTATTGCAATACTGGAGCTTCACAACTTTTTGTTTCACATAATCTCTCAAGAAATGATACTTCAAGTCAATATGTTTTCTCCTTCCATGTTAAACTGGATTTTTAGAAAGTTCTATGGCAGACTTATTATCCACATAAATAATTATGGATTCTTCTCGTGGATGATCAAATTATTTTAATAAATTCTTTAACCATATAGCTTCACAAACAAAAGAGGATATTGCCACATATTCAGCTTCACATGTTGACAAAGTTACAATACTCTGCGTTTTAGACATTCTAGTGAAAGCTAATGATCCAAGATAGAAAACAAATCCAGTAGTGCGTGCTTTTCCTTTCATCTTGATCACCTTCCCAATCACTATCTGAACATCCATATAATGTGATATCATTATTATATGAATAAAAATACCGAAATCCATGATACCTTTAATATATCTAAGGATCCTCTTTGTTGCAAGCTAGTGAGATTCCTTTAGTTTCTCTATATATCTACTCAAAAAACCAAAACTATAAACAACGTCTGGCCTTGTGATTGAGAGGTACCTTAAACTTCCAATCAAGCTCCTAAATAGAGTTGGATCTATACTTTTCTCTTCTCCTTCTCTTGTCAATTTTAGATCCACTACAATAGGTTTATTGACAGCATTGTAATTTTTCATATTAATTTTGTCAAACAATTCATTTGCATATTTTGTTTTTTGACATATGAAAATGCCATCTAGTTGCTGTTGTACCTTAATCCTAAGGAAAAATGACATAAGTCCAGAGTTGGTCATCTCGAACTCCTTAAACATAGCTTGTTTAAACTCATGGAACATTTGTTGGCTGTTTCTTGTGAATAACAAATCATCAACATAAAGACAAGCTATAAGAATTTCACCATAGACATTCTTCTTGATGTAGATTGCATGCTTATAAGGACACTTGACAAAACTACTTCCTTGAAAATAACTGTCAATATGAGAATTCCAAGCTTGAGGAGCTTACTGTAGCCTATATAAAACTTTCTTTAAAAGATACACATTTTCTTCTTCTCCTTCAACCACAAAACCTTCAGGCTACTCTAGATACACCTCTTCTTCAAGTATGCCATTCAAGAATGCCAATTTGATATCTAGTTAATATATTTTCCAACTAGGATGTGCTGCAAGAGAAATCAACATCCTCACCATGTCAAGTCTTGCTATTGTAGCAAAGACTTCTTCATAGTTTACCCCATACTTTTGCTTGTGACCTTTAGCTACAAGTCTTGCCTTATAGCGCTCAATCCTCCCATCAACTGTGTGCTTAATCTTATACACCCATTTCACACCAATGGTTCTTTGACCTAGAGGAAGTGTAGTCAATTCTCATGTTTTTTTTTTTTCTCAATGGCATAAATTTCTTCTTGCATGGCATTCCTCCAATAATTCTCTTTCACAAATTCTTTCAAAGTAAAAGGCTCATGGTCCACATACAATTCTCTTCAGTTTGTGCATAGATATCTTCTAGGTTTCTCATTTTGATTGGTGATGGAGATGGAGAAATGCTACTTGGGCTTCGGATTCATGAAGTGCTTGTTGATGATGCATAGCAGTGGGGTGTTGAAGAAGGTCTCTCTAAACCTTCATAATTCACATCTTCTTCTTGCTATTCTAACTCAAGTGGCTTCTCTTTACTTGTGATGTCATCATTCCATCTCCATGACTCATCTTCACTGAAAATGACATCTCTACTCACCATTACTTTGTTGGTAAATGGATTGTAGAATTTGTAAGCTTTCGACTCCTCACTATACCCAATGAAGATGCACTTCTTCCCACAATCATCCAACTTCTTTCTCTTAGTCTTAGGCACTTGAGCATATGCAAGACACCCAAAAAAATTTAAGTTTGACACACTTGGTGTGTAGTCACTCCATGCCTCTTGTGATGTCATATTCTCGACACTTTTTGAAGGGCATCGATTGAGTAAATAGGCTGTACATGCCATTGCTTCTGCCCAAAAATTCTTTGACAAACATTTTTCGTTAAGCATGGTCCTTGTCATATCAAGGAAAGTCTGGTTTTTCCTCTCTGCAATGCCATTTTGCTGTGGTGTGTATGTAGTTGTAAACTGTTGCTTGATGCTATTTTTCTTGCAATAATCTCAAAATTCATTGGAGGTGTACTCACCACCTCTATCAGATCTAGGTATTTTGATCTTATAACCACTTTCCACTTCAACATGTACCTTGAAATTTTTGAATATAGTGAAAGCTGTAGATTTATCTTTGATAAAATAAACCCATAATTTTTTGTTGAAATCATCAATAAAGGAGATGAAATATTTGTTACCTCCAATATAAACTGGATCAAATGGACCACAAATATCCGTGTGCACCAGCTCTAATGGTTTAGGTGCTCTCCATTATCTCTCACTTGGAAAAGGATTTCTTTGTTGCTTGCTAAGAGTGCATATCTCATATACATATTTTGGCTTTTTAATACTAGGCAATACATGCATCATGCTTGATGTGGATAATAGTTTATGGCCACTGAATTTAAGATGCCCAAGGCGAAAATGCCACTTCCATGACTCACTTTTTACAAGCCCATGGAACATTTCTCCATTGTTGAGTTAAGATGGAGTGGAAACATACGATTGTGATCCATTTGAATTTTTGCAACAAGCCTTCCTTCAGCATCTTTCAAAACAAGAGAGAGTTTCTCCATGTGTATAATATACCCATTTTCTAGTAGTTGCCAAATACTAAGAACATTGCTTTTCATGTTGGGCACATAGTACACATTGGAGAAAGACACAAAGATAGAATGGACAGATGAGTGCCAAACGGCCTTTGACAAGATCAAGCAGTATTTTTTGAACCCTCCTGTTTTGGTTCCCTCGACATCGGGATATCCGTTGATCCTTTACCTAGCGGTACAAGAAACCTCCATGGGCTGCATGCCAGGCCAATTGGTTGAGCTCGACTAGAAAGAAAGGGCAATTTACTACTTAAGCAAGAATTTCACCAGTTGTGAGATCAACTACATCGCCATTGAAAAAAAGTGTTGCGCCCTAGCGTGGGCATCACGCAAGTTGCGGCAGTATATGCTCTACTACACCACATGGCTCATTTCCTACATGGATCCCATTAAGTACATCTTTGAAAAGCCAGCTTTTACAGGGAAGATCTCCCATTGGCAAATGTTGCTCTCCGAGTTCGACATTGTGTTTGTGACAAGAAAGGCCATCAAGGGCCAGGCCATAGCCGATTGCCTAGCGGACTAGAACTTTCAGATTCCCTATTCCCTGATGAGGATGTCATGGCACTAGAGCCAGAACCAGACAGTGTGGAATCGTGGCGTTAGAAACTTTATTTTGATAGAGCCGCCAATTCAACTGGAAATGGAGTGAGAGCAATCTTAGTTTTCCCCAAGGGTCAGCAAATCACTATTTCAATCAAACTGAATTTTGATTGCACCAACAATGTCACAGAATATGAAGCGTGCATAGTCGGCCTACAAGTGGCCCTAGAGTTTAGCGCCTATGACTTGAGCATCTTTGGAGATTCCTTGTTCATCATCTCCTAAATCAAAGGAAAATGGCAAGCACGAGACACTAAGTTGATTCCATATCAGAAATGTGTCAACCGCTTGATTCCGAAATTCCAAGACATCACATTTGCCTATTTGCCCTGAGCATACAACCAGTTTGCAGACGCCTTGGCTAGCATGGTTAAGTTATCAAAAGGAGATGATATGCTGCAATTGTGCATAGAAGTCTATGGCGTTCCAGCCTATTGCATGAACAACGAAGAATACATGAGTGTCGAAGTTGAAGCCGACAGAAAACCATGGTACCATGATATCAAGGCTTATATCAAGAACAGTGAATACCCATTCGGTGCAATGGACAGTGAAAAGAAGTTTATCTGGCGCATGGCCTACCAATTTTTCCTAAGTCGAGAAGTCTTATACAAAAGGAACCACGTTTCTACCTTGCTTCGATGCGTAGATGCCTCCGAGGCTAATCATTTGATGGAAGAGATGCATGAAGGCTTACTTGGGGCTCATGCTAGTGGACCCCTGTTGGCCCGTAAGATTATGAGAGCCGGTTACTATTGGCTCACCATGGAAAGTGATTGCATTAAACATGTGAGGACATACCACCGTTGCCAAGCCTATCAAGACAGGATTAATGCTCCTCCTCAACCTTTGCACTCTTTAGCATCACCATGGCCCTTCTCAGCTCGGGGTATAGACATCAACAGACCAGTGATTCCGAAAGCTTCAAATGGTCATGAGTACATCTTAGTGGCCATTGATTATTTTACAAAGTGGGTGGAAGCCGTTTTGTACAAAAGTGTCACTCAAGTAGTGGTAGCCCAGTTCCTAAAACATAACATTATTTGCCGCTACGGCATGTCGGGAGAGCTCATTATAGATAATGGGGCAAACTTAAATGGGAAAGTGATCCAGCAACTCTGCCAACAGTTTAAGATTGAGCACATAAATTCAATTCCTTATTTCCCTCAAATGAATGATGCAGGGGAAGCCGCTAACAAGAACATAAAGAAAATCTTGGTGAAGATGACAGACACATATAAAGATTGGCACGAGTACTTGCCATTTGCCTTGTGCGCATATCGCACTTCTGTTGGTACTTCCACCAGTGTGACCCCGTATTCATTAGTATATGGCGTGGAGGCCATCCTCCCCTCGGAGGTAGAGATCCTGTCTCTTAAAATTTTGTCTCTTAAAATTTTGTCTCAGACAAAGTTGTCAGGAGTTGAATGGGCCCGTTCATGATATGAACAACTTAACATGATAGATGAAAAGTGCATGATCACAATGTGCCATGGGCAGTTGTACCAACGCCACATCGAGTAAGCATTCAGCAATAAAGTTAGACCCAGGGTCTTCGAAGAAGGCGATCTAGTCTTGAGGAAGCGCAACCAGGCCATGCCTGATCATAGAGGAAAATTTGCTCTAACTTACGAGGGCCCATATATGGTAAAGAAGGCCTTTTCTAGAGAAGCCTTGATTCTAGCTGACATGGACGGCCATGACTTCAATATGCCACCAATTCTAACGCCGTCATATGATACTTTGCATGAAGGAGCCTCTTAGTGCACCTCATTTCTATATTTTTATGTTAATCGAAAAAAAAAAGAACAAAAACAAAAAAGATATGTAAAAAGGTAGATCGAAAACCCGAAATAGCAGTCTATGCAAAAGGAGAGCCAAAAGAAAGTGAGCATGAGAAAATACAAAAGGTAGATTGAAAACCTGAAAAGGCAGTCTACGCAAAAGGAGAGCAAAAGAGGGAGTGTGAGAGAGCCTACTAGATTGAAAACCCGAAAGGGCAGTCGAGGCAAAAATTAAGGCAATCAAAAGTCAGTTGAACTACGTGATAACCTGATCCTTCCTAGTAAAGGTACATAGGCAGCTATCTTGGTTCGGTCACGTCTTAAAAGAAAAATCAGTTAGTTGTGCCTGCTTGAATTCCTAGTCAAGATCAGAAAATTAGATGGATCTAGCGTCCAAGACAAGATATGAAGACACCTACGAGATCGCTCTCTGTCTACAATACTGCCATGACTCGGTGGTCTTCTCACCAATGGGAAATGTACCTCAATGGGAAAAGGAAAAAATCCATCTAGAACAGGATGTATCCTTGGAAAAATAAGATATTAATATGCATGGATTTTACATCTATCACTTATTTGTATAATCTTGTATTTTCAAAGCATTTGCCTGCATATTCATTAACATGCTTGTATTATGCCATTTGGTTTCTTTCGTGCATGCTAATACCAAAAAATGAAATCTCATCTCATAAATATATCATGAATATCATCATAAACATCTCTCTCCACCATCACTCAGTTTCTAAGCATGCCTAACAGACTAAAGTATGCTTTAAGAACTCAAACAAAAAGCGGAAGGCCTTATGCAATTGCCTAGAAATTTACAAAGGACCTTTCAATACATGGTGGAGTACTAAATACATAGCTCATCTACAGCAACAAAATAAGTAGAAAAGAACACCAACCAGTCAAATATTTCCCAAGTGATCAAACACTACCTGACACAATCTCCCAAAACCAGTACGGAGAATCGGGTCATCATGAGCGTGAGTACGAAGTAACCTGGCTACATCAAAGCCCAGGTCTCTGGCAACCCTTCTGAGCCTGTCGTGTGAATGCCAAATATGGACAAGCTCCCTCTCCATCATGGAATCAAAAGTAGAGCCCAATCTCTCGGTCCCCAACAAAGCTTGCAAAGTGCCCACCTCTGCAATAGCAACTCTCAAAGCCTCCTCCCTCTTAGCCAGCTCAGTCTGAAGGCGATAAAAAGCCAATTGTGGCTCACTAGGCTCAATGCCCTTTTGCCTATACTCCATGCTCAAGGTGGAATGAATGTAGGCCTTCACTTGTACTAGGTCCAATGCTGAGCCATCTGCCCTACTACTGGTCTCGGCCCTGCTGGCCTCTAGTGTTGCCCTCTCCTCAACCCAAGTATGATCCAAAGCAGCAAACCTCTGAGTAAGATCCGCAAGCTCATCCTCCAAATCTGCAATCTAGGATCTCAGCTGAACACACTCTACCTCTATACCAAGAAGGGCCGACCCTCTTCGATCAAGCTTCGCCCTAAGAGTAGCAAGCTCACTCTTATGTGCACTGCTCATCTCCTCAATATCCTCCATAAGGGTATCAACCAACTCCCTACAATAGTCTTTATCCCTAACGGCCTCCCTCAAGCACCCCCTCAAATTGATAAGGGCCTTCCCAACTCTGATCTCAAACTTTAGAGTATAGTCTCTCAAAACATCAGTCGAAAGTGGCAACTTGGCTGAGACTAGTGGTGACAAGTCAAACATAAAGCTGGGATCTCTGGTGTCTTCCCACACTCTAAACTTAGATGAAAACCACTCCTGATCATCCCTAGAGCAAATGGGGAAGTCAATGCTCAACATGCGCACCTCCCAAAACTCAGAGGCACGCCCTATCACTGCTACATCGATATTCATGAGCCTATACTCGCAAATGACAACAGAGAGATCACTAAGTCAGGGGATATGTTGGATACCCCCTAATTGCCGCATGGCCATTCCCGGATAGTACCCCATGCATCCCCAGATGTCCACCAGGGGAATGCTAAGTAAACCGACACAATGGGTCCACCCCTACCATTTGGCAACACCCCACTTGACCCTCCAGGTTCAATCAGTGGGACTCAAGCTGCACAAGTACTTCAGCCAACCCTCAGTGGCCCTAGAAAAAGGAAGATCAAGAACTACAATAGCCTGGACTCTACTCCTACTTGCAAAGCCTTCAGGCTGATCCCTGGCAATAACATTCAGGTGGCACAGAACCACAGCTATAACAAATGAACATAGCAACCTCGCCCACCCCTACTAGTCTCCCAACACAAAGGTAAGGACCTAATGGTCTCAGAAAGTAGAACAGGAATGAAAAAGGTATCGTGAGGTAGGGCACTCACTAGAGGGAGAACTACAAAACTGACAGTTCTTAATGATGAAGGAAACAGCACCACACCAAAGAGGGCGACCAGGAAGGCTTGGCACTGGTAGGATGTCCACCGCTCCTCTAAGTCCAAAAAGTCATCTCAGTAGCCAACAAGACACTCCAATGAGCGGAACCGATCATACAGAAAATCGAAGGACATGCTCCCTCCTATCCTATTGCCATACCAAGTCAACGCCCCCACAACAGGCCTCTTCAAGCCCAACAAATAAGTAAGTCTCTTGCGGTAGCGTGGTTGTACTGGTGGAACAAAAATAGTGCTCAGAGGGGTTAGAAAGAGAAAGAAAACGATCATACTTCTCCAAGGTGGGCACTAGATTAACATCTCCAATTGTGACATATCTCAAGATGAGGTCCCAACAAGAGGTAATGACCTCCAACAAATGCCAATCCAATGAGGTGTGAAGAGGAGCAGTAGCATCTCCAAGAAGTTGCCGGATGAATGCTCGGTCATCACAAGAAAAAGGAGCTTAACCACCTCCTAAGCTTCTTCTCATAGTAAGACTGCCTTTCAAGCTCGACTAAAGTGTCATAGGAGTGAGCACTAAGAGCATCCATGAATAGATCCTGCTAAATCTGATGATCAGATGAGAATCTATGCGAAAAATGATGAAAACAATGTTTTCTACATGTTTTGGGTGAAGAAAAGGGTAGAAGAAGACCCTAGAAAATCGCAGACCATAATGAGCTAAAATTGAGCTGAACCTAGACTTTTATGCATGAAAACCGAGGCAGTGCACCTTGTAGTGCCTCCGACACACCTACAAGGGTCGTTGACCCTCAGGACATGTGCTAGGGCTTTTCAACCCCCCAGGCACAAACCCCCATGTATTTTGACCACTACCCCCTGTTTGGGATGTTTTTGACTGCCTTGGAGCAAAGATTCCTCTGTTTTAGCACCTGCCATAGTGTGCAATCGGCCCGGCAGTGAAGCTGATTGTCAAAAACTCTCTCTCATGTATCGGAGACTGCACAAATCCTACAATGGGGTAGTTTATCTTTGTGCGTCTCGTTCAACACCTCTAGATATCTTGAACCTCATTTTCTAAAGCTCAGTTCACCCGGTTCAGGGGTCGGTTTAGCCCCGGTAATTTGAGCTCACAAGAGAAAGACACTAAAGACCGTTCTCAGCCATGTGGTAGCTTTTTCATCTTATTTTGAGGATGGAGGGAGTCATTTCCCATAAGGTCACCCCAAGAAACTTGTCTTTGAATTGATAGCCGGCCCGGGCAATAATAGGAGCAATCAGTGCATACTGCTTCATGGCATGTCTAAGGAGATCCCATTCAGAATGTCTGCATTCATTACTAGCATTTGGTATGGTCTATGAAGTCAAGGCCATTTTTAGCCAGTCTACAGGCTTGGAACCCCACAAAACCCTAAACTGGGGTAGTTTATTTTGCGCGGTTCCTTCCACCTTTTCCAATATACAAGAATGGGTCTATCCCGCTGAAGATGTGCCCTTCATGTCAAGAATCGTATGAAACCCTAAACTGAGGCATTTTATTTCGTGCGGCCTCTCCATTCTCCCCCCCCCCCCCAACGGGACAATTATTATCAAAATCCACTGATAAACCTGTGAAACTGCAATGCAATACAAATGAGTTTGACCCAAGCTGGTTCAAAACCACCATCTATGATGAAAATGTGATAGTGCATACATACAGCAGCAGCCCTTTGAAAGGCGACATCCAGAATTGTACATGTAAGTCCTACCTAGAGGCATTATTTCTTGTAGACATTAGCAGCCCTTTGAAAGGTGACATCCAAAATCGTACATGTAAGTCCTACCTAGAGGCATTGTTTCTTGCACATATCAGCAGCCCTTTTAAAGGCGATTTACAAAATTATACATGTAAGTCCTACCTGGAGGCATTGTTTCGTGCGAACAGCAACAGCCCTTTGAAAGGCGATTTACAAAATCATACATGTAAGTCCTACCTAGAGGCTTTTTTTCTTACACACATTAGCAACCCTTTTAAAGGCAACATCCAGAACTGTACATGTAAGTCCTACCTAGAGGCATTGTTTCTTGCACACATCAGCAACCCTCTCAAAGGCAATTTCCAGAATCATACACGTAAGCCCTACCTAGAGGCATTGTTTCTTGTTGCAGCCCTTTCAAAGGCAATTTTCTAGAGTTATGCATGTAAGTCCTAATCAGAGGCATTTTTTAACACACACATCAGCAACCCTCTCAAAGGCATTTTTTCCAGAGTCATACATATAAGTCCTAACCAGAGGCATTTTTTCACATACATATTAGCTGCCCTCTCAAATGCGATTTCCTATAGTTATGCATGTAAGCCATACCAAATTGCTTCTCACATATGTCTACAGCCCTTTCGAAGCCGATTTATCTAGAGTTATACATATAATTCCTAACCAGAGGCATTGTCTTTCATATACATTAGCAGCCCTCTCAAAGGCAATTTCCTAGAACTATGCATATAAGTCCTAATCAGAGGCATTTTTTTTCACACATATCAGCAACTGTCTTAAAAGCACTTTTCCTAAAGTCATACAACAGCCATCTCAAAGGCAGTTTCCAAATCATACATATAAGTCCTAACACGATGCATTGTTTTGTACATGCATCATAAAGCAAAGAAATAATGGCATACATCAAGGCCCACTATGGGGCAATATAATACACACATGTCCAGGCCTATCAAGAGGAGATGCATAATATACATACATAGTAGGCCCACCATGGGGCAATGTCTACAAGATACATGAAGAATACATACATGCCCATGTAAGGGCTACATCATGCTACAACAAGAAGCTAACCTCATTGGAAATAGTGCAAAACTCAGAGGAAGCACTAACTGTCTCAGCTGAACGCCGTCTCTTGGATCAGGTCTCCATGGGAATCCCGCCGGTAGGCCTAATGTCGTCACCCCCATGGTCAAAATGGCTTTGCAAAACTCGAGCTACTTGCTCACCAGCAAAAACAGTCTCATCATTAGAAGAAGAGTCCCCATGGGACATTGCATAAACGGAGGCCTTCCCTTGGTCTCCTCTGGAACTCGCCCTCTAAGGCATAATCTACAAAACAACCAGAAAGTCAAACACAAGTGGTAAGCTCATGAAACAACTAGCAATACAGATGCTCACTGTTTCCTAAACATATTGTGCAGATTCATGTCAAGCATATGTCTTAGAAGAAAGCAAATTCCAACGAGAATTTATAGCGAGTTAACTAGCGGCCATGCTGTATGCTCGCATCTTATTTGAAGGCTATCTAGCGGTCGTACCATAAGCCTTGCCATTACACAATTATCAAATTCCTGAAGTATTTTCAAGTTCTTGATCTACAGTGGGTTAATTAGCGGTCATGCCGTATGCTCACACCCTATCTTGAGGTTAACTAGCGGTTGTGCCTTACGCCTCGCCATCACACAGCCATCAAATTCCTGAAGAGTTTTCAAGTTCCTAATCTATAGTGGGTTAACTAGCGGATGTTCTGTATGCTCACATACTATCTTGAGGTTAACTAGCGGCCGTGTCGTACGCCTCGCCATTACACAGTTATCAAGTCTCTGAAGAGTTTTCAAGTTCCTAATCTATAATGGGTTAACTAGCGGCCGTGCAGTATACTCACATCCTATTTTGAGGTTAACTAGCAACCATGTCGTACGCCTTACCATCACACAACTATCAAATTCCTAAAGAGTTTTCAAGTTCCTAATTTACAACGGGCTAACTAGCGGCCGTGCCATATGCTAACATCCTATCTTGAGGATAACTAGCGGTCATGTCGTACGCCTCACCATCACAGTTATCAAGTCACTGAGAAGTCTTCAAGTTCCTAATCTACAATGGGTTAACTAGCAGTCGTGCCATATGCTCACCATCACACAATTCTCTTTGTCCTAACCTATTTTGAGGCTAACTAGCAGCCGTGCCGTACGTCTCACCATTTCCACTATTCCCGACTACTAGGTAAGGCCCCTTACCTATGTCCCACATTTTATTTTCAGCATTTAAATTCTTGCATATTTGCACACCCATAAAACACAGACAAAAAGCAAAAAATATATGCATTTTCCTAAGATAGCATGGCATAAATCATGGCAGCAAATTAAAGTCAAAAAGCAGGACCCACTAAGTTTGCAAGCTGCTTCAAAGGACTTTCCAAAAGAGAGAAGTCAAAGGAAAGAGTGAAATGAGATCAAAATGAGCCAAAAAGGGGCCTTTTCCTCTTGCAGAGTTCAGAGACAAGTCCAGAAAATGTTTTAGAAGTAGCTGCAGTAGATCGGTCTAGTCAAGAAAAGTCCAATCTTGATCCGTGAGTACTCTCCACACGCAATTTGGGGGCGACAAAATTCAAAATCACGTTCTTTATCCAACACCTCTCATTTGTTAGGATTAGTGCCATTAAATCCTATTGTATGATGCTATGTATGATATTAAGTATGACATTATGTATGATTTAATATTGTGATTAATAAAGTTGCTTTTATTATTATCTAAAATAATAGTAACATGAATATTCAGATATTATCATATAGTCCATGAGATGCATAGTATGTGACTTATGTAAAAAGTCACAGAAGATATAAATTACAAGTTCTTTGTAAATTCAGAATTTTAGTTCGTAGTCAGTGATGAAATTAGGCATTTCATCTGTGAAAACTCTAACATATCAACAAAGATGATTTGTCTTAATCATGGAAGTGGAGACTTCTAGTTGGTATGTTGATATGTTTTAAGAATTAAAATATATTGAA
Organism: Castanea sativa; assembly: GCF_040712315.1. Lineage (NCBI taxonomy): Eukaryota > Viridiplantae > Streptophyta > Magnoliopsida > Fagales > Fagaceae > Castanea > Castanea sativa. The sequence continues at coordinate 20,850,047 of NC_134019.1, read as the reverse complement.
CTGGACCGCTGTGAGATTTATTATTCTCCTAATGATTATCAAATGAATAATAAATCTCACAACTTCTATTTACATGAACTCTTAATCCTGAGAGGATAATGAACCTGATCATGAAATGTAGGTTGCTTTGATATATCAGGAGTGAGATTTAAAGTAACAGTCAAAACCTCAGTATGTTGGGCAGCCACATTTAGTGTTGATGAAACATACATTCTCAAGATGGAATTCATAATCTCTTAACGGAGATACAAAATATTCTCTTAAGATAAGTTTAATGAGTTCGGTTATTCAGAGTGTTAGGCCTAACCACTTTAATAAGGAGTTACTGAAGTATATATTTATGAAATTGGATTTCATAAAAATATGATGAATAACATAGAGGATTAAACCAGGTACTCAAGGATTAAGATGTAGTAATTTACAAAGTGGCAGTCTACATTTATGACTTTGTATTACTACGAATATTTTATAAAGGGGTTGCACGTATAATAAAGTCTTAGGATATAATTTATAAATAAGGCCTAGAGTGCAACTATATTTATATAGTGGTATTAAATATAGTTAATGGTAACTTTAGACTTGTCAAGAGTTGACAAAAAAACCCAAGGCCCATTAGAGCTAGTGTCTTATTGGTCACTTTTGGTCTCACTCCAAGCCACACACTAAAACCCAATTAGAAAGGCCCAAAATGCTAGCCCAATTAGATAATCAATTATAAGGAGAGAAACATACAGAATTTTTGTAAGAACATGAAATGGTGTGTATGTAAGTGTAAGACACTCTCTTATTCTCCATTTGAAAGCTAATTGAGAGACCACACTTCATGGGCGTAAAGTGGAATTGGAGTGAAGATTAAAAGTGTTCCCGAATACTTCTGATCTTTTGTTTGATTTTCACCGCACCAAGATACGCTCTCTTGTTCTTGAATTCTGAAATTTACATAGTACATGTCAACAATTGCGAATAAAGTAGATTCATTAAATTTCCACTGTGTATGTTTTGTATGCGATACAAACATGTATTTTTTTCATCATCATTGCACTCGAGATGTTAGATAAAGAAGGGGCAGCTGTGGATACCGTATTTTGTCTGCCCTCGATTTGCATGCTAGACTCCGAAAAATCCAAAAATGTTATTTTCTTTCCATAGGGCTACGAGAACATCCAGAATGATGTGGCACAACCCGTTCGAACATCGGAGCACCCAAAGTGCATTTTTCCGCTAAAATAACCAAAATGCCCCTAGTCAACCCTTGGTTGACCGAAAGTCAAAGAAAGTCAAAATCCCCTCAAAACAGCACCTTTCATAGTTTTACATCAAACTCAAGCTTTTCAGAGATTTCTGGCAACTTTAACCAAGTTTGACTTGGAGTTAACTCCAAGCGGGCCTTAGAAAAGCTAATTTTGATCCGACCATCAAAACAGGTTGAAACCAACGTCATTATGAAGATTATCAAATTCTCAATCCAACGACTATTCATGTGTCAAAATTAGAGTTAGAATGATTGAGATATCATGAAAACCGGGTTAACGCACCAATTAATGCACCGCTAACTTCTCAGAGCCATAACTTATGATCCGATCATTGGATTTTCAAGTTCCATACCTTTTTAAAAACTGGAAGTCAAGATCTTTTCAGGGGTGTCAAGATCAACCCCATCCAAGACCATTTGAAAGGGTGGCCCTTGAAGGGCCGCCGCCTCGTAATTTGTGACAGGGCTATAAAAGTCCCTAGACACCTCCAGATCAGAAGGAGGAGACTTTCCTGGGTGCTTGCTCTCTGCCTGGACAAATTCTGAGCTTTTTTCCTATCTTCCAAACACAAAAAAACACACACAAAATGCATCAAAGCCTCTTGATTCTTCTCTTCACCAAAAATACAAGGTAGTATTCATACCCTCCATCTTCCTCACCTTGGTTCCATACCCTAGATTTGAGGTTTAAGGGGTATAGATGTAGCTTTTTAGCTACTATCCATACCATTTTTTCTTTAAAAGCTTTATCTAGCTTTTATCTAGATATTTTTGCCTTAATAACATGATTTATTGCTTTATCTAGCATGCTTCTTACTTTATCTTGCTTTTAGCATGCTTTTTAGCTTATTTCCATATGCTTCCATGTTTGTTCATATGTTAGTTGCCTTTTCTTCATGCTTTATGCTTTATGTCATGTTTAGATCCTTCTTTCTTATGTGTTGATGTTTGGTTCTACATGCTCACATGCTTGATATCATGTCTTCGGCTATGCCTTGCTTAGATCTATGTGTTTGTATGCTTGTTCTATGCTTCTATGCGTATGTCTATGCCTTCACATGCTTTTATGTTTGAATTTATGTTCTTCCATGCTTTTATGCTTACATCCACATGCTTAGATGTACATTCACATGCCTACATGCATATCTCCATGCTTATATGCGTAGATCGGTGTATTTACATGATTAGATTGATGCGTTCTACATGCTTTATGCCATCTCTCATGTGCTTGCGTGCTTTACGCCTTGTTTATGTGTTTAGGCCTAGACTTTATTTGTCATGCCATGTGCTATTGCAACCCTTTTGTTCCTTTTATCGCATTTTCTTGTGTTTTGGCCTGATAGTTAGGACCCGATCTAGACCCTATGGTATTTGTCATCGTCCATACACCAAGGCCCACATCAAAGGGTTTGGATCATTCCTATTTGCATGCCTATGCTTGCTTGCTTCTATGCTTTATGCTTGCATTAACCTCTCTAGTTCTAGGCTTTGCCATGCTTAACGCCCTTCACGGGCTTAATCTTGTTTGGTTACATCCAATGCCCATGAGGCCTTGTTTGCATGTGACCATTTGGGAAGAATCTCCGGATGAAGGGTCACTTCGTACATACCCTTCCTTTTCCGCTCTGCGCGATGGTTTTCATTTTTCTACTTCTTCTTTTTTCATTATTATTTTTATTATGTCAATTTGAAATTTTTGTAAAATCCATGTTTACTCTACACTATATTTAATTATGAAGTTTCTAGGGTATACTATATATTTGATGGCTAATTCAAATGATTTCTTGACTAAATTTTGTTTGAATAATTTGATAAGTTCTATTATACTTCTTTGATTTTTTATTATTATTATTATTTTTGTAATGTAAGTTTATTAGCTTATGTGGTAAGAATTTTTTTTTGGCAATTAACAAAATGATCCTTAATGAACTTTTATCATAAAATTTTTATTTTTAAATAAGTTTAACCACAAATGATCATTAATAATATTCCCACGCATAGTGTGTGTATGTGGCTAGTTAGCTTAATTGAATAGCGTGGGTATGTGGCTAGTTAGCTTAATTGACAAAACCAATCGACATTAAGTGGTAGGAACCAACAAGTGCTACAGTTTAATTAAGAAACAGATAGTAGCTCCACCAAATGACTCAAATCTTTTGCAGCAGTGCCGTTTGGGCTAGCAGCATATTGTACAGATTTTTTGATGGCTTGGGCTTTATCTCTCATCTCCTTCCCTTTTCCATGTCCCAAAATGAAATCCAAACTCTTGAGCAATCCATTCTTGGTGAGTGTTCCTCCCTCAACTTTGACACCAATCCCCCATACATCCTCTACCATTCTTCCAACCATGCGATGATCACCAAAGCATGGCCTTCCAATCATTGGCACACCATATGCAATACTCTCCAACACAGAGTTGGTACCACAGTGAGTCACAAACACAGCTATTGAAGCATGAGCAAGTACTTGGCTCTGGGGTGTCCATGGCACTATTTTCCCTTGCATTCTAGTCTTCTCAACAAATGCTTTGGGCAAGAGGTCCTTTATGTAATCCTTGAGAGACCAAAGAAATGGAAGTCCACTCTCTTCCAGTGCCTCTGCTAATGCTATTAACTCATTATGTGGTGGCGAAGACACAGTTCCAAAGCTTACATACACTACTGACCTTTCCTTTTGCTTATCTAACCAAGATATGCACCCTGATACATCCGAACCAAACCGTGATGGATTCAATAGTGTGTGAAAACCCACGTTAAGAACACTACGAAAGTTTGCTTTGAGATCATCATTAAGAAGAGGTGGGTTTAGTTCTTCATAAGAGTTCAACACCACAGCACTAGCTCGTGGCAAAACCGATCCAACTTCACTCAGCATGCGTGAGAAAAGTGATCCTTCTATGTCTCCTAAGATCCCTTCCATAGGTAAGTCCGAAACACGCATTTGAGACAATCCTGGAATGCATTCCAAGGTTGTATCCTCAACTTCATTGTTGACAAAACGTTGGCGGATAAGGTCAATATGAACGTGAGCTGAGAGAGAGTATGGAATAGGAGACCAAACTGGGATCCATGGAACATTCAAATCCTCAGCAACCTCCACAGAAAATGTCAAGAATGCATCGGTGAGCAAGCAAGAGATTTTCATACCATTCTCTGCCTCTGCCATTTCTAAGCCTCTTCTGAAGTTTTCTGGCGAGACCTTAATGAAAAGTTCTATACCCTCAATTGGATTTGGGGAAGGAACATGGCCCTTCGGCACTCCATCTGCCACATCATAGGCTTTTATGTTGGGCAAAATCTCGTCAGGCTTTGCTGTGGAGAAGAGTGAATGGTTGGACTTTGGTGTGTTTAAGAATGAGAACTCAACGTTTGGGGCATCTTGTGCTAATTTACGAACCAGAGCCAAGAGGGACAAAGGGTGGCTGCCGAATGGGAATGCCAATACAGCCACATGTTTCTTAGGAGAGCTTTTGGTCTCCGCCATGATGATGGGTTAGACTGTTTTATCTAGTATGTTTGAGGGAGAGAGATGAAGCAAATAAGTAATACAATAAATATCTAATTAATGGAAGCTCCTCCTTTGTGTTCTTCTGTACTGCTTGTTGAATCACTAGAGCTTTTCTTTTCAACAAAAAAATACAAAATAAAATAAATGGTTGAGATAAGAGTGAATAATGTTTAGATTACAGTACACTTTTTGAATTTTTGTGTGAGTAGTTATAGGGTCTGTTTGGATAGAACTTATTGCTGAAAACTGAAAACTGAAAACTGAAAACACTGTAGCCAAATAATTTTTAAATGTGTGAATAGTATCGTGGGACCCATTTTTAATGAAAAAGTGGTTAAAAAGTGATATTTATGGGTCCATGAACAGTGCAGGATGCACTGTTTACGCAAAAAGTCCAAATTCACGGCTGTGAACAGTACATAACAGTACATCAACAGTGAAAACTGTCTCCTGCTCTCCTCTGAAACGCGTGAAGCAAGAAAAAAAAAAAGAAAAAAAAAAAAAGAAAACTTGAAAACGCAAAACTCAGACGTGGAAACGTGAATCCAAACACTCACATAGTGTCGTATAAGTTGTCATAATTTTTATCGCTATTATCTTACATGTTGACTAATTATCTGTCACTTTTACATTAATTTACTATTTTTTTTCCATCACTCACAATTTATCACGTGAATAGTTGTGGCACAGATTGTGCCATTTATTTGGTCTTAGAATTTTTCTTTTTGTGTAGTTATCATATTTCTAAGAGAGCTTAGCTAGGTTATTTAAACACTGCCAAAATTAAGAAAGCTAAAATAGGATATTTAAAAACCCATCAAAATTCTTAACGTTTACTTATGTTTCTATAAATTAGGACATGAACATTAAACAATCCCAACCTTCATTTTATTCCTACAAATTAGGACATAAACCTTAAAAATACTTCAACATTCTCTCATCCACCTCACTGTTCCATTTCATAACTTTATAAATTTGAAATCCCACACAGCTAATCATGGCCAAACATGAAATCCCTATTATTCATTCTTACATCAACTTTATAGGAAGAATGTCCATGATTAACGTATGAAGCCAATTAACGCCACGTTGTTGCTTCCGAAAAAAAAAAAACCATCCTAGATATAAAAACTTTTTTTTAACTAGTTAGAAATATTACTACAATTTGACTCAACTCACCTGGCCTAGATACAAAGACCTTGACCATTGGAGTGATTGCTATAAATGGCATTGTGAAGGAGATCTTACTTCTGTCTAAAATAAGATCATGATGTGATTGCAAATAAAAAGGAGTATGCTTTTTAGAAAAGAATGAGATGTGTTTAGGGGATTGAGATTCCGTGCATCCTGCCATTATAAATTTAGAGTTGAGAATGAATGTTAAAATTTTCATTATTAATCTCAATCCTTTGATATTAAAAAATATATATATATTTTTACCTTTTTATTTTTCTTAAATTTTATCTCTCACATTAAAATGCAGTTACATCGAATCCAACTCTATGTAGTTTGTTAATAATACAAATAATCTATCTGTAGTAAATATTGTATACAATTTTTAATGTAAGGTTGGTGAATCGAATGTTTATAAGTTCATAACTAAAAATCATTCTATCTAATTAACTAAAATAATATGATTTCAACTATAATTTAGTTATTATTAATTGTTAGCATAAATTTATGAAAGGTTAACAAATTTTAGTTATGGTTTTACTATATATGAAAAAAAAAATTAATCAAGTACTTGTAAACAATTTTGAGCTTATTTGGCAAGAAAATGAACTAAATTTAAATATGTAATCTTATTTAATAATGAATTTGAGCTCGATTCATATTTGAAATAAAATTAAATAAACAATATTCAGCTCAGCTGGGCTCAGCTCGGCTCGGCTCATTTACTTACTTATGCATTTTTATAATAGATTGTGGGGCAAGACTTAGTTACAGTACTTATGTGCTGTTCCTTAAGTTCCTCTCTTAAAATTCTACTATGTGGATTTTTTCTTATAAGATGGAAGTGTATTTTTTAGTGAAGTAGCCACATGACTGAATCTTAAGAGAAGAATCTAAGGAATAACATCTAATGTACTGTACCTAAGATTTGTCCTAAATTGTGATATCTCTTAACACTAAATATGTAAGCATATGGGTTTTTTACTTTCAACAATATTGACATAATTATCCACTTTCAACAATATTGAATTGTTTTAGTAATAGGATAGGAAACTAAAAATAAAAATAAAAACAGTACCTACGAAGGCTCAACACAAACAGATTTTTCAAAAATTATGATTAGTATATATGTATTCCCAAAAAAATTCAAACGTATCCCCAAAACATATACTTCTGGCCACCCTCCTCCATAAATATTTACAAATTGACCCAATAGACCCAAAAATAAAAAGTATCTGCTGGTTCATGCCTTTGCCCAACTGCCCCATGAATAATTAAAAAAAAAAATCCTCTAATAAAAACAAACCCAATTGTCCCTAAAATAATAAGAATAACCTCTAGATAAATCAAATTAAAAACAAAATAGAACATAAATCTATTTTCTTTTGAATCTATATTTGAATCAATTCAGGAAACTATATTTGAATCTAGCTAGATGCAAAATAAATTCCTATAAACCCCTATAATTAGTATGACTTTTATTTTAACAGGAAACTAAAAAATATTTTTTTTGATACTTTCAAAAAAAAATCATTCAAAAGCTAATATTGATGATGTAGGCTAGGTTTGGATTGTGATGAAAAGAAAAAAAATGCGAATCTTCGTTTTTTCTGTGGGTCCCGTGCACTGTTCACGGGACCTGCAAGTATGGATTTCAGCAAATTTTTTTAAAAAACTGGGTCCCACAGCACTATTTACACATTTAAAAATTACTTTGCTACAGTATTTTCAGTTTTCAGTAATAAGCGGTATCCAAACAAACCTATAATGTTGCTTGTATCTAGTGTTGATGTCCCAAAATTTGAAAATCCTTAAACAAAATGTCAAAAATTCATTACTGATGGAATTGATATCAATTTATTGTAACATGATTTTTAATTGTGTCGGCAAATATTAGACTGTAATGTTAATTAAGGAGATAAAATTTAAAAATTCCTCAAACTTTTTTGGTCTATACTTTGCCCCCCTCTAAACTCAAATCCTAGTTCCGCCCCTAGACACAAATGTTTCAAAACAGGCATATACTACTAAGCTACTATATAATTTACCACTGCCAATATAAATCGGTCGGTTTTAGTTTGGTTTAGTTGAATATTTATAGGAACATAAACTGAACTATAGAATTTTCAATTTATAAGAAGGGTCTAAATTGAACTATGAAAAAAAGTAGACAAATTAGTTCAACTAGCTTGTAATCCCATGCATATGCATGGATACACTTGAAGATATACAATAAGATGCATATTATTTTTCATATATATATAATTTAAATACTATTGATAGTCATTCTTATATTTTGTTAACTCTTTAAAAAGTCTTGTAAGAATATTATTAGGTATAAAATGTAAATTATCCATGTTTATTTTTATTATTTCTTAAGTTTTGTTATTGTGAAACACTTTTTATTTTTATTTTTTACGATTTATTTATTCTAGACTCTTTAATTTTTGTACTCAATAACTCACTTGGATGAATATTTATGATGTGGTTCCATATTTGATTCTAAAATTGGGAAATAAAACTCTCTTTAAAGATAAATAATTTACATTAACTCACCTAGAAATTAAAAATATATATAGATAAGACATGTGGCGCAAAATTAGATAACAGTTAGAATTCAATTTGAAATTTAATTGAATTTTCTCTCAACTTTTCCTATTAATATATATATATAGATGACTTATAAATTTGAATTTTTTTTTTAGTTATATGATTATTTTTTTTATGGTTTATTATATTGGAATCCTCGTTTTCTACACTAAATTAACTAATTTGGCACAGAAATTTAAAAATTTAACTTAGATTGGACACGTAGCGCAAAATTAAACTCTAATTTAAATTCAATTTTTATACTAAATTAACTCACTTGGCACAAAATTCTAAAATTTAGATTAAATGAGACACATGAAGCAAAATTAGACTCTAATTGATTCCAATTTGAAATTTAATTGGATTTTCTCTCTATTTTACCAATTATTATATATATAGATTTATGGGATGTTCACCTACCCGTGCGGTGCCCCTGATTTTTAATTTCACCCGTATAGTAATTTCAATGTACATGCTACTCTAATCAAAATTCAAGTTTATAGTTTCTCACAAAAAAAAAATCAAGTTTATTGCACGTTTTGCTGTATGGCCACATGGCACATTCCCATTTACCAATCCATTCCAACTCAAATACTATGTCATATTCTATGACTCAAAAAAAAAAAAAATGTCATATATATGATTCTAAACTATAAATGTCATTGAATATGGGTGTTCGACCCACCTTGTCCAAAGCCCAAAAATTACTCATTTAAAAGTATTGGACCACACTTCTCAACAAAAAAAGTATTTAACAACCGGGTTGCCCAAATTCTCCACAGTGTAATGGGTCTATTGTAGAGCCCAACTAGAGCAATTCAATGATTGGGCCTCTAACCCATGGATTTTTCTTAATGATGTGGGCTTTATAACCCGTTAACTTCATTTCAGAATACAAGGTTTTGCAACATGAAAATTTTTCTTACTATCATGGATTGGACTAGTCATTAATGGCTTGCGTCTTCTCTTGCTTCATAAATTAGGCTTATGACCCATGCTTCTCTTTGCTTTACAGAGTGGGTCTCGCTTTTACACATGATTTGGGCTCACAGCTCACAACTCATAATGTTCAATTTAGACAGATTTAGCCCCACTCTAGAAACCATTGTTTTCACAAAATGAATTTGTTTGAGAAATGACCAAAACTTCAAGTGCTTCACAAACATGAAAACCATTTGGGCTTACTCTTACTGGGCAACAAATCTACAAATCTCATTAGTATTCTTGCAAGTATATGATTTTCCATTCATTCTAGTAGTAACTCCTGGAGTTATGGTTTATCTCTTCAAAAAGGGATTGTTTTCCCTACTATATGACTTTCGACATTAGTAATTTATATTTCTTTCCCTTCTCTTTTTTTTTTTCTCTTTTTTTTTCAAATTTTCTAATATACAATAGTAGCCATCATTTTAATAAGTTACAGTTCTCCAAAATTTGAAAAAAGGGTAAGGGGAAGTAAGATTTTAACGTGGTTTACGCTTACATGTTATCTATTAAGCACTTGAGTTACAAACTTCCAATGAAGACAACATAATGTTTTTTTTTTTTTTTGAGGAAACATATAAAGTTTATATAGTATATACTAGGTAATAGTAGGTTAATCCTAGACTACTCATAGACTAATTCAAGGTTAGTTTGCTTGTTCTACAAGTATATGAACTTACAATTGGTTTGGACCACATTGGTCAAATGGCTTATGAGATTTATTACTCCTACTATTATTATTTTATAAGTATCAAAAGCATTCTTGGAAAAATGCAATACAAATTGTACAATAAAGGAACCTAAAAATTTTCTTAAATATCAGAAAAGCTTTTGCTCTAATACTTCCTCGGAGCACTTGCCTATTATAATTTGGTTTTAGGCATGAAGCAAACTCTCATTACTCATGGATCATGGTGGCTTCCTATACATGTAAATTATGTATGGTCTACCATTATGCTTTCATCGACAGTGCTGGAGCAGAATGCAAAATTTATCCCATGAAATGCTTATCCTAAAATGCCATATAATAATTCAAACAAAACAAACAAACAAATATGCTAAGGTTGCCTCAAACTTGCCTTGGCTAGTGATGATGCACAAAAATCGTCAGTGAATTGATCGTCCACACACGTGCCAATGGGTGCACCTGAAAAACAAAAGAGAGAACTAATCAAAGGGCACCAGTGGGGTACCGGCCAAAGACCCCCCGAAGGTTAATTCAGTGATGGAAGGATCTTCAAAAACTCAATAGTGCAAGAACTAGAGAGAATTCACGTACCTTGATTTGTGAGGGCTTTGGGGTTTTTATAATAGCATAGAGCTGGCCTCAGTTTCTTAATGGAGAAGGTATTTCCTTATGGAGAAGATCTTTTCCAGCGTCCATATATTGTGAGATTCTTTTCTTGTAGAGATCCCTTAGATTACGATGGAATGTAGAATGCAAGGCATTCCCATATTAGGTTCCTTGGAGACTACTCAGGTCACGTGGGTGCCACGTGGCTTTGCCACCCATCTCCATTAGGTCCGTCCACCTTAAAGAGTCTGTCCCTATTAAACGGTCCATCCACCTTAAAGAGTCCATCCACTTTAAAGGGTTCCATCCGTCTTTTGCTTTCCATTCAAGACGAGACTCCGTCTACTAGGTCTTTGATTGTCAGGCTATCCGGACCAAGGAAGACAATCTCGTACCATACCGGCCAATACGGACGGTATTTACCGTGCCAAAACAAAAAAACTAGTATTTCGTACCGAATTAAATACCAGACGTTTCAAAGCTGTTTAGGCCATACCGCGATATATACCAGATTCCGGTCAGTTAATGAATACCAGACCAGTACAAAATTACACACAAAATGCTTCTTTCCCTCCCCTCACGCCGATCATACTTTTTGCCTCCCTTCATTTCTAACTCCTCTTAACACTAACAATGAAGTCATGCCATTTGGTGGAGAGCGGTGACACCGGTAAATATCCAGCAAGTTTTAAGTCCTTGAGAAGGGGCTGAAGGTCTAAAGCTTTAAGAGAAAGAGCGAGTGAGGTGAAAGAGAGAGAGAGCTGTGATGGAGGTAAAAGAGTCTTGGAAAATAAAGAAATATTTGATAGTGAAGTGATAAGTTTAATCGTGTGAAGATGAGGGCTTGTTGGAAATCGTAATGACATGTAGGTTGTACTTGTAGGTCTTAGGCTTGTGATGAGGATCAGAAAAAGAAAAAGAAATTAATAAAGGTGGGAGGTAACTAGCAAGAGGCATCAGGCATGTGTTTGGTTTTATCACCCACCATTTTAATTTTTCTAATTATTTAATCTTTTTTTTACCAAACCCTTCTCACTTAATATCTCAGTTCTCACCTACTACCCCTTTTTTTTATTATCTTTTTTTGGTCTTATACTTTTATAATTTTTTTTTATAATAAACTTATAAGCATAACAAGTTTAATAGCTTAATAAATTAACTTTTACCAAATAATTAAAGTTATAAATATGCAAATTATATTTATTTATTTATTTTTAAAATATATACAAATCATTTTTTTTTAATAGCGGTAAACCCGAAATGGTACACCGGTATTGATCGATACCAAAATATATCGTTTCGTTGACCAAACCGGTACAACCTCCAGTACGAGATTGACTCCCTTGATCCGGATCGTCTCTAGGTGTCACTGCCGCTTTATTATTAGCTTAGCAAATTGGATCTGTCTGCTATGGGATTTATTCCTATCAACCGTCAAGGCGGAGCATGTTGAGCGGTATCAAGGAAGGTACTTGACGATCGCTGGGTCCCTGATGACCCCTTGGTACTTGACGACCCATTGATACGTGACGACCGTCAGGGCGAAGCGTGCCGCACGATGTTAAGAAAGGTACTTGAAGACCGTTGGGTACCTGATGACCCCTTGGTACCTAAAAACCCATAGATACATGATGACTGTCAAGGCGGAACATGTCAGGCAGTGTCAGGAAAGGTACCTGACTACCCCTTAGTACATGACGACCAATTGACACGTGACGACCATCAAGGCAGAGCATGTCGCGCAGTGTTAGGGAGGGTACCTGGCGACCAATTGATACATGACGACCATTAAGACAGAGCGTGTCATATAGTGTCAGGGAGGGTACTTGACAACCGTTGGGTACCTGACGACCCCTTGGTACTTGATGACCCATCAATACGTGACAACTGTCAGGGCGAAACATGTCGCGCGGTGTTAGGGAAGGTACCTGACGAACGTTGGGTACCTGACGACTCCTTCGTACCTGACAACCCATTGATACATGACAACCGTCAGGGTGGAACGTGTCGCGCAGTGTCAAGGAAGGTACCTAACAACCCATCGATATGTGACGACCGTCAGGGTAGAACGTGTCGCGCAGTGTCAGGGAAGGTACCTGAAGACCGTTGGGTACCTGACGACCCCTTAGTACCTGACAACCCATCGATACGTGACGACTGTCAGGGCGGAGCGTGTCGCGTAGTGTCAGGGAGGGTACCTGACGACCATTGGGTACCTAACGACCCCTTAGTACCTAACAACCCCTTGATACGTAACGACCGTCAGGGTGGAACGTGTCGCGCAGTGTTAGGAAAAGTGTCTGACAACCGCTAGGTACTTGACGACCCCTTGGTACCTGATGACCCATTGATACGTGATGATTGTCAGGACAGAACGTGTCACGCAATGTTAGGGAAGGTGCCTGACAATCGTTGGGTACTTGACAACCTCTTGGTACATGACGACCAATTGATACGTGCCAACAGTCAGGGCAAAGCATGTCGCGCAGTGTCTGGGAGGGTACCTGACAACCCCTTATGACCGACTATACTTTTGTTGACTGAAGATTATTTTGGTAAACTCATGATACTTTTGGTAATCGAAGACTCTAGGGTGTTAGAAAAAATTTTCGAACTAGTGAAAATATTCCCTATCAATTAGAAATGGTAAGTGCCCTCAAGTCAAGCCCATCCCTGTGGGACTTTCCACAGATTGATAGGTCTAGTTTTGGCTACAAGATACAATTAATCATATTGGGTAGACAACTGACCCTACTCTAGTAATGAGTAATGACAAATGACTTAAGGAATGGTCTCAGTGCCCTTGAATTCTGAATACCTTGTTTTCTTTACTATACATGACCATAGTTGGTTCTCCCACACCTCCATTTGCTTTTTCTTTTACCAAATTTGTGATATGGATAAGCACCTAGCTTTTTTTGTGTTTGTTTGTTCTCGAACTACACAACATATTTTTGGTGACAAGATTTGTGTCACAAAACAAGCACCTTTTTTAAGCTATTGGAGCACAACCTGCATTGCTATGAGTTCCAATTATCATTTTCCTATTTGATCTACAAAAAAGTAAAAACCATTTATTTGTATCACTACGTTTATTCTCTTCCTTACTTTGACCGCATAGGCCAATAATTCATTGGTGATTTTAGTAACATAATTTTTTGTCACAACTTTATCATAACTTTGATGTAATAAACTGTAAATAGTTATTTATTATTTTCACATGAACCCACTATTTTATTTCCACCACTCACAATTTACCACATCACAGTTGTGCTAAAAAAAGTTTGTGGTCATAAATTTTCTCATAATTCATTACAGGCAATGATCTTAATTTACTGACCATTTAAAAAAACTATAATTCCGTCCTTTTTATTTTTAAATTGTCAGTAAATTAAGATCATTGACACAAAAGAACGGAGGAACCTTCCCAATTCATTCCACAATATCAATCGATCATTCAGGGGCTTGGATTGGAATTGGATGTATGACTCCAAGTGCATCTCCTACAATTAATGTCTTTGTCAAGTCCAACTCCCCGAGAAACTCCTTGGAGGGCTGCCTTTGCTTCAGCTATTAAAGGTTTAGCTTCATTTATCAATTTTGTGCACACAAAGATTACTCATTCTCTATGGTTTCGGCAAATTGCAGATGGATAAGCTTCACTTGGTCTCCAAGCAAAGTCAAAGTTAATTTTCACAAAGGATAAATTTGCCTGATGATATTCTATAATTTTTCAGTCCTGGTTGGATTAGAGGATTGAAAGAGTTCATTAAAATAACTTACAAAGAAATTGCCAATATCATCCCTACTTGAGACCCAATCCCCATTATCCTTTTTGAGAAATAATAGAGTTTCTTTTTCTTCTCATTATGATTGTACTTTGAAAGAAAACTTTTTTTGAGAAATAATAGGGCATTGCTGCATGGCTTGGTCTTGGATGAGTAGAGTGTGTGGCTGAAGATTTAATATTATTGATTGAGTTTTGTCTTTTAGTTTAGAATATCTTTTTTCAAAGACAAAGATAAAAATAAAAAGAGTCAAGAAACGCAGAGAGTTTTGTCTTTTAGTTTAAAATATTTTTATTAAAGACATAGATAAAAAAAATTAAGAGACAACAATAAAGATAAAAAGTCAATAAAACGACAAAGACAATTACAATGTCATGATAAAATAAGAATGTCACTCAAACTTAACATAATAAAATTGTCACGCCTGCCTATGTTCCTAACTCATAGTGTTATAACTATGTGGACACTTATTTGAATGTTCATAATTATTTTTTTATTTTTAATACTTTGACTTCTCCTCAGTCAAAATTCTAACTACATCCCTAGATATAAGCCTATTGCTAGCAAATGCTTTACATAAGCTTAATATTAGAATAAACTCTTTGATATTGTGACTTCCTACCCTTTTTTTAATCCTGTAAAGACAATGATTTGCTGTAAAAAGAAAACAAAAAACATAGCAAATAAAAAAGATAGGAAAACATATGAAATTTATTATTGGATTTGAACCAATCCAATGTAGCATGTTTTCCGTCTCATTTTCTTAACTCAAACACAGGTGATCATTACTAACCAAAAAATTATAATATCACAAAGATTCTGGTAGCATACGTGTATGGCACCCATTTGCTAAGTGGAGCACGTCAATATGACCAAAAGTGATAGAAAATCACGTGATAAATTCCATTTACTTGCCCTGAAATGAATACAGTCAGAGTCAGACTACTGCGGAATGGAGGATGACACAGAGTTCAGACTAAAACAGCAAAAAAATTTCATAAAATTTGGGAGACATCTTTGGCATAGAATTATGCATGTCTTGTGACTTTCTGTCTATTCACAATTACATATGCATCCTCAACACCTTAATATAATTGTTTTTTAGGCTCTTAATCATAATTTGAAACCTTAATCTGGCCTTATTGACCATTTAATTTTAACCCATCATGCAATATTTTTTATTATAAAGAACTTTCTGGAAAGCCTATAGTGGTATACCAGGTTTTTTTCTTTTGTTTAATGGGATAACTTTTTGGAAAGAGCAACCCCATAAACTTCCATGACCACTTTTGACAACTTCCATAACTACTTTTTCTTCATGGTGCCTATCTACGATTTTGAAATGATTAGGACAGTAATCCATGTGTATCAAATAATATATTTAATTATAATAGTTGAATAACAGATTTGAAATTCAATACTCGCCTATACTTAAATCAAAAACCCAAAAATCAATTGATCTCTTGGTCTGATAATAAGGAGTATCATCGGAAGTAAACACTATAAGTTGAAACTCACTCAAAAAAAAAATTATGGGAAAAGTTAGAGAATGACTCAAAAGTATTGGTTTAGAATATTTTTAAAAACTTTTTCTAAAAAAAAAAAATTATTTATTTAATAACTTTTTATATTTTTCATAAAAGTTGTATAAAAACTTTCTACAAATACTTCATTGACAAATACATTAAGGACACTTATTAACTGGATCTTATAATTATATATATACTATGAGCCTATGACTATAATTTTTTAGTTAAAATAAATTTTTAGTGTCTAAAATATAGGTTACGTTGATTCATGGCCCATACAGAACCTATTAACCTTAAGAAAAAGGCAAATCCACTTAAAAAGAATGCACAAATGGTGACAATCGAACGACCATGCTCCTTAAAGAGATGTTGTTTTAATCTGACATCCCTTAATCGAAATCTAGGCACCAACCCTACTGATAAAATTGTATAAACATCCCACAGGCAGGTATGGATTTTTCCTTTAAAAAAAAAAAAAAAAACAATCATCATTGTTATTGCTTAATCTAGATATCTAAAACACTTAACTTTACCATCGGAGGTTTCTCCCTCAATGCTTCTTCTATGGCAACAACAACCGCTACCCCATGACGATACACCAGAAGCTCCCTCGATGCCATGTACCACCTCAATTTAATGGTAGTCTAAGAATTTGTTACTTTTGTAGATTGGGGTTCACAAAATTTAGGACGGGTTATGCATTTGTACTTGTTACTGACTTTATTTTTTTATGTTTGATTGGTTCTGGTAGACTTGTAGTATTTTGAAGGAATTATAAAAAGTGGGGGAAAATTGGAAATTATAAAAGGGGAGATCAATTTATGATTTGTCCTTTGATAGATTACTTTTATCTTTGTATTGATGGATTGATTTTTTTTTTTGGATAATTTGATAGTTATAAAGAAAGAGGGTTGTTTTGAATTTTTGTTGAAAATTCCAAAAGATGCCAATTGAATGACAAGACTCCTAGCATCTTGATTGATTTATGTGATTATGCACAAATGTTAAAGATTATATGTTATACAATGCCTTTATATTATTTATTGCTCCTGAAATGCATTACTGATTGCAGCATCAAATCCTAAATTTGAAAAATGTCATGAGCCTCATAGCTCAACTGCCAAATTTTGATATTTTTAATAGAAACGTTTAAAATTCAAATCTTAATCCCTAACTAACAATTTTTTTTTTTTTTAAATCACAGCTTGAA
This sequence comes from Castanea sativa, assembly GCF_040712315.1. Taxonomy (NCBI): domain Eukaryota; kingdom Viridiplantae; phylum Streptophyta; class Magnoliopsida; order Fagales; family Fagaceae; genus Castanea; species Castanea sativa. Next base: position 20,832,721 of record NC_134019.1, on the reverse strand, counting down.
ACATAGGTATATTCTATGATTTGTGTTGGTCCAAGTCTTAGAGGAATAAATCTTGAGAAGAGATTTTTTTATAAATTAACATAAATAAAAAAACTTAGATTTTAAATAAATAAAAGGCCTAGCAATTTTCTTACTATTGAAAATTGAAAGGTAAAAAGAAAATGTTAATTTAAGAATTGACGTTAGCTTTTTAAAATGATAGAGAACTAAATGATTACATTGAAAATGTCTACAAAGTTAGAGATGAGAGAACTTCACACATATACACTTAGATTAAGTTAAAATAAAATTTCTATTACCGATGATAATAATAATAATAAATAAATAAATAAACCTATAAATATCAAAATGACAATTACCTCAAATTGAAATGATGTAATTTGAACTCTAACCTAACTAAAATTATTATATGTTGAACTCATAAGAAGTAAAATGCTTAAAATTGATAGAGTCCTCTATATATTCCATGTTGATTAGTATTTAAATTAATTTTTATTTTTTAATTATAAAAAGAAAGTAGAAAGTATAACAAAAAGATTTTGGTGTATTTCTTCCTAACAATTGATTGTCTAATTTGTCTTACACTTCATTTTCTTTATTATCCTTCTTTATGAACCAAACATGGAGAAAGGGAAATTTATTTAAAGTTTTATTCTTTTCTTTTGTATTGGGTCCAACCAAAGATAATGCTATACAAGAGTTAGTTGAGATTAAAAGAATGTATTAGTATATTCCACTAAGGAGAGCGATTGGCTATATGGATTTCCTTTTTGCATGTTTTTTTCATACAATCTTCAATGTCAATATAATAATTCATTTTATCGTTAGTGTATCATAGACAAGCGAAAATCATAATTGTGAGACATGCTTTTCTTTTTTTTGGTTATTTTATTCTTGGTTGAATAGTTCCTAAAAATCAGTTGTAATAGTAATGAATATTAATATGAACCCCAAGATTCACAGAACAAAAGAAAAGGGTTTGCCTCTCTTCTTGTGAATTTTGATCCCTCAAAGATTTAGTTTTTTTTTGAATTCCCACCGCAAAGTTTAATCTATTCTAATTACCCAAAATGAAGAAGGTACTCTCTGTGACCCCTCTTCTTTGCAGGAGTCCCTATTTGATTATCAACATTTTGGCTTCAAAATTATATGGAATTCATTCCATCATGATGTCATAAATAGGACAATACAAGAACAAAAAATCATTACATGATATTGGCCTATCTCTCTCCTCCATAATTGGATTCAGACTATCATGGAAGTATATAGATAATAGATCCTTAGTGGTTTTCCTAGTTATCAAAACTTTAGCTGATAATAGCAGGAACCACAATGGGCAAATGGGATTAGTCACAATGAAACTTCACCAATCAAAGTCAGAGCACCTTATAATTATATGCTTTTAAAGTGGTTGGAAAACGTGGAATGTTATATGCCAATGAAAAGGAAAATACTATGACTAGGAGTAACTAATATGGATGATAAGTAATGATATTATTATTAATACATTTCTCTTCCAGAAGGGTCGGGGAGGGAAGAGGTTACAACTTACAAGGAACAAATTATGCTTATTATTTTTTACAGCTTAGCTGAACGGACTTAGATGAGTTGTGATTGACTGATTGTATTCAACAATTTCAATCACCTAAACTTTTTGAGGAAAACATATTTTTGAAGAGATATTTGACAAAAACAAGAAAATATCTTTTATACTAAGGTACAATTTTTACCCTTAAAATTTGGGATTGTTTTCATTTGTTACATTTAAAAATTTTTCACTTTGACCTTTCAAGTTTGATTTTGCTTTCATATTAACCATGTCATCCATTTCTGCCAGTAATATGATCATTAAATGCGCTTTGTGTTTCACTATTTTCCCACATTTTCTAGAGATCCAAACACTACAATTACAAAAATCCTTCAATCTTTCATCTGAAACAAAAAAAAAAAAAAAAAAAAAAGAAGAAGAAGAAGAAGAAGGAAACACGTCCGATCTATAACTGGTAACCTTTGCTGAAGAGCGAGAACAATCAAATCTCAAATAAGATTTTTGTTGCCATATGAGATTTTTAATCTAGTTGTTTCTAAAGTTCTAATGAGAGTGAGAGAGAGAGAGAGAGAGAGAGAGAGAGAGGGGCTAGTACATGTGTTGAAGAAAGTCAAATTTGCAATAGTAAAATTAGATAGGATTTTGCTACATGTCAATCAACGGGGTTATGAAAAGAAAATATCTAATCTTTACTCAAGTTTCCAACTAAGACCAAGCAACATTTCATTAATTCATCATCTTTTTTTCTTTTTGTATATTTTGATTTTATTTTATACAATTTTTATTCAATTAGAAATTACAAAGTAAAATATATGAATGGTAAAATTCTTTTTTCTTTTTTTTTTTAGAAACACACACACACGGATAAGGGAGAGGGAAATGAGTTTTAACACAAAAACACACCACAACTCTACTCAAAAGTCATGGTAACTTTTAAAGCAAGGTGTGACAAGTTATACTACACATAATATACTCTCTAAAATTCTTGAATAGTCTACATCCCTTCAAATGAGGATTCCCCTTAATTAAATTCAATTCAATTAAAGGGCCAAAATGGGCATTTGTCCCTTTCGCCCAAAAGATGTAGCAAAACATCCTTATTTTGAAACTCAATTTTTAGAAAATCGAGTTATTAGAAAAAATTCACATGAAACTCGAGTTCCATAAAAATTTTTTAATTGCCTATAACTCGATTTTCTAACAATCAAGTTTCAAAAGAGAGGTATTTTGCTAAATAGTTTCAGAATAAGAGTATTTTGCTACATCTTTTGGGTGAAAGGGGCAAAAGCCCACTTTTGCCCAATTAAAGTGAAGAAGCAACTTGGAATTCATATGGGGTTTATTTGCCTATGTATCATTCCATTCAATCTTTTAGGCTCTTCTTTATCTCAATGGTTATGCCACAATGTCCTAAAAGCCTCTATCATAAGATCGATAGGTTGGGGAAAAATGGCCTTTTGCCCTTATTTTTAAAAAATTCTAGCACAATGTCCCTGTTTTGAAACTATTTAGCAGAATGTCCCTATTTTTGAAACTTGATTTTAACAAAATTGAGTTCTGTATAAAACTTGATATCCTCAAAATCAAGTTATATGTAAAGTTTTAAGTGAAACTCAACATTGCTAATGTCAAGTTTCACTTAAATTTTCAAAAAAAAAAAATTAAGTGGCAAAATATGCATAGAACTTGACTTTATTAAAGTCAAGTTCTACCTGTAACTCGATTTTGTTAAAATCAAGTTTCAAAACAGGGACACGGGGCTTGATAGTTTCAAAACAGGGACATTGTGCTAGATTTTTTAAAAAAAAATAAAGGCAAAAGTCCATTTTCCCCCGATAGGTTGCATCCATGACATGACATAATTTGTTTATTTAAAACTCTAAAGGTCTGATTAGAATTGAACATTATTATACATGCTTTTTAAAAGAATTCGAGCAAGTCAATTTCAACAGGTTTTATCCATGGAAACCTAACATCTAACTCGTCTCAAGCGGGTCTATTAGTCTGCTAGTTTTCAATCCATTGCCAATTGATTCTGCTTTCAAATCCAACCACTTCAAGTTGAATAGAGCTGGGTCAAGTCACAGTTTACTTGGACAGGCCTAGGAGAAAATTGGCATTTGCCCCTTTCACCAAATCTTTTCAGCAAAATACCTTATACCTGAAACTACTTAGGGAAATTCTCTTATTTTGATACTCGATTTTCTAAAAATCAAGTTTTAATTTAAAACTCAATTTTTGGACAATCGAGTTATAGCAAACTGAAAAAATTTAAATGGACTCGAGTACCATGTAAAGTAATTTTTAAATAAGGGCAAAAGCCCATTTTCCCCCGATAGGTTGCATCCATGACATGACATAATTTTTTTTTTAAAAAATCTAAAGGTCTGATTAGAATTGAACACTTATTATACATAATTTTTAAAAGAATTCAAGCAAGTCAATTTCAACAGGTTTTATCCATGGAAACCTATCATCTGACTCGTCTCAAGCAGGTCTATTAGACTACTAGTTTTCAATCCATTAGGAAGAGTTAATCAATATAAGATTGTAAAAGAAGATAATTGACATTCCTAAGTATCACGTCGGTCCTCGGGAACCCTACCTGGCACCCCATCTTGGGTAGGGCAGTGTAATATGTTGTGCCAATTCCCCGAGACGATGAGGCAATCCTCGTCCATGCCTTTGCTTGAGTAAGGCAAGCAGGAGATCAGCCTAACGGTTGGGACCCTACACTTCATATAGTATTTGATTTTTTCCCCCTTTTGGCAATTGTACACCCAGTTGACATCATGCCAGGTTAAGTTAGTCCCCATTTTTCTATTTAGGGCATCTACACATCCTAAGATCCTAAGGACATTGGGGGAACATTGGGCTGGGGTAAGTTTATAGTTTATAAGAAAATCCCGGGTCACCCTACCCATGGGAATTTCCATTCCGCCTTCAATAAAAGCGATCATGGGAATTATAACTGACTTGGGTGGCCGGGGTAAAACTAGCCAATCTCCTTCCTCACAATGTTGAATATCAACATCGTTAGGAATCCTATATCGGGCCTTAAAAGTGGTCTTTGCCTCATCCGTTTTCACCAATTTAGCGTATCTACCCATTAAACTTTATGACAAGAAGAAGAAAAAATAAGCAATGAAGGAGAAGCAATAGGAGAACTGACACACCTCTGACGAATGCTTAAAACTGCTCCTCGGGAGGTCCTTTTCCTTTAATCCTTTAAAATGCCAAAATGAACTTTAGCCATCCCCAAGTTTTGCTTTTATAAGGGTAAAAAAGGCACGGTAATTTTCCCGCTCATAAATGGGAGAGCAATTTGAACCATACGATGTTGATCTAGCCGTAGAACATGCAGAGATAGGGAGCCGCCTGACACCATAAATGATCCATCGTGGATTGCGAGGCGTCAGGAGCATGTCACAGGCAGCGAAAAGACGTTTGTACGTGTGAAAGCAAAAGGCACGTAAGAAGTTTATCCGAGGAGTTAAAACTTGGCTATTAATTTGTGGTTAATAGCCTAAGTTTTAAGGGGCTATTGTGAGGACCCAAGGACCTGAAGACTTAAAGACCCGAAAATATATTGTGAAGCATAAGGAATAGAGGAGAGTAAAAGTCAAGAGCCGAGGATGAAGTGGGATGGTTCGGAAAAGTACGAAAGGTAGATTGGTGATGTATAGGATATATTGCAAATATCTGGGTTGGGATAGATAACTATGAACGCTGCATTGAATGTTCTGCACCAAGCTTTCTGACCGCATTGAATAGGGAGTACCAACTTTATCCGTTGCATTAATGTGGAAATGACCTGAACAGTACAAGGCACAGAGTAAGAGCTTTTCTCCATTACCAACTACAAGGGAATGGACAAGTGTCAGTAAATGAGGTTAATTAGGTGAGAGATGTAGGGCTGAGATAACAAGGGCAAGGAGTATAAATAAGAGAGAAGGGGCAGGAGAATGGGGATGGAAAAAGTGAGGTGACAAAGGCATATAATCAGAACGCCATGAACTTTGTTGTTGATACCTTCTCTACAAATTTATTGTTTTGGACCTTGAATTATAAATGTTAATATTGTTGGGCTTGTGCATTATTTTTGGTCCTTACAGAACTCATAATCTCAACCAAAGAAAAAAAATGAAAACTTAGAAACTCATATGGTCTAGGCATATTTGATAACTCAAAAGGACATGCATCTCATAATTTGGCACGGTCATGTTTAATTTAGGCCAAGTATATAGGTTCATTACTTCAGTTCAACACATAACAATGATAACATAAACAACAATTATAATTGACAATTAATAGTGGTATACTCATGGATTCTCCAAAGTTGCACTACATCTGATAGCAATTCAGAATGCTTCATGAAGGTAGTAGCTTCTCAATCCTATTAGTTTTTCTTTTTCTTTTATCTTTAAATGAATGGTTATTGCATTCATTTTTATCTTTATCTTAAAAAAAATAAAATAAAATAAAACTTTGCATCATTAAAAGATATTTCACTAACAAATTTACACGTCTACAATATGTTTTGATTTATATTATTAGCATTGTCTTGTTAAATATTTTTGGATTGAAAAGAATGAATAGTTACAACTAATCCTCTGTTTTTGTAATGGCTTAAGTTTTGGATGTAATGATTTCTGACATGATAAATTAGTGTGATAAGGCTAGTACAAAAACTCAAAGCTAATTGACTAATTGAATTTAAAAGAGTGAATAATTACAACTAATCCTCTGTTTATATACTCTAATACAAAGAGGTGGGAAAATAACAAACTAACTAATCTAGCTAAGAAACTAACAGAAAGTCAATTACTAACTATCTCTTAATACACTTGTATAATAGTGATCACATAGTTAGCTCGTGACTTACGCTCTGTTTGTTTCAGCATCAACGTTTTCTGGAAAATGATTCATTTTCCAAATAGCATTTTCTAGAAAACTATATCATTTTCCAGTGTTTGGTAACGACCTTGAAAATGAGCTTGAGAATGTTTTCTGGTGTTTGGTATGCAAATTTTTATTTTTTATATATCTTGTGTAATTTAAAACTTGTGTATTATGTAAACCAACTAATGTAATCAATATAAATAATAATAAAAAACCAAGAATGAATTTGGTTTTCATACTAAAATTTTGACAATAAATACAATCAAAATTAGTTATCAAATTTTCATGATCTCTACCACTCATCTTGTTCATATATATGGACAGAAACGCCCCCCCCAACACACTCATATATATATATATATATATATATATATATATATATATATATATATATATATATATATATATATATATATATATATCAACCATTTGTCTATATACATTAAATTGAAAGGGGAATACATCTTTAATAAGTACAAATAACAATAATTGTTAATTGTCTACTCTTTTTGTTGGTATACTAATTGTCTACTTTGGTCAACCACAAGTCTTTTATATTACTCAAAATTATGTATTTATATAATGTATCTACATAATATATCATCATTACATAGTATCTGCATAATGTATCTGTCAACAAAAAAGATTATCCTATGTAAAAGCAATTTAGAGCCATATAGGTACTATGTTTAAGATTTTCGTCTTTTACTTCATTTATTCATTCTTTCTTCTTTTTTATTTTTTTAGTACTTTTATGTGCAAAAAAAACTTCTACCTGGAATCCATGAAACCAAAAATTTCTTAGAGAAAAAATAAAATTAAGTTTGAAATTCAAAGTAAAGAATTGAGATTTTGGTAGAGAACAATGAAATAATTACTGTTGCAAATATGTTCTCTTTTGCAAGTTGGTAGAGAGAAATGAAATAATTACTGAGCAATGAGGGAAACAAATCTAATCAGAGAACTGTGTTATAAAGGGGAAGAGAAATATGGAGAGAGAGAGAAAAAGAGATCTATGGAAGAGGAGAGACCAGAGTTAGTGACAGTGAAAGTGTGAGGAAAGAAAAAGAAAAGGGAAGAGAGAAAGAGTGAGAGAGAGATTGTTTTTCAAAAAAAAATTTTGGAAAACAACCTATAAAAAACAAGTCTTATTTTTATTAAGATTTTCCATTGACTAAAGATAGTTTTCCGTTGACCAGTTTTTTTTGTTCTACCAAATACTGGAAAATGTGGAAAACTATATTTACAAAAAGTTTTCCAGCAAAACAAACAGAGCTTTAAAGACTTTTAACACCGTAGAGTTAACTGCACTTTGCAACCTAGTACGACAGGTGTGTTTCAGTGTTTGTTTCTCAAAACCACACCAAGGAATATTTTAAAACAAAATTAAAGCATTCATAGATCCAAAATATTTTCATTATTCATAAAGGATGAGCCGTTATTAGGTAAGGCTTGGTCAATTAATCAACATATCCAATCGAAGTGCCCTTGAGATCTAGAACTATATCCTTGGCCTGGACATATTTCAACCATAACCAAACCCCAATCTCTCAAAGCTATTAGGAATATCTTGTGCCCATATCAGGTTTCAGTACCTGCAAAAAATTTGCCACCATAGGTAATCGCATAGAAATTTCGATAGCATGGGTGATCTACTCTAGTAGTTTAGATTGCTTCATGAAGGTAGTAGCTTCTCTACTATAGAAATTTGATACATACATAGATTTCTCATCCCATAATCACAAAGGAAAGCTGCTACAGTATTGAAAACTCTAATCAAATTACCTTGGGTATACAGCACAAAAGAGGCAGCAATAACATGTAAAAAGGGAATAAAAAATATCAAGCAAAAAAATAGAGCACAAAACAAACTGGGATTTAGATATACCTCAATTGAATCATCCAGTTTCTGTCAGTATTTATATATTGTGAGGAAAGGAGGAAGGAAGACAGAGAGACTGTCGTTAGAAGGTGGGAAAGGGAAAGAAACTAAATTTGCATGAGAAATAGAAAGTGGGAGGAAGGAGAAGGAACAAAATTTGACATGGTGAATATAGAAAGTTGAGGTAATCGTGGTTTTCAACAAAAAGGAAGGAAATACAGAAACCTGCGACCATGATTTTCAAAGGGTTTTCTATTGAAAATGTTTGGATTTGGGTTTTATGGTGGAATTAAATTTATAAGAAGTGGGCTAGTGGAATTAAATTTCTAAGAAGTGGGTTTTATGATGGAGATAAGTTGGGATTTATTTTAATTTTATTAGCATTTTAAAATTGATAAAAACTATTTTATAATTGTAGGAAAAATTTAAGAAAAATGATGAGAATGACATGACTACTGCCGTGACTCAACATGAGCGTAACAATATTATATGTTACGTTTCAGTTTTTAGTATTATATAGATATAGATGCAAAACCATTAAATATGTGTTCTCTAGTAGTTTCAAAGGGCTCTTTACTCTTTAGTTTCATTTTTTTCAAAATAATTTATTTGAATTAAGGAAAACATAAAACAAAGTGAAAACACACTACAAAACATGTTTCATAAATTTTTCATTATCTTTTCACTATATTTAAAAGATCAAGTACAAGGATCAATTAACACATAATCTCTACAATTTGATCGATCACCTGAACATTTTAAATCCTACATATCTATTATTTGTAGTCAAGGAACAAAAGATTATCAAAGATGTTACAGTCTACTTGTCTTTCTTAATACTTAGAGGTGAGGGTTTACAATATAGTCCATCAAATTATGAGAGATTTTGGGCTCATTGAAACTCACCAACTCATTACACACCATACACCCTATAAAAGAAAGGATTGTGTATAATAAGGAGCTTTCATACCCAAAAAAAAAATTGTGTTCTTATCTAAAGGTCAAGAGCAACTATTATAGAGCAAACCCGATAGATTTTAAATCATCTTATCGTGTGTGTATGTATGTGTGTGTGTATATATATATATATATACACATACTTTTTTCTATAAGGAACTTTGATTCAATTTTTTGTTTTTTAAAGTACGTTTTTCACTCAAGCGACAAGAATAGGATGACAAACTCAGTAGTCCACCTCATATTCGCATATCGGTGTGTTGTGACAGACATAGAACCAAACAAACACAGTGACAAGGTTGAGTTAAAAACACTATCAAAGAGCTGACTTTCCATTAACAAATCAATTGGCCATGCAAATTGAGTTAAAAACTCTTTCTTCTTTCTTCTTCTTGTTTTCTTTCCCCTCTTTCTTTCTCCCACTAATATAAGAAATTAATTTTCCACACGGTTTGTGCAACTACTAAACAATAAATTAATGGTAATGTACCAGAATTAATCTATCATACTACTACGTACGAAATTTGAAAGGAAAGCCAATGCCATCAAAATTGGTGAGTCGTGTCATTTTTGCACGGTTGCTTCTTTAGATAGCAATATGCTGTAACTTACTAATCATACAACAAGCAAATAAGTCATGTTGTTTTCCGTGTTGGACAGGGCGGGTCTGCAATAGGGATTTTATAATTTGTGCCAGCCTCTTCATTGTGTGCAAAATGATGAGGTGAATATATATATATATATATATATATATATATATATATATATATATATATATATATATATATATATATATATATATATATTTCAAGATTTGAACAGTTCTAGTTTCAATCTGTACCAGAAAGTTAAAAAAAAAAAAATTTTGTTTTCTTCCCTCTTTTATTTTTTATCTAAATTTAAAATTTAATAATTATGGTAATTATTAATGGGTATTTATTGAGTCCAAAAAAAAAATTAATGGGTATTTATTATGGTTATGTTTGTATATAGAATTATATAAGTAGTATATATCTACTATTTAAAGAAAATGTGGTTGGTAAGATTTTAATTGACTTTTTAATTATAGAATGGAGTTTAAAATCTTTTTTTTTTTTGTTGAGAAAGTTTTAATCTATAGTGTCCGTTCCTAATGATAGCTCTTTATCATCAGACCAAGACACCAATCAGTTTTTGGCGTAAGTGGGAATTGAACTCTAGATCTCTTATTCAACCATTAAAGACTTTACCAATTGAGCTAGCTGGATCCCACAAGTTAAAATCAATTAAAAACATATAATAGAATAGATTTTTAAAAAAAAATGACTAAATATATTGGGGCATTTTGGGAGTTTTAGTGAACATTCATCAAAGTTAATTTCATTTCCTTCAATTCTTTCCAATTTTAGGAGGAATGAAAATTTTGAGCCTTGAGTTTTCAAGTGAAAATGAAGGAATGAGTGTTCTCTCCATTTTCTCCCACTTAAAACAAGAGAATGATTCTTTCATTCACTCAATCAGACTAAGACACCAATTAGTTTTTGGCGTAGGTGGAAATTGAACTCCAAATCTCTTATTCAACCATCAAAGACTTTACCAGTTGAGCTAGCTGGAACCCACAATTTAAAATCAATTAAAAACATATAATAGAATTGATTTTTTTTTTAAAAGACTAAATATATTGGGGTTGAGAGTTTTAGTGAACATTCATCAAAGTTAATTTCATTCCCTTCAATTCTTTCCAATTTTAGGAGGAATAAAAATTTTGAGCCTTGAGTTTTCAAGTGAAATTGAAGGAATGAGTGTTCTGTCCTATTGATTCCATTTTCTCCCGCTTAAAACAAGAGAATGATTTTTCCATTCACTCCATTAACCTCCCCCTGTGGATGGCAATTTTGCCTCGCCCTGCTTGACCCACCCATCCCCGCTTTGCCCCACACGGGTTTTCCCCTCCCTGCAAAAGTGGTGGGGCGGGGATGGAGAGAGATTTTAGCCCCACACCACGAGGCGGGATGAGGATGGGTTTAGACTTTTTAGACCCAACCCGCCTTGCCCCATCCCATCCCCGCCCCACATTGATAAGGGTTAAATTGTAAAATTTTCATATCTTAAAACCTTATGATTTAAACAAGCATATCATGAGCTTATTTTATTCTACCCAACAAGGATTTCTACCCCTCTTTTTTTTCTCTAGCAAGGTTGGAAATAAAGTATCAATTATAACATTTTATTTTGTCTTTATTATAAACAAATTTATATACTATTGGATCATTGATTTTGTATTATGAAATTTTTGTTTTTGTTATGATATTGTCTTGATAAACACTTTAATAATATTATTCAATTTTTGCTAAAAATTAGTTTGATTTGATGGGATAAATTTATTGTTAATTTCAAGTATATTTTTATTAACGAAACAAGTTTTATTAAAAACAATTGCAATAGTTGTGGGTAAATTAACAAGAAGTAGAGTTTTACGGGGTGTGGCGGGGCTCGTGGGGCCCCAAGGGGCGGGAATGGGGCAGAAAAATTTTTCCCGTCATGCGGGGCAGGGCGGGGATGGGGTAAGACGAAACCATGTAGGGTGGGGGCAAAGACCTCATCCTTAAGACCCACCCTGCCCCATTGCCATCCTTACCTCCACCCCCCCCCCCCCCAACAAACAATAGAATAGAAATAATATTTTGAAAGAATAATTTTATCTCTCCTCCCAAATGGAGTGTTAGAAACAATTTACCTAATGAAGTCTTCATCATAAACATAAAAAGAAAAATAAACTAAACTTTCCTTTTATTTCAATGAAAAACCTGATGTGAAGATAGTTTTCTTCATTTTCTTGTGTTTGGTAGTACCATAAAAAATGAGTAAAAAGAAAACCATATCTTAATTTCCCTTAATTAGCTTGGTATGAGATGAAATTCTCTTCCGCTAAAAATTTCTAGAAGACAACTCTATCTCACATGAAACTAAATAAGGAAAATAACTTTATCTCATATGAAACTAAATAAAGGAAGTTAAGAGATGGTTTTCTAACTCATTTTAAAATTGCTACCAAACATGGGAAATGAGATAGTTTTTTAGATAATACTTTTTGAAAAATGATTTTTTTTTTAAATGTTAACTTCGGAACAAACAAATTTCAAGGCAATGTAAAAACCAATATCCACCAAGGGAGTTCTCAAAAAAATAATTGGAATTTTATTACATGGAACAATTATATTATCCCTAACGTAATCATTCAGTGTATCAAATATACCCTAAATATGAAAAAAAATTATTATAAAAGATATGGAGATAAAAATTAAAACCCGTTTTAAAAAATTAAAAATAAAATAAACTTACCACACATAAACCCATCATAACTTGAAATTTAAATAAATTTGGGAATAGTATAAGATTATTGTGATTTTTTTTTTAGCAAAAATGCAAAACTAACCCTCTAACTTTCAGTCTTTTTTATTTCAATCCTCTAAATTTCATTTTCGTCATTTCAGTCCCCTAACTTTCAATTGTTGTCAATTTGGTACTCCATTAAACCCCAGTTATGTCCTACCGTTAATTGAGCCAAAATGACGTTGTTTTGGCTCTCTTTTTTTAATAAATTTCGGAATTAAAATAAAATTTAAAAAAAAACTGATATTAAAAAAAAAGAAAAAAAAAAAAAAAACATTTCATCCTGCCCCTTCCCTGAAATCAAAACCAACACGTCAGAAAATTCAACACAATCAACACATCTCAAATTTTGTGTGAGAATCCAAACCCCAAAAAGCTATTATCTTCTATCACTCAAAAACCCTAATCCTTGAAGAGGAAAAAAATCTCAAAAACACAGACTGACATAGACACAGGCATGGCTTCGCAAACTCCAAACCTAGAGTGCCGAATGTATGAGGAGAAGTACTCGGAGGTTGACATGGTGGTGATGATTCAAGTGAAGAACATCACCGACGTGGGCACCTACGTCTCACTCCTCGAGTACAACAACATCGAAGGCATGATCTTGTTCTCCGAGCTCTCGTGGTGTCGGATTCGGAGCGTTAGCAGTCTCATCAAGGTGGGTCGGATCGAGCCCGTGATGGTGCTCCGTGTCAACAAAGAGAAGGGCTACATTGACCTTAGCAAAAGGAGAGTCTCCGAAGAAGATATTCAGGCTTGCAAGGAGAGGTACAATAAGAGCAAGCTTGGTTCCTCAATTTTCTTTTTCTTTTTAATTTTTTTTAATTTCAAAATTTATTATTAAAAAAAAGAACCAAAACAACGTCGTTTTAGCTCAATTAACGGCAGGATATAACTGGAGTTTAACAGAGTACCAAATTAACAACAATTGAAAGTTAGAGGACTGAAATAACAAAACTGAAAGTTAAAAAACTGAAATAAAAAAGAGTGAAAGTTAGAGAGTCAATTTTGTATTTTTTTTTTTTTTTTGGTCTTAATAACTATAAGGACCATTTTCATTACCTTAGCTCTCCTCCACTCCTACGTTATTGGGTCTTCGCTTGCACAGCACACATTTTGGTTCCCTACTAAGAAAGTTGGAAACTATATGCGTAGTTGATTGAAAATGCTGACTTGTGTGGAACTTGGCGTAGATGCATTTGCAAATCTTAATCGGGTCACTAAACAGGTCAGATTCATATAGTATTACTGTTTTTTTTGTTGTTTTTCTTTTTCTTAATGGGAATTTGCTACTTTACAATAACAGTTTTATTACTGTAGCCAACCAATGAAAATTAAAAATAGTGGCAGTTTTGAAAAAGGGGCAAATTTGGTATAACAATGGCAAATTCTGTAGCCAAACGCTACCTCTAATTCTTAAACCCAACCACTTTATAAACAGCTTCATATGTTGTTTGTCTGAACCCATAGAAAAAAACACACACACACACATCCCAAAAGGCCAAGAGAAGAAAGATCAGCCCCTCTCTCTCTTCCTCTCGGTCTCTCTCTCTCTCTCTCTAAAAGTGTGTCTCTGTAAAACCCAATAGAGGGATTGAGAGATTTGAGACAGAGAGACTCACATTTTTTTGGAGAGTGAGTGTTGTTCGTGTGTGTGTGCGTGTGTGTGTGTGTGAGAGAGAGAGAGAGAGAGAGAGAGAGAAATGGCAATGGGTGGCAAAAGATTTGCTATTCTTCTGTGCGCAGAGGACTCTGACTATGTGAAGAAAAAGTACGGAGGGTATTTTGGTGTGTTTGTGAGAATGCTGGCTGAGGAAGGTGAGACATGGGACGTGTATCGTGTTGCCTCTGGTGAGTTTCCTGAAGACGATGAGATCGGACTGTTTGATGGGTTTGTCATCACTGGAAGCTGCAATGATGCTCATGGCAATGACGTTTGGATCTGCAAGCTGTTGAATCTCCTCAAGAAACTGGATTCCATGAAGAAAACTATTCTGGGTATTTGCTTTGGCCACCAGGTAAGCTTTTCTCTCTTTCTTTTACCAAACTTATCACTTCTAGTAGTTTTTTACTTTCCGGTTAATATATGCATATTTTATTTATTTATTTTTAAAAATATTTTATAAAAAAAAAATTAAAAAAATTATCAAAAAAAATTAGTTTTTTTTTTAAAATTTTTTCATAAAAAAAAATTCTAAAATAATTTAATAATGTATGCATTAGTAAACCCTTCTTCCCTTCTTTGTATGGAAAGATTGAATTTATTATATGGGATTTTTTTTTTAATATTTTGTGAAATTTCCTTCACAATTAGTTTAGCTGTCTTTTTCAAATAGTTGTATGGTGCTTATTTTCTCAATTTGGATTTTGAGAAAAATGTGAGTGATGTTTATGGATTTTTGAGTTTTTAAGGAAAAAGATTGTTCCCATCGGTTTTTGGTGTCCACGTTTAGACACCCTCGAGATTAGTGCGATCCACCTTCCACCATGTAAGTTGCACTAACAAGCGGTGAGATTGCCACATTACGCGTACCACACGTTGTCGTTTTAGAAAAACCCTCGCTCTTTACAACATCGATCATTAATCCTTCTCATACTCAAAGAAGTTCTATCTCTTTATTTGGCAAAAATAAATAGTAATATACGAATAAGAATATTTGCTTAAAAAGAATATCTTCCTCGAAAGGTAAAATATATATATATATAATATTATTATTATTATATTATTGTTTTTTTTTTTTTTTGAGATCAAATTATTATATTATTGTTGATAGTTACTATTTGAGTTAGGGTTAAAAATTTTAAGATAAAAAAAAAAACCATTGGAGAAGGGAGAAGCTGTTTTTAAAATTGCAGCTGAAAATATGAATAAATTACTCCCAACTTGTATGTTTGACTTCGAAGGGCCTTATCGTAAAAAGTAGACTGATGTTGTGGAGTAGTCAATTTGTCAATAGTAAAATGAATGCAATCTTTTACTTTGACTCAGGGAAATAAATAATACTACGTTTTTTTTTTTTTTTTAGAGTTAGTGGATATATAGCAAACTATTAATAGTCACTTCTAAATGTCACGGGGAGAATATCTATTTCATAGTATAAATTTAGTACTGAAATCTATGAGGAATTTAAGGTTGAATATCTATCACCACCATTTAGAATTCAACTTGATTAATTATTATTTCCATTCATCTCCTCTTTTTACCGTCTAGGATTTTTATTTTTAGGTTATATACAGTAAATCATTCCAATGAGCAATAACTTTCTTGAAATAACTTGTCGGTACTGATTAAATGAAATGATAAATTTTTTTTAAAAAAAAACAAATGAAATTAATAAAATGATAATTGGTGTCTTAATCTGATGATAAAAAACTATTATTTGTCACAAACATCATAAATTAAACTATTCCTAATAAAAAAAAACTTTCTTAGTATATAATTTATTTTGAATAAATTTCATTAACTACCTCTAAGATTTGAGTAAATATTAAATAAGTTCAAAACCTTTTAAAACTTACCAAATGTTTTCATACACTTTATGACGTGGATCATCATAAATATTTATAAATAAAGCTGTGAAAGCTAGTCCTGAAAGGTATTTTTTTACAATATTTTTAATAGGAATATTTATAAATTCTCGTATCATTTTATTATTTATTATTAATCATTTATCTTTTTAATATTTTTCACTACTTTTAAGTGGTAAATCACTATGGCAATAAAGAATCTTAATTGCATCTGTGACATTTATAATAAAGCAGCAATTTGAGGACCATGCAAGGACAAGACTAACAACATGATGGCCTAGCCTAACTATGATTCCTGATAGAAACTTTTTCTTCTTTTCTTTATTTGAAGAATCATGATATAGCCAAGTCATATTTAATATCACGATTTTTTATGAGATATTTGCCGTGACTTTTTACCTACGTTATTAATGACAGTATATACAGTAAATGGGCCGCTGTGTTTGTTAATTCTGACTGCGCGTGGGCCAGAATTACATGAAACTGAAAAAGTCACAAGCTGGTTCATAAATTAAGTGTGGTCCATCAAACAGAAGTTTACGTATGAATGGTTCAGTAACCGTACGATATTTGTAATATGGACAAAACTTACGTACAGTACCTTAGGTGCTGTTTGTTAGGTTCCCCTCTTAAGATTCTGCCATGTGGCTACTTAACTTAAAAAATACACTTTCATTAATGAGAAAAAAGCCATATAGCAGAATTTTAAAAGAGGAACCTAAGAAATAGCACCTAAGTACTGTACCTAAGTCTTGCTCTTGTTATATAACCTCTGATAAAGTGTTCTGATCGCTTGGTCCCTCACACTCTGATTTGTAAGAAGACGTACCTTCGGATTTGGATCGGTGCAGATATTGCACCTGGTCGAATACCACTTCACATTAATATTTATCATTTTATTTTTTTACTTTATTTTTTAAATCTTTAACACTTTTTAAATTTTTTTTTAATTCAATTATTGAGTACTATTGCATCTGATCTCAATCGGTATGCTATATATTTTTTCTTTTCTTGATTTGGATGCTAGATTCAAAATGCATATTCAATCTTTCCTATTTTTTATTTACTTAAAATATATATGGATTATGCATCTTTATATAGCTGAGAATAAACCCAACTTCGTGGTTTCGTTTGGAGGTTGATAAAATGTGACATTTTGTTTTTAGATGCACATGACGTGATGATTAGGCTGCTATGTTACAACCTCACATATTTTGGGACCTCCAAGTAGCGTGAGAAAATCCCAACATTAATTTTGGAGCTTGGGTGGTTCTAGCTAGTGAATTTAATTGTACTAGTAATTGCCACATTAAAAACAACAAATATTTGACTATAGAATTTGGGTGTACAAATTGAGTAATTGACAATCTTACCAAACTTTCAACCCCTATTTTTGGTTTTTGCTTTAATATTTTTTTAAATCTTTAAATATTAGTTCAATGCCATTATTTGTGCTAGGCGGGCTTTGCTAGCATGCAATTGGATAAGCTTCCACCTAATAAGGTCGGTGGGTTGTGAAAAAAAAAGTAGCTTATCAATAAAAATAATTGGCATGTATTTGAGAAAAAATAAATCAGATAATTGACATGAAACCATAATGCTTGGTCCAAAATAGAGTTGAAAAAAATGCAAAACTATAAAATATATGTGCAATGCTTCTAATGTGGACAAAACAAAACAAAACGCGGTGGCATTCCACTATTATATGTGTGCGTGTAGCTAGGCACTTTGGTCCTTTGATTCAGCCCTTGCCATCTTTGCTTCTTGACTGATAATGGTATATTAACGTCCCATATTGGATTATCCAAAAGAGAAACGTCCTGCTTTGTCCCCCATTGTTGTTGTCCTACGAAAAAGATGTGTGACATAACATGGCCAAGTTTATCTTACTTTTTAATTTCCAATTTGAAAAAACATTGCTTTTATTGGATGATGTTTTCTCATTCATAGCTTTACGCAAAATCTTTTTTGTAGTGTAGTCCGTACTGGTTCCCATTTTGCTCAAAGTGCAGACAATGCTCTACAACACGCATTGTCGACTACACTATTACTTGGTCGATTTTTCAAAATGAAAATTCTGATTTTTTGGGTTCTTTTGTGACAATGAGCCTAATGTTTTGAACATCTAAATAAAATAGAAAGTTTTCTTTCCTGTGTGGTTTTTGTTCGGATAAAATAGAATTGAGGAAAAAATATATATGTAATTTGTTAAAGAACCTCAAAAAATTTGGGACTAAAACTTTGTTGTTGTTGTTATTCAGATACTAGCGCGTGCATTAGGAGGAAAGACAGGCAGGAATGTGGCAGGCTGGGACATTGGAGTTACAGCCATCCATTTATCATCATCAAATCACTTTTCATCTTTGAAAATTCCAGCAACTCTATCTGTTATTGAATGCCATCGTGATGAGGTATTTTTCTTGTGGAAGAAACTTGGTAACAGAGTGATTACATAAAAAATAATAATAAAATTGATGTTAATTTGATCGTGTTTCAACTTGTTCTAACTTATTGTATGCTAGGTCTGTGAACTACCTCCTAAGGCCGAGGTCATTGCATGGTCTGAAAAGACTGGGATTGAGATGTTTAAGTATGGAAACCATATTATGGGCATCCAAGGCCACCCTGAGTACACCAAAGACATTCTTCTGCACCTTATTGACCGCCTTCTCAATCGTGATTTGATCGTGGTATGTCCTCCATCCAATCCATCTCTCTTATTGTTTCCCAATTGAATGATCCAAAATATTTTGCATGAAGGAACCTCATGAATTTATAATATGTATGTGCAGGAGTCTTATGCTAAGGAGATGAAAGCAAAGTTGGGGACTTGTGAGCCAGACAGAGAGGCATTGAGGAAACTTTGCATTAGCTTTCTCAAGGGTGGATTATGATGATGATGTACTCCAAATATTTAGCAATAATATAAAATAAAAGTGTAAATACTAAATATGAAGTTTATTCACAAGTAGACGGAAAAGATTAAGAGAAGCTACTTATTAGACAATGAGCTAGCAAGAAATAGGTGTCATTAGGAGGCAGGTTTAGCTGTGTTTCTATTGGCATTTTAAGATTGTGTAATTCCTATTATAGAGGAATTGGCAAAACTTCAATCAAAGTCAATAAAATTACAAAGGTTCTGACTTTTGACAAATGTAAGTTGTTTCATTTTTCCATTCATGTTTCATACCATCACAAAAGTCCCAAGTGCAAACTTTGACTAGCATGATCGTATAACCTATTAACATTCACCAATCTAATTTGAAAATTAAATAAATTCCATTAAAAATATTTTTTTATTTGAAAGTGAAAAAATCTTAAAACCACTAAATTAGTTGAAAAAGGAGGGACAAGAATTTTATGGGGGAAGCATAGAATTTAGAAGGAAACCATCGAAGTCAAAGATTCTGGGATTCATAATGTTTCTCTTTTGACTACAATAGTATGCTTGTTGTTCACATTAAAGATTCCAGGATTTGTGGTGGTGGTACATTTTTTGATATTTTAGAAAGGGTTTTACTCACTTATACTTGAGGGAAGGCGCTGGTGCAAATACATTTTATGTGTATCAAGAAGATAAGTTGCACATCAAACAGTGAAAGAAGTACTATTTGTTTATTTATTCTTGTTTCTTCTCAATGCAATGGCCCATTAAATTTCTTTTTACTCGTTTACAAAAGTCATTGTTAAAAACAAGATTCATATGATTTATTTCTTTTGTGTGTTGTAAATAAAAGGGTATTCCCTCAATTCCTTCCTCTCCTCACTTCTTTCTAACCATTATCGACAAAGAAAACATTTTCCTCCCTTTTGAAACCTTCCCTTCCTCCGTCTTTTTAAGTAGAGTGTAAACACAGATGCATTTTTATTTTATTTTTTTTTACCATTCAAGAAAATATCGAGTTACAAAAGGGTCTGATTGACCATATAGCTTTGAATTGGCATTATAGTAGCCAATTTTGCTATGTCATTGACAGTAATATTTACAAACTTTCGGACAAACAATGAGTGATAGTTGGTATCATTTTGGGCTATATGCGCCCAATCAGCCATCAAAATTCTTTCCTGCCAACTGGGAGTGCATCTTCTGTTGGTAACTTGGATAGGTCTTAATACTATCACATAGGAACAAAATTTGAATGTAGCCCAAACCCCTAGCCTTGATAGCTGCCTTGAGCATTGCTTCCTGGATGGTAATTGGAATAGGCTTTGCTGTACAACTTGATATACCCTGCATTATGATATCTCCTTGCATGTTTTTGGCTTCATAGGCGAGTCCAACTCTGTTAAACTTCTTTGCTCTAGCACTTGCGACTTTGATAATAAGCTGCCAAGGTCCTCCAGCTTCCTGAGCACTCCTATTCTATTTAGAGGTTCTATTTAGAGATTCTATGTACTTGCAAATCAAAGATTGTGTTAAATTACCGATTGTTCCAAAAGCTTAAGCTATTGGAATATAGTAAATTTAATCATTTAACCAATATTTCTAACACTCCCCCTCACGCGTGGGCCGAAACTACCTTTTAATAGATGAGGCCCAACATGTGAGAATTTAAATAAGAGGTAGAGTGGAGGAGACAATGATCGAACTCAGGATCTCATGCTTTAATACTATGTTAAATTATCAATTGTCCCAAAAGCTTAAACTATTGGGATATGGTAAATATAATCAATAAACTAATACTTCTAACAGACTGAGCCATTAGAATAACTTCTAGAGAATTGGGTGACTTTTCCTACATGAACCACCAAGTTTCTATGGTCCCAAATAGTCCATAAAGTGGTGAAGACTACTTGCAAGTAGTATATATCATCCTGTCTCAAATCTTTATGTCTTAGCAGAAGCTTTCCAATCCATTGCTGGACTATGATGTTATCAAAATCAGAGGTATGAACAACAAGGGTGGTTCCATGCCATATGGCTTTGGCAAAAGGGCAAAACAGAAATAGATGCGAGGTGAATTCATCCTCCAGCTCACAGAAAAGGCATGCATTATTAACTGGGATTCCTCTACTCTTTAAAGGAATGTTGGTAGGTTGTCATGAAGGATTCACCACACAATTGCAGATTTTAGGGGAGTTTGTACTTTCCAAACAGATGCCACAAGTTAGAAGGGCGAGAGTTATAATCTGAGTGGTTGGGCTGAGTATGATCATCATTCCTATGAAGAATGTTGTAAGCTTTCTTAACTTGATAATCACCTGATGAGGAATGTTTCCATATTTGTTTATCTGGCCCTGTCCCTGTCTTAGAGATTCTCAGACTTATGATTTCTTCATTAATAGGGTGGGGATAAAGAGCTTTAACAAGGCTTCTTTTCCTGGAATGGTTTGTGTTATCAATCAGATCTGCTACTGAACCAGAGCTCATGCTATGATGGTTCAGAGTTTGGGGATGACAGTAAAACCAATCATTATGGGTGAGGGGGATTTCAAAACTCAGTCCCTATGATCCATCTTCCTTCCTTTAGCTTACTATTATTTTATTTGATGATACTTCTCCAAAACTAAGAGTGATGGGGCTTAGGCAGACAATCATGAATTGAAGTATTTGGAAAATATTTGGCCTTGAAGGTTTTGGAGATGAGGGCTTGGGGATTCTGACCTATTCTCTAGATTTGCTTAGTTAGCAGGGCTTGATTCATAAGCCCAAACTTTTTCAAACCTAAGTCACCCTCCCTTTTTGGTTTATAAATCTTGTCCTAGTTGATCAAGGGTAGTTTTCTCTCCCTTAGGTCGTGTCTCCACGAAAAAGCTCTAAAAACGGCATCCATTTTCTTGCATACAATCTCAAGAACTTAAGAATTAAGATGGGTTAACTGTAGAATTTTGATGTGATAAAATGTAAGTCCTATAAAAAAGGAATTGACAAGTTAGTATCTATATTACTATTTAAGGAACTGTCCCTGTTTGGACCGGATTTTTTTTGTTCCAAAATACCCCTACATCCTTAGGTTTAAGTAGAGACAAAACTAAAGGATAGTATGGTAAAAATACATGTCTAATTTGCACTAAAATATTGCCTACAAAATAAGAACATTCTTCCACTAATCCACTTCTTCAAAACAACTATACGTTACTTTTTTTTTTTAAATAGAAAAATAAGTTGAACACCCCACATTTATCCAAAAACAAATCTAAAAAAATAAAATTTAAATTTAAAAAAAAAACTAAAGGACAATCTGGATTTTTTTTTTTGTTCTAAAATGCTGTTACATTTCTATGTTTAAGTAGAGACAAAACTAAAGGACAATCCGGTAAAAATAAAACTCTAACTTCCACTAAAACATTGCCTAAAAAATAGGGTCACTTTCTAATTGATTTTCAAATTTATTTATCCACTTATAAATTAGATTCTCAAAATAAAAATTATATATATATAAAATATAGTTTTTTTTTTTTGCTACTACCACTATAAAAAATTAAAAAAGCCTCATCTCACACGCGAAGCGCGTGGGATGAGGCTAGTATCAATAAAAATCTAAGACTTCGTTTGGTAGTTCATAAGGGAATAGAATAGAATGGAATGAAATAATCATAAAGGAATGGAATGGAATGGAATGTATTTAAGTAAGGGAATTAATGGAAAAGAATGGAATGGAATGGAATTAAATAAACTTGATTGGATGTTTTAAAATAAAAGAATGAAAATGAATGGAATGTAAGTAATCTTGTTTGGGAGTAACATGAAGGGAATGAAATAGAATCATTTTATGACAATATTACTATTAGACCCTTATTTTAAAATAAAGAGTTGAATATATAGGAGTATTTTGGAAGTTTTAGTAAAAAATTTATTAAATCTAATTTCATTCCCTCTCATTCCTCTCAATTTCAAGAGGAATGAAAATTTGAGGTTTTAAGGAAATATAGAGAAATGAGTGTTCACTCCTACCCATTCTATTCCCTCTTACTTAAACTCCCAAACAAAGAAATGAACTTTTAATTCCCTCCATTAAAACTCCCAAACAAGATAAATGAAGAATATTCTATTCTTTTCATTCTTTTTTATTCCTTCTTCCCAAACGAGGCCTAAAGGTTTTGGACAATTTAAATTCTTTAACTATCCATTACTCTAAATTAATATTTAGATAACAAAATAATAAAACGAGTTTTGAACGTTCACTCTAAAAATTAACATCGAAACCCAGGATAGAAATCATAAATTTGTGGAAGAAGGTCCCTCTCCGAATCTAAAATAGTAAAATTCAAGTCCTTGTGATGTGATGCATGTTACTGTCCTGGTAGATTTCTCTTTCTGATTCTGACAACCATCCCATGCTTGCTATTTTCTTTTCTTTATTTCCTACACTTTTTTGTGCACGTTTTTCCTTTGGGAAGCATGACTATTCACGGGTCGGCCAAAATAGAGAAAAGAATCGTTTACCCAAAAAAAAAAAAAGAGAATTTACCTTTTACTTTTAAAGCTTCACCGGCTCTTTTATCAAAATACTTTTTTGACTTTAGAATTAGAATAACTAAGTGCATTTACATCAAGAATTTTAAAAATATATAGTTTTTAGCATTTAAAAATTTTATTTTTATAGGTCTTGCTAATAAGTGCTTTTAGAATAATGATTATTAACAATTTATTTTGGTAAATTTTAACACTACTTTTATAGAAAATTTTTTTTTTTTAAAAAGTCAAAACATTAAAGTTATGTTTGGTAACCACTTTTATCTTCTATTTTCAAAAATTTGTTTTTGGGAATATTAGAAAAAAAAACAATTTTCTTGTATTTTTGAAATCAAAAACATATTTGGTTAGTTGAAATAAAAAAATATTTTTTTTGAAGAAAAAAATAAAAAATGCTAAATTATGTTGTTACTAGGATTTGAACTCTAATACTAATTCATTAAATGAAACAGCTTCATTAAATTAAATATATGTTTTCATTGATTTTTAAAAATTAGAAACTAAAAGCAACATTTTGCATGTTTTCAATTTCCTTCACAAATTGAGTTTTGAGAACAGGTTTTGTTTTTGTCCATTTTGGATTGCCAAACAAGTTTTTTAGTCTTAAAAATAAAAAATTGTTTTTGGAAACTGAATATAAGAGAAAAATAATAATTACCAAACATACCCTAATGGTTTTTTTTTTTTCCTTTCTCATAAAAACTTTCTTTAAATATATTCTTAACAATTGCCCTAAAAGCATCTGTAAGCATTTCCCTTTATTTTAATACCCACTTTATAATGCACTCTACATCAAAACTTTTATATATTTTAACACTTCATTAAAATATCATTTCTTTATTATTTTTTATTCTTCATCTTAATCTTTTCCTCTCTCTTTCTCTATGTATCTTTCTTCTCCCACCACTCAAGACACTGTCAGCCACCACCACCATAGCCACTACAAAACCAAAACCCAAGCCACCACCCACTGAAAACCCGAAACCACCGAAACCCACCCACTAGAATACCGAAACCACTGAAATCGAAACCCACAACAAAACCAAAACCACCGAAACCCAAACCATTTGAATACACAAACCATCGAAATCGAAACCACAACAAAACCATAACCACCGAAACCATCAAAATTGAAACCCATAGCAAACAATAACCACCAAAACCCAACCCATAGCAAAATTGATACCACCGAAATTGAAACAAGCAAAACTGTAACCACCAAAATGTTGGAAAAATAGCATAGAGTGAATAAGAAATTAATAGTTTCTATGTTCATTTGAAGATGTTAGTAAAAGTGGTAAAAATCATGAGTCCCACATAAGAAAGGAAAGAGATAATATATGAGTTTATATGTTCATGAGTTAGACATTGGGTTAGGCTTTGGCATATGTGGACTGGGCCCTCTTGTCCAAATAATAATTTTTATTAGTTTATTTTTTGAGTCAATCAATCTGTACACAGCAGTTTTTCTTTGAACAATGTATCTATTCACTAATGTATATAAATTCATAGTCCCTCATTCATGAAAATAAACTTTTAGAAAAACTCTCAAAGTGAGAATATTTTTTTGTGCATTCATTTTGAGTCAAAGAGAGAGAAATAGACATTGAGTAGTTCGCAGAGCACGACCTCATGTGCTTCGTTTTCGTGTTGTAGATCATTTTATCCTAGGAGACAGACGTCCATGAATCTCAAAGCACCATAGTGCTTGTGTGAAGGGCGAAATCTGCTTTAAGGAGATTGTGTCAAACACAAGACTTTATCTGAATTATTCATCCTTCACGCATTTAGTCTGTGAGTTTTTAATTATTTGCAAATTTCTTCTTATATATATATATATTCAATATTTGTTTATTATTTTTGCCTATCACATTTATTTGTGTTATTGTTTATTTTTAGATCTGTGTATTATTCTTTTTGCTTTATTACAAAAGTAAATTGTTGATATATATCCAACACAAAATTCACTACAAAACTGAAATCCAAGCTACCACCCACCACCTACCACCCACCACCTAACTTTCAAATCCAAACCCAAATCAAACCCACATCACAAACCCAAAAAACCACACCCAAACCCATTAACAGTGAGACAAAATTGGCATACTAAGACCCACAACCGAAACCTCCACCCACAACACAACCAAGAGAGTGAGTGAGGAGAGAAAATCAAGGAGAGAGTGAGAGATAAGAAAGAATCAAAGACCACCCACGGCCACAGTAAAACCGAGAGAGTGAGAAATGAGAGAAAATTGGAGAGAGAATGAAAGGAAGAGAGAACAAAAGAGGGGAAAATGAGAAAGTGAGAGATTTGAGAGACATTAGAGCATCAGCAACAAAAAGGGCAAATGCCAAATGTAAGCATATTTTACCATTCAGGCCCAAAATGCCCACTCCAT
Organism: Castanea sativa; assembly: GCF_040712315.1. Taxonomy (NCBI): domain Eukaryota; kingdom Viridiplantae; phylum Streptophyta; class Magnoliopsida; order Fagales; family Fagaceae; genus Castanea; species Castanea sativa. Next base: position 20,806,712 of record NC_134019.1, on the reverse strand, counting down.
TAGAAGTTGTAAAATGTAACTATTGCAACAAAAAAAAAATACAATTGTGCTTTAGAATAGCACTGTAGCTCAATTGTAAAACCAAATATTAATATTTTATTATATTTACTGTTTGCTTTATCAAAGCCTCACTCTCTCACCGGTCACTCTCATCTCCTCTCTCTTTTTTTTCTTTCTTCTTTTTCAGTTCTGATTCTCTCATTCAATTCTTCCCCCTCTCTCATCCTTATCTTCCCTTTCTTCATATTTTTTTTCTCTATTTTCCCTTGATACAAGCCTCTATGGGTCTCATATTTGGTGGAGCTTATGGTTTGATGTGGCAGATTGAGGTGGTGTCATGGTTTATGGATAGGGGTGGTGCCATGCTCGCCGTGGATCGGGGTGGTGTTGTGCTCGCCGTGACTAAGCCGTTGTGGATCTCATGGGTTGGTGGAGCTCATGGGTTTGATATGGTGGCAGATGTGGCAAATTAGGCCAGTGCCGAGGTGGTGTATCGGTGGGTGGTGGATTGATTTGGGTTTGTTGGGTTTGCTATTAAGATTTGCTAGTGGATTGATTTGGGTTTTTCCAATACTGTTAAAATTTTATTGGGTTTGCTGGGTATGTTTAATGAATTTGCTGGGTATGTTTTATTGGGTAGATATGAAGATGGAAGATGGAAGGAGAAGAAGGTGAAAAGCAAAGGAATGGAGGAGTCAGGAAGATACATATGCGTGTGGAGGAGAAAATTGGAAAAATATATATATATATATATATATATATATATATATATATATATATATATTATTGTGTAAATATATTATTTTAATGAGTAGAACAAGAAAATAAAAGTTGGGATGTTAAGTATGTTGTAAAATAGTATAATATAATTGATAAGGTAGTTTTTTGAGATGGTAAAATAGGATGGGATATCATTTCTTATTGTGAATGCTCTTAGGGAAGAGAGAAAGAGTTAGGGAAGAAAATAGTTTTTTAATCAGAGGAGGAGAGATGTATAATAAAATATTAGTTTTTATTTTTAGCTTTGTGCTATAGTAAGCTGTCAAAGATGGCAGCTTACCATTGGTAAGTTATTATTTTTTTTAGTTATAGCACCTTTGTTATGAGCCACATTTTAGTGCTCTAGTTGTTAAAATAACATTTTAGCATTTATACAATCTTTGATGTATGCTCTAAACAGTGTTGTTTAGCAGCAGCAACAACAACAACAACAACAACAACAACAAAAAGAGTAACTCTTTAAATCCTAAGTAGTTCTAGGACCATGTATTGCTTCACAACTTTTTGTCATAATTACGATATATCAGACTTTAAGTTGTTTTCTATTACTTACACATAGACCCATTATTTTTTCTGCACCACTCACATTCTGCTACATCATAGTTGTAACAAAAAAGTTGTGAAATAAGTCGTGGTACTAGATTTTCTCTTAAATCCTACTACCTAATAGGTTAATAGAGTGGTTCTAGGATCACAAATTATTCCACAATTCTTTTCACAACTCTGTCTTGACAAATTGAGAGTGATTGCTTATCACTTATACATGGATCCATAATTTTTTCTCAATCACTCACACTCTACCACTTATAGTTGACGTAAAGAAATTGAACAATAGTTTGTGGTACTAGATTTTTTTTGGGGTAATCTAGAAGGGCAACAATAAAAACGGTGTTTTCACTGTTAAATCATCATTCCATCTATCTCAAATTAGATGGGGGAAAACATGTAGGAAATACGAAAGAGGTTGAAAATGCATCTCTGGAGGGCTGCCATGGATTTACTTCCCATAAAGAAGGAGATTAGACCAGCCTGGAAGTATCGAAGATTGAAAAAGAACCAAGATTACACCCTATTTCAAAAACATACTATTACAAAGGGTGGTCAGTAGTGTGGCTTTGCTCAAGAAGAGAGTTTTAAATTGAAGTAATACGTGTAAACTCTCTTAAACAGCAGATAATGAATTTGATAGCTCGTTCACAGGAGGTGCTTGATGGAATTATCACACTTCCAACTAGGTGGGCATCATGCTTAAAACTTGAAACAACTATATGCTTTAATTTGAGTTTGCAGGGAATTTGTTTGTAGTAAAATTATATTACCGCTCACTTGTGCATGATACATGGTAAAAACTAAAAAGGGGAAGAGCCTCGAAAGAATGCATATGTAAAGCAGTTGAGAAGCAAGGGAAATCTAAAACAATTGCTTATACCACCGCATACCTTTGGTGCGATGGTCACTCCACAGGTACAAGTGCTTGTGGGGCGTGGGGGGCAAAGGACGAGGTTCAAGTCTCCAAGAGAGAGCTTCACACACATATACACTTAAATTAGAATAGAGTAAAAATTCTATCTTGTATAAAAAAAAAATGTTTATTACATGATAATATCTAATAAAACATTAATTGAGAAGGCAATTATAATAATTTAAAATTTGAAAACTAAAGGGATTTGTGTACAATTAGACAATCACTCCAAAAATCAAGAAGGGCTTGGCATTGCATCATGAAAGTTGTCCTAAGGATTGAGGTCGTGAATACCTGTGTCTAGTAAAAACTGACAGTAATTGTCAGAATGTAAGTATAAATAAAGACTATTTATATGAGTAGAAGGGACAAAATTTATGTCAAGGTCTTAAATGGATTGGTTTGATAAATGGTGGAAATTGTTGTGAATGTATAGAGGGAATATGACCTCCGGAAATTAGAAGGGGTAGAGTAAGAGAATTAAGATATTACAGTGGGGAATGAGTCTTATTTCTTAAGTCCTTAATTACAATGCCAGTAAACCTTTAATACTTAAGGCTACTCAAGTACAAGGCAATTGACTGCTGTCAATTAACCTAACTAACTTCTGACTAATTACTAAAAACTTCTAACTTCTAACTACCTAACAGTTCACTACAGCTTGCTAATTAGTCACATGCAGAATTTAATTGACACATGCACATTACCAATTAGTTATGGTACACACAAGCTATCACAACCATCGAACAATATGCACAAACCTAACACATAGACCTCTCACAACCTTTGCCACTGCTAACTCTCCACTGCTACTACATTATTATTCCCTCCATGATCATGACTGTTACTGCTATTGCATCACTATATATTACTGATGCACCAGCACTTGCACTGCAGCACAACACCAACACTAGCATCACAACAACATGAATGATACATAGCAATAAAACATAGCTGCTATATCATAGCAACATACTAAGCTAGAAAGGCAGCACCACCCTAAGCAAGACATAACTAGGCTGGGTCCTAACATTCCTTCCCCTTTCAAAAACCTTTCTCACAAGGTGTAGAAACTGCAATTGAAGTTGATGTAAGTTTTCCCAAGTAGCATCTTCCTTGGATCTGCCATGCCATTGAACTGATACCTCAGTTAGTTACGTTTCTCAATGCAATAGACCTTCCTGCAGTAAAACAATGGGTTATGGGGTCAAGATATATACTTGGTGGTCTACTAGAGCCCAGAGTAGGAAGTGTAGTGACATGTTGGCCCAACTTGGCCTTTTGGCAAGACACATGGAACACAGTGGATGCACTGAGAAGTCTGCTGACAAGTCCAATTTGTAAGAGACCTCACCAATCCTTTGGGCTACCTAGAATGGCCCTAAAGGACTTCTGCTTTAGGATTTTAGGCTCAAGGACTTCTGATTACATGGTTGGTGATGAGTAGTGTAAAATGGTCGTCCATAAAGTGACCATCATTACTAAGGACGATCATAAGCACACATTAATGCCCAGATATAAATTCCTCAATTGAATGGCACAAATGTAACGGACGTATAGCCTTTCTAGCCACCAGTTCATAGCTGTTACAGCCACCTCAAGCTAACCGCTACACAGCCGCTATAGGACATTGAATGGGAAGGTTAAATGGCTATTAAATGAGTCATTTGACAGATAGCAATAAAATGCCTGTCCATATTGCAAACCGTCCAAGTTAATGACGAGTAAAAGTATGGACGAGCGCAAGCGCATTAATTCCAAACAGCATTTAATGACCAAATGATGAATGAACACGGAGCTGTTACTGCCACCCAATTATGTGCATTTAAAGGCCGTTACAAACATTAAAGGGTTGGGATTAAGTAGTCATTACTAAGCCATTAATCCTCCAGCTCTGGAACAACGTAAAGACAAGCCAACAAACTAAATATTTACTCACACAAAGGCTATATAAAGCCGGGAGAGACAAGTAAGTGATATATATTAAACACACACACACACACAAATTGCTCTACAGATTACTTATTTCTAAAGAGTTTAGGCTAATTTAAATATCGGAGGGTCCTTGACAGGTCCCAAACCAGTGTCACCCACCGTAAAAGTCTTTTTTATACTATGCTTATCAGCTTGCCATTTCATCCCTGTTTTTGGCAGCCACCAAGTTCTGGATTCTAAGAGCCATTTGGATTAAGCATCATCCATAACTCAAACTTAGATCTTATAACTCATTTTTCTAATTATATTTTTTCACTCACTCAAACTAAAACTTGTTTGGTTTCATATCTTGGTTCTTATAACTCAAAACTTGGCATAAAGTGGTGGAAAGTGGTGGGACCCATTTACTGTGCTGGGTTAGAATAGTCCAATGCCTACCTGCGTGGGTTTCTTCGGTCAGATCATGGGTTTCTTCGGTTAGCTTGTCTTCAGCTAGACAGCTTCTCAACTTTGGATGCACCAGATTTTTCATAGGAAGAGAAGTGAGAGGAGGGAGAGAAAAGGTGGAAGGGTACAGTGAAAAAGTTTGTGGGTGTGTGATGCTATGAGAGTGAAGAAGAGAGTGTGTCTAAGAAGTCTTCTAAGACACATGGAACACACTAGATGCACTAAGAAGTCTTCTGACAAGTCCAATTTGTAAGAGACCTCACCAATCCTTTGGGCTACCTAGAATGGCCCAAAAGGAATTCTGCTTTAGGATTTTAGGCTGAAGGACTTCTGATTATATGGTTGGAGCCTAAGATAAACCCAATCACCGACTACAAAAGTCTTTTTTATCCTATGCTTATCAGCTTACCATTTCATCCTTATTTTTGGCAACAACCAAATTCTAGATACTAAGAGCCAGTTTGAATTGAGCATCATCCATTACTCATAAATCATAACTCAAACTTAAATCTCATAACTCATTTTTCTAACCCTATTTTTTCACTCACTCAAACTAAAACTTATTTGGTTTCATATCTTGGTCCCTATAACTCAAAATTTTGCTCAAATAGTGGGATCCAATTACTGTGCTGGGTCAAAACAATCCAATGCCTACCCACGTGGGTTTCTTCGGTCAACTAGTGTCTTCAGCTGGACAACTTCTCAACTTTAGATGCACCAGATTTTTCATAGGAAAAGAAGTGAGAGGAGGGAGAGAGAAGAAGGAACAGTAAAGTGAAAAAGATTGTGGGTGTGTGATGCTATGACTCCTATGAGAGTGAAGAAGAGTGTGTCTGAAAAGAAAAAGAAATGAAACAAAGAAAAATAGCACAGCCAACAATCTCATTTATTTTGACATGACAACACATTGCTGTGAGCTCCACCAATGCACCATAATAACAATATTGCCATTGAAACTCAAATCTCATAAGTAGAAAACACCAAAATGTTGTTCCCAATTTTCATCACTTAAACTCAAATTTTTGAGTCTTGAGTTATGTTCTCATAACTCAAGACACGAGTTATATAACTCAAATTTTTGAGTTTTGAGTCATGAGAACATAACTCAAGAATTTGTCCAAATATGCATTTCTTCAATAGGTCCCACATTTTTTGAGTTTTGGGTAATAAAAACTAAGTTATATAACTTAATTTTCATTGATCCAAACACCCTTTAAAAGTCTTATTTTACATTCTTTGATGCCATCCAAACCATTTTAGCTACAACTAGAGTGAGATGGGTGGAATACTAAGGATTGCTTTCGTCATCTCAATGATACACTAGTACTCCAATTGCAAACTTGAACATAACCACCAAAGAGTACAAACATCACTTCAATTATCCTAATCGTTCATGCATCTCGTATCTTAATTCTCTTTTGAAAGGGAGGAGCAGTGAGGGAGAAGAGCATGCTCATTGCATGCAACAAACAATCTCATTTTTCAAGGAGAGGAGAGAGGGAGAAAGGAGTTGTTTATTATTAGACTTTCTTTTTTATGGGTAATTTACACACATAACAAGTTAGCTTGAACTCATGCCTTCACCCTCCCCTAGCACTTACATGGGGAGGAGCACGTTGATTTTTATCATTATTATTTGGTGAATGAGAGAGAGTTGGTTACACTTGCAAAACATGCAGTAAAATAAAGAAGAATATTTGCAAATATTGAAATATAAGTAAATTTAGAATTTCAACAATCAAAAAGCCAAAAGCAACTGTTAACTTCGTTCCATTCAGCAAAAAAAAACCTTTTTAACTTCGTTCCATTCATAGACTTATCTTAGGATTAAGTTACCATCGCAGATAAGGAGTTGATAAAAGCTAGAAGTTTAAATACAAATACGATATAAACACTTAAAAACCGCCATTTCGTAGCTTTCAAAAAATATTTTACCTACATCTGATTTTGGAAATTATACCATTGTATACATTCACACCAACCCATGTTGGACAAATTGGAAATTTTTCCTCCGTGGCTTACAATTTAAGAGAATCTGTAAATTCAGGTTTTGAACCTAGTACAAAGAGGTTTACCGTTCCAAGAGTTTGTTGTTTAATATAAAAACCAAATCTAATTTGAATCCGACCAAAGCCCACACACAAAAGACTTATTAAGAGAATAAAACTCAAGCCCCACAACTATGTGGCATACGAAGCAATTACAGCATTACTAAAATTCCCTCAGATTTGCCATAGACACCAATAATTAAGTTCCGCCTCTCAACCTTTGGCTTTCTACTTTCTCTGTTTCCAAAAAAGGAAGAGTATTGTTCCTCTACCACACAATGGTAGCACCATTCACCAACAACACAGAATAAGAGCATACAACTAGCAAGGCAGAATAAGACACCGCAAAAGTTCCTAGTTCAAATAACAATAAGAGAAGTGCTTAACGCACCATTTGTCTCTTTCAACAAATATTATTAACAGAAATCTTTAACCCAAAATGGAATACCATATCACCATCATCACAAACATAAAATTACGACAATAGGTGCAAAGTTTCCAATGGAAGGCAAAGCAAGGAAAGTGTTTAGGCATTCAACATAGAACCAGAGTTCTTCCTGCACTCAGACAGCAAATCCATGTAGAACTGACATTTGCTGATGTCATTGCCATAGCTGTTCAAGCACTGCAAGAAAACAAAAGCAAGCAAATCATTACTAACAAATTCATTTTTCCACTTCAGAAAGTTATTATCCAAATCCAAATAGATATTAAAATAATGATTTGAAAACCATAGTGAGGTACAAAAAGAAAGTACAGAAGGTAAAACTGATATCAAGTTCAGAAATTAGCTTTTCACTTCTGGAATTCTCAATATCATACAATCGACTGCCATGTTAAGAAAATTTTACTTAGATGATAGGTCACAACCCAGTATGCAGAAAATGTTCTTAATCAAGTCAGAAGTAATGCATGAATTGAAGTGTAAAAAACCTAAAAAACTATACTTTTTAAGTCTTGTTCAGCAGAAGGTGGTATTTGGTGTTAATGGGATATAAAACATCTATCTCTATGGGTCCCACACATTTCGGGTCCACTCATGTGAGAGAAATGTTAAGGAATAACTTTAATCTATCTATAAAGATACCAGCAGATAACATTAGTAAGCAAATGATAGAGTATAATTCATACATCCTGGAATGCCCTGGAGTGAATGTTGCATGCATCAGAACCACCAAGACTGTTTGCAGTGGGAGCTGGGGCACCAGCAGCCTCAGAGGCCACAGTTTCATGTTGAATAGTGCGAGGACCCATCACTGCATCCACAGCCCTGTGAGCCACTGCACTTCCAGTACCAAAGGCCATACCTGCAATAACAGAGAAATGATTTAGCCTATTTCCAATATTTTTAAGTAAAATGAATCATGACCAAGAAACAATAAGCATAATGAAATAATCCACATCCTAAGATAGATTATAGTCTTCCTTCACATACCCTGAGCTATGGTTGAACCAATGCCTCCTAGCATGGATCCACCGCTGCTGGCCTGAACAGGAGCTGGAGGAGGAGCATGGCTGACTGCATCAAAATAAATATTAGAACCCAAGACAATTAGACAAGGAAGAAACCATATGCAAGCAACCAACTTAAGATGGTCAAACCAAAATATTATTCCCATGTCTGAACAAGATACACACATGCATATTAATAAATACAATAACACAAACAAGACACGAAAGAAAAGACTCCTAATTACTGCATACATAGTGTACAGAAACATTACCTGGCTTAGGAGGGGGGTTTCTCATTGCTGCAGGACGAGGGGCTGCACGAGCAGATCTTCCTGCAGGTACAAATCAAACAGGATCTCATTAACCCATCAAAGTAGTTAAAAGATAAAGACATTGAAGATTTTTTTGTTACTTGGTAATTACAAACGCATCCAATAGGTCTTATTGCACCCTCTACCTTGTCTTTACAAGGAGAGGAGATATCATTTAAGCTAGAGCTCATTGGCAAACACTAAGGCATAGAAATTAAAACCCAAACAAAGTAATACCACATACATAACCACATTCACCCCTCTAAATACTGCAAAGCCACCACCACCAGCAACATAGCAAAGCAAGTTTCACAAACCTTAACCATTTTCAGGTCAGCAAAGAAAATTGAAAAGACTTATGTTTCAACCCAGATCTGACAGCACAGGCACACGACATTAAACCATTCAAGTTTCGATTTTAAATCACCACTTTGTAAGGATTTTATGGTTAACTCACTCGAATGGAATTTCACATAATGGAATAACATCAACACGACCTAGAAAGCACCCAATCAAACGACGAATTCAACACTGACACTCAAAAATGCTCTCATACCCACATTGTTTCATAGGCTATTTATCATATTATTAATGTATTCAGATCCATGCCCATATATCTAGACACCAAATCAATGCCCCCAAGCGCTAAAAACCCAAGCTTCAACCTCAATACAAACTCATTTCCAGAAATGCAAAAATTACACTGAAACAATAAAAACACAAAATCAAAACCACAACCCTTCATTTATCAACAGAGCTAAACACACTTCAGCAAACCCAAAATCTCAAATTCCCAATATCCGGGAAAAGAGGGGGGGAAAATCCCAAATATGTAAGTCAACGTTTGAACCAAAATTAAGTCATGCCCAAGCTTAAGCATTTTCATTTCATAAACAAACAACCTAAAAAGTTTCAATTTTTATTATCTTGCCGTTAATTTTCTCAGCTACCAAACAAGACCGTGTCTGAAACCCTAGAAATGAAACAGAGAAATAGAAAGCTCAAAACAAATCAAAACAGCTTCGAAAGAAACACACACACAGATCTGAAGAAAAGGAAAGAGGAGACTGACCTCCGGCGCTGCGGCGAGCCATGGATTACGATAAGGCGGCGGAGTGATCGGAAAAGATGATTCTAGAAACGAGCAGAGAGAGAGAGAGAATGAGGTTTGCTTGTGAATCACAAAACCCTGGAAATTTTGTTGGAATATTTATAGTGGAAAGGAAAGGATGGGTGACCCAGTCGGGTCAGGTCTCCTGTTAGGTTTACGACGTGGCATTACGTGATTGGTTTTGGAGTGGTCCTTTCACGTTTGGCGTTACGGTGATGGATCCACAATGTGACGTATGCGCTATCGAAAACTTGGTAATACTAATCACCGGCCTAAAATTTTGTTTAAGCTATTTTTTATTTTGGATTGGATTTTTTTGTTGGGTTAGGATATACCATAAATAAGGGAAAAGGATATTCCATATATATATACTATTTTCATCACGCGGTTTGTGGGTATGATGATGATTTTTTTGTAAAAAAAAAAAAAATGTGTTTTTATTTTATATATAATTTTTATTTTGATAATATAATTCATAAGTGAATAGAATAATTTAAAAATCAACAAAAAAGTGATTCTATTTTTTTTTAAATGAAAATTCTAAACTGAGAAAACTCTTTGAATAGTAGTGTGTGTGTTATATATATATATATATATATATATATATATATATATAGCAATTAGCAAAATTGAATTGAGACAAAGCCAGCAGAGGGAGGTAAACAAAAGGGCCATGGGCTCTCATGGACCCAGTTACAAAAAGGAGTTCCAAGCCCAATAAGAGCTCTATTTTGGTGGGAAAGAATTAAGAACAAGAAGTTGGCAAAGCTAATATAAGTGAGAAATGTTAACAAATACATTAAGGATATTGATTTAAGAATTATTTTAGAAAAAATTTATAGGAAAATTATAAAGTAAAATTTCTTTTTGCAACGTTTTATCTTTTCTTTGAAAATTGTATCAAAACTTTTCTAATATAAATTATTAACAATTTTTCTAAAAACACCTATTAACATGAAGCTAAGAAAGAAGGAGCAATGGTCTGACTCTCCTAGCTTTTTCAAATTTTGAATTATGACCTTAAAATTTACTTACCAAATCATCAATAATCTTAAATTCAACTTCTTCTTGTTGTTTAGCCGCCTCTTCTCATTTACTCTACTTCAGCATATCTCTCTCTCTCTCTCTCTCTCTCTCTCTCTCTCTCGTATTACATTTTTTTTTTTTTTACCAAAGCCGATAGACTGTTGTTACATGTTTTATAAATCATAAAATGTTACTTTGTCACTGTAGTGTACTAGTGTGTTGTGGATCTAGTGGTTTCCTGCTTCTTATTTTTCTTTTTTAAATTTAAAATGCAGAAAGTGGTTTTCAACTTGCAAGTTTGGTGGCTACTATTTTTATTTTTTTAAAACTAATAGTGATTTGATATTGTTTATTAATTTATTTGGTATGAGTGGCTTTGAAGTTGGAACCATTAAATTAAACTATTTTTATATTCTTGTTGGTTATATTATTGTTTAAAAAAAATTGTTAAATGGTTATATTTGATAATAGTAGAATGTGTAATTTAATTTATTCTAGATACTTGATTGATATATAGTACATTTGATTGATTTTGTTCGACTGTATATACTTAAAAAGAAAAAAAAAATGTATTAACTCTGTATATAAAATAAAGAGATTGCAAAAAACAAATTAGTTTATAATTAATTATAAATGATTTTAATACCAATAAAGAACCCATGGTACATCTTTATTAAGTTAAAGTAAATTTATAAAATAAAATATATTTTAGTCATTAACCTTTTTAAATTAAGAAACTTATTCTAGTTAGCTTGGCCCCTAAGAAAAAATTCCTAACTTTGCCACGGCATGATCCTATAAAGAAAGACTAGTTTCAGGGATTGGGAAATATTTTGTGATTGAGGAGGCCTAAGTGCCTAACTTCTAGGTATGGTTATAGAATGCAGTTCTCCATTTTATGTAATTTGACAATACATAAAATGCAGTTCTGCATTCTATGTAATTTGACCACACAATTTTTCATAATTATTCTATTTGACAAATTATGACTAGTTGTTTGTCACTTTTATATAAATTTACCACTTTTTCTTCACTATTCATATTCTATTATATTAAAATTATGGCACAAAAGGTATGGTTATAGATTTTTTTTCCTGAATTCTCAACATAACTGATCCAAACATATAGCCTTTTATGGTTGATTGAATGACTTGGGCAAGACATTCATTCCTTGTCTTTTGTCATGCCTTATGTTTGTTTTGTTTTGGGATTGGAGAGAAGCAAATGGCACGGGCCAAGTGTGCCTTTTCATGTAATTTTGTTAGTCATATGCCTTTTGCAACCTGTCCCCAGTCTATTTTTGTTGTTGGACTCTTGCTTGTAATTTTGATGTGTTATTGTTTACAAAATCCTTTTAGTAATTATTTTTAATAAAAAAAGACTAGCTTCAGGGATTCAAAAGTTTTTTATCAGAAAATCAAGAAAATTGATAATAATTTTATATGTAAATTATCAAATTCATTAAATTTTTGTTTTTGCCTTTCATATAACACTCAAAATATAAATATAGAGAGTAGATTTTGTTGTTTGTTTTCTGTTTTTTAAACATTGATAGTAATTGGGGGATTTAAACTCTAGATGTCTTTTTTTTTTTTTAATATATAGAATAGAAATTTTACTCTAACATAATCTAAGTGTATATGTATGTGAAGCTCAACCTTTGCCCTCCCACACCCCACAACACTTATACTTGTGGAGTAGGGGTGTAATTGGTTCAGTTCGATCAGTTTTCTTTGTCTTTAGCCAACCAAAACTGAAAATTTTGGTTTGTGAAATTGTCAACCAAAACTGACCGAAATAATTGGGAATCAATCGGTTTTAGTTTATTTCGGTTTTGGTCAATTTCAGTCAATTTTCAGTTGATAGAGAGACTGCTGGAAACGAAGCAAGAACGAAGTTGATATATATCAGAATCAGAGACAAAGAAATAAAAGAGAAGAATCATATCCTGAGAAACGAAGAGGTCGGCATGTGGAGTAGCCGTGAAGGCCAACGTGTGGAGGCCGATGGCAAATGTGGACTGATGGAGGCCAGGGCGTGTGAGGGTGAGAGGGACTGAATGTAGGGTAGGTAGGGTTTTTTTTTTTCCAATTAGTTTATGTTTAATGTAATTATTTAAGTTTAATTAGTTTAATATTAATTAGTTAATCTAATGGGTTAATGAGTCTTAAATAGCTAAAGGCCCAATGCTTGCATTGCAAGCAAGGGAGTCAATACCGTACTGGAAGCTATTTAGGTTTAGGCTAAAAATTGAAATATTTGGTACCAGTAAATACTGGTGTACCATTTCGAGATTACTGCTACTTAAAAAATATATTTATATATTAATAGTATATATTAATTACATGTTTATAAATTTAATTATTTGATAAAAACCCATATAAATTCTTACAAATGCAAATTTCATACCTACTTCAATATGCCACAACCCATTTTTTATTAAAAAAAATTAGGGTCTTAGCTCAATTATAATCGAAAAAGAGTTACAATTTTTGAAATTAAAAATTTTAAAAAAAAAATGAGAATTGAAGTGATTTGGGGGTGGGGGAAAGTTGTTGGTAAAACTGTAAAAGAAAAATATATTAATCCATTTGGTATTTGATGGGCATGGGTTATAAAACCAAAGACAAGTCATTTTTTCAAATTTTACGAGTTCCAACGTTTTCTTTTTTCAAATTTTCACAAGTTCCAGCCAATTTTTCTGCTACATGCATGAGATTGACTGACTTATCAAGCCTCTTATTACATGAACATTATTTCTCTTCATTTCACTTGTTTTCAGCTCTGTGTGTGTGTGTGTGTTTTCAGCTCTGTTTAGCAACCCCATTAAGCATCATCTTTGCCAATGTGAAGCTCATAAAATGATGGCCTAAGGAGGAAAAAGAGACAAACAAAGCCATATTCGACGTGAGGGGGAGAGAGATAGTCACTACATGAGATTAACTGACTTATCAAGTCTTTTACTCCATCAACATTATTTCTCTTCATTTCACTTGTTTTTGGATCTATCTATCTATCTATCTATCTCTCTCTCTCTCTCTCTCTCTCTCTCTCTCTCTCTCCATTTAGCATCACCTTTGCCAACGTGAAGCTCATAAAATGATGGTTTAAGGAGGAAAAAGAGACAAAGAAGGCCATATTCGACGTGAGGAGGAGAGAGATAGTCTTTGAGATGGTGTTTTTGGGTCGTTTGGTGTAATTTCAATTCCGATCTAGTAACCATTATCCGGCTGAAATTTGATATGTATCTTGGTATGGCCGAAACAATGCCGATTTGGCTAATATTTAAATCGACACGAAATTACTATGTTTCTATACCGATTTAGCTACTTGCATAGAAAATTTCAGCCGTACCGGCCGGTACTATATGAAATTAACTCCCTTGATTGCAAGGCCCAAGATGTGTTTTATATTATATATAAAATATAAAATAATTATAATATAATGTAATTCGGTTCGGTTCGGTTCGGTGCATACAAACCTGCCATTGAAATCGAAACCAAAATTTTTGGTTTGTAAGAAATGAAAACTGAAACCGAAACGCACTGAAATCGAACTAAAATTTTGGCAACGATTCGGCCGGTTTCAACCTGTTTTTCGATTTCTCGTGTTTTGTGCACACCCCTAGCGCCAAGGGTGCACAATGGTAAACTATGGATGTCTTGGAATGGAAACACCAAAATGTGGCAACCAATGAAGTTACAAGATTCTTAGCATTAATTATTAGTAAAAAAAAATTAGCCAAAATGGCCATTAATCACTAATTAAAAAAAAATTAAAGCTTCGATTTGAATACACCCATTTAATCAAGAAAAAGTATTGCTTAAGGAAAAGGTGATAGAAGTCTCATCAAATTTTAAATTATAATAAAAACTAATCATATAAAATAAACAAAATTAATATTATGAATTTCTAATTTTATAGATAAACAAATAGGGTGGCGAGGGTTTAGAGTTTCTAAAAAAGACAGCAGGTCGATTCAACCCAAAACGATCCACAAGCCCAAATCTAATTAAAAATCAATCCAAATCACTCAACCCAATAGGTAATAATCAAGACCCAAATCCAAAGGTCAATCAACCGTCTCACTTCTCAACAATTAAACATTACATTAGTATTGTAAAAGCACCCCCTACTTTTATAAAATTACACAAATCCCACTAGACTTCATTTAAAAATAAATAAATAAAAAGCCTATAAAAACCTCCAATAATCACAAGGGGAAAAAAGCCATCAATATTCACCACTCATTGCATAGTAGAGTAATGTGTTAGAAAAAAGTTAAAGAGTGAATAAGAAATTGACTCATGATGTGTCAACTTGAACATGGATTTAACGTGGTGAAAATCATTGAGACCCATAAAGGAAATGAAATAGATAATTTATGAGTTTATGGGGTGGACATTGAGTCTACAACAAAAGTGGACTATGGTGATGAAACCTTTCGTCACAATATGTCCTTATTCCGTCACCGAATATATATGGTGACGAAACAACATTCGTCACCTAAGCTCCGTCACAGAATGTATTGGTGACGAAAATGTTTCATCACCAATATAAAAATGATAGGTGACGAAATTTTTTCGTCACCAATAAAAAATGATAGGTGACGAAATTTTTTGTCACCTAATATTTTCGTCACTAAACTTTATTTTCAGCGACGGAATATTTCGTCACCAAATGTTTTTTTTTTCCCAATTTCAATAGATTAGGTGACGAAGTTTTGCATCACCAATTTTTTTTTTTTTAAAGTTCAATAGATTAGGTGACGAATTGTTTTGTCATCAATTTCTGCTTATAAGTCAGATATGGCAACAAAAATTATCATCACCAATTTTATTTTTCTATTAATATTCTTTACATTTACTTGCCATTGCATTAACCTATTCATTTCTAACCAAATCCATAAAAATAAAAATAAAAAACATTCATACAATCTAAGAATGCAATAAAGATGTTCACAAAGTAATTACAACCATTTATATACAAATGATGTCTAAACTTCCAAACTTTACAGAAAATATTTGAGTTCAAGTAGTCCCACAAAAGCTATCGTTTTGCCACCAATCCTATATCTGCATAAGTATAAAGTAAAATACATCAATAACAAACTTGACTGCAAACCTATATCCTTGATAAGATGTACTACAACAAAAAAAGATTATTATTAGTAAGACAATGCAAAAAATGTCCACAAAATACCCAATAACAAACTAGACAAAATAATCATAATGCAACATCATATGAAACCAAACTATTAAAGAAAGAAGACCCACAACATTCTCATCAAATAAATACTAAACCCACATTACAAACCATGGAGAGATCATAAAGAAAGCATAAAAATCTCACTTAAAACAAAACAAATAAAGTAAAATCCAAAATAAAAACCCAGCCACTATCATAGACACAAACCCAACCGCCACAACGAATAAAAAATCCAGCCAACACTATTAAAAAAAAACTAGTCATCACCATTAAACAAAAACCACAGCCATCACCATAAACAAAAAGCCCACCACCACCATTAAACAAAAAACACAACCATCACCATTAACACAAAAACCCAGCCACTACCATAAACAAAAAACCCAGCCATCACAATAAACAAAAAACTCAGTCACCACCATAAACAAAAAAAAAACCCACTACCACTATTAAACAAAAAACACAGCCACCACCATTAACACAAAAACCCAGCCACTACCATAAACAAAAAAACTCAACCACCACCATTAAACAAAAATCACAGCCACCACCATTAACACAAAAACCCAACCACTACCATAAACAAAAAGCCCACCACCACCATTAAACAAAAAACACAACCACCACCATTAACACAAAAACTCAGTCACTGCCATAAACAAAAAACCCAACCATCACAATAACAAAAATCTCACCATCAACATTAAACAAAAAACTCAGCCACCACCATAAACAAAAAAACCCGCCACCACCATTAAACAAAAAACACAGTCACCACTATTAACACAAAAACACAGTCACTACCATAAACAAAAAACCCAGCCATCACAATAAACAAATAAACCACCACCAACATTAAACGCCATATAAAGCCACCCGCTTGCTCCAAATCAACAACCCACAAATATATCAAGGATCACCAATTTCATTAAACAAGTTTAAATAAGATTTCCAATTCAAATCAATGTGTAAACTTCAATTTAAATTTTAGAAGACAAAACCCTAGAGCAAAAGAATCTGAGACTAGTCTTAAAAGACCAAAAATGCTTACCTTAGCTTATACTCGCAGAAAGCCAAGGAAACTCAACCTTGCACAAATGAAAGTTCAACACAAATTTTAATGGTCATAAATAATTATAATAAGTCACATTGCTTAGTTGGTTGGCACAAGAAATCTATTTACTTTTGAAAGAAAACGTAGTATTTTATTGGGGGGAAAACCATTCAAGTGGATAAACTTTGGTTACAAAAAAGGAATTGTACCATTTCACTAATAATTATACCATTCTCTTCTAAAGAAAAATAATAATTATACCATTCAAACTAAAATGACCATTTTGTTCTCACCAATTTGGATGGAGGGGGCAGCAAGGGGAGTAGTGCAGAGTTGGCCAAAAATTATAAACTAGCCATTAAGGAATTTGACATTAGGCCTAAGGCTATTATATATCATACCTACATTGTGCCTAAAGAAGAGAAGCCTCATGTCAAGGACTTAACCAAAGCACGTTATAGAGATGATGCTAGCAAATTAAAGATCTATGAATTTGCTTGCAGAAAAACTTAACTAGCTGAATGCTTTGACATTCTAAAATCACTTCTAAACAAACATTTTTGTACACACATGCATCACATATTAAAATTTACTATCAAAAAATAATTAAACAACAAAGGCCACTTTTATCCTAATTCATCACAAAATTGGTCAGCAGGGCAGTGGTGGCATTGATGTCCAAAAGCAGCTCAAGGATAGCTTGCATTCTCTGACTAAAAAACTTACCTAAAGACAATTCCGTTCACAATAGCAAAATTACAAAGATTGGCACCATAGACCCATTGAGATAGCTATGTAGCACACTCATTAGTAGTTACAATAAATCCAGCCTCCTTAACTGAACCCAACTTCAAAATTATCATAAGAATGGAATCAACAATACTCTTCCTATACTATAATCATAATTTGGCTTTAAAGTGAATCAGTCAGGTAGAAAGTAGATACTATAAGGCAGCTTAAAAGCCAATCAAATTTTAGTATAATGGCAATGACCTCTAGATGAACTCCAAAAGCCTTTGCAAATTTAGCTTATTTGTCAGAACCCTAAACAGAACTAAAATACTCTGACCATAAAAATTTTAAAAACAATGACTTTAAAATTTCCATATACTCAATTACCCCACAGGAATTAAAGCAATATAAACACTAACAAAAATAAATCCTGAATGATCAAAACCAATGACCAATTAATCCAATCAAAATCTAATTATTAACATGATCCAAGCTTTCTCTATATCCAAAACCCACATCCCAAAAACTCCATAAACAGAAAAATGTATCCCAAAAGTTTACAATCCAAGGGAAAAACAAACACTTAAAAGCAATCATTGCTAGGGGTTCAAGTGATAGCCCAATGGTAATGGCATCCTTTGTAGTGTCCCATGTAAGTTGTTCAAATCCCACCTCTCCCTCCCCCACTATCTACCTAACCCAAAAAAGAAAAAGAAAAAAGCAATCATTACTGATGGTCCTGAAGAGCTACAGAGAATTTGGGCATACATGATATTGGTGTTGTTATTGGATATCCTGTGGAATTCAGCATTTTTAGGGTTTGGTTTTAAGATTTTGGTTATGCCCCCACAGTTGGTTTCATACAATAAATTATTTAGAGTGAGGGTTCTTATCAAAGAATGCTAATATGGAAATTTGTGAGAACTCAAAAGCTTAGGTGACAACAAGTGAACAAATCAACTAAAAGTCAAAAAGCTTTCATTTTATTATATACATTTGTAATTTGTAAACCTAAAATGTCTGCATATGACATAACTATCTTAAAAGAAGAAGAGAAGTAAGGTTGGAAGGTGTTGTTGTCAATCACAAGGAGACTTAACAACAAAGAATTTTTCACTTCACTTAATGGAACCTAGACGAAAATATGCTCTTTTATTTTCTGCAACAGTAATTCCACTAGAATGTCATTTTAATTTACTCAGATTGGTACATATTGAAATCAAACTTTACTTGATAGGTAAGGATTGATGATCAAAGTAACTCAAAATGAGAAATAGAATAGAAATATGGTCATGCTAGCCCATCTCCATTATCATTTATCATATACTTCTTTTCCATCCCAAAAGAAGCAAGCAGGAAATATAGAGACTCACTTCACTGATACATGGGTATACATATGCTAGATTACAACAAAAGCAATATCAGGAATGCGAAAGAGGATTAGCCAAAAAAAAAAAACAAAGAAAGGAATAAATATAAATATTTTTTTAATAAAACAAGCCTCACCAAAAAATGAACAAACAAACTTGTCTAGGTTCTATTCAACTTGAATTATCATCACCATCATCGTCATAAAGTTAGTTTTGCCAAACTCATCCGTCAATTTTAGGGTAACAACAAAATTAAGTGGAAGCCATGCCCAGTAATTAGTTTACCTTGCTTTTTTATGCTTTAACTCGTGCCTTCAATTCAAGTATTCATGAACAAGAATTGAAGACCAAATATATATATATATATATATATATATATATTAGGGGGAAAAGTGTAGACCTTAAATAACTCGAGTGCATCAAAATCTAAACTCTATTTTATTTTTATTTTATGGCTAAGTATAAACATTGACAATGACAACGTCCTCAGCCCCAAAGTAATAAAATAAATAAAAAAGATGAAAGAAAATATACATATTATCACAAGCATATCAAAGAACTTGAAGAAAAGTGCATCCTTACATAGAATGTTCAGTGTTCACAATCATCCATTCCTCAAAGACTTTATGTCCTATCTTGTAGAAAGCCTTTGGTGCAAATCATCAGCCAATGCCTGTCTCAAGCTCTCCCCATGATAATAAAACGACTTCTTAGCGTCAAGCACCATGGGTGAACCCCCAGTCTCATCCGGCTCCCTTGCAATCTGACATAAATTATGCAATTAGCCTCAAAAAAATAAATAAAGATTCAATCTTTAAGGTCCCAGAAAAACCCAGATTCAACACCAAACAAAAACTAACAAAACACACAAAAATTAAACTTAAAAATCTAGCATATCAAGTCACAAAATTGCATTTATTTAATAGACACATATATGCACACACATGAAGGGGGAAAAAAAAAAAAGAAAGCAATGTCTCCATAATGATATACATAGAATATTATAAAATCAATAGGGATTGTTGTTCCATATCTCAAAAAATCAATAGGGAAAGACTCCATTACCTTCTCCAATCCCAAATTCTATGTCCTAAAATCAACACCCTCTCTAATCCCAAAATCAACATCCTGCTAATCTTGAGAGAAGAAAAAATAATCCACAAAGTCACCAAGTTTGACATGAGAGAGAGACGAGTGATGAGGGAGAGAGAGAGCGGATCGATTTGAGAGAGAGCTTACCAGTCTTTTTGAGAGGTTGAGAGGCGTGGGTTTGTCTGTGGGAGGAGAAAGAGAGAGTAACAGTGTTTTGTTTACGCAAATAAAAAACAGCAAGTTACAGTATTTAGGTGCTCTTTTTTAGGTTTTTTTTTTTTTTAAAGATTATGTTGTGTGACTTTTTTTGCATAGATAAAAGTGTATTTTTAAAATTAGGTAGACACATAAAAAAAAAAAAAAAAAAAACTTAAAGAACAGTATCTATACGTCAATTTTATCCAACAAAAAATAACAAAAAAAGAGAAATCCAAAAAATTTAGAACCCGCCTGAAAATTGGGCACCGCGCAAAAAGAAGTCAAAAAAATTCACTATGCGCTATTTACAAACTGAAGTTACTGAACCACTACCTTTAGTTTACAAACTACGTGCTTCACTGCTTTGCTAGTCAGCTAGTGCTAGTTGTATGCACAACAAATCAATGAGAGCCACACCTTTATTTTTTAATTTTTAATATAGAATCAATGAGAGCCACATAATTAAATTAAGATGCACCATACTTCGACACATCAGCTAGACATTATAGTTTGTCAGGCCATCCTCTGCCTGAAGTACATATGAACCCATACGTTTTTCCTCATTACCCTAGGGATACACTTAGGAGACCTGGTTACTATGAAGGGATACATGGTTATTATGATAGGCCAATATATATATATATATATTTGATATTCTTTTATTCACGTAAACTTGTAACTCTTATATATATATATATATATATATATATATATATATATATATATATATATATAAATTCTTTTAGCCAAGTTTGTTTGTTATTTATTTTGAGATTTCCTAGGTTGATGATTATCATTACTCCTTATTATAGCCTTGAAGATATATATTGGAAGTCACGTGGAACTTATCCCTACAATCCAAATCATATCCATTACTTGCAAAGTCGCCTCCAATAAAATTAAAAAAAGAAAAAAGAAAAAAAAGGAGAGGGTGAATCTTTAACATAGAAACTACCTCTTGGCTTTTAGATATTTTTCAAGAATTTTATGTAAAAGCAATCTTTTACTCTCAAAAGTTTGAAGTTCACGTTTCCAAGTTAATTAATATAAGGTTAGGTTTATGTCAAAAATTAGGTATACACTAAATTAATATGAATTTTTATGCACATATAAGCAGATTGTACACCTTCTTGAACTTTAAGGTAGTAGCCAAAACACCCCCTCAACTTTTATTTTAGCTAATTTGCTCCTTAAACTTCACACAACTGCGAAATAGAGCCATCTATTAGTTTATTGTTAAACCCATATTAGTCAATCACGTGACAAGCACATGTAAAGAGAACTTACCCAATTTATTGAGCAAAAGAGAGAGAGAAAAACCAGGTTCATTAGTTGAGGCGTTCACCGGAAGGGAGAGAGACTGAGTGGTGGCATCACTAGATTGCTGAATTCGTAATTTGAAATGGGGACCAAAACAACCGTTATTGAATTCATAATTTGAAAATCAAACCGTTGGATTACATGTTCTATTAGTCTTAACATGTCTGCTAATTTTCATGCCAATCGGATGTAATTTACCATTTGATCTACAAACTCATTTTTGTGAGTTATTTTAAACTACTAAAACTTGAATCCAAATAATTGATTGATGACATGACTATTAATCTTTGATCACCTTGAAATTTTATAAGCATTAAAAAAATATGAAGATAATTAATCTAACGGTATATTTGTCAAAATTTACATTGAATTAAAAACT
The DNA here is from genome assembly GCF_040712315.1 of Castanea sativa. Taxonomy (NCBI): domain Eukaryota; kingdom Viridiplantae; phylum Streptophyta; class Magnoliopsida; order Fagales; family Fagaceae; genus Castanea; species Castanea sativa. Next base: position 20,784,787 of record NC_134019.1, on the reverse strand, counting down.
ATAGGATTTGGTTTGAATTACACTTGACGTAACTCTAAAAAATATTACACCACCCAATAAGTTATTATTGAATTCACTTTTTAGAAATCTAACCGTTGGATTACATGTTCTATATGGTCTTAACATGCAAGCCAATTTTCATGCCAATCGGATATAATTTACCATTTGATCTATAGACTCATCTTTTATGCATTATTTTAAACTATTAAAACTTGAATATAGACAATTAATTGATGACGTGGCTATTAATCTTTGATCACCTTGAAATTTTGTAAGCATAAAATATATATGAAGATAATATAATCTAACGGTAGATTTGTCAAAATTCACATCAAATTAAGAAATATAGAGTTAGGTTCAAGTTACACGTGATTTAACTCTAAAAAATGTTACATCACCCAATAACTTATTTTTGAATTCATATTTTAAAAATCAAACCATTGGATTACATGTTCTATATGTTCTTAACATGCATGCCAATATTCATGCCAATCAGATGTAATTTACCATTTGATCTATACACTCATCTTTATGCATTATTTTAAACTACTAAAACTTGAATCTAAACAAATGTTTGATGACATGGCTATTAATATTTGATTACCTTGAAATTTTATAAGCATGAAAAATATATGAAGATAATGTAATCTAACGGTAGATTTGTCAAAATTCACATCAAATTAAGAAATATAGGGTTGGGTTTGAGTTACACTTGACGTAACTCTAAAAAATGTTACATCACTCAATAACTTATTATTGAATTTATATTTTGCAAATCCAACCGTTGGATTACATGTTCTATATGGTCTTAACATGCATGCCAATTTTCATGCCAATCGGATGTAATTTACCATTTGATCTTTAAATTCATCTTTTATTCATTATTTTAAACTACTAAAACTTGAATCTAGAAAATTGATTGATGACTTGGCAGTTAATATTTGATCACCTTGAAATTTTATAAGCATTAAACATATATGAAGATAATGTAATCTAACGGTATATTTGTCAAAATTCACATCGAATTAAGAAATATAGGGTTGGGTTCGAGTTACACCTGACGTAACTCTAAAAACCTTTACATCACCCAATAAGTTATTATTAAATTCATATTTTAAAAATCCAACTGTTGGATTACATGTTCTATATGGTCTTAACATGCATGTCAATATTCATGCCAATCAGATGTAATTTACCATTTGATCTATAAACTCATCTTTTATGCATTATTTTAAACTATTGAAACTTGAATATAGACAATTGATTGATGACGTGGCTATTAATCTTTGATCACCTTGAAATTTTGTAAACATTAAAAATATATGAAGATAATGTAATTTAACTGTATATTTGTCAAAATTCACATCGAATTAAGAAATATAGAGTTAGGTTTAAGTTACACCTGACGTAACTCTAAAAGATGTTACACCACCCAATAACTTATTATTGAATTTATATTTTGAAAATGCAACCGTTGGATTACATATTCTACATGGTCTTAACATGCATACCAATGTTCATGCGAATCGGATGTAATTTACTATTTGATCTTTAAACTCATCTTTTGTGCGTTATTTTAAACAACTAAAACTTAAATCTAGACAATTCATTGATGACATGACAATTAATATTTGATCACCTTGAAATTTCATAAACATGAAACATATATGAAGATTATGTAATCTAACAGTATATTTGTCAAAATTCACATCGAATTAATAAATATAGGGTTGGGTTCGAGTTACACCTAATGTAACTCTAAAAAATTTTACACCACCCAATAAGTTATTATCGAATTCATATTTTGAAAATCCAACCGTTGGATTACATGTTCTATATGTTCTTAACATGCATGCCAATTTTCATGCCAATCGAATGTAATTTACCATTTGATCTATTGACTCATATTTTATGCATTATTTTAAACTATTAAAACTTGAATATAGACAATTGATTGATGACATGACAATTAATATTTGATCACCTTGAAATTTTATAAACATGAAACATATATGAAGATTATGTAATCTAACAGTATATTTGTCAAAATTCACATCGAATTAAGAAATATAGGGTTGGGTTCGAGTTATACCTAATGTAACTCTAAAAAATTTTACACCACCCAATAAGTTATTATCAAATTCATATTTTGAAAATCCAACCGTTGGATTACATGTTCTATATGTTCTTAACATGCATGCCAATTTTTATGCCAATCGGATGTAATTTACCATTTGATCTATAGACTCATCTTTTATGCATTATTTTAAACTATTAAAACTTGAATATAGACAATTGATTGATGACCTGACTATTAAGCTTTGATCACCTTGAAATTTTGTAAGCATAAAAAATATATGAACCTAATGTAATCTAACGGTAGATTTGTCAAAACTCGCATTAAATTAAGAACTATAGGATTTAGTTCGAGTTACACCTGACGTAACTCTAAAAAATGTTATATCACCCAATAAGTTATTATTGAATTCACTTTTTAGAAATCTAACCGTTGGATTACATGTTCTATATGGTCTTAACATGCAAGCCAATTTTCATGCCAATCGGATATAATTTACCATTTGATCTACTAACTCATCTTTTATGCATTATTTTAAACTATTAAAACTTGAATCTAGACAATTGTTTGATGACATGGCCAATAATATTTGATCACCTTGAAATTTTATAAGCATGAAAAATATATGAAGATAATGTAATCTAACGGTAGATTTGTCAAAATTCACATCGAATTAAAAAATATAGAGTTGGGTTCAAGTTGCACGTGATTTAACTCTAAAAAATATTACATCAGCTAATAACTTATTATTGAATTCATATTTTAAAAATCCAACCATTGGATTACATTTTCTATATGTTCTTAGCATGCATGCCAATATACATGTCAATCGGATGTAATTTACCATTTGATCTATACACTCATCTTTTATGCATTATTTTAAACTACTAAAACTTGAATCTAAACAAATGTTCGATGACATGACTATTAATATTTGATCACCTTGAAATTATATAAGCATGAAAAATATATGAAGATAATGTAATCTAACGGTAGATTTGTCAAAATTCACATTGAAAGATTTATTATATAGGATGTATATAAAAGATTTTTTTTTTATCCTATAAACAAAAGGTTCATCTAAAGAATACAGTGTACTATATGTTTATATGTTTTTTTTTTTTTTGAATTTTAAAATAACTTTTATCTAAAAATAATAATAATTTAATATTAGTGACGGCTTTTTTTTTAACCGTTACAAATAATACACTTTTTGTGAGAGATTTTTAATTGTCCTTCGCAAATAATATGGAGGGAAAATTTTCCTCCAAAATGTTAGTATTTGTGACGGCTATAACACATAATTGCGACAGCTTTTCTTATTGGTTACAAATATTTCACATTTTACCAAGTATTTGCGAGAGCTTTATTTTTCCATCACAAATAAGAATTTTTGAGAGGGCTTTTTGGGTTTGTCAAAAATTCTTACCCATTTACCCATTATTAGGTGCAAACAGTTTGGATATTACCCATTTATCCATTATTACCCATTTAACTAATTAAATTTAACCCAAACCTAACTCAACCAAATTATTATGAGTAAACCCCAACCCACCCAATTACCCAATAGTCAAAATTATCAAATTGCCCCTAAAACTTGCAAATAACCAAAATACTCCTAAAATCCTCTAAAATTGCCGAAATGCACCCTAATCCTAAAAAAAATGACCAAAATACCTCTAAAATCATAAAATTACCAAAATACCCCTAAAACTTAAAACATTACCAAGATATCCCTGGAAACTAAAAAAATAGGTGACGAACACTTATTTCATCACTAAAATGACCTCCATCTTAATATTGGATGATGAATTTGAAATTTTAACACCTCCGGTTAGTCTTTGGTTAAACAATAGGTGACGAAAATTTATTTTGTCACCAAAAACACCTACATCCTAATATTGGGTGACGAATTTAGAATTTCATCACCTCTAGTGAGTTTTTGGTGACGCGAATATTTCGTCACCCTAGGTTTGCCTTTTTTTCATGACCTATAGTGACGAAATAAATATTTCGTCACCAATTTGTACATCTTTGGTGACGAAATATTGATTTTGTCACCAATTTTTAAAATTTTATAATATTTGGTGACGAATTCTTCTTTTCCTCACTAAATGTTATCATTTGGTGACGAAATTGTTTATCCTCACTAGATTTCGTCACCATAGCCCACTTTTGTTGTAGTTAGGTATGTGTGGATTGTGCCCTTGTGAAAAACTGTGCCCTTCCGAGGGCCTCGACCTTCCATTGGTCTTGGCCACTTACCCCCCAAGAGACGGTAGGGAAATGCTACTATTGTTATTCTCCCTCCTAGATCAATGGTTTTACAATGAAGTTGTACTTATTTTAATAGAGAAAATAAAAAACTAAATTGAAAAGATATATAATTTTTGTTGATGAATTGAAATTTATATCTCTTGAAAATAACTAAAAAGTACATTGCTCTGGTCCTAAATATAATCTAAAACAAAAGTACATAGCTTTTATTTCTAGTTTCAATCTTAAAAAAAAAATTGAAAAGGATAAGTCTAATCTACTAACCCTTAATCTAAGTTCAAATGATAGGTTACAAGATTGAGAAGGTGTTAAGCACCTAACCTACCTAGTGAAACTAGTATTCTAGACTGTAGTGGCCAATGACCATATCATATCATTCAAAATTTTATATCATCCAAAACATGTGATTTCAAAGATAAAACAACTAAGAACATAATGACTCCAATTCTAAGCATGCATAGATTGGATATTAAAAGAGATGGTGAATGTGTATGATGTCTGACAAACCCCAATTTAAGAGCATATTAAAATGTTATTGAAATAAAGAAATAATTCTAAGAGAATGTGATTAAGAAACCTTAATTCTACGAGTACGTGGACATTTTATTGATAAACCCTAATTCTAAGAGCATGTGGACATGTTATTGGTATTGAAAAACTCTAATCATGCAAAGGCTAATAGACAAGAATATGTGAAAAATCTAGAAACCAAACATTCTTGAATCTAAATAACTAGGGCATAAAAATAAAGAGGAGGTTTAGAAACCCCAATCCGATATGGCATGGTTTTCTAGAGGGGGGGGGGGGGGGGGATTCAGCAATCATCGTGGTTGCCATCACTATAGGATGTTTTCTATTGAGGCCTCCACAGAAATACAACCTTATTACCCTTGAAACAAGCTACTAGGACAATTACCGCCTCAAATTTACAGATATAAGCTGCTTTACCATGAGTTTTCTCAAGTTATTATTAGACTTTCAAGGGCATTTCCCAATCCAAAATGGCATGGTTTGTGGGGGTTTTTTTATACAATCACCACTAGCATATTGATGTTTTTTCTATGGACAAAGTTTAGTTACAAAATTAGTTGTAGCTTAAGATTAAAACCTTACTCAATAAAATAAACATTACTACATATTATGAAAATCTAACCGTTGAATTGTATGTTCTTTACGCTCTTAATACATTTGTCAAATTTTATGTCAATTGGATATTATTTACTATATAATCTAAAGCTTATATTTTATGCATAATTTTAAACTATTAAAACTTAAAATTAAAACAATTTATTGATGATATAGCTATCGATCTTTAATTTTCTAAAAATTTTGTAAGCATAGAGGATATAAGAAGAAGATGTAATCCAATGGTAGATTTGTCAAAATTCACCTCCAATAAAAAGATATTGAGTAAGATTATAGTCTTAGGTTAAACCAATTTTATAACTAAATTTTGTCATTTTTCTATTTCTCTTTGTTTAAAGGATTAGATAGTAAATTATCCACTAGTGAATTTGTCTCACCTTTTTGGTGTTTGAGACTATATGAGAAAACAAAATTATTGGGAGTGTCAGTTTTTTGGTTTATTGTGCTAAACTGCCATTGCCACCAGACCTTAAACTGAATTTATGATTAACGATTTGAGACCCATTCTTTGTTGCTCAGATTTGCATATGAGGCACAATTCTATTATCTATCAATTTTGTTTAAACCAAGCACATAACATTTTGCATGTTTGATTAAGATTAAAACGTAAATAAGCGATTAATATGATGTGTTATTTAAAAAGTTCAACGTAATGTGTTATTTAGCACCTCCTGTGGATGTGTTATTCAAAAAAAATTGTTTATTTAACTAATTGACTTTCTTTTATTATTATTATTAATTTTTGGCTTAGCAATTTGTCCAAGTCTTTGGGTCACCCAGTGGTGGCTTTTAGCCTATTGTTTTACTTCTTCATCGTGAGTATGTGATTAAAGATAGAAAAATAGAAATCCATCCTTCCTAATTATTATATAGATAACCATACATCAAATTTATTTTCCGTCTCACATTTTTGTGTATTTTATGCGCATAAGATTTGATGTGTATTTACTAGTATTTACTACATATGCGTAAAGTACCCATCTGTCAATAGTTTTAACTTTTCTTATTTAATTTAGCATGAGATAAAGTTGTTTTGTACTTCTAGAAAGCAACTAGCTAAAAAAAGGTAATTCAAGTATGATAGAGTTGTTTTCTTTTGAAACAATTTTATCTCCACCAAGCTAAATAAAGGAAATCAAAGATAGTTTTTTTAACTCATTTTAAGGTTGCAACCAAATATTAAAAAATGAGATTAGTTTTAAAAAAATTCTTTCTGGGAAATGATTCATTTTCCAAAGATGTTAATGTCGTTTGTGTCGATAGTTTTCCTTATTTTCTTGTGTTTGGTAGTATCTAAAAATAATAGGTCAAAGGAAAAATTATCTTTTAACTTCTCTCATTTGACTGGGCTTGAAATAAAGTTTTTTTCTAAAAAATTTTAGCAGAAAATAACTTTATCTTGTCCCTCAAAAAAAAAAAAAAAAAATTTATCTCATGCCAACCTAAGATACTATAAATAGGAAGTCAAAAGATACGTAAATCAATAATATCATTCTTGACTAAGACCGTGGAAAAGAGAAAAAGAAAATGGCATCTCCAGTTAGCTGCCTATCAATCTTGATAATCCCTTTACTAGTCACCTCTCTTTTCTACCAAGTTTCTAATGCAGTAGACGATGCCTTCCTAGACAAAATTTGCAATGAGTCCGCGGACTATGAGTTTTGCTCGTCAACTCTACGTTCAGACGAACGTACTGCTATAGCTGATCCAAATGGTCTTGTCCTCATTTCTATTTCTATAAACATTAATCTAGTACAAACTACCGTTAATCAAATCCCAGATATTGTTAAAACACTCACAGACCCACTGGATATTACTCGAATTCAAAATTGCCGAACCGATTATATTGATGTACAAGGAAAATTGAGTGCTGCATATACAAGGTCTTATCAAGAAATGCTAAATTTACTTAGGGACGCACTTATTAAAATTGTAGAATGTGATGATGAATACAGATTGAATCCCCCAATACGTGAATCACCAATAGCAGATGTCAGTCTCAAAGTGCAAAAACTAATCGATATTACTTTCGTTATTGTCATTGAGATCATGTCAACATAATGTATATGTGATCTATAATAAAAATAGGTCTGCCAAGGTACTTGAAGCTCCATTGCTACCTCTTGGTGTTATTGTAAAAAAAATAATAAATAAAGACCTATTTATGTTAATATTTATTTGTAATCACCTCTCTTTCTCTCAATCAACATGGTATAATTGCACTATATTAAGTAAATATTTGGTTACATGTTTTTTAATAATGAATTGTAAATTTTCGGTTTGCTAGAATAGGTGAATGATATACATATAGACACTCATGCTCAAATTCGTGCCCTTTCCTTCTTCTTTTTTTTAAAATTTTTTTCACTTGTACCATATTTTGTCACATATACGTGATAGATTTGATTTTTTGTAGATCATATATTTTAATTAGAAGTGACTTCTGTCAATATTAATTCAAAAAAAAAAAAAAGGACTATCACTATTATACACAGGTGAAGTCCTTAAAATATTCATGCAAATGTTTGAAAAGATGGGTAAACCAGCAACATTACCTATATGTACCAGCACTCCAAGCTAGACAACACCTCTAGAAGGGTTTGTAAGCAAGAAGTTGGTAGCTCAAGACCAGGAGGTCTGAATTATCCCTTCTAGCGATTTGAGACCAGAAGCTCCAAGACAACAAAGAAACCTTCTTATTACTACTCTAGAGAAGAAAAAGAAATCTCAATTTGCTAGAAAGCTCTGAGATTCCTTAAATTTTAAAGAGACTCAGTATTGTACATACTGCATTTTGTATCCTTTACAACTCGGCTCTCGTTCTCTAATGATCCTGAATTCTAAGACCCAAGGTTGATTTAGGGTTCAATTAGAAGTCAAATTAACTTGAGAAGTGTTCAAATGAAAAATATAAC